>NW_028123906.1:0-600000 GCF_965194805.1 Balaenoptera borealis | reverse complement strand
CCTACCCTAACCCTAACACGTACCCTAATCCTAACCCGTACCCTAAACCGAGCCCTAACCCTAACACTAACCCTAACCCTAACCCTAACCCATACCCTACGCCGTACCCGAACCCCTCCCCGAACCCATTCCCCAAGCCGTACCCTAAACCTAACCCTAAGCCTAACCCTAACCCTAGGCTACCCTTGACTGCTTCTGCCTCCAATAGATTTCCTAAGCACTAGTGTTTTAAGGAACAGCTTAAAAAGAGAATCCTAATGTGATTTCTTTATAATGGGTGTGTTCCTTATCTTATCCTAGTGTCTAAACTCTTCTCCATGGCTGCACCCCCAAATAATATTGCCTTACGTGCTAAGGGGTATCTAGAGAGTGGGATAGGTTTAATAACTACCCTAAACCTAATGCGTACTCTAACCCTAACCCCTACCCTAACACTAACACGTACCCTAATCCTAACCCGTACCCTAAACCGAGCCCTAACCCTAACACTAACACTAACCCTAACCCTAACCCATACCCTACGCCGTACCTGAACCCCTCCCCAAACCCGTACCCTAAGCCGTACCCTAAGCCTAACCCTAAGCCTAACACTTACCATAGGCAACCCTTGACTGCTTCTGCCTCCAATAGATTTCCTAAGCACTAGTGTTTTAAGCAACAGCTTAAAAAGAGAATCCTAATGTGATTTCTTTATAATGGGTGTGTTCCTTATCTTATCCTAGTGTCTAAATTCTTCTCCATGGCTGGAACCCCAAATAATATTCCTTTACGTGCTAAGGGGTATCTAGAGAGTGGGATAGGTTTACTAACTACCCTAACCCTAACGCGTACCCTAACCCTAACCCCTACCCTAAACCTAACACGTACCCTAATCCTAACCGTACCCTAAACCGAGCCCTAACCCTAACACTAACCCTAACCCTAACCCTAACCCATACCCTACGCCGTACCCGAAACCCTCCCCGAACCCGTACCCTAAGCCGTACCCTAAGCCTAACCCTAAGCCTAACCCTAACCCTAGGCTACCCTTGACTGCTTCTGCCTCCAATAGATTTCCTAAGCACTAGTGTTTTAAGGAACAGCTTAAAAAGAGAATCCTAATGTGATTTCTTTATAATGGGTGTGTTCCTTATCTTATCCTAGTGTCTAAACTCTTCTCCATGGCTGGACCCCCAAATAATATTCCTTTACGTGCTAAGGGGTATCTAGAGAGTGGGATAGGTTTAATAACTACCCTAACCCTAACGCGTACCCTAACCCTAACCCCTACCCTAACCCTAACACGTACCCTAATCCTAACCCGTACCCTAAACCGAGGCCTAACCCTAACACTAACCCTAACCCTAACCCTAACCCATACCCTACGCCGTACCCGAAACCCTCCCCGAACCCGTACCCTAAGCCGTACCCTAAGCCTAACCCTAAGCCTAACCCTAACCCTAGGCTACCCTTGACTGCTTCTGCCTCCAATAGATTTCCTAAGCACTAGTGTTTTAAGGAACAGCTTAAAAAGAGAATCCTAATGTGATTTCTTTATAATGGGTGTGTTCCTTATCTTATCCTAGTGTCTAAACTCTTCTCCATGGCTGGACCCTCAAATAATATTCCTTTACGTGCTAAGGGGTATCTAGAGAGTGGGATAGGTTTAATAACTACCCTAACCCTAATGCGTACCCTAACCCTAACCCCTACCCTAACCCTAACACGTACCCTAATACTAACCTGTACCCTAAACCGAGCCCTAACCCTAACACTAACCCTAACCCTAACCCATACCGTACGCCGTACCCGCACCCCTCCCCGAACCCGTACCCTAAGCCGTACCCTAAGCCTAACCCTAAGCCTAACCCTAACCCTAGGCTACCCTTGACTGCTTCTGCCTCCAATAGATTTCCTAAGCACTAGTGTTTTAAGGAACAGCTTAAAAAGAGAATCCTAATGTGATTTCTTTATAATGGGTGTGTTCCTTATCTTATCCTAGTGTCTAAACTCTTCTCCATGGCTGGACCCCCAAATAATATTCCTTTACGTGCTAAGGGGTATCTAGAGAGTGGGATAGGTTTAATAACTACCCTAACCCTAACGCATACACTAACCCTAACCCCTACCCTAACCCTAACACGTACCCTAATCCTAACCCGTACCCTAAACCGAGCCCTAACCCTAACACTAACCCTAAACCTAACCCTAACCCATACCCTACGCCGTACCCGAACCCCTCCCCGAACCCATTCCCCAAGCCGTACCCTAAACCTAACCCTAAGCCTAACCCTAACCCTAGGCTACCCTTGACTGCTTCTGCCTCCAATAGATTTCCTAAGCACTAGTGTTTTAAGGAACAGCTTAAAAAGAGAATCCTAATGTGATTTCTTTATAATGGGTGTGTTCCTTATCTTATCCTAGTGTCTAAATTCTTCTCCATGGCTGGAACCCCAAATAATATTCCTTTACGTGCTAAGGAGTATCTAGAGAGTGGGATAGGTTTACTAACTACCCTAACCCTAACGCGTACCCTAACCCTAACCCCTACCCTAAACCTAACACGTACCCTAATCCTAACCCGTACCCTAAACCGAGCCCTAACCCTAACACTAACCCTAACACTAACCCTAACCCATACCCTACGCCGTACCCGAAACCCTCCCCGAACTCGTACCCTAAGCCGTACCCTAAGCCTAACCCTAAGCCTAACCCTAACCCTAGGCTACCCTTGACTGCTTCTGCCTCCAATAGATTTCCTAAGCACTAGTGTTTTAAGGAACAGCTTAAAAAGAGAATCCTAATGTGATTTCTTTATAATGGGTGTATTCCTTATCTTATCCTAGTGTCTAAACTTTTCTCCATGGCTGGACCCTCAAATAATATTCCTTTACGTGCTAAGGGGTATCTAGAGATTGGGATAGGTTTAATAACTACCCTAACCCTAACGCGTACCCTAACCCTAACCCCTACCCTAACCCTAACACGTACCCTAATCCTAACCCGTACCCTAAACCGAGCCCTAACCCTAACACTAACCCTAACCCTAACCCTAACCCATACCCTACGCCGTACCCGCACCCCTCCCTGAACCCGTACCCTAAGCCGTACCCTAAGCCTAACCCTAAGCCTAACCCTAACCCTAGGCTACCCTTGACTGCTTCTGCCTCCAATAGATTTCCTAAGCACTAGTGTTTTAACGAACAGCTTAAAAAGAGAATCCTAAAGTGATTTCTTTATAATGGGTGTGTTCCTTATCTTATCCTAGTGTCTAAACTCTTCTCCATGGCTGGACCCCCAAATAATATTCCTTTACGTGCTAAGGGGTATCTAGAGAGTGGGATAGGTTTAATAACTACCCTAACCCTAACGCGTACCCTAACCCTAACCCCTACCCTAACCCTAACACGTACCCTAATCCTAACCCGTACCCTAAACCGAGCCCTAACCCTAACACTAACCCTAACCCTAACCCATACCCTACGCCGTACCCGAAACCCTCCCCGAACCCGTACCCTAAGCCTTACCCTAAGCCTCACCCTAAGCCTAACCTTATCCTAGGCTACCCTTGACTGCTTCTGCCTCCAATAGATTTCCTAAGCACTAGTGTTTTAAGGAACAGCTTAAAAAGAGAATCCTAATGTGATTTCTTTATAATGGGTGTGTTCCTTATCTTATCCTAGTGTCTAAACTCTTCTCCATGGCTGCACCCCCAAATAATATTGCCTTACGTGCTAAGGGGTATCTAGAGAGTGGGATAGGTTTAATAACTACCCTAAACCTAATGCGTACTCTAACCCTAACCCCTACCCTAACACTAACACGTACCCTAATCCTAACCCGTACCCTAAACCGAGCCCTAACCCTAACACTAACCCTAACCCTAACCCTAACCCATACCCTATGCCGTACCTGAACCCCTCCCCAAACCCGTACCCTAAGCCGTACCCTAAGCCTAACCCTAAGCCTAACACTAACCCTAGGCTACCCTTGACTGCTTCTGCCTCCAATAGATTTCCTAAGCACTAGTGTTTTAAGCAACAGCTTAAAAAGAGAATCCTAATGTGATTTCTTTATAATGGGTGTGTTCCTTATCTTATCCTAGTGTCTAAATTCTTCTCCATGGCTGGAACCCCAAATAATATTCCTTTACGTGCTAAGGGGTATCTAGAGAGTGGGATAGGTTTACTAACTACCCTAACCCTAACGCGTACCCTAACCCTAACCCCTACCCTAACCCTAACACGTACCCTAATCCTAACCCGTACCCTAAACCGAGCCCTAACCCTAACAATAACCCTAACCCTAAACCTAACCCATACCCTACGCCGTACCCGAAACCCTCCCCGATCCCGTACCCTAAGCCGTACCCTAAGCCTAACCCTAAGCCTAACCCTAACCCTAGGTTACCCTTGACTGCTTCTGCCTCCAATAGATTTCCTAAGCACTAGTGTTTTAAGCAACAGCTTAAAAAGAGAATCCTAATGTGATTTCTTTATAATGGGTGTGTTCCTTATCTTATCCTAGTGTCTAAACTCTTCTCCATGGCTGGACCCTCAAATAATATTCCTTTACGTGCTAAGGGGTATCTAGAGAGTGGGATAGGTTTAATAACTACCCTAACCCTAACGCGTACCCTAACCCTAACCCCTACCCTAACCCTAACACGTACCCTAATCCTAACCCGTACCCTAAACCGAGCCCTAACCCTAACACTAACCCTAACCCTAACCCTAACCCATACCCTACGCCGTACCCGCACCCCTCCCTGAACCCGTACCCTAAGCCGTACCCTAAGCCTAACCCTAAGCCTAACCCTAACCCTAGGCTACCCTTGACTGCTTCTGCCTCCAATAGATTTCCTAAGCACTAGTGTTTTAACGAACAGCTTAAAAAGAGAATCCTAAAGTGATTTCTTTATAATGGGTGTGTTCCTTATCTTATCCTAGTGTCTAAACTCTTCTCCATGGCTGGACCCCCAAATAATATTCCTTTACGTGCTAAGGGGTATCTAGAGAGTGGGATAGGTTTAATAACTACCCTAACCCTAACGCGTACCCTAACCCTAACCCCTACCCTAACCCTAACACGTACCCTAATCCTAACCCGTACCCTAAACCGAGCCCTAACCCTAACACTAACCCTAACCCTAACCCATACCCTACGCCGTACCCGAAACCCTCCCCGAACCCGTACCCTAAGCCGTACCCTAAGCCTCACCCTAAGCCTAACCTTATCCTAGGCTACCCTTGACTGCTTCTGCCTCCAATAGATTTCCTAAGCACTAGTGTTTTAAGGAACAGCTTAAAAAGAGAATCCTAATGTGATTTCTTTATAATGGGTGTGTTCCTTATCTTATCCTAGTGTCTAAACTCTTCTCCATGGCTGGACCCCCAAATAATATTCCTTTACGTGCTAAGGGGTATCTAGAGAGTGGGATAGGTTTAATAACTACCCTAACCCTAACGCGTACCCTAACCCTAACCCCTACCCTAACCCTAACACGTACCCTAATCCTAACCCGTACCCTAAACCGAGCCCTAACCCTAACAATAACCCTAACCCTAACCCTAACCCATACCCTACGCCGTACCCGAAACCCTCCCCGAACCCGTACCCTAAGCCGTACCCTAAGCCTAACCCTAAGCCTAACCCTAACCCTAGGTTACCCTTGACTGCTTCTGCCTCCAATAGATTTCCTAAGCACTAGTGTTTTAAGGAACAGCTTAAAAAGAGAATCCTAATGTGATTTCTTTATAATGGGTGTGTTCCTTATCTTATCCTAGTGTCTAAACTCTTCTCCATGGCTGGACCCTCAAATAATATTCCTTTACGTGCTAAGGGGTATCTAGAGAGTGGGATAGGTTTAATAACTACCCTAACCCTAACGCGTACCCTAACCCTAACCCCTACCCTAACCCTAACACGTACCCTAATACTAACCTGTACCCTAAACCGAGCCCTAACCCTAACACTAACCCTAACCCTAACCCATACCCTACGCCGTACCCGCACCGCTCCCCGAACCCGTACCCTAAGCCGTACCCTAAGCCTAACCCTAAGCCTAACCCTAACCCTAGGCTACCCTTGACTGCTTCTGCCTCCAATAGATTTCCTAAGCACTAGTGTTTTAAGGAACAGCTTAAAAAGAGAATCCTAATGTGATTTCTTTATAATGGGTGTGTTCCTTATCTTATCCTAGTGTCTAAACTCTTCTCCATGGCTGGACCCCCAAATAATATTCCTTTACGTGCTAAGGGGTATCTAGAGAGTGGGATAGGTTTAATAACTACCCTAACCCTAACGCATACCCTAACCCTAAACCCTACCCTAACCCTAACACGTACCCTAATCCTAACCCGTACCCTAAACCGAGCCCTAACCCTAACACTAACCCTAACCCTAACCCTAACCCATACCCTACGCCGTACCCGAACCCCTCCCCGAACCCATTCCCCAAGCCGTACCCTAAACCTAACCCTAAGCCTAACCCTAACCCTAGGCTACCCTTGACTGCTTCTGCCTCCAATAGATTTCCTAAGCACTAGTGTTTTAAGGAACAGCTTAAAAAGAGAATCCTAATGTGATTTCTTTATAATGGGTGTGTTCCTTATCTTATCCTAGTGTCTAAACTCTTCTCCATGGCTGGACCCCCAAATAATATTCCTTTACGTGCTAAGGGGTATCTAAAGAGTGGGATAGGTTTAATAACTACCCTAACCCTAACGCGTACCCTAACCCTAACCCCTACCCTAACCCTAACACGTACCCTAATCCTAACCCGTACCCTAAACCGAGCCCTAACCCTAACACTAACCCTAACCCTAACCCTAACCCATACCCTACGCCGTACCCGAAACCCTCCCCGAACCCGTACCCTAAGCCGTACCCTAAGCCTAACCCTAAGCCTAACCCTAACCCTAGGCTACCTTTGACTGCTTCTGCCTCCAATAGATTTCCTAAGCACTAGTGTTTTAAAGAACAGCTTAAAAAGAGAATCCTAAAGTGATTTCTTTATAATGGGTGTGTTCCTTATCTTATCCTAGTGTCTAAACTCTTCTCCATGGCTGGACCCTCAAATAATATTCCTTTACGTGCTAAGGGGTATCTAGAGAGTGGGATAGGTTTAATAACTACCCTAACCCTAACGCGTACCCTAACCCTAACCCCTACCCTAACCCTAACACGTACCCTAATACTAACCTGTACCCTAAACCGAGCCCTAACCCTAACACTAACCCTAACCCTAACCCATACCCTACGCCGTACCCGCACCCCTCCCCGAACCCGTACCCTAAGCCGTACCCTAAGCCTAACCCTAAGCCTAACCCTAACCCTAGGCTACCCTTGACTGCTTCTGCCTCCAATAGATTTCCTAAGCACTAGTGTTTTAAGGAACAGCTTAAAAAGAGAATCCTAATGTGATTTCTTTATAATGGGTGTGTTCCTTATCTTATCCTAGTGTCTAAACTCTTCTCCATGGCTGGACCCCCAAATAATATTCCTTTACGTGCTAAGGGGTATCTAGAGAGTGGGATAGGTTTAATAACTACCCTAACCCTAACGCATACCCTAACCCTAAACCCTACCCTAACCCTAACACGTACCCTAATCCTAACCCGTACCCTAAACCGAGCCCTAACCCTAACACTAACCCTAACCCTAACCCTAACCCATACCCTACGCCGTACCCGAACCCCTCCCCGAACCCATTCCCCAAGCCGTACCCTAAACCTAACCCTAAGCCTAACCCTAACCCTAGGCTACCCTTGACTGCTTCTGCCTCCAATAGATTTCCTAAGCACTAGTGTTTTAAGGAACAGCTTAAAAAGAGAATCCTAATGTGATTTCTTTATAATGGGTGTGTTCCTTATCTTATCCTAGTGTCTAAACTCTTCTCCATGGCTGGACCCCCAAATAATATTCCTTTACGTGCTAAGGGGTATCTAAAGAGTGGGATAGGTTTAATAACTACCCTAACCCTAACGCGTACCCTAACCCTAACCCCTACCCTAACCCTAACACGTACCCTAATCCTAACCCGTACCCTAAACCGAGCCCTAACCCTAACACTAACCCTAACCCTAACCCTAACCCATACCCTACGCCGTACCCGAAACCCTCCCCGAACCCGTACCCTAAGCCGTACCCTAAGCCTAACCCTAAGCCTAACCCTAACCCTAGGCTACCTTTGACTGCTTCTGCCTCCAATAGATTTCCTAAGCACTAGTGTTTTAAGGAACAGCTTAAAAAGAGAATCCTAATGTGATTTCTTTATAATGGGTGTGTTCCTTATCTTATCCTAGTGTCTAAACTCTTCTCCATGGCTGGACCCCCAAATAATATTCCTTTACGTGCTAAGGGGGAGCTAGAGAGTGGGATAGGTTTACTAACTACCCTAGCCCTAACTCGTAACCTAACCCTAACCCCTACCCTAAACCTAACACGTTCCCTAATCCTAACCCGTACCCTAAACCGAGCCCTAACCCTAACACTAACCCTAACCCAAACCCTACGCCGTACACGAACACCTCCCCGAACCCATACCCCAAGCCGTACCCTAACCCTAACCCTAAGCCTAACCCTAACCCTAGGCTACCCTTGACTGCTTCTGCCTCCAATAGATTTCCTAAGCACTACTGTTTTAAGGAACAGCTTAAAAAGAGAATCCTAAAGTGATTTCTTTATAATGGGTGTGTTCCTTATCTTATCCTAGTGTCTAAACTCTTCTCCATGGCTGGACCCCCAAATAATATTCCTTTACGTGCTAAGGGGTATCTAGAGAGTGGGATAGGTTTAATAACTACCCTAACCCTAACGCGTACCCTAACCCTAACCCCTACCCTAACCCTAACACGTACCCTAATCCTAACCCGTACCCTAAACCGAGCCCTAACCCTAACACTAACCCTAACACTAACCCTAACCCATACCCTACGCCGTACCCGAAACCCTCCCCGAACTCGTACCCTAAGCCGTACCCTAAGCCTAACCCTAAGCCTAACCCTAACCCTAGGCTACCCTTGACTGCTTCTGCCTCCAATAGATTTCCTAAGCACTAGTGTTTTAAGGAACAGCTTAAAAAGAGAATCCTAATGTGATTTCTTTATAATGGGTGTATTCCTTATCTTATCCTAGTGTCTAAACTTTTCTCCATGGCTGGACCCTCAAATAATATTCCTTTACGTGCTAAGGGGTATCTAGAGATTGGGATAGGTTTAATAACTACCCTAACCCTAACGCGTACCCTAACCCTAACCCCTACCCTAACCCTAACACGTACCCTAATCCTAACCCGTACCCTAAACCGAGCCCTAACCCTAACACTAACCCTAACCCTAACCCTAACCCATACCCTACGCCGTACCCGCACCCCTCCCTGAACCCGTACCCTAAGCCGTACCCTAAGCCTAACCCTAAGCCTAACCCTAACCCTAGGCTACCCTTGACTGCTTCTGCCTCCAATAGATTTCCTAAGCACTAGTGTTTTAACGAACAGCTTAAAAAGAGAATCCTAAAGTGATTTCTTTATAATGGGTGTGTTCCTTATCTTATCCTAGTGTCTAAACTCTTCTCCATGGCTGGACCCCCAAATAATATTCCTTTACGTGCTAAGGGGTATCTAGAGAGTGGGATAGGTTTAATAACTACCCTAACCCTAACGCGTACCCTAACCCTAACCCCTACCCTAACCCTAACACGTACCCTAATCCTAACCCGTACCCTAAACCGAGCCCTAACCCTAACACTAACCCTAACCCTAACCCATACCCTACGCCGTACCCGAAACCCTCCCCGAACCCGTACCCTAAGCCGTACCCTAAGCCTCACCCTAAGCCTAACCTTATCCTAGGCTACCCTTGACTGCTTCTGCCTCCAATAGATTTCCTAAGCACTAGTGTTTTAAGGAACAGCTTAAAAAGAGAATCCTAATGTGATTTCTTTATAATGGGTGTGTTCCTTATCTTATCCTAGTGTCTAAACTCTTCTCCATGGCTGCACCCCCAAATAATATTGCCTTACGTGCTAAGGGGTATCTAGAGAGTGGGATAGGTTTAATAACTACCCTAAACCTAATGCGTACTCTAACCCTAACCCCTACCCTAACACTAACACGTACCCTAATCCTAACCCGTACCCTAAACCGAGCCCTAACCCTAACACTAACACTAACCCTAACCCTAACCCATACCCTATGCCGTACCTGAACCCCTCCCCAAACCCGTACCCTAAGCCGTACCCTAAGCCTAACCCTAAGCCTAACACTAACCCTAGGCTACCCTTGACTGCTTCTGCCTCCAATAGATTTCCTAAGCACTAGTGTTTTAAGCAACAGCTTAAAAAGAGAATCCTAATGTGATTTCTTTATAATGGGTGTGTTCCTTATCTTATCCTAGTGTCTAAATTCTTCTCCATGGCTGGAACCCCAAATAATATTCCTTTACGTGCTAAGGGGTATCTAGAGAGTGGGATAGGTTTACTAACTACCCTAACCCTAACGCGTACCCTAACCCTAACCCCTACCCTAACCCTAACACGTACCCTAATCCTAACCCGTACCCTAAACCGAGCCCTAACCCTAACAATAACCCTAACCCTAACCCTAACCCATACCCTACGCCGTACCCGAAACCCTCCCCGATCCCGTACCCTAAGCCGTACCCTAAGCCTAACCCTAAGCCTAACCCTAACCCTAGGTTACCCTTGACTGCTTCTGCCTCCAATAGATTTCCTAAGCACTAGTGTTTTAAGGAACAGCTTAAAAAGAGAATCCTAATGTGATTTCTTTATAATGGGTGTGTTCCTTATCTTATCCTAGTGTCTAAACTCTTCTCCATGGCTGGACCCTCAAATAATATTCCTTTACGTGCTAAGGGGTATCTAGAGAGTGGGATAGGTTTAATAACTACCCTAACCCTAACGCGTACCCTAACCCTAACCCCTACCCTAACCCTAACACGTACCCTAATCCTAACCCGTACCCTAAACCGAGCCCTAACCCTAACACTAACCCTAACCCTAACCCTAACCCATACCCTACGCCGTACCCGCACCCCTCCCTGAACCCGTACCCTAAGCCGTACCCTAAGCCTAACCCTAAGCCTAACCCTAACCCTAGGCTACCCTTGACTTCTTCTGCCTCCAATAGATTTCCTAAGCACTAGTGTTTTAACGAACAGCTTAAAAAGAGAATCCTAAAGTGATTTCTTTATAATGGGTGTGTTCCTTATCTTATCCTAGTGTCTAAACTCTTCTCCATGGCTGGACCCCCAAATAATATTCCTTTACGTGCTAAGGGGTATCTAGAGAGTGGGATAGGTTTAATAACTACCCTAACCCTAACGCGTACCCTAACCCTAACCCCTACCCTAACCCTAACACGTACCCTAATCCTAACCCGTACCCTAAACCGAGCCCTAACCCTAACACTAACCCTAACCCTAACCCATACCCTACGCCGTACCCGAAACCCTCCCCGAACCCGTACCCTAAGCCGTACCCTAAGCCTCACCCTAAGCCTAACCTTATCCTAGGCTACCCTTGACTGCTTCTGCCTCCAATAGATTTCCTAAGCACTAGTGTTTTAAGGAACAGCTTAAAAAGAGAATCCTAATGTGATTTCTTTATAATGGGTGTGTTCCTTATCTTATCCTAGTGTCTAAACTCTTCTCCATGGCTGGACCCCCAAATAATATTCCTTTACGTGCTAAGGGGTATCTAGAGAGTGGGATAGGTTTAATAACTACCCTAACCCTAACGCGTACCCTAACCCTAACCCCTACCCTAACCCTAACACGTACCCTAATCCTAACCCGTACCCTAAACCGAGCCCTAACCCTAACAATAACCCTAACCCTAACCCTAACCCATACCCTACGCCGTACCCGAAACCCTCCCCGAACCCGTAGCCTAAGCCGTACCCTAAGCCTAACCCTAAGCCTAACCCTAACCCTAGGTTACCCTTGACTGCTTCTGCCTCCAATAGATTTCCTAAGCACTAGTGTTTTAAGGAACAGCTTAAAAAGAGAATCCTAATGTGATTTCTTTATAATGGGTGTGTTCCTTATCTTATCCTAGTGTCTAAACTCTTCTCCATGGCTGGACCCTCAAATAATATTCCTTTACGTGCTAAGGGGTATCTAGAGAGTGGGATAGGTTTAATAACTACCCTAACCCTAAAGCGTACCCTAACCCTAACCCCTACCCTAACCCTAACACGTACCCTAATACTAACCTGTACCCTAAACCGAGCCCTAACCCTAACACTAACCCTAACCCTAACCCATACCCTACGCCGTACCCGCACCCCTCCCCGAACCCGTACCCTAAGCCGTACCCTAAGCCTAACCCTAAGCCTAACCCTAACCCTAGGCTACCCTTGACTGCTTCTGCCTCCAATAGATTTCCTAAGCACTAGTGTTTTAAGGAACAGCTTAAAAAGAGAATCCTAATGTGATTTCTTTATAATGGGTGTGTTCCTTATCTTATCCTAGTGTCTAAACTCTTCTCCATGGCTGGACCCCCAAATAATATTCCTTTACGTGCTAAGGGGTATCTAGAGAGTGGGATAGGTTTAATAACTACCCTAACCCTAACGCATACCCTAACCCTAAACCCTACCCTAACCCTAACACGTACCCTAATCCTAACCCGTACCCTAAACCGAGCCCTAACCCTAACACTAACCCTAACCCTAACCCTAACCCATACCCTACGCCGTACCCGAACCCCTCCCCGAACCCATTCCCCAAGCCGTACCCTAAACCTAACCCTAAGCCTAACCCTAACCCTAGGCTACCCTTGACTGCTTCTGCCTCCAATAGATTTCCTAAGCACTAGTGTTTTAAGGAACAGCTTAAAAAGAGAATCCTAATGTGATTTCTTTATAATGGGTGTGTTCCTTATCTTATCCTAGTGTCTAAACTCTTCTCCATGGCTGGACCCCCAAATAATATTCCTTTACGTGCTAAGGGGTATCTAAAGAGTGGGATAGGTTTAATAACTACCCTAACCCTAACGCGTACCCTAACCCTAACCCCTACCCTAACCCTAACACGTACCCTAATCCTAACCCGTACCCTAAACCGAGCCCTAACCCTAACACTAACCCTAACCCTAACCCTAACCCATACCCTACGCCGTACCCGAAACCCTCCCCGAACCCGTACCCTAAGCCGTACCCTAAGCCTAACCCTAAGCCTAACCCTAACCCTAGGCTACCTTTCACTGCTTCTGCCTCCAATAGATTTCCTAAGCACTAGTGTTTTAAGGAACAGCTTAAAAAGAGAATCCTAATGTGATTTCTTTATAATGGGTGTGTTCCTTATCTTATCCTAGTGTCTAAACTCTTCTCCATGGCTGGACCCCCAAATAATATTCCTTTACGTGCTAAGGGGGAGCTAGAGAGTGGGATAGGTTTACTAACTACCCTAGCCCTAACGCGTAACCTAACCCTAACCCCTACCCTAAACCTAACACGTTCCCTAATCCTAACCCGTACCCTAAACCGAGCCCTAACCCTAACACTAACCCTAACCCAAACCCTACGCCGTACACGAACACCTCCCCGAACCCATACCCCAAGCCGTACCCTAACCCTAACCCTAAGCCTAACCCTAACCCTAGGCTACCCTTGACTGCTTCTGCCTCCAATAGATTTCCTAAGCACTACTGTTTTAAGGAACAGCTTAAAAAGAGAATCCTAAAGTGATTTCTTTATAATGGGTGTGTTCCTTATCTTATCCTAGTGTCTAAACTCTTCTCCATGGCTGGACCCCCAAATAATATTCCTTTACGTGCTAAGGGGTATCTAGAGAGTGGGATAGGTTTAATAACTACCCTAACCCTAACGCGTACCCTAACCCTAACCCCTACCCTAACCCTAACACGTACCCTAATCCTAACCCGTACCCTAAACCGAGCCCTAACCCTAACACTAACCCTAACACTAACCCTAACCCATACCCTACGCCGTACCCGAAACCCTCCCCGAACTCGTACCCTAAGCCGTACCCTAAGCCTAACCCTAAGCCTAACCCTAACCCTAGGCTACCCTTGACTGCTTCTGCCTCCAATAGATTTCCTAAGCACTAGTGTTTTAAGGAACAGCTTAAAAAGAGAATCCTAATGTGATTTCTTTATAATGGGTGTATTCCTTATCTTATCCTAGTGTCTAAACTTTTCTCCATGGCTGGACCCTCAAATAATATTCCTTTACGTGCTAAGGGGTATCTAGAGATTGGGATAGGTTTAATAACTACCCTAACCCTAACGCGTACCCTAACCCTAACCCCTACCCTAACCCTAACACGTACCCTAATCCTAACCCGTACCCTAAACCGAGCCCTAACCCTAACACTAACCCTAACCCTAACCCTAACCCATACCCTACGCCGTACCCGCACCCCTCCCTGAACCCGTACCCTAAGCCGTACCCTAAGCCTAACCCTAAGCCTAACCCTAACCCTAGGCTACCCTTGACTGCTTCTGCCTCCAATAGATTTCCTAAGCACTAGTGTTTTAACGAACAGCTTAAAAAGAGAATCCTAAAGTGATTTCTTTATAATGGGTGTGTTCCTTATCTTATCCTAGTGTCTAAACTCTTCTCCATGGCTGGACCCCCAAATAATATTCCTTTACGTGCTAAGGGGTATCTAGAGAGTGGGATAGGTTTAATAACTACCCTAACCCTAACGCGTACCCTAACCCTAACCCCTACCCTAACCCTAACACGTACCCTAATCCTAACCCGTACCCTAAACCGAGCCCTAACCCTAACACTAACCCTAACCCTAACCCATACCCTACGCCGTACCCGAAACCCTCCCCGAACCCGTACCCTAAGCCGTACCCTATGCCTCACCCTAAGCCTAACCTTATCCTAGGCTACCCTTGACTGCTTCTGCCTCCAATAGATTTCCTAAGCACTAGTGTTTTAAGGAACAGCTTAAAAAGAGAATCCTAATGTGATTTCTTTATAATGGGTGTGTTCCTTATCTTATCCTAGTGTCTAAACTCTTCTCCATGGCTGCACCCCCAAATAATATTGCCTTACGTGCTAAGGGGTATCTAGAGAGTGGGATAGGTTTAATAACTACCCTAAACCTAATGCGTACTCTAACCCTAACCCCTACCCTAACACTAACACGTACCCTAATCCTAACCCGTACCCTAAACCGAGCCCTAACCCTAACACTAACACTAACCCTAACCCTAACCCATACCCTATGCCGTACCTGAACCCCTCCCCAAACCCGTACCCTAAGCCGTACCCTAAGCCTAACCCTAAGCCTAACACTAACCCTAGGCTACCCTTGACTGCTTCTGCCTCCAATAGATTTCCTAAGCACTAGTGTTTTAAGCAACAGCTTAAAAAGAGAATCCTAATGTGATTTCTTTATAATGGGTGTGTTCCTTATCTTATCCTAGTGTCTAAATTCTTCTCCATGGCTGGAACCCCAAATAATATTCCTTTACGTGCTAAGGGGTATCTAGAGAGTGGGATAGGTTTACTAACTACCCTAACCCTAACGCGTACCCTAACCCTAACCCCTACCCTAACCCTAACACGTACCCTAATCCTAACCCGTACCCTAAACCGAGCCCTAACCCTAACAATAACCCTAACCCTAACCCTAACCCATACCCTACGCCGTACCCGAAACCCTCCCCGATCCCGTACCCTAAGCCGTACCCTAAGCCTAACCCTAAGCCTAACCCTAACCCTAGGTTACCCTTGACTGCTTCTGCCTCCAATAGATTTCCTAAGCACTAGTGTTTTAAGGAACAGCTTAAAAAGAGAATCCTAATGTGATTTCTTTATAATGGGTGTGTTCCTTATCTTATCCTAGTGTCTAAACTCTTCTCCATGGCTGGACCCTCAAATAATATTCCTTTACGTGCTAAGGGGTATCTAGAGAGTGGGATAGGTTTAATAACTACCCTAACCCTAACGCGTACCCTAACCCTAACCCCTACCCTAACCCTAACACGTACCCTAATCCTAACCCGTACCCTAAACCGAGCCCTAACCCTAACACTAACCCTAACCCTAACCCTAACCCATACCCTACGCCGTACCCGCACCCCTCCCTGAACCCGTACCCTAAGCCGTACCCTAAGCCTAACCCTAAGCCTAACCCTAACCCTAGGCTACCCTTGACTTCTTCTGCCTCCAGTAGATTTCCTAAGCACTAGTGTTTTAACGAACAGCTTAAAAAGAGAATCCTAAAGTGATTTCTTTATAATGGGTGTGTTCCTTATCTTATCCTAGTGTCTAAACTCTTCTCCATGGCTGGACCCCCAAATAATATTCCTTTACGTGCTAAGGGGTATCTAGAGAGTGGGATAGGTTTAATAACTACCCTAACCCTAACGCGTACCCTAACCCTAACCCCTACCCTAACCCTAACACGTACCCTAATCCTAACCCGTACCCTAAACCGAGCCCTAACCCTAACACTAACCCTAACCCTAACCCATACCCTACGCCGTACCCGAAACCCTCCCCGAACCCGTACCCTAAGCCGTACCCTAAGCCTCACCCTAAGCCTAACCTTATCCTAGGCTACCCTTGACTGCTTCTGCCTCCAATAGATTTCCTAAGCACTAGTGTTTTAAGGAACAGCTTAAAAAGAGAATCCTAATGTGATTTCTTTATAATGGGTGTGTTCCTTATCTTATCCTAGTGTCTAAACTCTTCTCCATGGCTGGACCCCCAAATAATATTCCTTTACGTGCTAAGGGGTATCTAGAGAGTGGGATAGGTTTAATAACTACCCTAACCCTAACGCGTACCCTAACCCTAACCCCTACCCTAACCCTAACACGTACCCTAATCCTAACCCGTACCCTAAACCGAGCCCTAACCCTAACAATAACCCTAACCCTAACCCTAACCCATACCCTACGCCGTACCCGAAACCCTCCCCGAACCCGTACCCTAAGCCGTACCCTAAGCCTAACCCTAAGCCTAACCCTAACCCTAGGTTACCCTTGACTGCTTCTGCCTCCAATAGATTTCCTAAGCACTAGTGTTTTAAGGAACAGCTTAAAAAGAGAATCCTAATGTGATTTCTTTATAATGGGTGTGTTCCTTATCTTATCCTAGTGTCTAAACTCTTCTCCATGGCTGGACCCTCAAATAATATTCCTTTACGTGCTAAGGGGTATCTAGAGAGTGGGATAGGTTTAATAACTACCCTAACCCTAACGCGTACCCTAACCCTAACCCCTACCCTAACCCTAACACGTACCCTAATACTAACCTGTACCCTAAACCGAGCCCTAACCCTAACACTAACCCTAACCCTAACCCATACCCTACGCCGTACCCGCACCCCTCCCCGAACCCGTACCCTAAGCCGTACCCTAAGCCTAACCCTAAGCCTAACCCTAACCCTAGGCTACCCTTGACTGCTTCTGCCTCCAATAGATTTCCTAAGCACTAGTGTTTTAAGGAACAGCTTAAAAAGAGAATCCTAATGTGATTTCTTTATAATGGGTGTGTTCCTTATCTTATCCTAGTGTCTAAACTCTTCTCCATGGCTGGACCCCCAAATAATATTCCTTTACGTGCTAAGGGGTATCTAGAGAGTGGGATAGGTTTAATAACTACCCTAACCCTAACGCATACCCTAACCCTAAACCCTACCCTAACCCTAACACGTACCCTAATCCTAACCCGTACCCTAAACCGAGCCCTAACCCTAACACTAACCCTAACCCTAACCCTAACCCATACCCTACGCCGTACCCGAACCCCTCCCCGAACCCATTCCCCAAGCCGTACCCTAAACCTAACCCTAAGCCTAACCCTAACCCTAGGCTACCCTTGACTGCTTCTGCCTCCAATAGATTTCCTAAGCACTAGTGTTTTAAGGAACAGCTTAAAAAGAGAATCCTAATGTGATTTCTTTATAATGGGTGTGTTCCTTATCTTATCCTAGTGTCTAAACTCTTCTCCATGGCTGGACCCCCAAATAATATTCCTTTACGTGCTAAGGGGTATCTAAAGAGTGGGATAGGTTTAATAACTACCCTAACCCTAACGCGTACCCTAACCCTAACCCCTACCCTAACCCTAACACGTACCCTAATCCTAACCCGTACCCTAAACCGAGCCCTAACCCTAACACTAACCCTAACCCTAACCCTAACCCATACCCTACGCCGTACCCGAAACCCTCCCCGAACCCGTACCCTAAGCCGTACCCTAAGCCTAACCCTAAGCCTAACCCTAACCCTAGGCTACCTTTGACTGCTTCTGCCTCCAATAGATTTCCTAAGCACTAGTGTTTTAAGGAACAGCTTAAAAAGAGAATCCTAATGTGATTTCTTTATAATGGGTGTGTTCCTTATCTTATCCTAGTGTCTAAACTCTTCTCCATGGCTGGACCCCCAAATAATATTCCTTTACGTGCTAAGGGGGAGCTAGAGAGTGGGATAGGTTTACTAACTACCCTAGCCCTAACGCGTAACCTAACCCTAACCCCTACCCTAAACCTAACACGTTCCCTAATCCTAACCCGTACCCTAAACCGAGCCCTAACCCTAACACTAACCCTAACCCAAACCCTACGCCGTACACGAACACCTCCCCGAACCCATACCCCAAGCCGTACCCTAACCCTAACCCTAAGCCTAACCCTAACCCTAGGCTACCCTTGACTGCTTCTGCCTCCAATAGATTTCCTAAGCACTACTGTTTTAAGGAACAGCTTAAAAAGAGAATCCTAAAGTGATTTCTTTATAATGGGTGTGTTCCTTATCTTATCCTAGTGTCTAAACTCTTCTCCATGGCTGCACCCCCAAATAATATTCCTTTACGTGCTAAGGGGTATCTAGAGAGTGGGATAGGTTTAATAACTACCCTAACCCTAACGCGTACCCTAACCCTAACCCCTACCCTAACCCTAACACGTACCCTAATCCTAACCCGTACCCTAAACCGAGCCCTAACCCTAACACTAACCCTAACACTAACCCTAACCCATACCCTACGCCGTACCCGAAACCCTCCCCGAACTCGTACCCTAAGCCGTACCCTAAGCCTAACCCTAAGCCTAACCCTAACCCTAGGCTACCCTTGACTGCTTCTGCCTCCAATAGATTTCCTAAGCACTAGTGTTTTAAGGAACAGCTTAAAAAGAGAATCCTAATGTGATTTCTTTATAATGGGTGTATTCCTTATCTTATCCTAGTGTCTAAACTTTTCTCCATGGCTGGACCCTCAAATAATATTCCTTTACGTGCTAAGGGGTATCTAGAGATTGGGATAGGTTTAATAACTACCCTAACCCTAACGCGTACCCTAACCCTAACCCCTACCCTAACCCTAACACGTACCCTAATCCTAACCCGTACCCTAAACCGAGCCCTAACCCTAACACTAACCCTAACCCTAACCCTAACCCATACCCTACGCCGTACCCGCACCCCTCCCTGAACCCGTACCCTAAGCCGTACCCTAAGCCTAACCCTAAGCCTAACCCTAACCCTAGGCTACCCTTGACTGCTTCTGCCTCCAATAGATTTCCTAAGCACTAGTGTTTTAACGAACAGCTTAAAAAGAGAATCCTAAAGTGATTTCTTTATAATGGGTGTGTTCCTTATCTTATCCTAGTGTCTAAACTCTTCTCCATGGCTGGACCCCCAAATAATATTCCTTTACGTGCTAAGGGGTATCTAGAGAGTGGGATAGGTTTAATAACTACCCTAACCCTAACGCGTACCCTAACCCTAACCCCTACCCTAACCCTAACACGTACCCTAATCCTAACCCGTACCCTAAACCGAGCCCTAACCCTAACACTAACCCTAACCCTAACCCATACCCTACGCCATACCCGAAACCCTCCCCGAACCCGTACCCTAAGCCGTACCCTAAGCCTCACCCTAAGCCTAACCTTATCCTAGGCTACCCTTGACTGCTTCTGCCTCCAATAGATTTCCTAAGCACTAGTGTTTTAAGGAACAGCTTAAAAAGAGAATCCTAATGTGATTTCTTTATAATGGGTGTGTTCCTTATCTTATCCTAGTGTCTAAACTCTTCTCCATGGCTGCACCCCCAAATAATATTGCCTTACGTGCTAAGGGGTATCTAGAGAGTGGGATAGGTTTAATAACTACCCTAAACCTAATGCGTACTCTAACCCTAACCCCTACCCTAACACTAACACGTACCCTAATCCTAACCCGTACCCTAAACCGAGCCCTAACCCTAACACTAACACTAACCCTAACCCTAACCCATACCCTATGCCGTACCTGAACCCCTCCCCAAACCCGTACCCTAAGCCGTACCCTAAGCCTAACCCTAAGCCTAACACTAACCCTAGGCTACCCTTGACTGCTTCTGCCTCCAATAGATTTCCTAAGCACTAGTGTTTTAAGCAACAGCTTAAAAAGAGAATCCTAATGTGATTTCTTTATAATGGGTGTGTTCCTTATCTTATCCTAGTGTCTAAATTCTTCTCCATGGCTGGAACCCCAAATAATATTCCTTTACGTGCTAAGGGGTATCTAGAGAGTGGGATAGGTTTACTAACTACCCTAACCCTAACGCGTACCCTAACCCTAACCCCTACCCTAACCCTAACACGTACCCTAATCCTAACCCGTACCCTAAACCGAGCCCTAACCCTAACAATAACCCTAACCCTAACCCTAACCCATACCCTACGCCGTACCCGAAACCCTCCCCGATCCCGTACCCTAAGCCGTACCCTAAGCCTAACCCTAAGCCTAACCCTAACCCTAGGTTACCCTTGACTGCTTCTGCCTCCAATAGATTTCCTAAGCACTAGTGTTTTAAGGAACAGCTTAAAAAGAGAATCCTAATGTGATTTCTTTATAATGGGTGTGTTCCTTATCTTATCCTAGTGTCTAAACTCTTCTCCATGGCTGGACCCTCAAATAATATTCCTTTACGTGCTAAGGGGTATCTAGAGAGTGGGATAGGTTTAATAACTACCCTAACCCTAACGCGTACCCTAACCCTAACCCCTACCCTAACCCTAACACGTACCCTAATCCTAACCCGTACCCTAAACCGAGCCCTAACCCTAACACTAACCCTAACCCTAACCCTAACCCATACCCTACGCCGTACCCGCACCCCTCCCTGAACCCGTACCCTAAGCCGTACCCTAAGCCTAACCCTAAGCCTAACCCTAACCCTAGGCTACCCTTGACTTCTTCTGCCTCCAATAGATTTCCTAAGCACTAGTGTTTTAACGAACAGCTTAAAAAGAGAATCCTAAAGTGATTTCTTTATAATGGGTGTGTTCCTTATCTTATCCTAGTGTCTAAACTCTTCTCCATGGCTGGACCCTCAAATAATATTCCTTTACGTGCTAAGGGGTATCTAGAGAGTGGGATAGGTTTAATAACTACCCTAACCCTAACGCGTACCCTAACCCTAACCCCTACCCTAACCCTAACACGTACCCTAATCCTAACCCGTACCCTAAACCGAGCCCTAACCCTAACACTAACCCTAACCCTAACCCATACCCTACGCCGTACCCGAAACCCTCCCCGAACCCGTACCCTAAGCCGTACCCTAAGCCTCACCCTAAGCCTAACCTTATCCTAGGCTACCCTTGACTGCTTCTGCCTCCAATAGATTTCCTAAGCACTAGTGTTTTAAGGAACAGCTTAAAAAGAGAATCCTAATGTGATTTCTTTATAATGGGTGTGTTCCTTATCTTATCCTAGTGTCTAAACTCTTCTCCATGGCTGGACCCCCAAATAATATTCCTTTACGTGCTAAGGGGTATCTAGAGAGTGGGATAGGTTTAATAACTACCCTAACCCTAACGCGTACCCTAACCCTAACCCCTACCCTAACCCTAACACGTACCCTAATCCTAACCCGTACCCTAAACCGAGCCCTAACCCTAACAATAACCCTAACCCTAACCCTAACCCATACCCTACGCCGTACCCGAAACCCTCCCCGAACCCGTAGCCTAAGCCGTACCCTAAGCCTAACCCTAAGCCTAACCCTAACCCTAGGTTACCCTTGACTGCTTCTGCCTCCAATAGATTTCCTAAGCACTAGTGTTTTAAGGAACAGCTTAAAAAGAGAATCCTAATGTGATTTCTTTATAATGGGTGTGTTCCTTATCTTATCCTAGTGTCTAAACTCTTCTCCATGGCTGGACCCTCAAATAATATTCCTTTACGTGCTAAGGGGGAGCTAGAGAGTGGGATAGGTTTACTAACTACCCTAGCCCTAACGCGTAACCTAACCCTAACCCCTACCCTAAACCTAAC
The DNA here is from genome assembly GCF_965194805.1 of Balaenoptera borealis. NCBI lineage: Eukaryota > Metazoa > Chordata > Mammalia > Artiodactyla > Balaenopteridae > Balaenoptera > Balaenoptera borealis. Next base: position 577,740 of record NW_028123906.1, on the reverse strand, counting down.
ACGTTCCCTAATCCTAACCCGTACCCTAAACCGAGCCCTAACCCTAACACTAACCCTAACCCAAACCCTACGCCGTACACGAACACCTCCCCGAACCCATACCCCAAGCCGTACCCTAACCCTAACCCTAAGCCTAACCCTAACCCTAGGCTACCCTTGACTGCTTCTGCCTCCAATAGATTTCCTAAGCACTACTGTTTTAAGGAACAGCTTAAAAAGAGAATCCTAAAGTGATTTCTTTATAATGGGTGTGTTCCTTATCTTATCCTAGTGTCTAAACTCTTCTCCATGGCTGGACCCTCAAATAATATTCCTTTACGTGCTAAGGGGTATCTAGAGAGTGGGATAGGTTTAATAACTACCCTAACCCTAACGCGTACCCTAACCCTAACCCCTACCCTAACCCTAACACGTACCCTAATACTAACCTGTACCCTAAACCGAGCCCTAACCCTAACACTAACCCTAACCCTAACCCATACCCTACGCCGTACCCGCACCCCTCCCCGAACCCGTACCCTAAGCCGTACCCTAAGCCTAACCCTAAGCCTAACCCTAACCCTAGGCTACCCTTGACTGCTTCTGCCTCCAATAGATTTCCTAAGCACTAGTGTTTTAAGGAACAGCTTAAAAAGAGAATCCTAATGTGATTTCTTTATAATGGGTGTGTTCCTTATCTTATCCTAGTGTCTAAACTCTTCTCCATGGCTGGACCCCCAAATAATATTCCTTTACGTGCTAAGGGGTATCTAGAGAGTGGGATAGGTTTAATAACTACCCTAACCCTAACGCATACCCTAACCCTAAACCCTACCCTAACCCTAACACGTACCCTAATCCTAACCCGTACCCTAAACCGAGCCCTAACCCTAACACTAACCCTAACCCTAACCCTAACCCATACCCTACGCCGTACCCGAACCCCTCCCCGAACCCATTCCCCAAGCCGTACCCTAAACCTAACCCTAAGCCTAACCCTAACCCTAGGCTACCCTTGACTGCTTCTGCCTCCAATAGATTTCCTAAGCACTAGTGTTTTAAGGAACAGCTTAAAAAGAGAATCCTAATGTGATTTCTTTATAATGGGTGTGTTCCTTATCTTATCCTAGTGTCTAAACTCTTCTCCATGGCTGGACCCCCAAATAATATTCCTTTACGTGCTAAGGGGTATCTAAAGAGTGGGATAGGTTTAATAACTACCCTAACCCTAACGCGTACCCTAACCCTAACCCCTACCCTAACCCTAACACGTACCCTAATCCTAACCCGTACCCTAAACCGAGCCCTAACCCTAACACTAACCCTAACCCTAACCCTAACCCATACCCTACGCCGTACCCGAAACCCTCCCCGAACCCGTACCCTAAGCCGTACCCTAAGCCTAACCCTAAGCCTAACCCTAACCCTAGGCTACCTTTGACTGCTTCTGCCTCCAATAGATTTCCTAAGCACTAGTGTTTTAAGGAACAGCTTAAAAAGAGAATCCTAATGTGATTTCTTTATAATGGGTGTGTTCCTTATCTTATCCTAGTGTCTAAACTCTTCTCCATGGCTGGACCCCCAAATAATATTCCTTTACGTGCTAAGGGGGAGCTAGAGAGTGGGATAGGTTTACTAACTACCCTAGCCCTAACGCGTAACCTAACCCTAACCCCTACCCTAAACCTAACACGTTCCCTAATCCTAACCCGTACCCTAAACCGAGCCCTAACCCTAACACTAACCCTAACCCAAACCCTACGCCGTACACGAACACCTCCCCGAACCCATACCCCAAGCCGTACCCTAACCCTAACCCTAAGCCTAACCCTAACCCTAGGCTACCCTTGACTGCTTCTGCCTCCAATAGATTTCCTAAGCACTACTGTTTTAAGGAACAGCTTAAAAAGAGAATCCTAAAGTGATTTCTTTATAATGGGTGTGTTCCTTATCTTATCCTAGTGTCTAAACTCTTCTCCATGGCTGGACCCCCAAATAATATTCCTTTACGTGCTAAGGGGTATCTAGAGAGTGGGATAGGTTTAATAACTACCCTAACCCTAACGCGTACCCTAACCCTAACCCCTACCCTAACCCTAACACGTACCCTAATCCTAACCCGTACCCTAAACCGAGCCCTAACCCTAACACTAACCCTAACACTAACCCTAACCCATACCCTACGCCGTACCCGAAACCCTCCCCGAACTCGTACCCTAAGCCGTACCCTAAGCCTAACCCTAAGCCTAACCCTAACCCTAGGCTACCCTTGACTGCTTCTGCCTCCAATAGATTTCCTAAGCACTAGTGTTTTAAGGAACAGCTTAAAAAGAGAATCCTAATGTGATTTCTTTATAATGGGTGTATTCCTTATCTTATCCTAGTGTCTAAACTTTTCTCCATGGCTGGACCCTCAAATAATATTCCTTTACGTGCTAAGGGGTATCTAGAGATTGGGATAGGTTTAATAACTACCCTAACCCTAACGCGTACCCTAACCCTAACCCCTACCCTAACCCTAACACGTACCCTAATCCTAACCCGTACCCTAAACCGAGCCCTAACCCTAACACTAACCCTAACCCTAACCCTAACCCATACCCTACGCCGTACCCGCACCCCTCCCTGAACCCGTACCCTAAGCCGTACCCTAAGCCTAACCCTAAGCCTAACCCTAACCCTAGGCTACCCTTGACTGCTTCTGCCTCCAATAGATTTCCTAAGCACTAGTGTTTTAACGAACAGCTTAAAAAGAGAATCCTAAAGTGATTTCTTTATAATGGGTGTGTTCCTTATCTTATCCTAGTGTCTAAACTCTTCTCCATGGCTGGACCCCCAAATAATATTCCTTTACGTGCTAAGGGGTATCTAGAGAGTGGGATAGGTTTAATAACTACCCTAACCCTAACGCGTACCCTAACCCTAACCCCTACCCTAACCCTAACACGTACCCTAATCCTAACCCGTACCCTAAACCGAGCCCTAACCCTAACACTAACCCTAACCCTAACCCATACCCTACGCCGTACCCGAAACCCTCCCCGAACCCGTACCCTAAGCCGTACCCTAAGCCTCACCCTAAGCCTAACCTTATCCTAGGCTACCCTTGACTGCTTCTGCCTCCAATAGATTTCCTAAGCACTAGTGTTTTAAGGAACAGCTTAAAAAGAGAATCCTAATGTGATTTCTTTATAATGGGTGTGTTCCTTATCTTATCCTAGTGTCTAAACTCTTCTCCATGGCTGCACCCCCAAATAATATTGCCTTACGTGCTAAGGGGTATCTAGAGAGTGGGATAGGTTTAATAACTACCCTAAACCTAATGCGTACTCTAACCCTAACCCCTACCCTAACACTAACACGTACCCTAATCCTAACCCGTACCCTAAACCGAGCCCTAACCCTAACACTAACACTAACCCTAACCCTAACCCATACCCTATGCCGTACCTGAACCCCTCCCCAAACCCGTACCCTAAGCCGTACCCTAAGCCTAACCCTAAGCCTAACACTAACCCTAGGCTACCCTTGACTGCTTCTGCCTCCAATAGATTTCCTAAGCACTAGTGTTTTAAGCAACAGCTTAAAAAGAGAATCCTAATGTGATTTCTTTATAATGGGTGTGTTCCTTATCTTATCCTAGTGTCTAAATTCTTCTCCATGGCTGGAACCCCAAATAATATTCCTTTACGTGCTAAGGGGTATCTAGAGAGTGGGATAGGTTTACTAACTACCCTAACCCTAACGCGTACCCTAACCCTAACCCCTACCCTAACCCTAACACGTACCCTAATCCTAACCCGTACCCTAAACCGAGCCCTAACCCTAACAATAACCCTAACCCTAACCCTAACCCATACCCTACGCCGTACCCGAAACCCTCCCCGATCCCGTACCCTAAGCCGTACCCTAAGCCTAACCCTAAGCCTAACCCTAACCCTAGGTTACCCTTGACTGCTTCTGCCTCCAATAGATTTCCTAAGCACTAGTGTTTTAAGGAACAGCTTAAAAAGAGAATCCTAATGTGATTTCTTTATAATGGGTGTGTTCCTTATCTTATCCTAGTGTCTAAACTCTTCTCCATGGCTGGACCCTCAAATAATATTCCTTTACGTGCTAAGGGGTATCTAGAGAGTGGGATAGGTTTAATAACTACCCTAACCCTAACGCGTACCCTAACCCTAACCCCTACCCTAACCCTAACACGTACCCTAATCCTAACCCGTACCCTAAACCGAGCCCTAACCCTAACACTAACCCTAACCCTAACCCTAACCCATACCCTACGCCGTACCCGCACCCCTCCCTGAACCCGTACCCTAAGCCGTACCCTAAGCCTAACCCTAAGCCTAACCCTAACCCTAGGCTACCCTTGACTTCTTCTGCCTCCAGTAGATTTCCTAAGCACTAGTGTTTTAACGAACAGCTTAAAAAGAGAATCCTAAAGTGATTTCTTTATAATGGGTGTGTTCCTTATCTTATCCTAGTGTCTAAACTCTTCTCCATGGCTGGACCCCCAAATAATATTCCTTTACGTGCTAAGGGGTATCTAGAGAGTGGGATAGGTTTAATAACTACCCTAACCCTAACGCGTACCCTAACCCTAACCCCTACCCTAACCCTAACACGTACCCTAATCCTAACCCGTACCCTAAACCGAGCCCTAACCCTAACACTAACCCTAACCCTAACCCATACCCTACGCCGTACCCGAAACCCTCCCCGAACCCGTACCCTAAGCCGTACCCTAAGCCTCACCCTAAGCCTAACCTTATCCTAGGCTACCCTTGACTGCTTCTGCCTCCAATAGATTTCCTAAGCACTAGTGTTTTAAGGAACAGCTTAAAAAGAGAATCCTAATGTGATTTCTTTATAATGGGTGTGTTCCTTATCTTATCCTAGTGTCTAAACTCTTCTCCATGGCTGGACCCCCAAATAATATTCCTTTACGTGCTAAGGGGTATCTAGAGAGTGGGATAGGTTTAATAACTACCCTAACCCTAACGCGTACCCTAACCCTAACCCCTACCCTAACCCTAACACGTACCCTAATCCTAACCCGTACCCTAAACCGAGCCCTAACCCTAACAATAACCCTAACCCTAACCCTAACCCATACCCTACGCCGTACCCGAAACCCTCCCCGAACCCGTACCCTAAGCCGTACCCTAAGCCTAACCCTAAGCCTAACCCTAACCCTAGGTTACCCTTGACTGCTTCTGCCTCCAATAGATTTCCTAAGCACTAGTGTTTTAAGGAACAGCTTAAAAAGAGAATCCTAATGTGATTTCTTTATAATGGGTGTGTTCCTTATCTTATCCTAGTGTCTAAACTCTTCTCCATGGCTGGACCCTCAAATAATATTCCTTTACGTGCTAAGGGGTATCTAGAGAGTGGGATAGGTTTAATAACTACCCTAACCCTAACGCGTACCCTAACCCTAACCCCTACCCTAACCCTAACACGTACCCTAATACTAACCTGTACCCTAAACCGAGCCCTAACCCTAACACTAACCCTAACCCTAACCCATACCCTACGCCGTACCCGCACCCCTCCCCGAACCCGTACCCTAAGCCGTACCCTAAGCCTAACCCTAAGCCTAACCCTAACCCTAGGCTACCCTTGACTGCTTCTGCCTCCAATAGATTTCCTAAGCACTAGTGTTTTAAGGAACAGCTTAAAAAGAGAATCCTAATGTGATTTCTTTATAATGGGTGTGTTCCTTATCTTATCCTAGTGTCTAAACTCTTCTCCATGGCTGGACCCCCAAATAATATTCCTTTACGTGCTAAGGGGTATCTAGAGAGTGGGATAGGTTTAATAACTACCCTAACCCTAACGCATACCCTAACCCTAAACCCTACCCTAACCCTAACACGTACCCTAATCCTAACCCGTACCCTAAACCGAGCCCTAACCCTAACACTAACCCTAACCCTAACCCTAACCCATACCCTACGCCGTACCCGAACCCCTCCCCGAACCCATTCCCCAAGCCGTACCCTAAACCTAACCCTAAGCCTAACCCTAACCCTAGGCTACCCTTGACTGCTTCTGCCTCCAATAGATTTCCTAAGCACTAGTGTTTTAAGGAACAGCTTAAAAAGAGAATCCTAATGTGATTTCTTTATAATGGGTGTGTTCCTTATCTTATCCTAGTGTCTAAACTCTTCTCCATGGCTGGACCCCCAAATAATATTCCTTTACGTGCTAAGGGGTATCTAAAGAGTGGGATAGGTTTAATAACTACCCTAACCCTAACGCGTACCCTAACCCTAACCCCTACCCTAACCCTAACACGTACCCTAATCCTAACCCGTACCCTAAACCGAGCCCTAACCCTAACACTAACCCTAACCCTAACCCTAACCCATACCCTACGCCGTACCCGAAACCCTCCCCGAACCCGTACCCTAAGCCGTACCCTAAGCCTAACCCTAAGCCTAACCCTAACCCTAGGCTACCTTTGACTGCTTCTGCCTCCAATAGATTTCCTAAGCACTAGTGTTTTAAGGAACAGCTTAAAAAGAGAATCCTAATGTGATTTCTTTATAATGGGTGTGTTCCTTATCTTATCCTAGTGTCTAAACTCTTCTCCATGGCTGGACCCTCAAATAATATTCCTTTACGTGCTAAGGGGTATCTAGAGAGTGGGATAGGTTTAATAACTACCCTAACCCTAACGCGTACCCTAACCCTAACCCCTACCCTAACCCTAACACGTACCCTAATACTAACCTGTACCCTAAACCGAGCCCTAACCCTAACCCTAACCCTAACCCTAACCCATACCCTACGCCGTACCCGCACCCCTCCCCGAACCCGTACCCTAAGCCGTACCCTAAGCCTAACCCTAAGCCTAACCCTAACCCTAGGCTACCCTTGACTGCTTCTGCCTCCAATAGATTTCCTAAGCACTAGTGTTTTAAGGAACAGCTTAAAAAGAGAATCCTAATGTGATTTCTTTATAATGGGTGTGTTCCTTATCTTATCCTAGTGTCTAAACTCTTCTCCATGGCTGGACCCCCAAATAATATTCCTTTACGTGCTAAGGGGTATCTAGAGAGTGGGATAGGTTTAATAACTACCCTAACCCTAACGCATACCCTAACCCTAACCCCTACCCTAACCCTAACACGTACCCTAATCCTAACCCGTACCCTAAACCGAGCCCTAACCCTAACACTAACCCTAACCCTAACCCTAACCCATACCCTACGCCGTACCCGAACCCCTCCCCGAACCCATTCCCCAAGCCGTACCCTAAACCTAACCCTAAGCCTAACCCTAACCCTAGGCTACCCTTGACTGCTTCTGCCTCCAATAGATTTCCTAAGCACTAGTGTTTTAAGGAACAGCTTAAAAAGAGAATCCTAATGTGATTTCTTTATAATGGGTGTGTTCCTTATCTTATCCTAGTGTCTAAACTCTTCTCCATGGCTGCACCCCCAAATAATATTGCCTTACGTGCTAAGGGGTATCTAGAGAGTGGGATAGGTTTAATAACTACCCTAACCCTAATGCGTACTCTAACCCTAACCTCTACCCTAACACTAACACGTACCCTAATCCTAACCCGTACCCTAAACCGAGCCCTAACCCTAACACTAACACTAACCCTAACCCTAACCCATACCCTACGCCGTACCTGAACCCCTCCCCAAACCCGTACTCTAAGTGGTACCCTAAGCCTAACCCTAAGCCTAACACTAACCCTAGGCTACCCTTGACTGCTTCTGCCTCCAATAGATTTCCTAAGCACTAGTGTTTTAAGCAACAGCTTAAAAAGAGAATCCTAATGTGATTTCTTTATAATGGGTGTGTTCCTTATCTTATCCTAGTGTCTAAACTCTTCTCCATGGCTGGACCCCCAAATAATATTCCTTTACGTGCTAAGGGGTATCTAGAGAGTGGGATAGGTTTAATAACTACCCTAACCCTAACGCGTACCCTAACCCTAACCCCTACCCTAACCCTAACACGTACCCTAATCCTAACCCGTACCCTAAACCGAGCCCTAACCCTAACACTAACCCTAACCCTAACCCTAACCCATACCCTACGCCGTACCCGAAACCCTCCCCGAACTCGTACCCTAAGCCGTACCCTAAGCCTAACCCTAAGCCTAACCCTAACCCTAGGCTACCCTTGACTGCTTCTGCCTCCAATAGATTTCCTAAGCACTAGTGTTTTAAGGAACAGCTTAAAAAGAGAATCCTAATGTGATTTCTTTATAATGGGTGTATTCCTTATCTTATCCTAGTGTCTAAACTTTTCTCCATGGCTGGACCCTCAAATAATATTCCTTTACGTGCTAAGGGGTATCTAGAGATTGGGATAGGTTTAATAACTACCCTAACCCTAACGCGTACCCTAACCCTAACCCCTACCCTAACCCTAACACGTACCCTAATCCTAACCCGTACCCTAAACCGAGCCCTAACCCTAACACTAACCCTAACCCTAACCCTAACCCATACCCTACGCCGTACCCGCACCCCTCCCTGAACCCGTACCCTAAGCCTAACCCTAAGCCTAACCCTAACCCTAGGCTACCCTTGACTGCTTCTGCCTCCAATAGATTTCCTAAGCACTAGTGTTTTAACGAACAGCTTAAAAAGAGAATCCTAAAGTGATTTCTTTATAATGGGTGTGTTCCTTATCTTATCCTAGTGTCTAAACTCTTCTCCATGGCTGGACCCCCAAATAATATTCCTTTACGTGCTAAGGGGTATCTAGAGAGTGGGATAGGTTTAATAACTACCCTAACCCTAACGCGTACCCTAACCCTAACCCCTACCCTAACCCTAACACGTACCCTAATCCTAACCCGTACCCTAAACCGAGCCCTAACCCTAACACTAACCCTAACCCTAACCCATACCCTACGCCGTACCCGAAACCCTCCCCGAACCCGTACCCTAAGCCGTACCCTAAGCCTCACCCTAAGCCTAACCTTATCCTAGGCTACCCTTGACTGCTTCTGCCTCCAATAGATTTCCTAAGCACTAGTGTTTTAAGGAACAGCTTAAAAAGAGAATCCTAATGTGATTTCTTTATAATGGGTGTGTTCCTTATCTTATCCTAGTGTCTAAACTCTTCTCCATGGCTGCACCCCCAAATAATATTGCCTTACGTGCTAAGGGGTATCTAGAGAGTGGGATAGGTTTAATAACTACCCTAAACCTAATGCGTACTCTAACCCTAACCCCTACCCTAACACTAACACGTACCCTAATCCTAACCCGTACCCTAAACCGAGCCCTAACCCTAACACTAACACTAACCCTAACCCTAACCCATACCCTATGCCGTACCTGAACCCCTCCCCAAACCCGTACCCTAAGCCGTACCCTAAGCCTAACCCTAAGCCTAACACTAACCCTAGGCTACCCTTGACTGCTTCTGCCTCCAATAGATTTCCTAAGCACTAGTGTTTTAAGCAACAGCTTAAAAAGAGAATCCTAATGTGATTTCTTTATAATGGGTGTGTTCCTTATCTTATCCTAGTGTCTAAATTCTTCTCCATGGCTGGAACCCCAAATAATATTCCTTTACGTGCTAAGGGGTATCTAGAGAGTGGGATAGGTTTACTAACTACCCTAACCCTAACGCGTACCCTAACCCTAACCCCTACCCTAACCCTAACACGTACCCTAATCCTAACCCGTACCCTAAACCGAGCCCTAACCCTAACAATAACCCTAACCCTAACCCTAACCCATACCCTACGCCGTACCCGAAACCCTCCCCGATCCCGTACCCTAAGCCGTACCCTAAGCCTAACCCTAAGCCTAACCCTAACCCTAGGTTACCCTTGACTGCTTCTGCCTCCAATAGATTTCCTAAGCACTAGTGTTTTAAGGAACAGCTTAAAAAGAGAATCCTAATGTGATTTCTTTATAATGGGTGTGTTCCTTATCTTATCCTAGTGTCTAAACTCTTCTCCATGGCTGGACCCTCAAATAATATTCCTTTACGTGCTAAGGGGTATCTAGAGAGTGGGATAGGTTTAATAACTACCCTAACCCTAACGCGTACCCTAACCCTAACCCCTACCCTAACCCTAACACGTACCCTAATACTAACCTGTACCCTAAACCGAGCCCTAACCCTAACACTAACCCTAACCCTAACCCTAACCCATACCCTACGCCGTACCCGCACCCCTCCCCGAACCCGTACCCTAAGCCGTACCCTAAGCCTAACCCTAAGCCTAACCCTAACCCTAGGCTACCCTTGACTGCTTCTGCCTCCAATAGATTTCCTAAGCACTAGTGTTTTAAGGAACAGCTTAAAAAGGGAATCCTAATGTGATTTCTTTATAATGGGTGTGTTCCTTATCTTATCCTAGTGTCTAAACTCTTCTCCATGGCTGGACCCCCAAATAATATTCCTTTACGTGCTAAGGGGTATCTAGAGAGTGGGATAGGTTTAATAACTACCCTAACCCTAACGCATACCCTAACCCTAACCCCTACCCTAACCCTAACACGTACCCTAATCCTAACCCGTACCCTAAACCGAGCCCTAACCCTAACACTAACCCTAACCCTAACCCTAACCCATACCCTACGCCGTACCCGAACCCCTCCCCGAACCCATTCCCCAAGCCGTACCCTAAACCTAACCCTAAGCCTAACCCTAACCCTAGGCTACCCTTGACTGCTTCTGCCTCCAATAGATTTCCTAAGCACTAGTGTTTTAAGGAACAGCTTAAAAAGAGAATCCTAATGTGATTTCTTTATAATGGGTGTGTTCCTTATCTTATCCTAGTGTCTAAACTCTTCTCCATGGCTGCACCCCCAAATAATATTGCCTTACGTGCTAAGGGGTATCTAGAGAGTGGGATAGGTTTAATAACTACCCTAAACCTAATGCGTACTCTAACCCTAACCCCTACCCTAACACTAACACGTACCCTAATCCTAACCCGTACCCTAAACCGAGCCCTAACCCTAACACTAACACTAACCCTAACCCTAACCCATACCCTACGCCGTACCTGAACCCCTCCCCAAACCCGTACCCTAAGCCGTACCCTAAGCCTAACCCTAAGCCTAACACTTACCATAGGCAACCCTTGACTGCTTCTGCCTCCAATAGATTTCCTAAGCACTAGTGTTTTAAGCAACAGCTTAAAAAGAGAATCCTAATGTGATTTCTTTATAATGGGTGTGTTCCTTATCTTATCCTAGTGTCTAAATTCTTCTCCATGGCTGGAACCCCAAATAATATTCCTTTACGTGCTAAGGGGTATCTAGAGAGTGGGATAGGTTTACTAACTACCCTAACCCTAACGCGTACCCTAACCCTAACCCCTACCCTAAACCTAACACGTACCCTAATCCTAACCGTACCCTAAACCGAGCCCTAACCCTAACACTAACCCTAACCCTAACCCTAACCCATACCCTACGCCGTACCCGAAACCCTCCCCGAACCCGTACCCTAAGCCGTACCCTAAGCCTAACCCTAAGCCTAACCCTAACCCTAGGCTACCCTTGACTGCTTCTGCCTCCAATAGATTTCCTAAGCACTAGTGTTTTAAGGAACAGCTTAAAAAGAGAATCCTAATGTGATTTCTTTATAATGGGTGTGTTCCTTATCTTATCCTAGTGTCTAAACTCTTCTCCATGGCTGGACCCCCAAATAATATTCCTTTACGTGCTAAGGGGTATCTAGAGAGTGGGATAGGTTTAATAACTACCCTAACCCTAACGCGTACCCTAACCCTAACCCCTACCCTAACCCTAACACGTACCCTAATCCTAACCCGTACCCTAAACCGAGGCCTAACCCTAACACTAACCCTAACCCTAACCCTAACCCATACCCTACGCCGTACCCGAAACCCTCCCCGAACCCGTACCCTAAGCCGTACCCTAAGCCTAACCCTAAGCCTAACCCTAACCCTAGGCTACCCTTGACTGCTTCTGCCTCCAATAGATTTCCTAAGCACTAGTGTTTTAAGGAACAGCTTAAAAAGAGAATCCTAATGTGATTTCTTTATAATGGGTGTGTTCCTTATCTTATCCTAGTGTCTAAACTCTTCTCCATGGCTGGACCCTCAAATAATATTCCTTTACGTGCTAAGGGGTATCTAGAGAGTGGGATAGGTTTAATAACTACCCTAACCCTAATGCGTACCCTAACCCTAACCCCTACCCTAACCCTAACACGTACCCTAATAATAACCTGTACCCTAAACCGAGCCCTAACCCTAACACTAACCCTAACCCTAACCCTAACCCATACCGTACGCCGTACCCGCACCCCTCCCCGAACCCGTACCCTAAGCCGTACCCTAAGCCTAACCCTAAGCCTAACCCTAACCCTAGGCTACCCTTGACTGCTTCTGCCTCCAATAGATTTCCTAAGCACTAGTGTTTTAAGGAACAGCTTAAAAAGAGAATCCTAATGTGATTTCTTTATAATGGGTGTGTTCCTTATCTTATCCTAGTGTCTAAACTCTTCTCCATGGCTGGACCCCCAAATAATATTCCTTTACGTGCTAAGGGGTATCTAGAGAGTGGGATAGGTTTAATAACTACCCTAACCCTAACGCATACACTAACCCTAACCCCTACCCTAACCCTAACACGTACCCTAATCCTAACCCGTACCCTAAACCGAGCCCTAACCCTAACACTAACCCTAAACCTAACCCTAACCCATACCCTACGCCGTACCCGAACCCCTCCCCGAACCCATTCCCCAAGCCGTACCCTAAACCTAACCCTAAGCCTAACCCTAACCCTAGGCTACCCTTGACTGCTTCTGCCTCCAATAGATTTCCTAAGCACTAGTGTTTTAAGGAACAGCTTAAAAAGAGAATCCTAATGTGATTTCTTTATAATGGGTGTGTTCCTTATCTTATCCTAGTGTCTAAATTCTTCTCCATGGCTGGAACCCCAAATAATATTCCTTTACGTGCTAAGGGGTATCTAGAGAGTGGGATAGGTTTACTAACTACCCTAACCCTAACGCGTACCCTAACCCTAACCCCTACCCTAAACCTAACACGTACCCTAATCCTAACCCGTACCCTAAACCGAGCCCTAACCCTAACACTAACCCTAACACTAACCCTAACCCATACCCTACGCCGTACCCGAAACCCTCCCCGAACTCGTACCCTAAGCCGTACCCTAAGCCTAACCCTAAGCCTAACCCTAACCCTAGGCTACCCTTGACTGCTTCTGCCTCCAATAGATTTCCTAAGCACTAGTGTTTTAAGGAACAGCTTAAAAAGAGAATCCTAATGTGATTTCTTTATAATGGGTGTATTCCTTATCTTATCCTAGTGTCTAAACTTTTCTCCATGGCTGGACCCTCAAATAATATTCCTTTACGTGCTAAGGGGTATCTAGAGATTGGGATAGGTTTAATAACTACCCTAACCCTAACGCGTACCCTAACCCTAACCCCTACCCTAACCCTAACACGTACCCTAATCCTAACCCGTACCCTAAACCGAGCCCTAACCCTAACACTAACCCTAACCCTAACCCTAACCCATACCCTACGCCGTACCCGCACCCCTCCCTGAACCCGTACCCTAAGCCGTACCCTAAGCCTAACCCTAAGCCTAACCCTAACCCTAGGCTACCCTTGACTGCTTCTGCCTCCAATAGATTTCCTAAGCACTAGTGTTTTAACGAACAGCTTAAAAAGAGAATCCTAAAGTGATTTCTTTATAATGGGTGTGTTCCTTATCTTATCCTAGTGTCTAAACTCTTCTCCATGGCTGGACCCCCAAATAATATTCCTTTACGTGCTAAGGGGTATCTAGAGAGTGGGATAGGTTTAATAACTACCCTAACCCTAACGCGTACCCTAACCCTAACCCCTACCCTAACCCTAACACGTACCCTAATCCTAACCCGTACCCTAAACCGAGCCCTAACCCTAACACTAACCCTAACCCTAACCCATACCCTACGCCGTACCCGAAACCCTCCCCGAACCCGTACCCTAAGCCTTACCCTAAGCCTCACCCTAAGCCTAACCTTATCCTAGGCTACCCTTGACTGCTTCTGCCTCCAATAGATTTCCTAAGCACTAGTGTTTTAAGGAACAGCTTAAAAAGAGAATCCTAATGTGATTTCTTTATAATGGGTGTGTTCCTTATCTTATCCTAGTGTCTAAACTCTTCTCCATGGCTGCACCCCCAAATAATATTGCCTTACGTGCTAAGGGGTATCTAGAGAGTGGGATAGGTTTAATAACTACCCTAAACCTAATGCGTACTCTAACCCTAACCCCTACCCTAACACTAACACGTACCCTAATCCTAACCCGTACCCTAAACCGAGCCCTAACCCTAACACTAACACTAACCCTAACCCTAACCCATACCCTATGCCGTACCTGAACCCCTCCCCAAACCCGTACCCTAAGCCGTACCCTAAGCCTAACCCTAAGCCTAACACTAACCCTAGGCTACCCTTGACTGCTTCTGCCTCCAATAGATTTCCTAAGCACTAGTGTTTTAAGCAACAGCTTAAAAAGAGAATCCTAATGTGATTTCTTTATAATGGGTGTGTTCCTTATCTTATCCTAGTGTCTAAATTCTTCTCCATGGCTGGAACCCCAAATAATATTCCTTTACGTGCTAAGGGGTATCTAGAGAGTGGGATAGGTTTACTAACTACCCTAACCCTAACGCGTACCCTAACCCTAACCCCTACCCTAACCCTAACACGTACCCTAATCCTAACCCGTACCCTAAACCGAGCCCTAACCCTAACAATAACCCTAACCCTAACCCTAACCCATACCCTACGCCGTACCCGAAACCCTCCCCGATCCCGTACCCTAAGCCGTACCCTAAGCCTAACCCTAAGCCTAACCCTAACCCTAGGTTACCCTTGACTGCTTCTGCCTCCAATAGATTTCCTAAGCACTAGTGTTTTAAGGAACAGCTTAAAAAGAGAATCCTAATGTGATTTCTTTATAATGGGTGTGTTCCTTATCTTATCCTAGTGTCTAAACTCTTCTCCATGGCTGGACCCTCAAATAATATTCCTTTACGTGCTAAGGGGTATCTAGAGAGTGGGATAGGTTTAATAACTACCCTAACCCTAACGCGTACCCTAACCCTAACCCCTACCCTAACCCTAACACGTACCCTAATCCTAACCCGTACCCTAAACCGAGCCCTAACCCTAACACTAACCCTAACCCTAACCCTAACCCATACCCTACGCCGTACCCGCACCCCTCCCTGAACCCGTACCCTAAGCCGTACCCTAAGCCTAACCCTAAGCCTAACCCTAACCCTAGGCTACCCTTGACTGCTTCTGCCTCCAATAGATTTCCTAAGCACTAGTGTTTTAACGAACAGCTTAAAAAGAGAATCCTAAAGTGATTTCTTTATAATGGGTGTGTTCCTTATCTTATCCTAGTGTCTAAACTCTTCTCCATGGCTGGACCCCCAAATAATATTCCTTTACGTGCTAAGGGGTATCTAGAGAGTGGGATAGGTTTAATAACTACCCTAACCCTAACGCGTACCCTAACCCTAACCCCTACCCTAACCCTAACACGTACCCTAATCCTAACCCGTACCCTAAACCGAGCCCTAACCCTAACACTAACCCTAACCCTAACCCATACCCTACGCCGTACCCGAAACCCTCCCCGAACCCGTACCCTAAGCCGTACCCTAAGCCTCACCCTAAGCCTAACCTTATCCTAGGCTACCCTTGACTGCTTCTGCCTCCAATAGATTTCCTAAGCACTAGTGTTTTAAGGAACAGCTTAAAAAGAGAATCCTAATGTGATTTCTTTATAATGGGTGTGTTCCTTATCTTATCCTAGTGTCTAAACTCTTCTCCATGGCTGGACCCCCAAATAATATTCCTTTACGTGCTAAGGGGTATCTAGAGAGTGGGATAGGTTTAATAACTACCCTAACCCTAACGCGTACCCTAACCCTAACCCCTACCCTAACCCTAACACGTACCCTAATCCTAACCCGTACCCTAAACCGAGCCCTAACCCTAACAATAACCCTAACCCTAACCCTAACCCATACCCTACGCCGTACCCGAAACCCTCCCCGAACCCGTACCCTAAGCCGTACCCTAAGCCTAACCCTAAGCCTAACCCTAACCCTAGGTTACCCTTGACTGCTTCTGCCTCCAATAGATTTCCTAAGCACTAGTGTTTTAAGGAACAGCTTAAAAAGAGAATCCTAATGTGATTTCTTTATAATGGGTGTGTTCCTTATCTTATCCTAGTGTCTAAACTCTTCTCCATGGCTGGACCCTCAAATAATATTCCTTTACGTGCTAAGGGGTATCTAGAGAGTGGGATAGGTTTAATAACTACCCTAACCCTAACGCGTACCCTAACCCTAACCCCTACCCTAACCCTAACACGTACCCTAATACTAACCTGTACCCTAAACCGAGCCCTAACCCTAACACTAACCCTAACCCTAACCCATACCCTACGCCGTACCCGCACCCCTCCCCGAACCCGTACCCTAAGCCGTACCCTAAGCCTAACCCTAAGCCTAACCCTAACCCTAGGCTACCCTTGACTGCTTCTGCCTCCAATAGATTTCCTAAGCACTAGTGTTTTAAGGAACAGCTTAAAAAGAGAATCCTAATGTGATTTCTTTATAATGGGTGTGTTCCTTATCTTATCCTAGTGTCTAAACTCTTCTCCATGGCTGGACCCCCAAATAATATTCCTTTACGTGCTAAGGGGTATCTAGAGAGTGGGATAGGTTTAATAACTACCCTAACCCTAACGCATACCCTAACCCTAAACCCTACCCTAACCCTAACACGTACCCTAATCCTAACCCGTACCCTAAACCGAGCCCTAACCCTAACACTAACCCTAACCCTAACCCTAACCCATACCCTACGCCGTACCCGAACCCCTCCCCGAACCCATTCCCCAAGCCGTACCCTAAACCTAACCCTAAGCCTAACCCTAACCCTAGGCTACCCTTGACTGCTTCTGCCTCCAATTGATTTCCTAAGCACTAGTGTTTTAAGGAACAGCTTAAAAAGAGAATCCTAATGTGATTTCTTTATAATGGGTGTGTTCCTTATCTTATCCTAGTGTCTAAACTCTTCTCCATGGCTGGACCCCCAAATAATATTCCTTTACGTGCTAAGGGGTATCTAAAGAGTGGGATAGGTTTAATAACTACCCTAACCCTAACGCGTACCCTAACCCTAACCCCTACCCTAACCCTAACACGTACCCTAATCCTAACCCGTACCCTAAACCGAGCCCTAACCCTAACACTAACCCTAACCCTAACCCTAACCCATACCCTACGCCGTACCCGAAACCCTCCCCGAACCCGTACCCTAAGCCGTACCCTAAGCCTAACCCTAAGCCTAACCCTAACCCTAGGCTACCTTTGACTGCTTCTGCCTCCAATAGATTTCCTAAGCACTAGTGTTTTAAGGAACAGCTTAAAAAGAGAATCCTAATGTGATTTCTTTATAATGGGTGTGTTCCTTATCTTATCCTAGTGTCTAAACTCTTCTCCATGGCTGGACCCCCAAATAATATTCCTTTACGTGCTAAGGGGGAGCTAGAGAGTGGGATAGGTTTACTAACTACCCTAGCCCTAACGCGTAACCTAACCCTAACCCCTACCCTAAACCTAACACGTTCCCTAATCCTAACCCGTACCCTAAACCGAGCCCTAACCCTAACACTAACCCTAACCCAAACCCTACGCCGTACACGAACACCTCCCCGAACCCATACCCCAAGCCGTACCCTAACCCTAACCCTAAGCCTAACCCTAACCCTAGGCTACCCTTGACTGCTTCTGCCTCCAATAGATTTCCTAAGCACTACTGTTTTAAGGAACAGCTTAAAAAGAGAATCCTAAAGTGATTTCTTTATAATGGGTGTGTTCCTTATCTTATCCTAGTGTCTAAACTCTTCTCCATGGCTGGACCCCCAAATAATATTCCTTTACGTGCTAAGGGGTATCTAGAGAGTGGGATAGGTTTAATAACTACCCTAACCCTAACGCGTACCCTAACCCTAACCCCTACCCTAACCCTAACACGTACCCTAATCCTAACCCGTACCCTAAACCGAGCCCTAACCCTAACACTAACCCTAACACTAACCCTAACCCATACCCTACGCCGTACCCGAAACCCTCCCCGAACTCGTACCCTAAGCCGTACCCTAAGCCTAACCCTAAGCCTAACCCTAACCCTAGGCTACCCTTGACTGCTTCTGCCTCCAATAGATTTCCTAAGCACTAGTGTTTTAAGGAACAGCTTAAAAAGAGAATCCTAATGTGATTTCTTTATAATGGGTGTATTCCTTATCTTATCCTAGTGTCTAAACTTTTCTCCATGGCTGGACCCTCAAATAATATTCCTTTACGTGCTAAGGGGTATCTAGAGATTGGGATAGGTTTAATAACTACCCTAACCCTAACGCGTACCCTAACCCTAACCCCTACCCTAACCCTAACACGTACCCTAATCCTAACCCGTACCCTAAACCGAGCCCTAACCCTAACACTAACCCTAACCCTAACCCTAACCCATACCCTACGCCGTACCCGCACCCCTCCCTGAACCCGTACCCTAAGCCGTACCCTAAGCCTAACCCTAAGCCTAACCCTAACCCTAGGCTACCCTTGACTGCTTCTGCCTCCAATAGATTTCCTAAGCACTAGTGTTTTAACGAACAGCTTAAAAAGAGAATCCTAAAGTGATTTCTTTATAATGGGTGTGTTCCTTATCTTATCCTAGTGTCTAAACTCTTCTCCATGGCTGGACCCCCAAATAATATTCCTTTACGTGCTAAGGGGTATCTAGAGAGTGGGATAGGTTTAATAACTACCCTAACCCTAACGCGTACCCTAACCCTAACCCCTACCCTAACCCTAACACGTACCCTAATCCTAACCCGTACCCTAAACCGAGCCCTAACCCTAACACTAACCCTAACCCTAACCCATACCCTACGCCGTACCCGAAACCCTCCCCGAACCCGTACCCTAAGCCGTACCCTAAGCCTCACCCTAAGCCTAACCTTATCCTAGGCTACCCTTGACTGCTTCTGCCTCCAATAGATTTCCTAAGCAGTAGTGTTTTAAGGAACAGCTTAAAAAGAGAATCCTAATGTGATTTCTTTATAATGGGTGTGTTCCTTATCTTATCCTAGTGTCTAAACTCTTCTCCATGGCTGCACCCCCAAATAATATTGCCTTACGTGCTAAGGGGTATCTAGAGAGTGGGATAGGTTTAATAACTACCCTAAACCTAATGCGTACTCTAACCCTAACCCCTACCCTAACACTAACACGTACCCTAATCCTAACCCGTACCCTAAACCGAGCCCTAACCCTAACACTAACACTAACCCTAACCCTAACCCATACCCTATGCCGTACCTGAACCCCTCCCCAAACCCGTACCCTAAGCCGTACCCTAAGCCTAACCCTAAGCCTAACACTAACCCTAGGCTACCCTTGACTGCTTCTGCCTCCAATAGATTTCCTAAGCACTAGTGTTTTAAGCAACAGCTTAAAAAGAGAATCCTAATGTGATTTCTTTATAATGGGTGTGTTCCTTATCTTATCCTAGTGTCTAAATTCTTCTCCATGGCTGGAACCCCAAATAATATTCCTTTACGTGCTAAGGGGTATCTAGAGAGTGGGATAGGTTTAATAACTACCCTAACCCTAACGCGTACCCTAACCCTAACCCCTACCCTAACCCTAACACGTACCCTAATCCTAACCCGTACCCTAAACCGAGCCCTAACCCTAACAATAACCCTAACCCTAACCCTAACCCATACCCTACGCCGTACCCGAAACCCTCCCCGATCCCGTACCCTAAGCCGTACCCTAAGCCTAACCCTAAGCCTAACCCTAACCCTAGGTTACCCTTGACTGCTTCTGCCTCCAATAGATTTCCTAAGCACTAGTGTTTTAAGGAACAGCTTAAAAAGAGAATCCTAATGTGATTTCTTTATAATGGGTGTGTTCCTTATCTTATCCTAGTGTCTAAACTCTTCTCCATGGCTGGACCCTCAAATAATATTCCTTTACGTGCTAAGGGGTATCTAGAGAGTGGGATAGGTTTAATAACTACCCTAACCCTAACGCGTACCCTAACCCTAACCCCTACCCTAACCCTAACACGTACCCTAATCCTAACCCGTACCCTAAACCGAGCCCTAACCCTAACACTAACCCTAACCCTAACCCTAACCCATACCCTACGCCGTACCCGCACCCCTCCCTGAACCCGTACCCTAAGCCGTACCCTAAGCCTAACCCTAAGCCTAACCCTAACCCTAGGCTACCCTTGACTTCTTCTGCCTCCAATAGATTTCCTAAGCACTAGTGTTTTAACGAACAGCTTAAAAAGAGAATCCTAAAGTGATTTCTTTATAATGGGTGTGTTCCTTATCTTATCCTAGTGTCTAAACTCTTCTCCATGGCTGGACCCCCAAATAATATTCCTTTACGTGCTAAGGGGTATCTAGAGAGTGGGATAGGTTTAATAACTACCCTAACCCTAACGCGTACCCTAACCCTAACCCCTACCCTAACCCTAACACGTACCCTAATCCTAACCCGTACCCTAAACCGAGCCCTAACCCTAACACTAACCCTAACCCTAACCCATACCCTACGCCGTACCCGAAACCCTCCCCGAACCCGTACCCTAAGCCGTACCCTAAGCCTCACCCTAAGCCTAACCTTATCCTAGGCTACCCTTGACTGCTTCTGCCTCCAATAGATTTCCTAAGCACTAGTGTTTTAAGGAACAGCTTAAAAAGAGAATCCTAATGTGATTTCTTTATAATGGGTGTGTTCCTTATCTTATCCTAGTGTCTAAACTCTTCTCCATGGCTGGACCCCCAAATAATATTCCTTTACGTGCTAAGGGGTATCTAGAGAGTGGGATAGGTTTAATAACTACCCTAACCCTAACGCGTACCCTAACCCTAACCCCTACCCTAACCCTAACACGTACCCTAATCCTAACCCGTACCCTAAACCGAGCCCTAACCCTAACAATAACCCTAACCCTAACCCTAACCCATACCCTACGCCGTACCCGAAACCCTCCCCGAACCCGTACCCTAAGCCGTACCCTAAGCCTAACCCTAAGCCTAACCCTAACCCTAGGTTACCCTTGACTGCTTCTGCCTCCAATAGATTTCCTAAGCACTAGTGTTTTAAGGAACAGCTTAAAAAGAGAATCCTAATGTGATTTCTTTATAATGGGTGTGTTCCTTATCTTATCCTAGTGTCTAAACTCTTCTCCATGGCTGGACCCTCAAATAATATTCCTTTACGTGCTAAGGGGTATCTAGAGAGTGGGATAGGTTTAATAACTACCCTAACCCTAACGCGTACCCTAACCCTAACCCCTACCCTAACCCTAACACGTACCCTAATACTAACCTGTACCCTAAACCGAGCCCTAACCCTAACACTAACCCTAACCCTAACCCATACCCTACGCCGTACCCGCACCCCTCCCCGAACCCGTACCCTAAGCCGTACCCTAAGCCTAACCCTAAGCCTAACCCTAACCCTAGGCTACCCTTGACTGCTTCTGCCTCCAATAGATTTCCTAAGCACTAGTGTTTTAAGGAACAGCTTAAAAAGAGAATCCTAAAGTGATTTCTTTATAATGGGTGTGTTCCTTATCTTATCCTAGTGTCTAAACTCTTCTCCATGGCTGGACCCCCAAATAATATTCCTTTACGTGCTAAGGGGTATCTAGAGAGTGGGATAGGTTTAATAACTACCCTAACCCTAACGCATACCCTAACCCTAAACCCTACCCTAACCCTAACACGTACCCTAATCCTAACCCGTACCCTAAACCGAGCCCTAACCCTAACACTAACCCTAACCCTAACCCTAACCCATACCCTACGCCGTACCCGAACCCCTCCCCGAACCCATTCCCCAAGCCGTACCCTAAACCTAACCCTAAGCCTAACCCTAACCCTAGGCTACCCTTGACTGCTTCTGCCTCCAATAGATTTCCTAAGCACTAGTGTTTTAAGGAACAGCTTAAAAAGAGAATCCTAATGTGATTTCTTTATAATGGGTGTGTTCCTTATCTTATCCTAGTGTCTAAACTCTTCTCCATGGCTGGACCCCCAAATAATATTCCTTTACGTGCTAAGGGGTATCTAAAGAGTGGGATAGGTTTAATAACTACCCTAACCCTAACGCGTACCCTAACCCTAACCCCTACCCTAACCCTAACACGTACCCTAATCCTAACCCGTACCCTAAACCGAGCCCTAACCCTAACACTAACCCTAACCCTAACCCTAACCCATACCCTACGCCGTACCCGAAACCCTCCCCGAACCCGTACCCTAAGCCGTACCCTAAGCCTAACCCTAAGCCTAACCCTAACCCTAGGCTACCTTTGACTGCTTCTGCCTCCAATAGATTTCCTAAGCACTAGTGTTTTAAGGAACAGCTTAAAAAGAGAATCCTAATGTGATTTCTTTATAATGGGTGTGTTCCTTATCTTATCCTAGTGTCTAAACTCTTCTCCATGGCTGGACCCTCAAATAATATTCCTTTACGTGCTAAGGGGTATCTAGAGAGTGGGATAGGTTTAATAACTACCCTAACCCTAACGCGTACCCTAACCCTAACCCCTACCCTAACCCTAACACGTACCCTAATACTAACCTGTACCCTAAACCGAGCCCTAACCCTAACCCTAACCCTAACCCTAACCCATACCCTACGCCGTACCCGCACCCCTCCCCGAACCCGTACCCTAAGCCGTACCCTAAGCCTAACCCTAAGCCTAACCCTAACCCTAGGCTACCCTTGACTGCTTCTGCCTCCAATAGATTTCGTAAGCACTAGTGTTTTAAGGAACAGCTTAAAAAGAGAATCCTAATGTGATTTCTTTATAATGGGTGTGTTCCTTATCTTATCCTAGTGTCTAAACTCTTCTCCATGGCTGGACCCCCAAATAATATTCCTTTACGTGCTAAGGGGTATCTAGAGAGTGGGATAGGTTTAATAACTACCCTAACCCTAACGCATACCCTAACCCTAACCCCTACCCTAACCCTAACACGTACCCTAATCCTAACCCGTACCCTAAACCGAGCCCTAACCCTAACACTAACCCTAACCCTAACCCTAACCCATACCCTACGCCGTACCCGAACCCCTCCCCGAACCCATTCCCCAAGCCGTACCCTAAACCTAACCCTAAGCCTAACCCTAACCCTAGGCTACCCTTGACTGCTTCTGCCTCCAATAGATTTCCTAAGCACTAGTGTTTTAAGGAACAGCTTAAAAAGAGAATCCTAATGTGATTTCTTTATAATGGGTGTGTTCCTTATCTTATCCTAGTGTCTAAACTCTTCTCCATGGCTGCACCCCCAAATAATATTGCCTTACGTGCTAAGGGGTATCTAGAGAGTGGGATAGGTTTAATAACTACCCTAACCCTAATGCGTACTCT
The DNA here is from genome assembly GCF_965194805.1 of Balaenoptera borealis. NCBI lineage: Eukaryota > Metazoa > Chordata > Mammalia > Artiodactyla > Balaenopteridae > Balaenoptera > Balaenoptera borealis. The sequence continues at coordinate 554,269 of NW_028123906.1, read as the reverse complement.
AACCCTAACCTCTACCCTAACACTAACACGTACCCTAATCCTAACCCGTACCCTAAACCGAGCCCTAACCCTAACACTAACACTAACCCTAACCCTAACCCATACCCTACGCCGTACCTGAACCCCTCCCCAAACCCGTACTCTAAGTGGTACCCTAAGCCTAACCCTAAGCCTAACACTAACCCTAGGCTACCCTTGACTGCTTCTGCCTCCAATAGATTTCCTAAGCACTAGTGTTTTAAGCAACAGCTTAAAAAGAGAATCCTAATGTGATTTCTTTATAATGGGTGTGTTCCTTATCTTATCCTAGTGTCTAAATTCTTCTCCATGGCTGGAACCCCAAATAATATTCCTTTACGTGCTAAGGGGTATCTAGAGAGTGGGATAGGTTTACTAACTACCCTAACCCTAACGCGTACCCTAACCCTAACCCCTACCCTAAACCTAACACGTACCCTAATCCTAACCGTACCCTAAACCGAGCCCTAACCCTAACACTAACCCTAACCCTAACCCTAACCCATACCCTACGCCGTACCCGCACCCCTCCCCGAACCCGTACCCTAAGCCGTACCCTAAGCCTAACCCTAAGCCTAACCCTAACCCTAGGCTACCCTTGACTGCTTCTGCCTCCAATAGATTTCCTAAGCACTAGTGTTTTAAGGAACAGCTTAAAAAGAGAATCCTAATGTGATTTCTTTATAATGGGTGTGTTCCTTATCTTATCCTAGTGTCTAAACTCTTCTCCATGGCTGGACCCCCAAATAATATTCCTTTACGTGCTAAGGGGTATCTAGAGAGTGGGATAGGTTTAATAACTACCCTAACCCTAACGCATACCCTAACCCTAACCCCTACCCTAAACCTAACACGTACCCTAATCCTAACCGTACCCTAAACCGAGCCCTAACCCTAACACTAACCCTAACCCTAACCCTAACCCATACCCTACGCCGTACCCGCACCCCTCCCCGAACCCGTAACCTAAGCCGTACCCTAAGCCTAACCCTAAGCCTAACCCTAACCCTAGGCTACCCTTGACTGCTTCTGCCTCCAATAGATTTCCTAAGCACTACTGTTTTAAGGAACAGCTTAAAAAGAGAATCCTAATGTGATTTCTTTATAATGGGTGTGTTCCTTATCTTATCCTAGTGTCTAAACTCTTCTCCATGGCTGCACCCCCAAATAATATTCCCTTACGTGCTAAGGGGTATCTAGAGAGTGGGATAGGTTTAATAACTACCCTAACCCTAACGCGTACCCTAACCCTAACCCCTACCCTAACCCTAACACGTACCCTAATCCTAACCTGTACCCTAAACCGAGGCCTAACCCTAACACTAACCCTAACCCTAACCCTAACCCATACCCTACGCCGTACCCGAAACCCTCCCCGAACCCGTACCCTAAGCCATACCCTAAACCTAACCCTAAGCCTAACCCTAACCCTAGGCTACCCTTGACTGCTTCTGCCTCCAATAGATTTCCTAAGCACTACTGTTTTAAGGAACAGCTTAAAAAGAGAATCCTAATGTGATTTCTTTATAATGGGTGTGTTCCTTATCTTATCCTAGTGTCTAAACTCTTCTCCATGGCTGCACCCCCAAATAATATTCCCTTACGTGCTAAGGGGTATCTAGAGAGTGGGATAGGTTTAATAACTACCCTAACCCTAACGCGTACCCTAACCCTAACCCCTACCCTAAACCTAACACGTACCCTAATCCTAACCTGTACCCTAAACCGAGGCCTAACCCTAACACTAACCCTAACCCTAACCCTAACACATACCCTACGCCGTACCCGAAACCCTCCCCGAACCCGTACCCTAAGCCATACCCTAAACCTAACCCTAAGCCTAACCCTAACCCTAGGCTACCCTTGACTGCTTCTGCCTCCAATTGATTTCCTAAGCAGTAGTGTTTTAAGGAACAGCTTAAAAAGAGAATCCTAATGTGATTTCTTTATAATGGGTGTGTTCCTTATCTTATCCTAGTGTCTAAACTCTTCTCCATGGCTGGACCCCCAAATAATATTCCTTTACGTGCTAAGGGGGAGCTAGAGAGTGGGATAGGTTTACTAACTACCCTAGCCCTAACGCGTAACCTAACCCTAACCCCTACCCTAAACCTAACACGTTCCCTAATCCTAACCCGTACCCTAAACCGAGCCCTAACCCTAACACTAACCCTAACCCAAACCCTAACCCATACCCTACGCCGTACACGAACACCTCCCCGAACCCATACCCCAAGCCGTACCCTAACCCTAACCCTAAGCCTAACCCTAACCCTAGGCTACCCTTGACTGCTTCTGCCTCCAATAGATTTCCTAAGCACTACTGTTTTAAGGAACAGCTTAAAAAGAGAATCCTAAAGTGATTTCTTTATAATGGGTGTGTTCCTTATCTTATCCTAGTGTCTAAACTCTTCTCCATGGCTGGACCCCCAAATAATATTCCTTTACGTGCTAAGGGGTATCTAGAGAGTGGGATAGGTTTAATAACTACCCTAACCCTAACGCGTACCCTAACCCTAACCCCTACCCTAACCCTAACACGTACCCTAATCCTAACCCGTACCCTAAACCGAGCCCTAACCCTAACACTAACCCTAACCCTAACCCTAACCCATACCCTACGCCGTACCCGAAACCCTCCCCGAACTCGTACCCTAAGCCGTACCCTAAGCCTAACCCTAAGCCTAACCCTAACCCTAGGCTACCCTTGACTGCTTCTGCCTCCAATAGATTTCCTAAGCACTAGTGTTTTAAGGAACAGCTTAAAAAGAGAATCCTAATGTGATTTCTTTATAATGGGTGTATTCCTTATCTTATCCTAGTGTCTAAACTTTTCTCCATGGCTGGACCCTCAAATAATATTCCTTTACGTGCTAAGGGGTATCTAGAGATTGGGATAGGTTTAATAACTACCCTAACCCTAACGCGTACCCTAACCCTAACCCCTACCCTAACCCTAACACGTACCCTAATCCTAACCCGTACCCTAAACCGAGCCCTAACCCTAACACTAACCCTAACCCTAACCCATACCCTACGCCGTACCCGAAACCCTCCCCGAACCCGTACCCTAAGCCGTACCCTAAGCCTCACCCTAAGCCTAACCTTATCCTAGGCTACCCTTGACTGCTTCTGCCTCCAATAGATTTCCTAAGCACTAGTGTTTTAAGGAACAGCTTAAAAAGAGAATCCTAATGTGATTTCTTTATAATGGGTGTGTTCCTTATCTTATCCTAGTGTCTAAACTCTTCTCCATGGCTGCACCCCCAAATAATATTGCCTTACGTGCTAAGGGGTATCTAGAGAGTGGGATAGGTTTAATAACTACCCTAAACCTAATGCGTACTCTAACCCTAACCCCTACCCTAACACTAACACGTACCCTAATCCTAACCCGTACCCTAAACCGAGCCCTAACCCTAACACTAACACTAAACCTAACCCTAACCCATACCCTATGCCGTACCTGAACCCCTCCCCAAACCCGTACCCTAAGCCGTACCCTAAGCCTAACCCTAAGCCTAACCCTAACGCTAGGTTACCCTTGACTGCTTCTGCCTCCAATAGATTTCCTAAGCACTAGTGTTTTAAGCAACAGCTTAAAAAGAGAATCCTAATGTGATTTCTTTATAATGGGTGTGTTCCTTATCTTATCCTAGTGTCTAAATTCTTCTCCATGGCTGGAACCCCAAATAATATTCCTTTACGTGCTAAGGGGTATCTAGAGAGTGGGATAGGTTTACTAACTACCCTAACCCTAACGCGTACCCTAACCCTAACCCCTACCCTAACCCTAACACGTACCCTAATCCTAACCCGTACCCTAAACCGAGCCCTAACCCTAACAATAACCCTAACCCTAACCCTAACCCATACCCTACGCCGTACCCGAAACCCTCCCCGATCCCGTACCCTAAGCCGTACCCTAAGCCTAACCCTAAGCCTAACCCTAACCCTAGGTTACCCTTGACTGCTTCTGCCTCCAATAGATTTCCTAAGCACTAGTGTTTTAAGGAACAGCTTAAAAAGAGAATCCTAATGTGATTTCTTTATAATGGGTGTGTTCCTTATCTTATCCTAGTGTCTAAACTCTTCTCCATGGCTGGACCCTCAAATAATATTCCTTTACGTGCTAAGGGGTATCTAGAGAGTGGGATAGGTTTAATAACTACCCTAACCCTAACGCGTACCCTAACCCTAACCCCTACCCTAACCCTAACACGTACCCTAATCCTAACCCGTACCCTAAACCGAGCCCTAACCCTAACACTAACCCTAACCCTAACCCTAACCCATACCCTACGCCGTACCCGCACCCCTCCCTGAACCCGTACCCTAAGCCGTACCCTAAGCCTAACCCTAAGCCTAACCCTAACCCTAGGCTACCCTTGACTTCTTCTGCCTCCAATAGATTTCCTAAGCACTAGTGTTTTAACGAACAGCTTAAAAAGAGAATCCTAAAGTGATTTCTTTATAATGGGTGTGTTCCTTATCTTATCCTAGTGTCTAAACTCTTCTCCATGGCTGGACCCCCAAATAATATTCCTTTACGTGCTAAGGGGTATCTAGAGAGTGGGATAGGTTTAATAACTACCCTAACCCTAACGCGTACCCTAACCCTAACCCCTACCCTAACCCTAACACGTACCCTAATCCTAACCCGTACCCTAAACCGAGCCCTAACCCTAACACTAACCCTAACCCTAACCCATACCCTACGCCGTACCCGAAACCCTCCCCGAACCCGTACCCTAAGCCGTACCCTAAGCCTCACCCTAAGCCTAACCTTATCCTAGGCTACCCTTGACTGCTTCTGCCTCCAATAGATTTCCTAAGCACTAGTGTTTTAAGGAACAGCTTAAAAAGAGAATCCTAATGTGATTTCTTTATAATGGGTGTGTTCCTTATCTTATCCTAGTGTCTAAACTCTTCTCCATGGCTGGACCCCCAAATAATATTCCTTTACGTGCTAAGGGGTATCTAGAGAGTGGGATAGGTTTAATAACTACCCTAACCCTAACGCGTACCCTAACCCTAACCCCTACCCTAACCCTAACACGTACCCTAATCCTAACCCGTACCCTAAACCGAGCCCTAACCCTAACACTAACCCTAACCCTAACCCTAACCCATACCCTACGCCGTACCCGAACCCCTCCCCGAACCCATTCCCCAAGCCGTACCCTAAACCTAACCCTAAGCCTAACCCTAACCCTAGGCTACCCTTGACTGCTTCTGCCTCCAATAGATTTCCTAAGCACTAGTGTTTTAAGGAACAGCTTAAAAAGAGAATCCTAATGTGATTTCTTTATAATGGGTGTGTTCCTTATCTTATCCTAGTGTCTAAACTCTTCTCCATGGCTGGACCCCCAAATAATATTCCTTTACGTGCTAAGGGGTATCTAAAGAGTGGGATAGGTTTAATAACTACCCTAACCCTAACGCGTACCCTAACCCTAACCCCTACCCTAACCCTAACACGTACCCTAATCCTAACCCGTACCCTAAACCGAGCCCTAACCCTAACACTAACCCTAACCCTAACCCTAACCCATACCCTACGCCGTACCCGAAACCCTCCCCGAACCCGTACCCTAAGCCGTACCCTAAGCCTAACCCTAAGCCTAACCCTAACCCTAGGCTACCTTTGACTGCTTCTGCCTCCAATAGATTTCCTAAGCACTAGTGTTTTAAGGAACAGCTTAAAAAGAGAATCCTAATGTGATTTCTTTATAATGGGTGTGTTCCTTATCTTATCCTAGTGTCTAAACTCTTCTCCATGGCTGGACCCTCAAATAATATTCCTTTACGTGCTAAGGGGTATCTAGAGAGTGGGATAGGTTTAATAACTACCCTAACCCTAACGCGTACCCTAACCCTAACCCCTACCCTAACCCTAACACGTACCCTAATACTAACCTGTACCCTAAACCGAGCCCTAACCCTAACCCTAACCCTAACCCTAACCCATACCCTACGCCGTACCCGCACCCCTCCCCGAACCCGTACCCTAAGCCGTACCCTAAGCCTAACCCTAAGCCTAACCCTAACCCTAGGCTACCCTTGACTGCTTCTGCCTCCAATAGATTTCGTAAGCACTAGTGTTTTAAGGAACAGCTTAAAAAGAGAATCCTAATGTGATTTCTTTATAATGGGTGTGTTCCTTATCTTATCCTAGTGTCTAAACTCTTCTCCATGGCTGGACCCCCAAATAATATTCCTTTACGTGCTAAGGGGTATCTAGAGAGTGGGATAGGTTTAATAACTACCCTAACCCTAACGCATACCCTAACCCTAACCCCTACCCTAACCCTAACACGTACCCTAATCCTAACCCGTACCCTAAACCGAGCCCTAACCCTAACACTAACCCTAACCCTAACCCTAACCCATACCCTACGCCGTACCCGAACCCCTCCCCGAACCCATTCCCCAAGCCGTACCCTAAACCTAACCCTAAGCCTAACCCTAACCCTAGGCTACCCTTGACTGCTTCTGCCTCCAATAGATTTCCTAAGCACTAGTGTTTTAAGGAACAGCTTAAAAAGAGAATCCTAATGTGATTTCTTTATAATGGGTGTGTTCCTTATCTTATCCTAGTGTCTAAACTCTTCTCCATGGCTGCACCCCCAAATAATATTGCCTTACGTGCTAAGGGGTATCTAGAGAGTGGGATAGGTTTAATAACTACCCTAACCCTAATGCGTACTCTAACCCTAACCTCTACCCTAACACTAACACGTACCCTAATCCTAACCCGTACCCTAAACCGAGCCCTAACCCTAACACTAACACTAACCCTAACCCTAACCCATACCCTACGCCGTACCTGAACCCCTCCCCAAACCCGTACTCTAAGTGGTACCCTAAGCCTAACCCTAAGCCTAACACTAACCCTAGGCTACCCTTGACTGCTTCTGCCTCCAATAGATTTCCTAAGCACTAGTGTTTTAAGCAACAGCTTAAAAAGAGAATCCTAATGTGATTTCTTTATAATGGGTGTGTTCCTTATCTTATCCTAGTGTCTAAATTCTTCTCCATGGCTGGAACCCCAAATAATATTCCTTTACGTGCTAAGGGGTATCTAGAGAGTGGGATAGGTTTACTAACTACCCTAACCCTAACGCGTACCCTAACCCTAACCCCTACCCTAAACCTAACACGTACCCTAATCCTAACCGTACCCTAAACCGAGCCCTAACCCTAACACTAACCCTAACCCTAACCCTAACCCATACCCTACGCCGTACCCGCACCCCTCCCCGAACCCGTACCCTAAGCCGTACCCTAAGCCTAACCCTAAGCCTAACCCTAACCCTAGGCTACCCTTGACTGCTTCTGCCTCCAATAGATTTCCTAAGCACTAGTGTTTTAAGGAACAGCTTAAAAAGAGAATCCTAATGTGATTTCTTTATAATGGGTGTGTTCCTTATCTTATCCTAGTGTCTAAACTCTTCTCCATGGCTGGACCCCCAAATAATATTCCTTTACGTGCTAAGGGGTATCTAGAGAGTGGGATAGGTTTAATAACTACCCTAACCCTAACGCATACCCTAACCCTAACCCCTACCCTAAACCTAACACGTACCCTAATCCTAACCGTACCCTAAACCGAGCCCTAACCCTAACACTAACCCTAACCCTAACCCTAACCCATACCCTACGCCGTACCCGCACCCCTCCCCGAACCCGTAACCTAAGCTGTACCCTAAGCCTAACCCTAACCCTAGGCTACCCTTGACTGCTTCTGCCTCCAATAGATTTCCTAAGCACTACTGTTTTAAGGAACAGCTTAAAAAGAGAATCCTAATGTGATTTCTTTATAATGGGTGTGTTCCTTATCTTATCCTAGTGTCTAAACTCTTCTCCATGGCTGCACCCCCAAATAATATTCCCTTACGTGCTAAGGGGTATCTAGAGAGTGGGATAGGTTTAATAACTACCCTAACCCTAACGCGTACCCTAACCCTAACCCCTACCCTAACCCTAACACGTACCGTAATCCTAATCTGTACCCTAAACCGAGGCCTAACCCTAACACTAACCCTAACCCTAACCCTAACCCATACCCTATGCCGTACCCGAAACCCTCCCCGAACCCGTACCCTAAGCCATACCCTAAACCTAACCCTAAGCCTAACCCTAACCCTAGGCTACCCTTGACTGCTTCTGCCTCCAATAGATTTCCTAAGCACTACTGTTTTAAGGAACAGCTTAAAAAGAGAATCCTAATGTGATTTCTTTATAATGGGTGTGTTCCTTATCTTATCCTAGTGTCTAAACTCTTCTCCATGGCTGCACCCCCAAATAATATTCCCTTACGTGCTAAGGGGTATCTAGAGAGTGGTATAGGTTTAATAACTACCCTAACCCTAACGCGTACCCTAACCCTAACCCCTACCCTAACCCTAACACGTACCCTAATCCTAACCTGTACCCTAAACCGAGGCCTAACCCTAACACTAACCCTAACCCTAACCCTAACACATACCCTACGCCGTACCCGAAACCCTCCCCGAACCCGTACCCTAAGCCATACCCTAAACCTAACCCTAAGCCTAACCCTAACCCTAGGCTACCCTTGACTGCTTCTGCCTCCAATTGATTTCCTAAGCAGTAGTGTTTTAAGGAACAGCTTAAAAAGAGAATCCTAATGTGATTTCTTTATAATGGGTGTGTTCCTTATCTTATCCTAGTGTCTAAACTCTTCTCCATGGCTGGACCCCCAAATAATATTCCTTTACGTGCTAAGGGGGAGCTAGAGAGTGGGATAGGTTTACTAACTACCCTAGCCCTAACGCGTAACCTAACCCTAACCCCTACCCTAAACCTAACACGTTCCCTAATCCTAACCCGTACCCTAAACCGAGCCCTAACCCTAACACTAACCCTAACCCAAACCCTAACCCATACCCTACGCCGTACACGAACACCTCCCCGAACCCATACCCCAAGCCGTACCCTAACCCTAACCCTAAGCCTAACCCTAACCCTAGGCTACCCTTGACTGCTTCTGCCTCCAATAGATTTCCTAAGCACTACTGTTTTAAGGAACAGCTTAAAAAGAGAATCCTAAAGTGATTTCTTTATAATGGGTGTGTTCCTTATCTTATCCTAGTGTCTAAACTCTTCTCCATGGCTGCACCCCCAAATAATATTCCTTTACGTGCTAAGGGGTATCTAGAGAGTGGGATAGGTTTAATAACTACCCTAACCCTAACGCGTACCCTAACCCTAACCCCTACCCTAACCCTAACACGTACCCTAATCCTAACCCGTACCCTAAACCGAGCCCTAACCCTAACACTAACCCTAACCCTAACCCTAACCCATACCCTACGCCGTAACCGAAACCCTCCCCGAACTCGTACCCTAAGCCGTACCCTAAGCCTAACCCTAAGCCTAACCCTAACCCTAGGCTACCCTTGACTGCTTCTGCCTCCAATAGATTTCCTAAGCACTAGTGTTTTAAGGAACAGCTTAAAAAGAGAATCCTAATGTGATTTCTTTATAATGGGTGTATTCCTTATCTTATCCTAGTGTCTAAACTTTTCTCCATGGCTGGACCCTCAAATAATATTCCTTTACGTGCTAAGGGGTATCTAGAGATTGGGATAGGTTTAATAACTACCCTAACCCTAACGCGTACCCTAACCCTAACCCCTACCCTAACCCTAACACGTACCCTAATCCTAACCCGTACCCTAAACCGAGCCCTAACCCTAACACTAACCCTAACCCTAACCCTAACCCATACCCTACGCCGTACCCGCACCCCTCCCTGAACCCGTACCCTAAGCCGTACCCTAAGCCTAACCCTAAGCCTAACCCTAACCCTAGGCTACCCTTGACTGCTTCTGCCTCCAATAGATTTCCTAAGCACTAGTGTTTTAACGAACAGCTTAAAAAGAGAATCCTAAAGTGATTTCTTTATAATGGGTGTGTTCCTTATCTTATCCTAGTGTCTAAACTCTTCTCCATGGCTGGACCCCCAAATAATATTCCTTTACGTGCTAAGGGTTATCTAGAGAGTGGGATAGGTTTAATAACTACCCTAACCCTAACGCGTACCCTAACCCTAACCCCTACCCTAACCCTAACACGTACCCTAATCCTAACCCGTACCCTAAACCGAGCCCTAACCCTAACACTAACCCTAACCCTAACCCATACCCTACGCCGTACCCGAAACCCTCCCCGAACCCGTACCCTAAGCCGTACCCTAAGCCTCACCCTAAGCCTAACCTTATCCTAGGCTACCCTTGACTGCTTCTGCCTCCAATAGATTTCCTAAGCACTAGTGTTTTAAGGAACAGCTTAAAAAGAGAATCCTAATGTGATTTCTTTATAATGGGTGTGTTCCTTATCTTATCCTAGTGTCTAAACTCTTCTCCATGGCTGCACCCCCAAATAATATTGCCTTACGTGCTAAGGGGTATCTAGAGAGTGGGATAGGTTTAATAACTACCCTAAACCTAATGCGTACTCTAACCCTAACCCCTACCCTAACACTAACACGTACCCTAATCCTAACCCGTACCCTAAACCGAGCCCTAACCCTAAAACTAACACTAACCCTAACCCTAACCCATACCCTATGCCGTACCTGAACCCCTCCCCAAACCCGTACCCTAAGCCGTACCCTAAGCCTAACCCTAAGCCTAACACTAACCCTAGGCTACCCTTGACTGCTTCTGCCTCCAATAGATTTCCTAAGCACTAGTGTTTTAAGCAACAGCTTAAAAAGAGAATCCTAATGTGATTTCTTTATAATGGGTGTGTTCCTTATCTTATCCTAGTGTCTAAATTCTTCTCCATGGCTGGAACCCCAAATAATATTCCTTTACGTGCTAAGGGGTATCTAGAGAGTGGGATAGGTTTACTAACTACCCTAACCCTAACGCGTACCCTAACCCTAACCCCTACCCTAACCCTAACACGTACCCTAATCCTAACCCGTACCCTAAACCGAGCCCTAACCCTAACAATAACCCTAACCCTAACCCTAACCCATACCCTACGCCGTACCCGAAACCCTCCCCGATCCCGTACCCTAAGCCGTACCCTAAGCCTAACCCTAAGCCTAACCCTAACCCTAGGTTACCCTTGACTGCTTCTGCCTCCAATAGATTTCCTAAGCACTAGTGTTTTAAGGAACAGCTTAAAAAGAGAATCCTAATGTGATTTCTTTATAATGGGTGTGTTCCTTATCTTATCCTAGTGTCTAAACTCTTCTCCATGGCTGGACCCTCAAATAATATTCCTTTACGTGCTAAGGGGTATCTAGAGAGTGGGATAGGTTTAATAACTACCCTAACCCTAACGCGTACCCTAACCCTAACCCCTACCCTAACCCTAACACGTACCCTAATCCTAAACCGTACCCTAAACCGAGCCCTAACCCTAACACTAACCCTAACCCTAACCCTAACCCATACCCTACGCCGTACCCGCACCCCTCCCTGAACCCGTACCCTAAGCCGTACCCTAAGCCTAACCCTAAGCCTAACCCTAACCCTAGGCTACCCTTGACTTCTTCTGCCTCCAATAGATTTCCTAAGCACTAGTGTTTTAACGAACAGCTTAAAAAGAGAATCCTAAAGTGATTTCTTTATAATGGGTGTGTTCCTTATCTTATCCTAGTGTCTAAACTCTTCTCCATGGCTGGACCCCCAAATAATATTCCTTTACGTGCTAAGGGGTATCTAGAGAGTGGGATAGGTTTAATAACTACCCTAACCCTAACGCGTACCCTAACCCTAACCCCTACCCTAACCCTAACACGTACCCTAATCCTAACCCGTACCCTAAACCGAGCCCTAACCCTAACACTAACCCTAACCCTAACCCATACCCTACGCCGTACCCGAAACCCTCCCCGAACCCGTACCCTAAGCCGTACCCTAAGCCTCACCCTAAGCCTAACCTTATCCTAGGCTACCCTTGACTGCTTCTGCCTCCAATAGATTTCCTAAGCACTAGTGTTTTAAGGAACAGCTTAAAAAGAGAATCCTAATGTGATTTCTTTATAATGGGTGTGTTCCTTATCTTATCCTAGTGTCTAAACTCTTCTCCATGGCTGGACCCCCAAATAATATTCCTTTACGTGCTAAGGGGTATCTAGAGAGTGGGATAGGTTTAATAACTACCCTAACCCTAACGCGTACCCTAACCCTAACCCCTACCCTAACCCTAACACGTACCCTAATCCTAACCCGTACCCTAAACCGAGCCCTAACCCTAACAATAACCCTAACCCTAACCCTAACCCATACCCTACGCCGTACCCGAAACCCTCCCCGAACCCGTACCCTAAGCCGTACCCTAAGCCTAACCCTAAGCCTAACCCTAACCCTAGGTTACCCTTGACTGCTTCTGCCTCCAATAGATTTCCTAAGCACTAGTGTTTTAAGGAACAGCTTAAAAAGAGAATCCTAATGTGATTTCTTTATAATGGGTGTGTTCCTTATCTTATCCTAGTGTCTAAACTCTTCTCCATGGCTGGACCCTCAAATAATATTCCTTTACGTGCTAAGGGGTATCTAGAGAGTGGGATAGGTTTAATAACTACCCTAACCCTAACGCGTACCCTAACCCTAACCCCTACCCTAACCCTAACACGTACCCTAATACTAACCTGTACCCTAAACCGAGCCCTAACCCTAACACTAACCCTAACCCTAACCCATACCCTACGCCGTACCCGCACCCCTCCCCGAACCCGTACCCTAAGCCGTACCCTAAGCCTAACCCTAAGCCTAACCCTAACCCTAGGCTACCCTTGACTGCTTCTGCCTCCAATAGATTTCCTAAGCACTAGTGTTTTAAGGAACAGCTTAAAAAGAGAATCCTAATGTGATTTCTTTATAATGGGTGTGTTCCTTATCTTATCCTAGTGTCTAAACTCTTCTCCATGGCTGGACCCCCAAATAATATTCCTTTACGTGCTAAGGGGTATCTAGAGAGTGGGATAGGTTTAATAACTACCCTAACCCTAACGCATACCCTAACCCTAAACCCTACCCTAACCCTAACACGTACCCTAATCCTAACCCGTACCCTAAACCGAGCCCTAACCCTAACACTAACCCTAACCCTAACCCTAACCCATACCCTACGCCGTACCCGAACCCCTCCCCGAACCCATTCCCCAAGCCGTACCCTAAACCTAACCCTAAGCCTAACCCTAACCCTAGGCTACCCTTGACTGCTTCTGCCTCCAATAGATTTCCTAAGCACTAGTGTTTTAAGGAACAGCTTAAAAAGAGAATCCTAATGTGATTTCTTTATAATGGGTGTGTTCCTTATCTTATCCTAGTGTCTAAACTCTTCTCCATGGCTGGACCCCCAAATAATATTCCTTTACGTGCTAAGGGGTATCTAAAGAGTGGGATAGGTTTAATAACTACCCTAACCCTAACGCGTACCCTAACCCTAACCCCTACCCTAACCCTAACACGTACCCTAATCCTAACCCGTACCCTAAACCGAGCCCTAACCCTAACACTAACCCTAACCCTAACCCTAACCCATACCCTACGCCGTACCCGAAACCCTCCCCGAACCCGTACCCTAAGCCGTACCCTAAGCCTAACCCTAACCCTAGACTACCTTTGACTGCTTCTGCCTCCAATAGATTTCCTAAGCACTAGTGTTTTAAGGAACAGCTTAAAAAGAGAATCCTAATGTGATTTCTTTATAATGGGTGTGTTCCTTATCTTATCCTAGTGTCTAAACTCTTCTCCATGGCTGGACCCTCAAATAATATTCCTTTACGTGCTAAGGGGTATCTAGAGAGTGGGATAGGTTTAATAACTACCCTAACCCTAACGCGTACCCTAACCCTAACCCCTACCCTAACCCTAACACGTACCCTAATACTAACCTGTACCCTAAACCGAGCCCTAACCCTAACCCTAACCCTAACCCTAACCCATACCCTACGCCGTACCCGCACCCCTCCCCGAACCCGTACCCTAAGCCGTACCCTAAGCCTAACCCTAAGCCTAACCCTAACCCTAGGCTACCCTTGACTGCTTCTGCCTCCAATAGATTTCGTAAGCACTAGTGTTTTAAGGAACAGCTTAAAAAGAGAATCCTAATGTGATTTCTTTATAATGGGTGTGTTCCTTATCTTATCCTAGTGTCTAAACTCTTCTCCATGGCTGGACCCCCAAATAATATTCCTTTACGTGCTAAGGGGTATCTAGAGAGTGGGATAGGTTTAATAACTACCCTAACCCTAACGCATACCCTAACCCTAACCCCTACCCTAACCCTAACACGTACCCTAATCCTAACCCGTACCCTAAACCGAGCCCTAACCCTAACACTAACCCTAACCCTAACCCTAACCCATACCCTACGCCGTACCCGAACCCCTCCCCGAACCCATTCCCCAAGCCGTACCCTAAACCTAACCCTAAGCCTAACCCTAACCCTAGGCTACCCTTGACTGCTTCTGCCTCCAATAGATTTCCTAAGCACTAGTGTTTTAAGGAACAGCTTAAAAAGAGAATCCTAATGTGATTTCTTTATAATGGGTGTGTTCCTTATCTTATCCTAGTGTCTAAACTCTTCTCCATGGCTGCACCCCCAAATAATATTGCCTTACGTGCTAAGGGGTATCTAGAGAGTGGGATAGGTTTAATAACTACCCTAACCCTAATGCGTACTCTAACCCTAACCTCTACCCTAACACTAACACGTACCCTAATCCTAACCCGTACCCTAAACCGAGCCCTAACCCTAACACTAACACTAACCCTAACCCTAACCCATACCCTACGCCGTACCTGAACCCCTCCCCAAACCCGTACTCTAAGTGGTACCCTAAGCCTAACCCTAAGCCTAACACTAACCCTAGGCTACCCTTGACTGCTTCTGCCTCCAATAGATTTCCTAAGCACTAGTGTTTTAAGCAACAGCTTAAAAAGAGAATCCTAATGTGATTTCTTTATAATGGGTGTGTTCCTTATCTTATCCTAGTGTCTAAATTCTTCTCCATGGCTGGAACCCCAAATAATATTCCTTTACGTGCTAAGGGGTATCTAGAGAGTGGGATAGGTTTACTAACTACCCTAACCCTAACGCGTACCCTAACCCTAACCCCTACCCTAAACATAACACGTACCCTAATCCTAACCGTACCCTAAACCGAGCCCTAACCCTAACACTAACCCTAACCCTAACCCTAACCCATACCCTACGCCGTACCCGCACCCCTCCCCGAACCCGTACCCTAAGCCGTACCCTAAGCCTAACCCTAAGCCTAACCCTAACCCTAGGCTACCCTTGACTGCTTCTGCCTCCAATAGATTTCCTAAGCACTAGTGTTTTAAGGAACAGCTTAAAAAGAGAATCCTAATGTGATTTCTTTATAATGGGTGTGTTCCTTATCTTATCCTAGTGTCTAAACTCTTCTCCATGGCTGGACCCCCAAATAATATTCCTTTACTTGCTAAGGGGTATCTAGAGAGTGGGATAGGTTTAATAACTACCCTAACCCTAACGCATACCCTAACCCTAACCCCTACCCTAAACCTAACACGTACCCTAATCCTAACCGTACCCTAAACCGAGCCCTAACCCTAACACTAACCCTAACCCTAACCCTAACCCATACCCTACGCCGTACCCGCACCCCTCCCCGAACCCGTAACCTAAGCTGTACCCTAAGCCTAACCCTAAGCCTAACCCTAACCCTAGGCTACCCTTGACTGCTTCTGCCTCCAATAGATTTCCTAAGCACTACTGTTTTAAGGAACAGCTTAAAAAGAGAATCCTAATGTGATTTCTTTATAATGGGTGTGTTCCTTATCTTATCCTAGTGTCTAAACTCTTCTCCATGGCTGCACCCCCAAATAATATTCCCTTACGTGCTAAGGGGTATCTAGAGAGTGGGATAGGTTTAATAACTACCCTAACCCTAACGCGTACCCTAACCCTAACCCCTACCCTAACCCTAACACGTACCGTAATCCTAATCTGTACCCTAAACCGAGGCCTAACCCTAACACTAACCCTAACCCTAACCCTAACCCATACCCTACGCCGTACCCGAAACCCTCCCCGAACCCGTACCCTAAGCCATACCCTAAACCTAACCCTAAGCCTAACCCTAACCCTAGGCTACCCTTGACTGCTTCTGCCTCCAATAGATTTCCTAAGCACTACTGTTTTAAGGAACAGCTTAAAAAGAGAATCCTAATGTGATTTCTTTATAATGGGTGTGTTCCTTATCTTATCCTAGTGTCTAAACTCTTCTCCATGGCTGCACCCCCAAATAATATTCCCTTACGTGCTAAGGGGTATCTAGAGAGTGGGATAGGTTTAATAACTACCCTAACCCTAACGCGTACCCTAACCCTAACCCCTACCCTAACCCTAACACGTACCCTAATCCTAACCTGTACCCTAAACCGAGGCCTAACCCTAACACTAACCCTAACCCTAACCCTAACACATACCCTACGCCGTACCCGAAACCCTCCCCGAACCCGTACCCTAAGCCATACCCTAAACCTAACCCTAAGCCTAACCCTAACCCTAGGCTACCCTTGACTGCTTCTGCCTCCAATTGATTTCCTAAGCAGTAGTGTTTTAAGGAACAGCTTAAAAAGAGAATCCTAATGTGATTTCTTTATAATGGGTGTGTTCCTTATCTTATCCTAGTGTCTAAACTCTTCTCCATGGCTGGACCCCCAAATAATATTCCTTTACGTGCTAAGGGGGAGCTAGAGAGTGGGATAGGTTTACTAACTACCCTAGCCCTAACGCGTAACCTAACCCTAACCCCTACCCTAAACCTAACACGTTCCCTAATCCTAACCCGTACCCTAAACCGAGCCCTAACCCTAACACTAACCCTAACCCAAACCCTAACCCATACCCTACGCCGTACACGAACACCTCCCCGAACCCATACCCCAAGCCGTACCCTAACCCTAACCCTAAGCCTAACCCTAACCCTAGGCTACCCTTGACTGCTTCTGCCTCCAATAGATTTCCTAAGCACTACTGTTTTAAGGAACAGCTTAAAAAGAGAATCCTAAAGTGATTTCTTTATAATGGGTGTGTTCCTTATCTTATCCTAGTGTCTAAACTCTTCTCCATGGCTGGACCCCCAAATAATATTCCTTTACGTGCTAAGGGGTATCTAGAGAGTGGGATAGGTTTAATAACTACCCTAACCCTAACGCGTACCCTAACCCTAACCCCTACCCTAACCCTAACACGTACCCTAATCCTAACCCGTACCCTAAACCGAGCCCTAACCCTAACACTAACCCTAACCCTAACCCTAACCCATACCCTACGCCGTACCCGAAACCCTCCCCGAACTCGTACCCTAAGCCGTACCCTAAGCCTAACCCTAAGCCTAACCCTAACCCTAGGCTACCCTTGACTGCTTCTGCCTCCAATAGATTTCCTAAGCACTAGTGTTTTAAGGAACAGCTTAAAAAGAGAATCCTAATGTGATTTCTTTATAATGGGTGTATTCCTTATCTTATCCTAGTGTCTAAACTTTTCTCCATGGCTGGACCCTCAAATAATATTCCTTTACGTGCTAAGGGGTATCTAGAGATTGGGATAGGTTTAATAACTACCCTAACCCTAACGCGTACCCTAACCCTAACCCCTACCCTAACCCTAACACGTACCCTAATCCTAACCCGTACCCTAAACCGAGCCCTAACCCTAACACTAACCCTAACCCTAACCCTAACCCATACCCTACGCCGTACCCGCACCCCTCCCTGAACCCGTACCCAAAGCCGTACCCTAAGCCTAACCCTAAGCCTAACCCTAACCCTAGGCTACCCTTGACTGCTTCTGCCTCCAATAGATTTCCTAAGCACTAGTGTTTTAACGAACAGCTTAAAAAGAGAATCCTAAAGTGATTTCTTTATAATGGGTGTGTTCCTTATCTTATCCTAGTGTCTAAACTCTTCTCCATGGCTGGACCCCCAAATAATATTCCTTTACGTGCTAAGGGGTATCTAGAGAGTGGGATAGGTTTAATAACTACCCTAACCCTAACGCGTACCCTAACCCTAACCCCTACCCTAACCCTAACACGTACCCTAATCCTAACCCGTACCCTAAACCGAGCCCTAACCCTAACACTAACCCTAACCCTAACCCATACCCTACGCCGTACCCGAAACCCTCCCCGAACCCGTACCCTAAGCCGTACCCTAAGCCTCACCCTAAGCCTAACCTTATCCTAGGCTACCCTTGACTGCTTCTGCCTCCAATAGATTTCCTAAGCACTAGTGTTTTAAGGAACAGCTTAAAAAGAGAATCCTAATGTGATTTCTTTATAATGGGTGTGTTCCTTATCTTATCCTAGTGTCTAAACTCTTCTCCATGGCTGCACCCCCAAATAATATTGCCTTACGTGCTAAGGGGTATCTAGAGAGTGGGATAGGTTTAATAACTACCCTAAACCTAATGCGTACTCTAACCCTAACCCCTACCCTAACACTAACACGTACCCTAATCCTAACCCGTACCCTAAACCGAGCCCTAACCCTAACACTAACACTAACCCTAACCCTAACCCATACCCTATGCCGTACCTGAACCCCTCCCCAAACCCGTACCCTAAGCCGTACCCTAAGCCTAACCCTAAGCCTAACACTAACCCTAGGCTACCCTTGACTGCTTCTGCCTCCAATAGATTTCCTAAGCACTAGTGTTTTAAGCAACAGCTTAAAAAGAGAATCCTAATGTGATTTCTTTATAATGGGTGTGTTCCTTATCTTATCCTAGTGTCTAAATTCTTCTCCATGGCTGGAACCCCAAATAATATTCCTTTACGTGCTAAGGGGTATCTAGAGAGTGGGATAGGTTTACTAACTACCCTAACCCTAACGCGTACCCTAACCCTAACCCCTACCATAACCCTAACACGTACCCTAATCCTAACCCGTACCCTAAACCGAGCCCTAACCCTAACAATAACCCTAACCCTAACCCTAACCCATACCCTACGCCGTACCCGAAACCCTCCCCGATCCCGTACCCTAAGCCGTACCCTAAGCCTAACCCTAAGCCTAACCCTAACCCTAGGTTACCCTTGACTGCTTCTGCCTCCAATAGATTTCCTAAGCACTAGTGTTTTAAGGAACAGCTTAAAAAGAGAATCCTAATGTGATTTCTTTATAATGGGTGTGTTCCTTATCTTATCCTAGTGTCTAAACTCTTCTCCATGGCTGGACCCTCAAATAATATTCCTTTACGTGCTAAGGGGTATCTAGAGAGTGGGATAGGTTTAATAACTACCCTAACCCTAACGCGTACCCTAACCCTAACCCCTACCCTAACCCTAACACGTACCCTAATCCTAACCCGTACCCTAAACCGAGCCCTAACCCTAACACTAACCCTAACCCTAACCCTAACCCATACCCTACGCCGTACCCGCACCCCTCCCTGAACCCGTACCCTAAGCCGTACCCTAAGCCTAACCCTAAGCCTAACCCTAACCCTAGGCTACCCTTGACTGCTTCTGCCTCCAATAGATTTCCTAAGCACTAGTGTTTTAACGAACAGCTTAAAAAGAGAATCCTAAAGTGATTTCTTTATAATGGGTGTGTTCCTTATCTTATCCTAGTGTCTAAACTCTTCTCCATGGCTGGACCCCCAAATAATATTCCTTTACGTGCTAAGGGGTATCTAGAGAGTGGGATAGGTTTAATAACTACCCTAACCCTAACGCGTACCCTAACCCTAACCCCTACCCTAACCCTAACACGTACCCTAATCCTAACCCGTACCCTAAACCGAGCCCTAACCCTAACACTAACCCTAACCCTAACCCATACCCTACGCCGTACCCGAAACCCTCCCCGAACCCGTACCCTAAGCCGTACCCTAAGCCTCACCCTAAGCCTAACCTTATCCTAGGCTACCCTTGACTGCTTCTGCCTCCAATAGATTTCCTAAGCACTAGTGTTTTAAGGAACAGCTTAAAAAGAGAATCCTAATGTGATTTCTTTATAATGGGTGTGTTCCTTATCTTATCCTAGTGTCTAAACTCTTCTCCATGGCTGGACCCCCAAATAATATTCCTTTACGTGCTAAGGGGTATCTAGAGAGTGGGATAGGTTTAATAACTACCCTAACCCTAACGCGTACCCTAACCCTAACCCCTACCCTAACCCTAACACGTACCCTAATCCTAACCCGTACCCTAAACCGAGCCCTAACCCTAACAATAACCCTAACCCTAACCCTAACCCATACCCTACGCCATACCCGAAACCCTCCCCGAACCCGTACCCTAAGCCGTACCCTAAGCCTAACCCTAAGCCTAACCCTAACCCTAGGTTACCCTTGACTGCTTCTGCCTCCAATAGATTTCCTAAGCACTAGTGTTTTAAGGAACAGCTTAAAAAGAGAATCCTAATGTGATTTCTTTATAATGGGTGTGTTCCTTATCTTATCCTAGTGTCTAAACTCTTCTCCATGGCTGGACCCTCAAATAATATTCCTTTACGTGCTAAGGGGTATCTAGAGAGTGGGATAGGTTTAATAACTACCCTAACCCTAACGCGTACCCTAACCCTAACCCCTACCCTAACCCTAACACGTACCCTAATACTAACCTGTACCCTAAACCGAGCCCTAACCCTAACACTAACCCTAACCCTAACCCATACCCTACGCCGTACCCGCACCCCTCCCCGAACCCGTACCCTAAGCCGTACCCTAAGCCTAACCCTAAGCCTAACCCTAACCCTAGGCTACCCTTGACTGCTTCTGCCTCCAATAGATTTCCTAAGCACTAGTGTTTTAAGGAACAGCTTAAAAAGAGAATCCTAATGTGATTTCTTTATAATGGGTGTGTTCCTTATCTTATCCTAGTGTCTAAACTCTTCTCCATGGCTGGACCCTCAAATAATATTCCTTTACGTGCTAAGGGGTATCTAGAGAGTGGGATAGGTTTAATAACTACCCTAACCCTAACGCGTACCCTAACCCTAACCCCTACCCTAACCCTAACACGTAGCCTAATACTAACCTGTACCCTAAACCGAGCCCTAACCCTAACACTAACCCTAACCCTAACCCATACCCTACGCCGTACCCGAACCCCTCCCCGAACCCATTCCCCAAGCCGTACCCTAAACCTAACCCTAAGCCTAACCCTAACCCTAGGCTACCCTTGACTGCTTCTGCCTCCAATAGATTTCCTAAGCACTAGTGTTTTAAGGAACAGCTTAAAAAGAGAATCCTAATGTGATTTCTTTATAATGGGTGTGTTCCTTATCTTATCCTAGTATCTAAACTCTTCTCCATGGCTGGACCCCCAAATAATATTCCTTTACGTGCTAAGGGGTATCTAAAGAGTGGGATAGGTTTAATAACTACCCTAACCCTAACGCGTACCCTAACCCTAACCCCTACCCTAACCCTAACACGTACCCTAATCCTAACCCGTACCCTAAACCGAGCCCTAACCCTAACACTAACCCTAACCCTAACCCTAACCCATACCCTACGCCGTACCCGAAACCCTCCCCGAACCCGTACCCTAAGCCGTACCCTAAGCCTAACCCTAAGCCTAACCCTAACCCTAGGCTACCTTTGACTGCTTCTGCCTCCAATAGATTTCCTAAGCACTAGTGTTTTAAGGAACAGCTTAAAAAGAGAATCCTAATGTGATTTCTTTATAATGGGTGTGTTCCTTATCTTATCCTAGTGTCTAAACTCTTCTCCATGGCTGGACCCTCAAATAATATTCCTTTACGTGCTAAGGGGTATCTAGAGAGTGGGATAGGTTTAATAACTACCCTAACCCTAACGCGTACCCTAACCCTAACCCCTACCCTAACCCTAACACGTACCCTAATACTAACCTGTACCCTAAACCGAGCCCTAACCCTAACCCTAACCCTAACCCTAACCCATACCCTACGCCGTACCCGCACCCCTCCCCGAACCCGTACCCTAAGCCGTACCCTAAGCCTAACCCTAAGCCTAACCCTAACCCTAGGCTACCCTTGACTGCTTCTGCCTCCAATAGATTTCCTAAGCACTAGTGTTTTAAGGAACAGCTTAAAAAGAGAATCCTAATGTGATTTCTTTATAATGGGTGTGTTCCTTATCTTATCCTAGTGTCTAAACTCTTCTCCATGGCTGGACCCCCAAATAATATTCCTTTACGTGCTAAGGGGTATCTAGAGAGTGGGATAGGTTTAATAACTACCCTAACCCTAACGCATACCCTAACCCTAACCCCTACCCTAACCCTAACACGTACCCTAATCCTAACCCGTACCCTAAACCGAGCCCTAACCCTAACACTAACCCTAACCCTAACCCTAACCCATACCCTACGCCGTACCCGAAACCCTCCCCGAACCCATTCCCCAAGCCGTACCCTAAACCTAACCCTAAGCCTAACCCTAACCCTAGGCTACCCTTGACTGCTTCTGCCTCCAATAGATTTCCTAAGCACTAGTGTTTTAAGGAACAGCTTAAAAAGAGAATCCTAATGTGATTTCTTTATAATGGGTGTGTTCCTTATCTTATCCTAGTGTCTAAACTCTTCTCCATGGCTGCACCCCCAAATAATATTGCCTTACGTGCTAAGGGGTATCTAGAGAGTGGGATAGGTTTAATAACTACCCTAACCCTAATGCGTACTCTAACCCTAACCTCTACCCTAACACTAACACGTACCCTAATCCTAACCCGTACCCTAAACCGAGCCCTAACCCTAACACTAACAGTAACCCTAACCCTAACCCATACCCTACGCCGTACCTGAACCCCTCCCCAAACCCGTACTCTAAGTGGTACCCTAAGCCTAACCCTAAGCCTAACACTAACCCTAGGCTACCCTTGACTGCTTCTGCCTCCAATAGATTTCCTAAGCACTAGTGTTTTAAGCAACAGCTTAAAAAGAGAATCCTAATGTGATTTCTTTATAATGGGTGTGTTCCTTATCTTATCCTAGTGTCTAAATTCTTCTCCATGGCTGGAACCCCAAATAATATTCCTTTACGTGCTAAGGGGTATCTAGAGAGTGGGATAGGTTTACTAACTACCCTAACCCTAACGCGTACCCTAACCCTAACCCCTACCCTAAACCTAACACGTACCCTAATCCTAACCGTACCCTAAACCGAGCCCTAACCCTAACACTAACCCTAACCCTAACCCTAACCCATACCCTACGCCGTACCCGAAACCCTCCCCGAACCCGTACCCTAAGCCGTACCCTAAGCCTAACCCTAAGCCTAACCCTAACCCTAGGCTACCTTTGACTGCTTCTGCCTCCAATAGATTTCCTAAGCACTAGTGTTTTAAGGAACAGCTTAAAAAGAGAATCCTAAAGTGATTTCTTTATAATGGGTGTGTTCCTTATCTTATCCTAGTGTCTAAACTCTTCTCCATGGCTGGACCCTCAAATAATATTCCTTTACGTGCTAAGGGGTATCTAGAGAGTGGGATAGGTTTAATAACTACCCTAACCCTAATGCGTACCCTAACCCTAACCCCTACCCTAACCCTAACACGTACCCTAATAATAACCTGTACCCTAAACCGAGCCCTAACCCTAACACTAACCCTAACCCTAACCCTAACCCATACCGTACGCCGTACCCGCACCCCTCCCCGAACCCGTACCCTAAGCCGTACCCTAAGCCTAACCCTAAGCCTAACCCTAACCCTAGGCTACCCTTGACTGCTTCTGCCTCCAATAGATTTCCTAAGCACTAGTGTTTTAAGGAACAGCTTAAAAAGAGAATCCTAATGTGATTTCTTTATAATGGGTGTGTTCCTTATCTTATCCTAGTGTCTAAACTCTTCTCCATGGCTGGACCCCCAAATAATATTCCTTTACGTGCTAAGGGGTATCTAGAGAGTGGGATAGGTTTAATAACTACCCTAACCCTAACGCATACACTAACCCTAACCCCTACCCTAACCCTAACACGTACCCTAATCCTAACCCGTACCCTAAACCGAGCCCTAACCCTAACACTAACCCTAAACCTAACCCTAACCCATACCCTACGCCGTACCCGAACCCCTCCCCGAACCCATTCCCCAAGCCGTACCCTAAACCTAACCCTAAGCCTAACCCTAACCCTAGGCTACCCTTGACTGCTTCTGCCTCCAATAGATTTCCTAAGCACTAGTGTTTTAAGGAACAGCTTAAAAAGAGAATCCTAATGTGATTTCTTTATAATGGGTGTGTTCCTTATCTTATCCTAGTGTCTAAATTCTTCTCCATGGCTGGAACCCCAAATAATATTCCTTTACGTGCTAAGGGGTATCTAGAGAGTGGGATAGGTTTACTAACTACCCTAACCCTAACGCGTACCCTAACCCTAACCCCTACCCTAAACCTAACACGTACCCTAATCCTAACCCGTACCCTAAACCGAGCCCTAACCCTAACACTAACCCTAACACTAACCCTAACCCATACCCTACGCCGTACCCGAAACCCTCCCCGAACTCGTACCCTAAGCCGTACCCTAAGCCTAACCCTAAGCCTAACCCTAACCCTAGGCTACCCTTGACTGCTTCTGCCTCCAATAGATTTCCTAAGCACTAGTGTTTTAAGGAACAGCTTAAAAAGAGAATCCTAATGTGATTTCTTTATAATGGGTGTATTCCTTATCTTATCCTAGTGTCTAAACTTTTCTCCATGGCTGGACCCTCAAATAATATTCCTTTACGTGCTAAGGGGTATCTAGAGATTGGGATAGGTTTAATAACTACCCTAACCCTAACGCGTACCCTAACCCTAACCCCTACCCTAACCCTAACACGTACCCTAATCCTAACCCGTACCCTAAACCGAGCCCTAACCCTAACACTAACCCTAACCCTAACCCTAACCCATACCCTACGCCGTACCCGCACCCCTCCCTGAACCCGTACCCTAAGCCGTACCCTAAGCCTAACCCTAAGCCTAACCCTAACCCTAGGCTACCCTTGACTGCTTCTGCCTCCAATAGATTTCCTAAGCACTAGTGTTTTAACGAACAGCTTAAAAAGAGAATCCTAAAGTGATTTCTTTATAATGGGTGTGTTCCTTATCTTATCCTAGTGTCTAAACTCTTCTCCATGGCTGGACCCCCAAATAATATTCCTTTACGTGCTAAGGGGTATCTAGAGAGTGGGATAGGTTTAATAACTACCCTAACCCTAACGCGTACCCTAACCCTAACCCCTACCCTAACCCTAACACGTACCCTAATCCTAACCCGTACCCTAAACCGAGCCCTAACCCTAACACTAACCCTAACCCTAACCCATACCCTACGCCGTACCCGAAACCCTCCCCGAACCCGTACCCTAAGCCTTACCCTAAGCCTCACCCTAAGCCTAACCTTATCCTAGGCTACCCTTGACTGCTTCTGCCTCCAATAGATTTCCTAAGCACTAGTGTTTTAAGGAACAGCTTAAAAAGAGAATCCTAATGTGATTTCTTTATAATGGGTGTGTTCCTTATCTTATCCTAGTGTCTAAACTCTTCTCCATGGCTGCACCCCCAAATAATATTGCCTTACGTGCTAAGGGGTATCTAGAGAGTGGGATAGGTTTAATAACTACCCTAAACCTAATGCGTACTCTAACCCTAACCCCTACCCTAACACTAACACGTACCCTAATCCTAACCCGTACCCTAAACCGAGCCCTAACCCTAACACTAACACTAACCCTAACCCTAACCCATACCCTATGCCGTACCTGAACCCCTCCCCAAACCCGTACCCTAAGCCGTACCCTAAGCCTAACCCTAAGCCTAACACTAACCCTAGGCTACCCTTGACTGCTTCTGCCTCCAATAGATTTCCTAAGCACTAGTGTTTTAAGCAACAGCTTAAAAAGAGAATCCTAATGTGATTTCTTTATAATGGGTGTGTTCCTTATCTTATCCTAGTGTCTAAATTCTTCTCCATGGCTGGAACCCCAAATAATATTCCTTTACGTGCTAAGGGGTATCTAGAGAGTGGGATAGGTTTACTAACTACCCTAACCCTAACGCGTACCCTAACCCTAACCCCTACCCTAACCCTAACACGTACCCTAATCCTAACCCGTACCCTAAACCGAGCCCTAACCCTAACAATAACCCTAACCCTAACCCTAACCCATACCCTACGCCGTACCCGAAACCCTCCCCGATCCCGTACCCTAAGCCGTACCCTAAGCCTAACCCTAAGCCTAACCCTAACCCTAGGTTACCCTTGACTGCTTCTGCCTCCAATAGATTTCCTAAGCACTAGTGTTTTAAGGAACAGCTTAAAAAGAGAATCCTAATGTGATTTCTTTATAATGGGTGTGTTCCTTATCTTATCCTAGTGTCTAAACTCTTCTCCATGGCTGGACCCTCAAATAATATTCCTTTACGTGCTAAGGGGTATCTAGAGAGTGGGATAGGTTTAATAACTACCCTAACCCTAACGCGTACCCTAACCCTAACCCCTACCCTAACCCTAACACGTACCCTAATCCTAACCCGTACCCTAAACCGAGCCCTAACCCTAACACTAACCCTAACCCTAACCCTAACCCATACCCTACGCCGTACCCGCACCCCTCCCTGAACCCGTACCCTAAGCCGTACCCTAAGCCTAACCCTAAGCCTAACCCTAACCCTAGGCTACCCTTGACTGCTTCTGCCTCCAATAGATTTCCTAAGCACTAGTGTTTTAACGAACAGCTTAAAAAGAGAATCCTAAAGTGATTTCTTTATAATGGGTGTGTTCCTTATCTTATCCTAGTGTCTAAACTCTTCTCCATGGCTGGACCCCCAAATAATATTCCTTTACGTGCTAAGGGGTATCTAGAGAGTGGGATAGGTTTAATAACTACCCTAACCCTAACGCGTACCCTAACCCTAACCCCTACCCTAACCCTAACACGTACCCTAATCCTAACCCGTACCCTAAACCGAGCCCTAACCCTAACACTAACCCTAACCCTAACCCATACCCTACGCCGTACCCGAAACCCTCCCCGAACCCGTACCCTAAGCCGTACCCTAAGCCTCACCCTAAGCCTAACCTTATCCTAGGCTACCCTTGACTGCTTCTGCCTCCAATAGATTTCCTAAGCACTAGTGTTTTAAGGAACAGCTTAAAAAGAGAATCCTAATGTGATTTCTTTATAATGGGTGTGTTCCTTATCTTATCCTAGTGTCTAAACTCTTCTCCATGGCTGGACCCCCAAATAATATTCCTTTACGTGCTAAGGGGTATCTAGAGAGTGGGATAGGTTTAATAACTACCCTAACCCTAACGCGTACCCTAACCCTAACCCCTACCCTAACCCTAACACGTACCCTAATCCTAACCCGTACCCTAAACCGAGCCCTAACCCTAACAATAACCCTAACCCTAACCCTAACCCATACCCTACGCCGTACCCGAAACCCTCCCCGAACCCGTACCCTAAGCCGTACCCTAAGCCTAACCCTAAGCCTAACCCTAACCCTAGGTTACCCTTGACTGCTTCTGCCTCCAATAGATTTCCTAAGCACTAGTGTTTTAAGGAACAGCTTAAAAAGAGAATCCTAATGTGATTTCTTTATAATGGGTGTGTTCCTTATCTTATCCTAGTGTCTAAACTCTTCTCCATGGCTGGACCCTCAAATAATATTCCTTTACGTGCTAAGGGGTATCTAGAGAGTGGGATAGGTTTAATAACTACCCTAACCCTAACGCGTACCCTAACCCTAACCCCTACCCTAACCCTAACACGTACCCTAATACTAACCTGTACCCTAAACCGAGCCCTAACCCTAACACTAACCCTAACCCTAACCCATACCCTACGCCGTACCCGCACCCCTCCCCGAACCCGTACCCTAAGCCGTACCCTAAGCCTAACCCTAAGCCTAACCCTAACCCTAGGCTACCCTTGACTGCTTCTGCCTCCAATAGATTTCCTAAGCACTAGTGTTTTAAGGAACAGCTTAAAAAGAGAATCCTAATGTGATTTCTTTATAATGGGTGTGTTCCTTATCTTATCCTAGTGTCTAAACTCTTCTCCATGGCTGGACCCCCAAATAATATTCCTTTACGTGCTAAGGGGTATCTAGAGAGTGGGATAGGTTTAATAACTACCCTAACCCTAACGCATACCCTAACCCTAAACCCTACCCTAACCCTAACACGTACCCTAATCCTAACCCGTACCCTAAACCGAGCCCTAACCCTAACACTAACCCTAACCCTAACCCTAACCCATACCCTACGCCGTACCCGAACCCCTCCCCGAACCCATTCCCCAAGCCGTACCCTAAACCTAACCCTAAGCCTAACCCTAACCCTAGGCTACCCTTGACTGCTTCTGCCTCCAATTGATTTCCTAAGCACTAGTGTTTTAAGGAACAGCTTAAAAAGAGAATCCTAATGTGATTTCTTTATAATGGGTGTGTTCCTTATCTTATCCTAGTGTCTAAACTCTTCTCCATGGCTGGACCCCCAAATAATATTCCTTTACGTGCTAAGGGGTATCTAAAGAGTGGGATAGGTTTAATAACTACCCTAACCCTAACGCGTACCCTAACCCTAACCCCTACCCTAACCCTAACACGTACCCTAATCCTAACCCGTACCCTAAACCGAGCCCTAACCCTAACACTAACCCTAACCCTAACCCTAACCCATACCCTACGCCGTACCCGAAACCCTCCCCGAACCCGTACCCTAAGCCGTACCCTAAGCCTAACCCTAAGCCTAACCCTAACCCTAGGCTACCTTTGACTGCTTCTGCCTCCAATAGATTTCCTAAGCACTAGTGTTTTAAGGAACAGCTTAAAAAGAGAATCCTAATGTGATTTCTTTATAATGGGTGTGTTCCTTATCTTATCCTAGTGTCTAAACTCTTCTCCATGGCTGGACCCCCAAATAATATTCCTTTACGTGCTAAGGGGGAGCTAGAGAGTGGGATAGGTTTACTAACTACCCTAGCCCTAACGCGTAACCTAACCCTAACCCCTACCCTAAACCTAACACGTTCCCTAATCCTAACCCGTACCCTAAACCGAGCCCTAACCCTAACACTAACCCTAACCCAAACCCTACGCCGTACACGAACACCTCCCCGAACCCATACCCCAAGCCGTACCCTAACCCTAACCCTAAGCCTAACCCTAACCCTAGGCTACCCTTGACTGCTTCTGCCTCCAATAGATTTCCTAAGCACTACTGTTTTAA
The DNA here is from genome assembly GCF_965194805.1 of Balaenoptera borealis. NCBI lineage: Eukaryota > Metazoa > Chordata > Mammalia > Artiodactyla > Balaenopteridae > Balaenoptera > Balaenoptera borealis. The sequence goes on along the minus strand of NW_028123906.1, from coordinate 525,050 downwards.
GGAACAGCTTAAAAAGAGAATCCTAAAGTGATTTCTTTATAATGGGTGTGTTCCTTATCTTATCCTAGTGTCTAAACTCTTCTCCATGGCTGGACCCCCAAATAATATTCCTTTACGTGCTAAGGGGTATCTAGAGAGTGGGATAGGTTTAATAACTACCCTAACCCTAACGCGTACCCTAACCCTAACCCCTACCCTAACCCTAACACGTACCCTAATCCTAACCCGTACCCTAAACCGAGCCCTAACCCTAACACTAACCCTAACACTAACCCTAACCCATACCCTACGCCGTACCCGAAACCCTCCCCGAACTCGTACCCTAAGCCGTACCCTAAGCCTAACCCTAAGCCTAACCCTAACCCTAGGCTACCCTTGACTGCTTCTGCCTCCAATAGATTTCCTAAGCACTAGTGTTTTAAGGAACAGCTTAAAAAGAGAATCCTAATGTGATTTCTTTATAATGGGTGTATTCCTTATCTTATCCTAGTGTCTAAACTTTTCTCCATGGCTGGACCCTCAAATAATATTCCTTTACGTGCTAAGGGGTATCTAGAGATTGGGATAGGTTTAATAACTACCCTAACCCTAACGCGTACCCTAACCCTAACCCCTACCCTAACCCTAACACGTACCCTAATCCTAACCCGTACCCTAAACCGAGCCCTAACCCTAACACTAACCCTAACCCTAACCCTAACCCATACCCTACGCCGTACCCGCACCCCTCCCTGAACCCGTACCCTAAGCCGTACCCTAAGCCTAACCCTAAGCCTAACCCTAACCCTAGGCTACCCTTGACTGCTTCTGCCTCCAATAGATTTCCTAAGCACTAGTGTTTTAACGAACAGCTTAAAAAGAGAATCCTAAAGTGATTTCTTTATAATGGGTGTGTTCCTTATCTTATCCTAGTGTCTAAACTCTTCTCCATGGCTGGACCCCCAAATAATATTCCTTTACGTGCTAAGGGGTATCTAGAGAGTGGGATAGGTTTAATAACTACCCTAACCCTAACGCGTACCCTAACCCTAACCCCTACCCTAACCCTAACACGTACCCTAATCCTAACCCGTACCCTAAACCGAGCCCTAACCCTAACACTAACCCTAACCCTAACCCATACCCTACGCCGTACCCGAAACCCTCCCCGAACCCGTACCCTAAGCCGTACCCTAAGCCTCACCCTAAGCCTAACCTTATCCTAGGCTACCCTTGACTGCTTCTGCCTCCAATAGATTTCCTAAGCAGTAGTGTTTTAAGGAACAGCTTAAAAAGAGAATCCTAATGTGATTTCTTTATAATGGGTGTGTTCCTTATCTTATCCTAGTGTCTAAACTCTTCTCCATGGCTGCACCCCCAAATAATATTGCCTTACGTGCTAAGGGGTATCTAGAGAGTGGGATAGGTTTAATAACTACCCTAAACCTAATGCGTACTCTAACCCTAACCCCTACCCTAACACTAACACGTACCCTAATCCTAACCCGTACCCTAAACCGAGCCCTAACCCTAACACTAACACTAACCCTAACCCTAACCCATACCCTATGCCGTACCTGAACCCCTCCCCAAACCCGTACCCTAAGCCGTACCCTAAGCCTAACCCTAAGCCTAACACTAACCCTAGGCTACCCTTGACTGCTTCTGCCTCCAATAGATTTCCTAAGCACTAGTGTTTTAAGCAACAGCTTAAAAAGAGAATCCTAATGTGATTTCTTTATAATGGGTGTGTTCCTTATCTTATCCTAGTGTCTAAATTCTTCTCCATGGCTGGAACCCCAAATAATATTCCTTTACGTGCTAAGGGGTATCTAGAGAGTGGGATAGGTTTAATAACTACCCTAACCCTAACGCGTACCCTAACCCTAACCCCTACCCTAACCCTAACACGTACCCTAATCCTAACCCGTACCCTAAACCGAGCCCTAACCCTAACAATAACCCTAACCCTAACCCTAACCCATACCCTACGCCGTACCCGAAACCCTCCCCGATCCCGTACCCTAAGCCGTACCCTAAGCCTAACCCTAAGCCTAACCCTAACCCTAGGTTACCCTTGACTGCTTCTGCCTCCAATAGATTTCCTAAGCACTAGTGTTTTAAGGAACAGCTTAAAAAGAGAATCCTAATGTGATTTCTTTATAATGGGTGTGTTCCTTATCTTATCCTAGTGTCTAAACTCTTCTCCATGGCTGGACCCTCAAATAATATTCCTTTACGTGCTAAGGGGTATCTAGAGAGTGGGATAGGTTTAATAACTACCCTAACCCTAACGCGTACCCTAACCCTAACCCCTACCCTAACCCTAACACGTACCCTAATCCTAACCCGTACCCTAAACCGAGCCCTAACCCTAACACTAACCCTAACCCTAACCCTAACCCATACCCTACGCCGTACCCGCACCCCTCCCTGAACCCGTACCCTAAGCCGTACCCTAAGCCTAACCCTAAGCCTAACCCTAACCCTAGGCTACCCTTGACTTCTTCTGCCTCCAATAGATTTCCTAAGCACTAGTGTTTTAACGAACAGCTTAAAAAGAGAATCCTAAAGTGATTTCTTTATAATGGGTGTGTTCCTTATCTTATCCTAGTGTCTAAACTCTTCTCCATGGCTGGACCCCCAAATAATATTCCTTTACGTGCTAAGGGGTATCTAGAGAGTGGGATAGGTTTAATAACTACCCTAACCCTAACGCGTACCCTAACCCTAACCCCTACCCTAACCCTAACACGTACCCTAATCCTAACCCGTACCCTAAACCGAGCCCTAACCCTAACACTAACCCTAACCCTAACCCATACCCTACGCCGTACCCGAAACCCTCCCCGAACCCGTACCCTAAGCCGTACCCTAAGCCTCACCCTAAGCCTAACCTTATCCTAGGCTACCCTTGACTGCTTCTGCCTCCAATAGATTTCCTAAGCACTAGTGTTTTAAGGAACAGCTTAAAAAGAGAATCCTAATGTGATTTCTTTATAATGGGTGTGTTCCTTATCTTATCCTAGTGTCTAAACTCTTCTCCATGGCTGGACCCCCAAATAATATTCCTTTACGTGCTAAGGGGTATCTAGAGAGTGGGATAGGTTTAATAACTACCCTAACCCTAACGCGTACCCTAACCCTAACCCCTACCCTAACCCTAACACGTACCCTAATCCTAACCCGTACCCTAAACCGAGCCCTAACCCTAACAATAACCCTAACCCTAACCCTAACCCATACCCTACGCCGTACCCGAAACCCTCCCCGAACCCGTACCCTAAGCCGTACCCTAAGCCTAACCCTAAGCCTAACCCTAACCCTAGGTTACCCTTGACTGCTTCTGCCTCCAATAGATTTCCTAAGCACTAGTGTTTTAAGGAACAGCTTAAAAAGAGAATCCTAATGTGATTTCTTTATAATGGGTGTGTTCCTTATCTTATCCTAGTGTCTAAACTCTTCTCCATGGCTGGACCCTCAAATAATATTCCTTTACGTGCTAAGGGGTATCTAGAGAGTGGGATAGGTTTAATAACTACCCTAACCCTAACGCGTACCCTAACCCTAACCCCTACCCTAACCCTAACACGTACCCTAATACTAACCTGTACCCTAAACCGAGCCCTAACCCTAACACTAACCCTAACCCTAACCCATACCCTACGCCGTACCCGCACCCCTCCCCGAACCCGTACCCTAAGCCGTACCCTAAGCCTAACCCTAAGCCTAACCCTAACCCTAGGCTACCCTTGACTGCTTCTGCCTCCAATAGATTTCCTAAGCACTAGTGTTTTAAGGAACAGCTTAAAAAGAGAATCCTAAAGTGATTTCTTTATAATGGGTGTGTTCCTTATCTTATCCTAGTGTCTAAACTCTTCTCCATGGCTGGACCCCCAAATAATATTCCTTTACGTGCTAAGGGGTATCTAGAGAGTGGGATAGGTTTAATAACTACCCTAACCCTAACGCATACCCTAACCCTAAACCCTACCCTAACCCTAACACGTACCCTAATCCTAACCCGTACCCTAAACCGAGCCCTAACCCTAACACTAACCCTAACCCTAACCCTAACCCATACCCTACGCCGTACCCGAACCCCTCCCCGAACCCATTCCCCAAGCCGTACCCTAAACCTAACCCTAAGCCTAACCCTAACCCTAGGCTACCCTTGACTGCTTCTGCCTCCAATAGATTTCCTAAGCACTAGTGTTTTAAGGAACAGCTTAAAAAGAGAATCCTAATGTGATTTCTTTATAATGGGTGTGTTCCTTATCTTATCCTAGTGTCTAAACTCTTCTCCATGGCTGGACCCCCAAATAATATTCCTTTACGTGCTAAGGGGTATCTAAAGAGTGGGATAGGTTTAATAACTACCCTAACCCTAACGCGTACCCTAACCCTAACCCCTACCCTAACCCTAACACGTACCCTAATCCTAACCCGTACCCTAAACCGAGCCCTAACCCTAACACTAACCCTAACCCTAACCCTAACCCATACCCTACGCCGTACCCGAAACCCTCCCCGAACCCGTACCCTAAGCCGTACCCTAAGCCTAACCCTAAGCCTAACCCTAACCCTAGGCTACCTTTGACTGCTTCTGCCTCCAATAGATTTCCTAAGCACTAGTGTTTTAAGGAACAGCTTAAAAAGAGAATCCTAATGTGATTTCTTTATAATGGGTGTGTTCCTTATCTTATCCTAGTGTCTAAACTCTTCTCCATGGCTGGACCCTCAAATAATATTCCTTTACGTGCTAAGGGGTATCTAGAGAGTGGGATAGGTTTAATAACTACCCTAACCCTAACGCGTACCCTAACCCTAACCCCTACCCTAACCCTAACACGTACCCTAATACTAACCTGTACCCTAAACCGAGCCCTAACCCTAACCCTAACCCTAACCCTAACCCATACCCTACGCCGTACCCGCACCCCTCCCCGAACCCGTACCCTAAGCCGTACCCTAAGCCTAACCCTAAGCCTAACCCTAACCCTAGGCTACCCTTGACTGCTTCTGCCTCCAATAGATTTCGTAAGCACTAGTGTTTTAAGGAACAGCTTAAAAAGAGAATCCTAATGTGATTTCTTTATAATGGGTGTGTTCCTTATCTTATCCTAGTGTCTAAACTCTTCTCCATGGCTGGACCCCCAAATAATATTCCTTTACGTGCTAAGGGGTATCTAGAGAGTGGGATAGGTTTAATAACTACCCTAACCCTAACGCATACCCTAACCCTAACCCCTACCCTAACCCTAACACGTACCCTAATCCTAACCCGTACCCTAAACCGAGCCCTAACCCTAACACTAACCCTAACCCTAACCCTAACCCATACCCTACGCCGTACCCGAACCCCTCCCCGAACCCATTCCCCAAGCCGTACCCTAAACCTAACCCTAAGCCTAACCCTAACCCTAGGCTACCCTTGACTGCTTCTGCCTCCAATAGATTTCCTAAGCACTAGTGTTTTAAGGAACAGCTTAAAAAGAGAATCCTAATGTGATTTCTTTATAATGGGTGTGTTCCTTATCTTATCCTAGTGTCTAAACTCTTCTCCATGGCTGCACCCCCAAATAATATTGCCTTACGTGCTAAGGGGTATCTAGAGAGTGGGATAGGTTTAATAACTACCCTAACCCTAATGCGTACTCTAACCCTAACCTCTACCCTAACACTAACACGTACCCTAATCCTAACCCGTACCCTAAACCGAGCCCTAACCCTAACACTAACACTAACCCTAACCCTAACCCATACCCTACGCCGTACCTGAACCCCTCCCCAAACCCGTACTCTAAGTGGTACCCTAAGCCTAACCCTAAGCCTAACACTAACCCTAGGCTACCCTTGACTGCTTCTGCCTCCAATAGATTTCCTAAGCACTAGTGTTTTAAGCAACAGCTTAAAAAGAGAATCCTAATGTGATTTCTTTATAATGGGTGTGTTCCTTATCTTATCCTAGTGTCTAAATTCTTCTCCATGGCTGGAACCCCAAATAATATTCCTTTACGTGCTAAGGGGTATCTAGAGAGTGGGATAGGTTTACTAACTACCCTAACCCTAACGCGTACCCTAACCCTAACCCCTACCCTAAACCTAACACGTACCCTAATCCTAACCGTACCCTAAACCGAGCCCTAACCCTAACACTAACCCTAACCCTAACCCTAACCCATACCCTACGCCGTACCCGCACCCCTCCCCGAACCCGTACCCTAAGCCGTACCCTAAGCCTAACCCTAAGCCTAACCCTAACCCTAGGCTACCCTTGACTGCTTCTGCCTCCAATAGATTTCCTAAGCACTAGTGTTTTAAGGAACAGCTTAAAAAGAGAATCCTAATGTGATTTCTTTATAATGGGTGTGTTCCTTATCTTATCCTAGTGTCTAAACTCTTCTCCATGGCTGGACCCCCAAATAATATTCCTTTACGTGCTAAGGGGTATCTAGAGAGTGGGATAGGTTTAATAACTACCCTAACCCTAACGCATACCCTAACCCTAACCCCTACCCTAAACCTAACACGTACCCTAATCCTAACCGTACCCTAAACCGAGCCCTAACCCTAACACTAACCCTAACCCTAACCCTAACCCATACCCTACGCCGTACCCGCACCCCTCCCCGAACCCGTAACCTAAGCCGTACCCTAAGCCTAACCCTAAGCCTAACCCTAACCCTAGGCTACCCTTGACTGCTTCTGCCTCCAATAGATTTCCTAAGCACTACTGTTTTAAGGAACAGCTTAAAAAGAGAATCCTAATGTGATTTCTTTATAATGGGTGTGTTCCTTATCTTATCCTAGTGTCTAAACTCTTCTCCATGGCTGCACCCCCAAATAATATTCCCTTACGTGCTAAGGGGTATCTAGAGAGTGGGATAGGTTTAATAACTACCCTAACCCTAACGCGTACCCTAACCCTAACCCCTACCCTAACCCTAACACGTACCCTAATCCTAACCTGTACCCTAAACCGAGGCCTAACCCTAACACTAACCCTAACCCTAACCCTAACCCATACCCTACGCCGTACCCGAAACCCTCCCCGAACCCGTACCCTAAGCCATACCCTAAACCTAACCCTAAGCCTAACCCTAACCCTAGGCTACCCTTGACTGCTTCTGCCTCCAATAGATTTCCTAAGCACTACTGTTTTAAGGAACAGCTTAAAAAGAGAATCCTAATGTGATTTCTTTATAATGGGTGTGTTCCTTATCTTATCCTAGTGTCTAAACTCTTCTCCATGGCTGCACCCCCAAATAATATTCCCTTACGTGCTAAGGGGTATCTAGAGAGTGGGATAGGTTTAATAACTACCCTAACCCTAACGCGTACCCTAACCCTAACCCCTACCCTAAACCTAACACGTACCCTAATCCTAACCTGTACCCTAAACCGAGGCCTAACCCTAACACTAACCCTAACCCTAACCCTAACACATACCCTACGCCGTACCCGAAACCCTCCCCGAACCCGTACCCTAAGCCATACCCTAAACCTAACCCTAAGCCTAACCCTAACCCTAGGCTACCCTTGACTGCTTCTGCCTCCAATTGATTTCCTAAGCAGTAGTGTTTTAAGGAACAGCTTAAAAAGAGAATCCTAATGTGATTTCTTTATAATGGGTGTGTTCCTTATCTTATCCTAGTGTCTAAACTCTTCTCCATGGCTGGACCCCCAAATAATATTCCTTTACGTGCTAAGGGGGAGCTAGAGAGTGGGATAGGTTTACTAACTACCCTAGCCCTAACGCGTAACCTAACCCTAACCCCTACCCTAAACCTAACACGTTCCCTAATCCTAACCCGTACCCTAAACCGAGCCCTAACCCTAACACTAACCCTAACCCAAACCCTAACCCATACCCTACGCCGTACACGAACACCTCCCCGAACCCATACCCCAAGCCGTACCCTAACCCTAACCCTAAGCCTAACCCTAACCCTAGGCTACCCTTGACTGCTTCTGCCTCCAATAGATTTCCTAAGCACTACTGTTTTAAGGAACAGCTTAAAAAGAGAATCCTAAAGTGATTTCTTTATAATGGGTGTGTTCCTTATCTTATCCTAGTGTCTAAACTCTTCTCCATGGCTGGACCCCCAAATAATATTCCTTTACGTGCTAAGGGGTATCTAGAGAGTGGGATAGGTTTAATAACTACCCTAACCCTAACGCGTACCCTAACCCTAACCCCTACCCTAACCCTAACACGTACCCTAATCCTAACCCGTACCCTAAACCGAGCCCTAACCCTAACACTAACCCTAACCCTAACCCTAACCCATACCCTACGCCGTACCCGAAACCCTCCCCGAACTCGTACCCTAAGCCGTACCCTAAGCCTAACCCTAAGCCTAACCCTAACCCTAGGCTACCCTTGACTGCTTCTGCCTCCAATAGATTTCCTAAGCACTAGTGTTTTAAGGAACAGCTTAAAAAGAGAATCCTAATGTGATTTCTTTATAATGGGTGTATTCCTTATCTTATCCTAGTGTCTAAACTTTTCTCCATGGCTGGACCCTCAAATAATATTCCTTTACGTGCTAAGGGGTATCTAGAGATTGGGATAGGTTTAATAACTACCCTAACCCTAACGCGTACCCTAACCCTAACCCCTACCCTAACCCTAACACGTACCCTAATCCTAACCCGTACCCTAAACCGAGCCCTAACCCTAACACTAACCCTAACCCTAACCCATACCCTACGCCGTACCCGAAACCCTCCCCGAACCCGTACCCTAAGCCGTACCCTAAGCCTCACCCTAAGCCTAACCTTATCCTAGGCTACCCTTGACTGCTTCTGCCTCCAATAGATTTCCTAAGCACTAGTGTTTTAAGGAACAGCTTAAAAAGAGAATCCTAATGTGATTTCTTTATAATGGGTGTGTTCCTTATCTTATCCTAGTGTCTAAACTCTTCTCCATGGCTGCACCCCCAAATAATATTGCCTTACGTGCTAAGGGGTATCTAGAGAGTGGGATAGGTTTAATAACTACCCTAAACCTAATGCGTACTCTAACCCTAACCCCTACCCTAACACTAACACGTACCCTAATCCTAACCCGTACCCTAAACCGAGCCCTAACCCTAACACTAACACTAAACCTAACCCTAACCCATACCCTATGCCGTACCTGAACCCCTCCCCAAACCCGTACCCTAAGCCGTACCCTAAGCCTAACCCTAAGCCTAACCCTAACGCTAGGTTACCCTTGACTGCTTCTGCCTCCAATAGATTTCCTAAGCACTAGTGTTTTAAGCAACAGCTTAAAAAGAGAATCCTAATGTGATTTCTTTATAATGGGTGTGTTCCTTATCTTATCCTAGTGTCTAAATTCTTCTCCATGGCTGGAACCCCAAATAATATTCCTTTACGTGCTAAGGGGTATCTAGAGAGTGGGATAGGTTTACTAACTACCCTAACCCTAACGCGTACCCTAACCCTAACCCCTACCCTAACCCTAACACGTACCCTAATCCTAACCCGTACCCTAAACCGAGCCCTAACCCTAACAATAACCCTAACCCTAACCCTAACCCATACCCTACGCCGTACCCGAAACCCTCCCCGATCCCGTACCCTAAGCCGTACCCTAAGCCTAACCCTAAGCCTAACCCTAACCCTAGGTTACCCTTGACTGCTTCTGCCTCCAATAGATTTCCTAAGCACTAGTGTTTTAAGGAACAGCTTAAAAAGAGAATCCTAATGTGATTTCTTTATAATGGGTGTGTTCCTTATCTTATCCTAGTGTCTAAACTCTTCTCCATGGCTGGACCCTCAAATAATATTCCTTTACGTGCTAAGGGGTATCTAGAGAGTGGGATAGGTTTAATAACTACCCTAACCCTAACGCGTACCCTAACCCTAACCCCTACCCTAACCCTAACACGTACCCTAATCCTAACCCGTACCCTAAACCGAGCCCTAACCCTAACACTAACCCTAACCCTAACCCTAACCCATACCCTACGCCGTACCCGCACCCCTCCCTGAACCCGTACCCTAAGCCGTACCCTAAGCCTAACCCTAAGCCTAACCCTAACCCTAGGCTACCCTTGACTTCTTCTGCCTCCAATAGATTTCCTAAGCACTAGTGTTTTAACGAACAGCTTAAAAAGAGAATCCTAAAGTGATTTCTTTATAATGGGTGTGTTCCTTATCTTATCCTAGTGTCTAAACTCTTCTCCATGGCTGGACCCCCAAATAATATTCCTTTACGTGCTAAGGGGTATCTAGAGAGTGGGATAGGTTTAATAACTACCCTAACCCTAACGCGTACCCTAACCCTAACCCCTACCCTAACCCTAACACGTACCCTAATCCTAACCCGTACCCTAAACCGAGCCCTAACCCTAACACTAACCCTAACCCTAACCCATACCCTACGCCGTACCCGAAACCCTCCCCGAACCCGTACCCTAAGCCGTACCCTAAGCCTCACCCTAAGCCTAACCTTATCCTAGGCTACCCTTGACTGCTTCTGCCTCCAATAGATTTCCTAAGCACTAGTGTTTTAAGGAACAGCTTAAAAAGAGAATCCTAATGTGATTTCTTTATAATGGGTGTGTTCCTTATCTTATCCTAGTGTCTAAACTCTTCTCCATGGCTGGACCCCCAAATAATATTCCTTTACGTGCTAAGGGGTATCTAGAGAGTGGGATAGGTTTAATAACTACCCTAACCCTAACGCGTACCCTAACCCTAACCCCTACCCTAACCCTAACACGTACCCTAATCCTAACCCGTACCCTAAACCGAGCCCTAACCCTAACACTAACCCTAACCCTAACCCTAACCCATACCCTACGCCGTACCCGAACCCCTCCCCGAACCCATTCCCCAAGCCGTACCCTAAACCTAACCCTAAGCCTAACCCTAACCCTAGGCTACCCTTGACTGCTTCTGCCTCCAATAGATTTCCTAAGCACTAGTGTTTTAAGGAACAGCTTAAAAAGAGAATCCTAATGTGATTTCTTTATAATGGGTGTGTTCCTTATCTTATCCTAGTGTCTAAACTCTTCTCCATGGCTGCACCCCCAAATAATATTCCTTTACGTGCTAAGGGGTATCTAAAGAGTGGGATAGGTTTAATAACTACCCTAACCCTAACGCGTACCCTAACCCTAACCCCTACCCTAACCCTAACACGTACCCTAATCCTAACCCGTACCCTAAACCGAGCCCTAACCCTAACACTAACCCTAACCCTAACCCTAACCCATACCCTACGCCGTACCCGAAACCCTCCCCGAACCCGTACCCTAAGCCGTACCCTAAGCCTAACCCTAAGCCTAACCCTAACCCTAGGCTACCTTTGACTGCTTCTGCCTCCAATAGATTTCCTAAGCACTAGTGTTTTAAGGAACAGCTTAAAAAGAGAATCCTAATGTGATTTCTTTATAATGGGTGTGTTCCTTATCTTATCCTAGTGTCTAAACTCTTCTCCATGGCTGGACCCTCAAATAATATTCCTTTACGTGCTAAGGGGTATCTAGAGAGTGGGATAGGTTTAATAACTACCCTAACCCTAACGCGTACCCTAACCCTAACCCCTACCCTAACCCTAACACGTACCCTAATACTAACCTGTACCCTAAACCGAGCCCTAACCCTAACCCTAACCCTAACCCTAACCCATACCCTACGCCGTACCCGCACCCCTCCCCGAACCCGTACCCTAAGCCGTACCCTAAGCCTAACCCTAAGCCTAACCCTAACCCTAGGCTACCCTTGACTGCTTCTGCCTCCAATAGATTTCGTAAGCACTAGTGTTTTAAGGAACAGCTTAAAAAGAGAATCCTAATGTGATTTCTTTATAATGGGTGTGTTCCTTATCTTATCCTAGTGTCTAAACTCTTCTCCATGGCTGGACCCCCAAATAATATTCCTTTACGTGCTAAGGGGTATCTAGAGAGTGGGATAGGTTTAATAACTACCCTAACCCTAACGCATACCCTAACCCTAACCCCTACCCTAACCCTAACACGTACCCTAATCCTAACCCGTACCCTAAACCGAGCCCTAACCCTAACACTAACCCTAACCCTAACCCTAACCCATACCCTACGCCGTACCCGAACCCCTCCCCGAACCCATTCCCCAAGCCGTACCCTAAACCTAACCCTAAGCCTAACCCTAACCCTAGGCTACCCTTGACTGCTTCTGCCTCCAATAGATTTCCTAAGCACTAGTGTTTTAAGGAACAGCTTAAAAAGAGAATCCTAATGTGATTTCTTTATAATGGGTGTGTTCCTTATCTTATCCTAGTGTCTAAACTCTTCTCCATGGCTGCACCCCCAAATAATATTGCCTTACGTGCTAAGGGGTATCTAGAGAGTGGGATAGGTTTAATAACTACCCTAACCCTAATGCGTACTCTAACCCTAACCTCTACCCTAACACTAACACGTACCCTAATCCTAACCCGTACCCTAAACCGAGCCCTAACCCTAACACTAACACTAACCCTAACCCTAACCCATACCCTACGCCGTACCTGAACCCCTCCCCAAACCCGTACTCTAAGTGGTACCCTAAGCCTAACCCTAAGCCTAACACTAACCCTAGGCTACCCTTGACTGCTTCTGCCTCCAATAGATTTCCTAAGCACTAGTGTTTTAAGCAACAGCTTAAAAAGAGAATCCTAATGTGATTTCTTTATAATGGGTGTGTTCCTTATCTTATCCTAGTGTCTAAATTCTTCTCCATGGCTGGAACCCCAAATAATATTCCTTTACGTGCTAAGGGGTATCTAGAGAGTGGGATAGGTTTACTAACTACCCTAACCCTAACGCGTACCCTAACCCTAACCCCTACCCTAAACCTAACACGTACCCTAATCCTAACCGTACCCTAAACCGAGCCCTAACCCTAACACTAACCCTAACCCTAACCCTAACCCATACCCTACGCCGTACCCGCACCCCTCCCCGAACCCGTACCCTAAGCCGTACCCTAAGCCTAACCCTAAGCCTAACCCTAACCCTAGGCTACCCTTGACTGCTTCTGCCTCCAATAGATTTCCTAAGCACTAGTGTTTTAAGGAACAGCTTAAAAAGAGAATCCTAATGTGATTTCTTTATAATGGGTGTGTTCCTTATCTTATCCTAGTGTCTAAACTCTTCTCCATGGCTGGACCCCCAAATAATATTCCTTTACGTGCTAAGGGGTATCTAGAGAGTGGGATAGGTTTAATAACTACCCTAACCCTAACGCATACCCTAACCCTAACCCCTACCCTAAACCTAACACGTACCCTAATCCTAACCGTACCCTAAACCGAGCCCTAACCCTAACACTAACCCTAACCCTAACCCTAACCCATACCCTACGCCGTACCCGCACCCCTCCCCGAACCCGTAACCTAAGCTGTACCCTAAGCCTAACCCTAACCCTAGGCTACCCTTGACTGCTTCTGCCTCCAATAGATTTCCTAAGCACTACTGTTTTAAGGAACAGCTTAAAAAGAGAATCCTAATGTGATTTCTTTATAATGGGTGTGTTCCTTATCTTATCCTAGTGTCTAAACTCTTCTCCATGGCTGCACCCCCAAATAATATTCCCTTACGTGCTAAGGGGTATCTAGAGAGTGGGATAGGTTTAATAACTACCCTAACCCTAACGCGTACCCTAACCCTAACCCCTACCCTAACCCTAACACGTACCGTAATCCTAATCTGTACCCTAAACCGAGGCCTAACCCTAACACTAACCCTAACCCTAACCCTAACCCATACCCTATGCCGTACCCGAAACCCTCCCCGAACCCGTACCCTAAGCCATACCCTAAACCTAACCCTAAGCCTAACCCTAACCCTAGGCTACCCTTGACTGCTTCTGCCTCCAATAGATTTCCTAAGCACTACTGTTTTAAGGAACAGCTTAAAAAGAGAATCCTAATGTGATTTCTTTATAATGGGTGTGTTCCTTATCTTATCCTAGTGTCTAAACTCTTCTCCATGGCTGCACCCCCAAATAATATTCCCTTACGTGCTAAGGGGTATCTAGAGAGTGGTATAGGTTTAATAACTACCCTAACCCTAACGCGTACCCTAACCCTAACCCCTACCCTAACCCTAACACGTACCCTAATCCTAACCTGTACCCTAAACCGAGGCCTAACCCTAACACTAACCCTAACCCTAACCCTAACACATACCCTACGCCGTACCCGAAACCCTCCCCGAACCCGTACCCTAAGCCATACCCTAAACCTAACCCTAAGCCTAACCCTAACCCTAGGCTACCCTTGACTGCTTCTGCCTCCAATTGATTTCCTAAGCAGTAGTGTTTTAAGGAACAGCTTAAAAAGAGAATCCTAATGTGATTTCTTTATAATGGGTGTGTTCCTTATCTTATCCTAGTGTCTAAACTCTTCTCCATGGCTGGACCCCCAAATAATATTCCTTTACGTGCTAAGGGGGAGCTAGAGAGTGGGATAGGTTTACTAACTACCCTAGCCCTAACGCGTAACCTAACCCTAACCCCTACCCTAAACCTAACACGTTCCCTAATCCTAACCCGTACCCTAAACCGAGCCCTAACCCTAACACTAACCCTAACCCAAACCCTAACCCATACCCTACGCCGTACACGAACACCTCCCCGAACCCATACCCCAAGCCGTACCCTAACCCTAACCCTAAGCCTAACCCTAACCCTAGGCTACCCTTGACTGCTTCTGCCTCCAATAGATTTCCTAAGCACTACTGTTTTAAGGAACAGCTTAAAAAGAGAATCCTAAAGTGATTTCTTTATAATGGGTGTGTTCCTTATCTTATCCTAGTGTCTAAACTCTTCTCCATGGCTGCACCCCCAAATAATATTCCTTTACGTGCTAAGGGGTATCTAGAGAGTGGGATAGGTTTAATAACTACCCTAACCCTAACGCGTACCCTAACCCTAACCCCTACCCTAACCCTAACACGTACCCTAATCCTAACCCGTACCCTAAACCGAGCCCTAACCCTAACACTAACCCTAACCCTAACCCTAACCCATACCCTACGCCGTAACCGAAACCCTCCCCGAACTCGTACCCTAAGCCGTACCCTAAGCCTAACCCTAAGCCTAACCCTAACCCTAGGCTACCCTTGACTGCTTCTGCCTCCAATAGATTTCCTAAGCACTAGTGTTTTAAGGAACAGCTTAAAAAGAGAATCCTAATGTGATTTCTTTATAATGGGTGTATTCCTTATCTTATCCTAGTGTCTAAACTTTTCTCCATGGCTGGACCCTCAAATAATATTCCTTTACGTGCTAAGGGGTATCTAGAGATTGGGATAGGTTTAATAACTACCCTAACCCTAACGCGTACCCTAACCCTAACCCCTACCCTAACCCTAACACGTACCCTAATCCTAACCCGTACCCTAAACCGAGCCCTAACCCTAACACTAACCCTAACCCTAACCCTAACCCATACCCTACGCCGTACCCGCACCCCTCCCTGAACCCGTACCCTAAGCCGTACCCTAAGCCTAACCCTAAGCCTAACCCTAACCCTAGGCTACCCTTGACTGCTTCTGCCTCCAATAGATTTCCTAAGCACTAGTGTTTTAACGAACAGCTTAAAAAGAGAATCCTAAAGTGATTTCTTTATAATGGGTGTGTTCCTTATCTTATCCTAGTGTCTAAACTCTTCTCCATGGCTGGACCCCCAAATAATATTCCTTTACGTGCTAAGGGTTATCTAGAGAGTGGGATAGGTTTAATAACTACCCTAACCCTAACGCGTACCCTAACCCTAACCCCTACCCTAACCCTAACACGTACCCTAATCCTAACCCGTACCCTAAACCGAGCCCTAACCCTAACACTAACCCTAACCCTAACCCATACCCTACGCCGTACCCGAAACCCTCCCCGAACCCGTACCCTAAGCCGTACCCTAAGCCTCACCCTAAGCCTAACCTTATCCTAGGCTACCCTTGACTGCTTCTGCCTCCAATAGATTTCCTAAGCACTAGTGTTTTAAGGAACAGCTTAAAAAGAGAATCCTAATGTGATTTCTTTATAATGGGTGTGTTCCTTATCTTATCCTAGTGTCTAAACTCTTCTCCATGGCTGCACCCCCAAATAATATTGCCTTACGTGCTAAGGGGTATCTAGAGAGTGGGATAGGTTTAATAACTACCCTAAACCTAATGCGTACTCTAACCCTAACCCCTACCCTAACACTAACACGTACCCTAATCCTAACCCGTACCCTAAACCGAGCCCTAACCCTAAAACTAACACTAACCCTAACCCTAACCCATACCCTATGCCGTACCTGAACCCCTCCCCAAACCCGTACCCTAAGCCGTACCCTAAGCCTAACCCTAAGCCTAACACTAACCCTAGGCTACCCTTGACTGCTTCTGCCTCCAATAGATTTCCTAAGCACTAGTGTTTTAAGCAACAGCTTAAAAAGAGAATCCTAATGTGATTTCTTTATAATGGGTGTGTTCCTTATCTTATCCTAGTGTCTAAATTCTTCTCCATGGCTGGAACCCCAAATAATATTCCTTTACGTGCTAAGGGGTATCTAGAGAGTGGGATAGGTTTACTAACTACCCTAACCCTAACGCGTACCCTAACCCTAACCCCTACCCTAACCCTAACACGTACCCTAATCCTAACCCGTACCCTAAACCGAGCCCTAACCCTAACAATAACCCTAACCCTAACCCTAACCCATACCCTACGCCGTACCCGAAACCCTCCCCGATCCCGTACCCTAAGCCGTACCCTAAGCCTAACCCTAAGCCTAACCCTAACCCTAGGTTACCCTTGACTGCTTCTGCCTCCAATAGATTTCCTAAGCACTAGTGTTTTAAGGAACAGCTTAAAAAGAGAATCCTAATGTGATTTCTTTATAATGGGTGTGTTCCTTATCTTATCCTAGTGTCTAAACTCTTCTCCATGGCTGGACCCTCAAATAATATTCCTTTACGTGCTAAGGGGTATCTAAAGAGTGGGATAGGTTTAATAACTACCCTAACCCTAACGCGTACCCTAACCCTAACCCCTACCCTAACCCTAACACGTACCCTAATCCTAAACCGTACCCTAAACCGAGCCCTAACCCTAACACTAACCCTAACCCTAACCCTAACCCATACCCTACGCCGTACCCGCACCCCTCCCTGAACCCGTACCCTAAGCCGTACCCTAAGCCTAACCCTAAGCCTAACCCTAACCCTAGGCTACCCTTGACTTCTTCTGCCTCCAATAGATTTCCTAAGCACTAGTGTTTTAACGAACAGCTTAAAAAGAGAATCCTAAAGTGATTTCTTTATAATGGGTGTGTTCCTTATCTTATCCTAGTGTCTAAACTCTTCTCCATGGCTGGACCCCCAAATAATATTCCTTTACGTGCTAAGGGGTATCTAGAGAGTGGGATAGGTTTAATAACTACCCTAACCCTAACGCGTACCCTAACCCTAACCCCTACCCTAACCCTAACACGTACCCTAATCCTAACCCGTACCCTAAACCGAGCCCTAACCCTAACACTAACCCTAACCCTAACCCATACCCTACGCCGTACCCGAAACCCTCCCCGAACCCGTACCCTAAGCCGTACCCTAAGCCTCACCCTAAGCCTAACCTTATCCTAGGCTACCCTTGACTGCTTCTGCCTCCAATAGATTTCCTAAGCACTAGTGTTTTAAGGAACAGCTTAAAAAGAGAATCCTAATGTGATTTCTTTATAATGGGTGTGTTCCTTATCTTATCCTAGTGTCTAAACTCTTCTCCATGGCTGGACCCCCAAATAATATTCCTTTACGTGCTAAGGGGTATCTAGAGAGTGGGATAGGTTTAATAACTACCCTAACCCTAACGCGTACCCTAACCCTAACCCCTACCCTAACCCTAACACGTACCCTAATCCTAACCCGTACCCTAAACCGAGCCCTAACCCTAACAATAACCCTAACCCTAACCCTAACCCATACCCTACGCCGTACCCGAAACCCTCCCCGAACCCGTACCCTAAGCCGTACCCTAAGCCTAACCCTAAGCCTAACCCTAACCCTAGGTTACCCTTGACTGCTTCTGCCTCCAATAGATTTCCTAAGCACTAGTGTTTTAAGGAACAGCTTAAAAAGAGAATCCTAATGTGATTTCTTTATAATGGGTGTGTTCCTTATCTTATCCTAGTGTCTAAACTCTTCTCCATGGCTGGACCCTCAAATAATATTCCTTTACGTGCTAAGGGGTATCTAGAGAGTGGGATAGGTTTAATAACTACCCTAACCCTAACGCGTACCCTAACCCTAACCCCTACCCTAACCCTAACACGTACCCTAATACTAACCTGTACCCTAAACCGAGCCCTAACCCTAACACTAACCCTAACCCTAACCCATACCCTACGCCGTACCCGCACCCCTCCCCGAACCCGTACCCTAAGCCGTACCCTAAGCCTAACCCTAAGCCTAACCCTAACCCTAGGCTACCCTTGACTGCTTCTGCCTCCAATAGATTTCCTAAGCACTAGTGTTTTAAGGAACAGCTTAAAAAGAGAATCCTAATGTGATTTCTTTATAATGGGTGTGTTCCTTATCTTATCCTAGTGTCTAAACTCTTCTCCATGGCTGGACCCCCAAATAATATTCCTTTACGTGCTAAGGGGTATCTAGAGAGTGGGATAGGTTTAATAACTACCCTAACCCTAACGCATACCCTAACCCTAAACCCTACCCTAACCCTAACACGTACCCTAATCCTAACCCGTACCCTAAACCGAGCCCTAACCCTAACACTAACCCTAACCCTAACCCTAACCCATACCCTACGCCGTACCCGAACCCCTCCCCGAACCCATTCCCCAAGCCGTACCCTAAACCTAACCCTAAGCCTAACCCTAACCCTAGGCTACCCTTGACTGCTTCTGCCTCCAATAGATTTCCTAAGCACTAGTGTTTTAAGGAACAGCTTAAAAAGAGAATCCTAATGTGATTTCTTTATAATGGGTGTGTTCCTTATCTTATCCTAGTGTCTAAACTCTTCTCCATGGCTGGACCCCCAAATAATATTCCTTTACGTGCTAAGGGGTATCTAAAGAGTGGGATAGGTTTAATAACTACCCTAACCCTAACGCGTACCCTAACCCTAACCCCTACCCTAACCCTAACACGTACCCTAATCCTAACCCGTACCCTAAACCGAGCCCTAACCCTAACACTAACCCTAACCCTAACCCTAACCCATACCCTACGCCGTACCCGAAACCCTCCCCGAACCCGTACCCTAAGCCGTACCCTAAGCCTAACCCTAACCCTAGACTACCTTTGACTGCTTCTGCCTCCAATAGATTTCCTAAGCACTAGTGTTTTAAGGAACAGCTTAAAAAGAGAATCCTAATGT
Organism: Balaenoptera borealis; assembly: GCF_965194805.1. Lineage (NCBI taxonomy): Eukaryota > Metazoa > Chordata > Mammalia > Artiodactyla > Balaenopteridae > Balaenoptera > Balaenoptera borealis. The sequence continues at coordinate 505,703 of NW_028123906.1, read as the reverse complement.
GATTTCTTTATAATGGGTGTGTTCCTTATCTTATCCTAGTGTCTAAACTCTTCTCCATGGCTGGACCCTCAAATAATATTCCTTTACGTGCTAAGGGGTATCTAGAGAGTGGGATAGGTTTAATAACTACCCTAACCCTAACGCGTACCCTAACCCTAACCCCTACCCTAACCCTAACACGTACCCTAATACTAACCTGTACCCTAAACCGAGCCCTAACCCTAACCCTAACCCTAACCCTAACCCATACCCTACGCCGTACCCGCACCCCTCCCCGAACCCGTACCCTAAGCCGTACCCTAAGCCTAACCCTAAGCCTAACCCTAACCCTAGGCTACCCTTGACTGCTTCTGCCTCCAATAGATTTCGTAAGCACTAGTGTTTTAAGGAACAGCTTAAAAAGAGAATCCTAATGTGATTTCTTTATAATGGGTGTGTTCCTTATCTTATCCTAGTGTCTAAACTCTTCTCCATGGCTGGACCCCCAAATAATATTCCTTTACGTGCTAAGGGGTATCTAGAGAGTGGGATAGGTTTAATAACTACCCTAACCCTAACGCATACCCTAACCCTAACCCCTACCCTAACCCTAACACGTACCCTAATCCTAACCCGTACCCTAAACCGAGCCCTAACCCTAACACTAACCCTAACCCTAACCCTAACCCATACCCTACGCCGTACCCGAACCCCTCCCCGAACCCATTCCCCAAGCCGTACCCTAAACCTAACCCTAAGCCTAACCCTAACCCTAGGCTACCCTTGACTGCTTCTGCCTCCAATAGATTTCCTAAGCACTAGTGTTTTAAGGAACAGCTTAAAAAGAGAATCCTAATGTGATTTCTTTATAATGGGTGTGTTCCTTATCTTATCCTAGTGTCTAAACTCTTCTCCATGGCTGCACCCCCAAATAATATTGCCTTACGTGCTAAGGGGTATCTAGAGAGTGGGATAGGTTTAATAACTACCCTAACCCTAATGCGTACTCTAACCCTAACCTCTACCCTAACACTAACACGTACCCTAATCCTAACCCGTACCCTAAACCGAGCCCTAACCCTAACACTAACACTAACCCTAACCCTAACCCATACCCTACGCCGTACCTGAACCCCTCCCCAAACCCGTACTCTAAGTGGTACCCTAAGCCTAACCCTAAGCCTAACACTAACCCTAGGCTACCCTTGACTGCTTCTGCCTCCAATAGATTTCCTAAGCACTAGTGTTTTAAGCAACAGCTTAAAAAGAGAATCCTAATGTGATTTCTTTATAATGGGTGTGTTCCTTATCTTATCCTAGTGTCTAAATTCTTCTCCATGGCTGGAACCCCAAATAATATTCCTTTACGTGCTAAGGGGTATCTAGAGAGTGGGATAGGTTTACTAACTACCCTAACCCTAACGCGTACCCTAACCCTAACCCCTACCCTAAACATAACACGTACCCTAATCCTAACCGTACCCTAAACCGAGCCCTAACCCTAACACTAACCCTAACCCTAACCCTAACCCATACCCTACGCCGTACCCGCACCCCTCCCCGAACCCGTACCCTAAGCCGTACCCTAAGCCTAACCCTAAGCCTAACCCTAACCCTAGGCTACCCTTGACTGCTTCTGCCTCCAATAGATTTCCTAAGCACTAGTGTTTTAAGGAACAGCTTAAAAAGAGAATCCTAATGTGATTTCTTTATAATGGGTGTGTTCCTTATCTTATCCTAGTGTCTAAACTCTTCTCCATGGCTGGACCCCCAAATAATATTCCTTTACTTGCTAAGGGGTATCTAGAGAGTGGGATAGGTTTAATAACTACCCTAACCCTAACGCATACCCTAACCCTAACCCCTACCCTAAACCTAACACGTACCCTAATCCTAACCGTACCCTAAACCGAGCCCTAACCCTAACACTAACCCTAACCCTAACCCTAACCCATACCCTACGCCGTACCCGCACCCCTCCCCGAACCCGTAACCTAAGCTGTACCCTAAGCCTAACCCTAAGCCTAACCCTAACCCTAGGCTACCCTTGACTGCTTCTGCCTCCAATAGATTTCCTAAGCACTACTGTTTTAAGGAACAGCTTAAAAAGAGAATCCTAATGTGATTTCTTTATAATGGGTGTGTTCCTTATCTTATCCTAGTGTCTAAACTCTTCTCCATGGCTGCACCCCCAAATAATATTCCCTTACGTGCTAAGGGGTATCTAGAGAGTGGGATAGGTTTAATAACTACCCTAACCCTAACGCGTACCCTAACCCTAACCCCTACCCTAACCCTAACACGTACCGTAATCCTAATCTGTACCCTAAACCGAGGCCTAACCCTAACACTAACCCTAACCCTAACCCTAACCCATACCCTACGCCGTACCCGAAACCCTCCCCGAACCCGTACCCTAAGCCATACCCTAAACCTAACCCTAAGCCTAACCCTAACCCTAGGCTACCCTTGACTGCTTCTGCCTCCAATAGATTTCCTAAGCACTACTGTTTTAAGGAACAGCTTAAAAAGAGAATCCTAATGTGATTTCTTTATAATGGGTGTGTTCCTTATCTTATCCTAGTGTCTAAACTCTTCTCCATGGCTGCACCCCCAAATAATATTCCCTTACGTGCTAAGGGGTATCTAGAGAGTGGGATAGGTTTAATAACTACCCTAACCCTAACGCGTACCCTAACCCTAACCCCTACCCTAACCCTAACACGTACCCTAATCCTAACCTGTACCCTAAACCGAGGCCTAACCCTAACACTAACCCTAACCCTAACCCTAACACATACCCTACGCCGTACCCGAAACCCTCCCCGAACCCGTACCCTAAGCCATACCCTAAACCTAACCCTAAGCCTAACCCTAACCCTAGGCTACCCTTGACTGCTTCTGCCTCCAATTGATTTCCTAAGCAGTAGTGTTTTAAGGAACAGCTTAAAAAGAGAATCCTAATGTGATTTCTTTATAATGGGTGTGTTCCTTATCTTATCCTAGTGTCTAAACTCTTCTCCATGGCTGGACCCCCAAATAATATTCCTTTACGTGCTAAGGGGGAGCTAGAGAGTGGGATAGGTTTACTAACTACCCTAGCCCTAACGCGTAACCTAACCCTAACCCCTACCCTAAACCTAACACGTTCCCTAATCCTAACCCGTACCCTAAACCGAGCCCTAACCCTAACACTAACCCTAACCCAAACCCTAACCCATACCCTACGCCGTACACGAACACCTCCCCGAACCCATACCCCAAGCCGTACCCTAACCCTAACCCTAAGCCTAACCCTAACCCTAGGCTACCCTTGACTGCTTCTGCCTCCAATAGATTTCCTAAGCACTACTGTTTTAAGGAACAGCTTAAAAAGAGAATCCTAAAGTGATTTCTTTATAATGGGTGTGTTCCTTATCTTATCCTAGTGTCTAAACTCTTCTCCATGGCTGGACCCCCAAATAATATTCCTTTACGTGCTAAGGGGTATCTAGAGAGTGGGATAGGTTTAATAACTACCCTAACCCTAACGCGTACCCTAACCCTAACCCCTACCCTAACCCTAACACGTACCCTAATCCTAACCCGTACCCTAAACCGAGCCCTAACCCTAACACTAACCCTAACCCTAACCCTAACCCATACCCTACGCCGTACCCGAAACCCTCCCCGAACTCGTACCCTAAGCCGTACCCTAAGCCTAACCCTAAGCCTAACCCTAACCCTAGGCTACCCTTGACTGCTTCTGCCTCCAATAGATTTCCTAAGCACTAGTGTTTTAAGGAACAGCTTAAAAAGAGAATCCTAATGTGATTTCTTTATAATGGGTGTATTCCTTATCTTATCCTAGTGTCTAAACTTTTCTCCATGGCTGGACCCTCAAATAATATTCCTTTACGTGCTAAGGGGTATCTAGAGATTGGGATAGGTTTAATAACTACCCTAACCCTAACGCGTACCCTAACCCTAACCCCTACCCTAACCCTAACACGTACCCTAATCCTAACCCGTACCCTAAACCGAGCCCTAACCCTAACACTAACCCTAACCCTAACCCTAACCCATACCCTACGCCGTACCCGCACCCCTCCCTGAACCCGTACCCAAAGCCGTACCCTAAGCCTAACCCTAAGCCTAACCCTAACCCTAGGCTACCCTTGACTGCTTCTGCCTCCAATAGATTTCCTAAGCACTAGTGTTTTAACGAACAGCTTAAAAAGAGAATCCTAAAGTGATTTCTTTATAATGGGTGTGTTCCTTATCTTATCCTAGTGTCTAAACTCTTCTCCATGGCTGGACCCCCAAATAATATTCCTTTACGTGCTAAGGGGTATCTAGAGAGTGGGATAGGTTTAATAACTACCCTAACCCTAACGCGTACCCTAACCCTAACCCCTACCCTAACCCTAACACGTACCCTAATCCTAACCCGTACCCTAAACCGAGCCCTAACCCTAACACTAACCCTAACCCTAACCCATACCCTACGCCGTACCCGAAACCCTCCCCGAACCCGTACCCTAAGCCGTACCCTAAGCCTCACCCTAAGCCTAACCTTATCCTAGGCTACCCTTGACTGCTTCTGCCTCCAATAGATTTCCTAAGCACTAGTGTTTTAAGGAACAGCTTAAAAAGAGAATCCTAATGTGATTTCTTTATAATGGGTGTGTTCCTTATCTTATCCTAGTGTCTAAACTCTTCTCCATGGCTGCACCCCCAAATAATATTGCCTTACGTGCTAAGGGGTATCTAGAGAGTGGGATAGGTTTAATAACTACCCTAAACCTAATGCGTACTCTAACCCTAACCCCTACCCTAACACTAACACGTACCCTAATCCTAACCCGTACCCTAAACCGAGCCCTAACCCTAACACTAACACTAACCCTAACCCTAACCCATACCCTATGCCGTACCTGAACCCCTCCCCAAACCCGTACCCTAAGCCGTACCCTAAGCCTAACCCTAAGCCTAACACTAACCCTAGGCTACCCTTGACTGCTTCTGCCTCCAATAGATTTCCTAAGCACTAGTGTTTTAAGCAACAGCTTAAAAAGAGAATCCTAATGTGATTTCTTTATAATGGGTGTGTTCCTTATCTTATCCTAGTGTCTAAATTCTTCTCCATGGCTGGAACCCCAAATAATATTCCTTTACGTGCTAAGGGGTATCTAGAGAGTGGGATAGGTTTACTAACTACCCTAACCCTAACGCGTACCCTAACCCTAACCCCTACCATAACCCTAACACGTACCCTAATCCTAACCCGTACCCTAAACCGAGCCCTAACCCTAACAATAACCCTAACCCTAACCCTAACCCATACCCTACGCCGTACCCGAAACCCTCCCCGATCCCGTACCCTAAGCCGTACCCTAAGCCTAACCCTAAGCCTAACCCTAACCCTAGGTTACCCTTGACTGCTTCTGCCTCCAATAGATTTCCTAAGCACTAGTGTTTTAAGGAACAGCTTAAAAAGAGAATCCTAATGTGATTTCTTTATAATGGGTGTGTTCCTTATCTTATCCTAGTGTCTAAACTCTTCTCCATGGCTGGACCCTCAAATAATATTCCTTTACGTGCTAAGGGGTATCTAGAGAGTGGGATAGGTTTAATAACTACCCTAACCCTAACGCGTACCCTAACCCTAACCCCTACCCTAACCCTAACACGTACCCTAATCCTAACCCGTACCCTAAACCGAGCCCTAACCCTAACACTAACCCTAACCCTAACCCTAACCCATACCCTACGCCGTACCCGCACCCCTCCCTGAACCCGTACCCTAAGCCGTACCCTAAGCCTAACCCTAAGCCTAACCCTAACCCTAGGCTACCCTTGACTGCTTCTGCCTCCAATAGATTTCCTAAGCACTAGTGTTTTAACGAACAGCTTAAAAAGAGAATCCTAAAGTGATTTCTTTATAATGGGTGTGTTCCTTATCTTATCCTAGTGTCTAAACTCTTCTCCATGGCTGGACCCCCAAATAATATTCCTTTACGTGCTAAGGGGTATCTAGAGAGTGGGATAGGTTTAATAACTACCCTAACCCTAACGCGTACCCTAACCCTAACCCCTACCCTAACCCTAACACGTACCCTAATCCTAACCCGTACCCTAAACCGAGCCCTAACCCTAACACTAACCCTAACCCTAACCCATACCCTACGCCGTACCCGAAACCCTCCCCGAACCCGTACCCTAAGCCGTACCCTAAGCCTCACCCTAAGCCTAACCTTATCCTAGGCTACCCTTGACTGCTTCTGCCTCCAATAGATTTCCTAAGCACTAGTGTTTTAAGGAACAGCTTAAAAAGAGAATCCTAATGTGATTTCTTTATAATGGGTGTGTTCCTTATCTTATCCTAGTGTCTAAACTCTTCTCCATGGCTGGACCCCCAAATAATATTCCTTTACGTGCTAAGGGGTATCTAGAGAGTGGGATAGGTTTAATAACTACCCTAACCCTAACGCGTACCCTAACCCTAACCCCTACCCTAACCCTAACACGTACCCTAATCCTAACCCGTACCCTAAACCGAGCCCTAACCCTAACAATAACCCTAACCCTAACCCTAACCCATACCCTACGCCATACCCGAAACCCTCCCCGAACCCGTACCCTAAGCCGTACCCTAAGCCTAACCCTAAGCCTAACCCTAACCCTAGGTTACCCTTGACTGCTTCTGCCTCCAATAGATTTCCTAAGCACTAGTGTTTTAAGGAACAGCTTAAAAAGAGAATCCTAATGTGATTTCTTTATAATGGGTGTGTTCCTTATCTTATCCTAGTGTCTAAACTCTTCTCCATGGCTGGACCCTCAAATAATATTCCTTTACGTGCTAAGGGGTATCTAGAGAGTGGGATAGGTTTAATAACTACCCTAACCCTAACGCGTACCCTAACCCTAACCCCTACCCTAACCCTAACACGTACCCTAATACTAACCTGTACCCTAAACCGAGCCCTAACCCTAACACTAACCCTAACCCTAACCCATACCCTACGCCGTACCCGCACCCCTCCCCGAACCCGTACCCTAAGCCGTACCCTAAGCCTAACCCTAAGCCTAACCCTAACCCTAGGCTACCCTTGACTGCTTCTGCCTCCAATAGATTTCCTAAGCACTAGTGTTTTAAGGAACAGCTTAAAAAGAGAATCCTAATGTGATTTCTTTATAATGGGTGTGTTCCTTATCTTATCCTAGTGTCTAAACTCTTCTCCATGGCTGGACCCTCAAATAATATTCCTTTACGTGCTAAGGGGTATCTAGAGAGTGGGATAGGTTTAATAACTACCCTAACCCTAACGCGTACCCTAACCCTAACCCCTACCCTAACCCTAACACGTAGCCTAATACTAACCTGTACCCTAAACCGAGCCCTAACCCTAACACTAACCCTAACCCTAACCCATACCCTACGCCGTACCCGAACCCCTCCCCGAACCCATTCCCCAAGCCGTACCCTAAACCTAACCCTAAGCCTAACCCTAACCCTAGGCTACCCTTGACTGCTTCTGCCTCCAATAGATTTCCTAAGCACTAGTGTTTTAAGGAACAGCTTAAAAAGAGAATCCTAATGTGATTTCTTTATAATGGGTGTGTTCCTTATCTTATCCTAGTATCTAAACTCTTCTCCATGGCTGGACCCCCAAATAATATTCCTTTACGTGCTAAGGGGTATCTAAAGAGTGGGATAGGTTTAATAACTACCCTAACCCTAACGCGTACCCTAACCCTAACCCCTACCCTAACCCTAACACGTACCCTAATCCTAACCCGTACCCTAAACCGAGCCCTAACCCTAACACTAACCCTAACCCTAACCCTAACCCATACCCTACGCCGTACCCGAAACCCTCCCCGAACCCGTACCCTAAGCCGTACCCTAAGCCTAACCCTAAGCCTAACCCTAACCCTAGGCTACCTTTGACTGCTTCTGCCTCCAATAGATTTCCTAAGCACTAGTGTTTTAAGGAACAGCTTAAAAAGAGAATCCTAATGTGATTTCTTTATAATGGGTGTGTTCCTTATCTTATCCTAGTGTCTAAACTCTTCTCCATGGCTGGACCCTCAAATAATATTCCTTTACGTGCTAAGGGGTATCTAGAGAGTGGGATAGGTTTAATAACTACCCTAACCCTAACGCGTACCCTAACCCTAACCCCTACCCTAACCCTAACACGTACCCTAATACTAACCTGTACCCTAAACCGAGCCCTAACCCTAACCCTAACCCTAACCCTAACCCATACCCTACGCCGTACCCGCACCCCTCCCCGAACCCGTACCCTAAGCCGTACCCTAAGCCTAACCCTAAGCCTAACCCTAACCCTAGGCTACCCTTGACTGCTTCTGCCTCCAATAGATTTCCTAAGCACTAGTGTTTTAAGGAACAGCTTAAAAAGAGAATCCTAATGTGATTTCTTTATAATGGGTGTGTTCCTTATCTTATCCTAGTGTCTAAACTCTTCTCCATGGCTGGACCCCCAAATAATATTCCTTTACGTGCTAAGGGGTATCTAGAGAGTGGGATAGGTTTAATAACTACCCTAACCCTAACGCATACCCTAACCCTAACCCCTACCCTAACCCTAACACGTACCCTAATCCTAACCCGTACCCTAAACCGAGCCCTAACCCTAACACTAACCCTAACCCTAACCCTAACCCATACCCTACGCCGTACCCGAAACCCTCCCCGAACCCATTCCCCAAGCCGTACCCTAAACCTAACCCTAAGCCTAACCCTAACCCTAGGCTACCCTTGACTGCTTCTGCCTCCAATAGATTTCCTAAGCACTAGTGTTTTAAGGAACAGCTTAAAAAGAGAATCCTAATGTGATTTCTTTATAATGGGTGTGTTCCTTATCTTATCCTAGTGTCTAAACTCTTCTCCATGGCTGCACCCCCAAATAATATTGCCTTACGTGCTAAGGGGTATCTAGAGAGTGGGATAGGTTTAATAACTACCCTAACCCTAATGCGTACTCTAACCCTAACCTCTACCCTAACACTAACACGTACCCTAATCCTAACCCGTACCCTAAACCGAGCCCTAACCCTAACACTAACAGTAACCCTAACCCTAACCCATACCCTACGCCGTACCTGAACCCCTCCCCAAACCCGTACTCTAAGTGGTACCCTAAGCCTAACCCTAAGCCTAACACTAACCCTAGGCTACCCTTGACTGCTTCTGCCTCCAATAGATTTCCTAAGCACTAGTGTTTTAAGCAACAGCTTAAAAAGAGAATCCTAATGTGATTTCTTTATAATGGGTGTGTTCCTTATCTTATCCTAGTGTCTAAATTCTTCTCCATGGCTGGAACCCCAAATAATATTCCTTTACGTGCTAAGGGGTATCTAGAGAGTGGGATAGGTTTACTAACTACCCTAACCCTAACGCGTACCCTAACCCTAACCCCTACCCTAAACCTAACACGTACCCTAATCCTAACCGTACCCTAAACCGAGCCCTAACCCTAACACTAACCCTAACCCTAACCCTAACCCATACCCTACGCCGTACCCGCACCCCTCCCCGAACCCGTACCCTAAGCCGTACCCTAAGCCTAACCCTAAGCCTAACACTAACCCTAGGCTACCCTTGACTGCTTCTGCCTCCAATAGATTTCCTAAGCACTAGTGTTTTAAGGAACAGCTTAAAAAGAGAATCCTAATGTGATTTCTTTATAATGGGTGTGTTCCTTATCTTATCCTAGTGTCTAAACTCTTCTCCATGGCTGGACCCCCAAATAATATTCCTTTACGTGCTAAGGGGTATCTAGAGAGTGGGATAGGTTTAATAACTACCCTAACCCTAACGCATACCCTAACCCTAACCCCTACCCTAAACCTAACACGTACCCTAATCCTAACCGTACCCTAACCCGAGCCCTAACCCTAACACTAACCCTAACCCTAACCCTAACCCATACCCTACGCCGTACCCGCACCCCTCCCCGAACCCGTACCCTAAGCCGTACCCTAAGCCTAACCCTAAGCCTAACCCTAACCCTAGGCTACCCTTGACTGCTTCTGCCTCCAATAGATTTCCTAAGCACTACTGTTTTAAGGAACAGCTTAAAAAGAGAATCCTAATGTGATTTCTTTATAATGGGTGTGTTCCTTATCTTATCCTAGTGTCTAAACTCTTCTCCATGGCTGCACCCCCAAATAATATTCCCTTACGTGCTAAGGGGTATCTAGAGAGTGGGATAGGTTTAATAACTACCCTAACCCTAACGCGTACCCTAACCCTAACCCCTACCCTAACCCTAACACGTACCCTAATCCTAACCTGTACCCTAAACCGAGGCCTAACCCTAACACTAACCCTAACCCTAACCCTAACCCATACCCTACGCCGTACCCGAAACCCTCCCCGAACCCGTACCCTAAGCCATACCCTAAACCTAACCCTAAGCCTAACCCTAACACTAGGCTACCCTTGACTGCTTCTGCCTCCAATAGATTTCCTAAGCACTACTGTTTTAAGGAACAGCTTAAAAAGAGAATCCTAATGTGATTTCTTTATAATGGGTGTGTTCCTTATCTTATCCTAGTGTCTAAATTCTTCTCCATGGCTGCACCCCCAAATAATATTCCCTTACGTGCTAAGGGGTATCTAGAGAGTGGGATAGGTTTAATAACTACCCTAACCCTAACGCGTACCCTAACCCTAAACCCTACCCTAACCCTAACACGTACCCTAATCCTAACCTGTACCCTAAACCGAGGCCTAACCCTAACACTAACCCTAACCCTAACCCTAACACATACCCTACGCCGTACACGAAACCCTCCCCGAACCCGTACCCTAAGCCATACCCTAAACCTAACCCTAAGCCTAACCCTAACCCTAGGCTACCCTTGACTGCTTCTGCCTCCAATTGATTTCCTAAGCAGTAGTGTTTTAAGGAACAGCTTAAAAAGAGAATCCTAATGTGATTTCTTTATAATGGGTGTGTTCCTTATCTTATCCTAGTGTCTAAACTCTTCTCCATGGCTGGACCCCCAAATAATATTCCTTTACGTGCTAAGGGGGAGCTAGAGAGTGGGATAGGTTTACTAACTACCCTAGCCCTAACGCGTAACCTAACCCTAACCCCTACCCTAAACCTAACACGTTCCCTAATCCTAACCCGTACCCTAAACCGAGCCCTAACCCTAACACTAACCCTAACCCAAACCCTAACCCATACCCTACGCCGTACACGAACACCTCCCCGAACCCATACCCCAAGCCGTACCCTAACCCTAACCCTAAGCCTAACCCTAACCCTAGGCTACCCTTGACTGCTTCTGCCTCCAATAGATTTCCTAAGCACTACTGTTTTAAGGAACAGCTTAAAAAGAGAATCCTAAAGTGATTTCTTTATAATGGGTGTGTTCCTTATCTTATCCTAGTGTCTAAACTCTTCTCCATGGCTGGACCCCCAAATAATATTCCTTTACGTGCTAAGGGGTATCTAGAGAGTGGGATAGGTTTAATAACTACCCTAACCCTAACGCGTACCCTAACCCTAACCCCTACCCTAACCCTAACACGTACCCTAATCCTAACCCGTACCCTAAACCGAGCCCTAACCCTAACACTAACCCTAACCCTAACCCTAACCCATACCCTACGCCGTACCCGAAACCCTCCCCGAACTCGTACCCTAAGCCGTACCCTAAGCCTAACCCTAAGCCTAACCCTAACCCTAGGCTACCCTTGACTGCTTCTGCCTCCAATAGATTTCCTAAGCACTAGTGTTTTAAGGAACAGCTTAAAAAGAGAATCCTAATGTGATTTCTTTATAATGGGTGTATTCCTTATCTTATCCTAGTGTCTAAACTTTTCTCCATGGCTGGACCCTCAAATAATATTCCTTTACGTGCTAAGGGGTATCTAGAGATTGGGATAGGTTTAATAACTACCCTAACCCTAACGCGTACCCTAACCCTAACCCCTACCCTAACCCTAACACGTACCCTAATCCTAACCCGTACCCTAAACCGAGCCCTAACCCTAACACTAACCCTAACCCTAACCCTAACCCATACCCTACGCCGTACCCGCACCCCTCCCTGAACCCGTACCCTAAGCCGTACCCTAAGCCTAACCCTAAGCCTAACCCTAACCCTAGGCTACCCTTGACTGCTTCTGCCTCCAATAGATTTCCTAAGCACTAGTGTTTTAACGAATAGCTTAAAAAGAGAATCCTAAAGTGATTTCTTTATAATGGGTGTGTTCCTTATCTTATCCTAGTGTCTAAACTCTTCTCCATGGCTGGACCCCCAAATAATATTCCTTTACGTGCTAAGGGGTATCTAGAGAGTGGGATAGGTTTAATAACTACCCTAACCCTAACGCGTACCCTAACCCTAACCCCTACCCTAACCCTAACACGTACCCTAATCCTAACCCGTACCCTAAACCGAGCCCTAACCCTAACACTAACCCTAACCCTAACCCATACCCTACGCCGTACCCGAAACCCTCCCCGAACCCGTACCCTAAGCCGTACCCTAAGCCTCACCCTAAGCCTAACCTTATCCTAGGCTACCCTTGACTGCTTCTGCCTCCAATAGATTTCCTAAGCACTAGTGTTTTAAGGAACAGCTTAAAAAGAGAATCCTAATGTGATTTCTTTATAATGGGTGTGTTCCTTATCTTATCCTAGTGTCTAAACTCTTCTCCATGGCTGCACCCCCAAATAATATTGCTTTACGTGCTAAGGGGTATCTAGAGAGTGGGATAGGTTTAATAACTACCCTAAACCTAATGCGTACTCTAACCCTAACCCCTACCCTAACACTAACACGTACCCTAATCCTAACCCGTACCCTAAACCGAGCCCTAACCCTAACACTAACACTAACCCTAACCCTAACCCATACCCTATGCCGTACCTGAACCCCTCCCCAAACCCGTACCCTAAGCCGTACCCTAAGCCTAACCCTAAGCCTAACACTAACCCTAGGCTACCCTTGACTGCTTCTGCCTCCAATAGATTTCCTAAGCACTAGTGTTTTAAGCAACAGCTTAAAAAGAGAATCCTAATGTGATTTCTTTATAATGGGTGTGTTCCTTATCTTATCCTAGTGTCTAAATTCTTCTCCATGGCTGGAACCCCAAATAATATTCCTTTACGTGCTAAGGGGTATCTAGAGAGTGGGATAGGTTTACTAACTACCCTAACCCTAACGCGTACCCTAACCCTAACCCCTACCCTAACCCTAACACGTACCCTAATCCTAACCCGTACCCTAAACCGAGCCCTAACCCTAACAATAACCCTAACCCTAACCCTAACCCATACCCTACGCCGTACCCGAAACCCTCCCCGATCCCGTACCCTAAGCCGTACCCTAAGCCTAACCCTAAGCCTAACCCTAACCCTAGGTTACCCTTGACTGCTTCTGCCTCCAATAGATTTCCTAAGCACTAGTGTTTTAAGGAACAGCTTAAAAAGAGAATCCTAATGTGATTTCTTTATAATGGGTGTGTTCCTTATCTTATCCTAGTGTCTAAACTCTTCTCCATGGCTGGACCCTCAAATAATATTCCTTTACGTGCTAAGGGGTATCTAGAGAGTGGGATAGGTTTACTAACTACCCTAACCCTAACGCGTACCCTAACCCTAACCCCTACCCTAACCCTAACACGTACCCTAATCCTAACCCGTACCCTAAACCGAGCCCTAACCCTAACACTAACCCTAACCCTAACCCTAACCCATACCCTACGCCGTACCCGCACCCCTCCCTGAACCCGTACCCTAAGCCGTACCCTAAGCCTAACCCTAAGCCTAACCCTAACCCTAGGCTACCCTTGACTGCTTCTGCCTCCAATAGATTTCCTAAGCACTAGTGTTTTAACGAACAGCTTAAAAAGAGAATCCTAAAGTGATTTCTTTATAATGGGTGTGTTCCTTATCTTATCCTAGTGTCTAAACTCTTCTCCATGGCTGGACCCCCAAATAATATTCCTTTACGTGCTAAGGGGTATCTAGAGAGTGGGATAGGTTTAATAACTACCCTAACCCTAACGCGTACCCTAACCCTAACCCCTACCCTAACCCTAACACGTACCCTAATCCTAACCCGTACCCTAAACCGAGCCCTAACCCTAACACTAACCCTAACCCTAACCCATACCCTACGCCGTACCCGAAACCCTCCCCGAACCCGTACCCTAAGCCGTACCCTAAGCCTCACCCTAAGCCTAACCTTATCCTAGGCTACCCTTGACTGCTTCTGCCTCCAATAGATTTCCTAAGCACTAGTGTTTTAAGGAACAGCTTAAAAAGAGAATCCTAATGTGATTTCTTTATAATGGGTGTGTTCCTTATCTTATCCTAGTGTCTAAACTCTTCTCCATGGCTGGACCCCCAAATAATATTCCTTTACGTGCTAAGGGGTATCTAGAGAGTGGGATAGGTTTAATAACTACCCTAACCCTAACGCGTACCCTAACCCTAACCCCTACCCTAACCCTAACACGTACCCTAATCCTAACCCGTACCCTAAACCGAGCCCTAACCCTAACAATAACCCTAACCCTAACCCTAACCCATACCCTACGCCGTACCCGAAACCCTCCCCGAACCCGTACCCTAAGCCGTACCCTAAGCCTAACCCTAAGCCTAACCCTAACGCTAGGTTACCCTTGACTGCTTCTGCCTCCAATAGATTTCCTAAGCACTAGTGTTTTAAGGAACAGCTTAAAAAGAGAATCCTAATGTGATTTCTTTATAATGGGTGTGTTCCTTATCTTATCCTAGTGTCTAAACTCTTCTCCATGGCTGGACCCTCAAATAATATTCCTTTACGTGCTAAGGGGTATCTAGAGAGTGGGATAGGTTTAATAACTACCCTAACCCTAACGCGTACCCTAACCCTAACCCCTACCCTAACCCTAACACGTACCCTAATACTAACCTGTACCCTAAACCGAGCCCTAACCCTAACACTAACCCTAACCCTAACCCATACTCTACGCCGTACCCGCACCCCTCCCCGAACCCGTACCCTAAGCCGTACCCTAAGCCTAACCCTAAGCCTAACCCTAACCCTAGGCTACCCTTGACTGCTTCTGCCTCCAATAGATTTCCTAAGCACTAGTGTTTTAAGGAACAGCTTAAAAAGAGAATCCTAATGTGATTTCTTTATAATGGGTGTGTTCCTTATCTTATCCTAGTGTCTAAACTCTTCTCCATGGCTGGACCCCCAAATAATATTCCTTTACGTGCTAAGGGGTATCTAGAGAGTGGGATAGGTTTAATAACTACCCTAACCCTAACGCATACCCTAACCCTAAACCCTACCCTAACCCTAACACGTACCCTAATCCTAACCCGTACCCTAAACCGAGCCCTAACCCTAACACTAACCCTAACCCTAACCCTAACCCATACCCTACGCCGTACCCGAACCCCTCCCCGAACCCATTCCCCAAGCCGTACCCTAAACCTAACCCTAAGCCTAACCCTAACCCTAGGCTACCCTTGACTGCTTCTGCCTCCAATAGATTTCCTAAGCACTAGTGTTTTAAGGAACAGCTTAAAAAGAGAATCCTAATGTGATTTCTTTATAATGGGTGTGTTCCTTATCTTATCCTAGTGTCTAAACTCTTCTCCATGGCTGCACCCCCAAATAATATTGCCTTACGTGCTAAGGGGTATCTAGAGAGTGGGATAGGTTTAATAACTACCCTAACCCTAATGCGTACTCTAACCCTAACCCCTAACCTAACACTAACACGTACCCTAATCCTAACCCGTACCCTAAACCGAGCCCTAACCCTAACACTAACCCTAACCCTAACCCTAACCCATACCCTACGCCGTACCCGCACCCCTCCCCGAACCCGTAACCTAAGCCGTACCCTAAGCCTAACCCTAAGCCTAACCCTAACCCTAGGCTACCCTTGACTGCTTCTGCCTCCAATAGATTTCCTAAGCACTACTGTTTTAAGGAACAGCTTAAAAAGAGAATCCTAATGTGATTTCTTTATAATGGGTGTGTTCCTTATCTTATCCTAGTGTCTAAACTCTTCTCCATGGCTGCACCCCCAAATAATATTCCCTTACGTGCTAAGGGGTATCTAGAGAGTGGGATAGGTTTAATAACTACCCTAACCCTAACGCGTACCCTAACCCTAACCCCTACCCTAACCCTAACACGTACCCTAATCCTAACCTGTACCCTAAACCGAGGCCTAACCCTAACACTAACCCTAACCCTAACCCTAACCCATACCCTACGCCGTACCCGCACCCCTCCCCGAACCCGTACCCTAAGCCATACCCTAAACCTAACCCTAAGCCTAACCCTAACCCTAGGCTACCCTTGACTGCTTCTGCCTCCAATTGATTTCCTAAGCAGTAGTGTTTTAAGGAACAGCTTAAAAAGAGAATCCTAATGTGATTTCTTTATAATGGGTGTGTTCCTTATCTTATCCTAGTGTCTAAACTCTTCTCCATGGCTGGACCCCCAAATAATATTCCTTTACGTGCTAAGGGGGAGCTAGAGAGTGGGATAGGTTTACTAACTACCCTAGCCCTAACGCGTATCCTAACCCTAACCCCTACCCTAACCCTAACACGTACCCTAATCCTAACCCGTACCCTAAACCGAGCCCTAACCCTAACACTAACCCAAACCCTAACCCTAACCCATACCCTACGCCGTACACGAACACCTCCCCGAACCCATACCCCAAGCCGTACCCTAACCCTAACCCTAAGCCTAACCCTAACCCTAGGCTACCCTTGACTGCTTCTGCCTCCAATAGATTTCCTAAGCACTACTGTTTTAAGGAACAGCTTAAAAAGAGAATCCTAAAGTGATTTCTTTATAATGGGTGTATTCCTTATCTTATCCTAGTGTCTAAACTCTTCTCCATGGCTGCACCCCCAAATAATATTCCTTTACGTGCTAAGGGGTATCTAGAGAGTGGGATAGGTTTAATAACTACCCTAACCCTAACGCGTACCCTAACCCTAACCCCTACCCTAACCCTAACACGTACCCTAATCCTAACCCGTACCCTAAACCGAGCCCTAACCCTAACACTAACCCTAACCCTAACCCTAACCCATACCCTACGCCGTACCCGAAACCCTCCCTGAACTCGTACCCTAAGCCGTACCCTAAGCATAACCCTAAGCCTAACCCTAACCCTAGGCTACCCTTGACTGCTTCTGCCTCCAATAGATTTCCTAAGCACTAGTGTTTTAAGGAACAGCTTAAAAAGAGAATCCTAATGTGATTTCTTTATAATGGGTGTGTTCCTTATCTTATCCTAGTGTCTAAACTTTTCTCCATGGCTGGACCCTCAAATAATATTCCTTTACGTGCTAAGGGGTATCTAGAGATTGGGATAGGTTTAATAACTACCCTAACCCTAACGCGTACCCTAACCCTAACCCCTACCCTAACCCTAACACGTACCCTAATCCTAACCCGTACCCTAAACCGAGCCCTAACCCTAACACTAACCCTAACCCTAACCCTAACCCATACCCTACGCCGTACCCGCACCCCTCCCTGAACCCGTACCCTAAGCCGTACCCTAAGACTAACCCTAAGCCTAACCCTAACCCTAGGCTACCCTTGACTGCTTCTGCCTCCAATAGATTTCCTAAGCACTAGTGTTTTAAGGAACAGCTTAAAAAGAGAATCCTAATGTGATTTCTTTATAATGGGTGTGTTCCTTATCTTATCCTAGTGTCTAAACTCTTCTCCATGGCTGGACCCCCAAATAATATTCCTTTACGTGCTAAGGGGTATCTAGAGAGTGGGATAGGTTTAATAACTACCCTAACCCTAACGCGTACCCTAACCCTAACCCCTACCCTAACCCTAACACGTACCCTAATCCTAACCCGTACCCTAAACCGAGCCCTAACCCTAACACTAACCCTAACCCTAACCCTAACCCATACCCTACGCCGTACCCGCACCCCTCCCCGAACCCGTACCCTAAGCCGTACCCTAAGCCTAACCCTAAGCCTAACCCTAACCCTAGGCTACCCTTGACTGCTTCTGCCTCCAATAGATTTCCTAAGCACTACTGTTTTAAGGAACAGCTTAAAAAGAGAATCCTAATGTGATTTCTTTATAATGGGTGTGTTCCTTATCTTATCCTAGTGTCTAAACTCTTCTCCATGGCTGCACCCCCAAATAATATTCCCTTACGTGCTAAGGGGTATCTAGAGAGTGGGATAGGTTTAATAACTACCCTAACCCTAACGCGTACCCTAACCCTAACCCCTACCCTAACCCTAACACGTACCCTAATCCTAACCTGTACCCTAAACCGAGGCCTAACCCTAACACTAACCCTAACCCTAACCCTAACCCATACCCTACGCCGTACCCGAAACCCTCCCCGAACCCGTACCCTAAGCCATACCCTAAACCTAACCCTAAGCCTAACCCTAACCCTAGGCTACCCTTGACTGCTTCTGCCTCCAATAGATTTCCTAAGCACTAGTGTTTTAAGGAACAGCTTAAAAAGAGAATCCTAATGTGATTTCTTTATAATGGGTGTGTTCCTTATCTTATCCTAGTGTCTAAATACTTCTCCATGGCTGCACCCCCAAATAATATTCCCTTACGTGCTAAGGGGTATCTAGAGAGTGGGATAGGTTTAATAACTACCCTAACCCTAACGCGTACCCTAACCCTAAACCCTACCCTAACCCTAACACGTACCCTAATCCTAACCTGTACCCTAAACCGAGGCCTAACCCTAACACTAACCCTAACCCTAACCCTAACACATACCCTACGCCGTACACGAAACCCTCCCCGAACCCGTACCCTAAGCCATACCCTAAACCTAACCCTAAGCCTAACCCTAACCCTAGGCTACCCTTGACTGCTTCTGCCTCCAATTGATTTCCTAAGCAGTAGTGTTTTAAGGAACAGCTTAAAAAGAGAATCCGAATGTGATTTCTTTATAATGGGTGTGTTCCTTATCTTATCCTAGTGTCTAAACTCTTCTCCATGGCTGGACCCCCAAATAATATTCCTTTACGTGCTAAGGGGGAGCTAGAGATTGGGATAGGTTTACTAACTACCCTAGCCCTAACGCGTAACCTAACCCTAACCCCTACCCTAAACCTAACACGTTCCCTAATCCTAACCCGTACCCTAAACCGAGCCCTAACCCTAACACTAACCCTAACCCAAACCCTAACCCATACCCTACGCCGTACACGAACACCTCCCCGAACCCATACCCCAAGCCGTACCCTAACCCTAACCCTAAGCCTAACCCTAACCCTAGGCTACCCTTGACTGCTTCTGCCTCCAATAGATTTCCTAAGCACTACTGTTTTAAGGAACAGCTTAAAAAGAGAATCCTAAAGTGATTTCTTTATAATGGGTGTGTTCCTTATCTTATCCTAGTGTCTAAACTCTTCTCCATGGCTGGACCCCCAAATAATATTCCTTTACGTGCTAAGGGGTATCTAGAGAGTGGGATAGGTTTAATAACTACCCTAACCCTAACGCGTACCCTAACCCTAACCCCTACCCTAACCCTAACACGTACCCTAATCCTAACCCGTACCCTAAACCGAGCCCTAACCCTAACACTAACCCTAACCCTAACCCTAACCCATACCCTACGCCGTACCCGAAACCCTCCCCGAACTCGTACCCTAAGCCGTACCCTAAGCCTAACCCTAAGCCTAACCCTAACCCTAGGCTACCCTTGACTGCTTCTGCCTCCAATAGATTTCCTAAGCACTAGTGTTTTAAGGAACAGCTTAAAAAGAGAATCCTAATGTGATTTCTTTATAATGGGTGTATTCCTTATCTTATCCTAGTGTCTAAACTTTTCTCCATGGCTGGACCCTCAAATAATATTCCTTTACGTGCTAAGGGGTATCTAGAGATTGGGATAGGTTTAATAACTACCCTAACCCTAACGCGTACCCTAACCCTAACCCCTACCCTAACCCTAACACGTACCCTAATCCTAACCCGTACCCTAAACCGAGCCCTAACCCTAACACTAACCCTAACCCTAACCCTAACCCATACCCTACGCCGTACCCGCACCCCTCCCTGAACCCGTACCCTAAGCCGTACCCTAAGCCTAACCCTAAGCCTAACCCTAACCCTAGGCTACCCTTGACTGCTTCTGCCTCCAATAGATTTCCTAAGCACTAGTGTTTTAACGAATAGCTTAAAAAGAGAATCCTAAAGTGATTTCTTTATAATGGGTGTGTTCCTTATCTTATCCTAGTGTCTAAACTCTTCTCCATGGCTGGACCCCCAAATAATATTCCTTTACGTGCTAAGGGGTATCTAGAGAGTGGGATAGGTTTAATAACTACCCTAACCCTAACGCGTACCCTAACCCTAACCCCAACCCTAACCCTAACACGTACCCTAATCCTAACCCGTACCCTAAACCGAGCCCTAACCCTAACACTAACCCTAACCCTAACCCATACCCTACGCCGTACCCGAAACCCTCCCCGAACCCGTACCCTAAGCCGTACCCTAAGCCTCACCCTAAGCCTAACCTTATCCTAGGCTACCCTTGACTGCTTCTGCCTCCAATAGATTTCCTAAGCACTAGTGTTTTAAGGAACAGCTTAAAAAGAGAATCCTAATGTGATTTCTTTATAATGGGTGTGTTCCTTATCTTATCCTAGTGTCTAAACTCTTCTCCATGGCTGCACCCCCAAATAATATTGCTTTACGTGCTAAGGGGTATCTAGAGAGTGGGATAGGTTTAATAACTACCCTAAACCTAATGCGTACTCTAACCCTAACCCCTACCCTAACACTAACACGTACCCTAATCCTAACCCGTACCCTAAACCGAGCCCTAACCCTAACACTAACACTAACCCTAACCCTAACCCATACCCTATGCCGTACCTGAACCCCTCCCCAAACCCGTACCCTAAGCCGTACCCTAAGCCTAACCCTAAGCCTAACACTAACCCTAGGCTACCCTTGACTGCTTCTGCCTCCAATAGATTTCCTAAGCACTAGTGTTTTAAGCAACAGCTTAAAAAGAGAATCCTAATGTGATTTCTTTATAATGGGTGTGTTCCTTATCTTATCCTAGTGTCTAAATTCTTCTCCATGGCTGGAACCCCAAATAATATTCCTTTACGTGCTAAGGGGTATCTAGAGAGTGGGATAGGTTTACTAACTACCCTAACCCTAACGCGTACCCTAACCCTAACCCCTACCCTAACCCTAACACGTACCCTAATCCTAACCCGTACCCTAAACCGAGCCCTAACCCTAACAATAACCCTAACCCTAACCCTAACCCATACCCTACGCCGTACCCGAAACCCTCCCCGATCCCGTACCCTAAGCCGTACCCTAAGCCTAACCCTAAGCCTAACCCTAA
This sequence comes from Balaenoptera borealis, assembly GCF_965194805.1. NCBI lineage: Eukaryota > Metazoa > Chordata > Mammalia > Artiodactyla > Balaenopteridae > Balaenoptera > Balaenoptera borealis. Next base: position 484,339 of record NW_028123906.1, on the reverse strand, counting down.
CCCTAGGTTACCCTTGACTGCTTCTGCCTCCAATAGATTTCCTAAGCACTAGTGTTTTAAGGAACAGCTTAAAAAGAGAATCCTAATGTGATTTCTTTATAATGGGTGTGTTCCTTATCTTATCCTAGTGTCTAAACTCTTCTCCATGGCTGGACCCTCAAATAATATTCCTTTACGTGCTAAGGGGTATCTAGAGAGTGGGATAGGTTTACTAACTACCCTAACCCTAACGCGTACCCTAACCCTAACCCCTACCCTAACCCTAACACGTACCCTAATCCTAACCCGTACCCTAAACCGAGCCCTAACCCTAACACTAACCCTAACCCTAACCCTAACCCATACCCTACGCCGTACCCGCACCCCTCCCTGAACCCGTACCCTAAGCCGTACCCTAAGCCTAACCCTAAGCCTAACCCTAACCCTAGGCTACCCTTGACTGCTTCTGCCTCCAATAGATTTCCTAAGCACTAGTGTTTTAACGAACAGCTTAAAAAGAGAATCCTAAAGTGATTTCTTTATAATGGGTGTGTTCCTTATCTTATCCTAGTGTCTAAACTCTTCTCCATGGCTGGACCCCCAAATAATATTCCTTTACGTGCTAAGGGGTATCTAGAGAGTGGGATAGGTTTAATAACTACCCTAACCCTAACGCGTACCCTAACCCTAACCCCTACCCTAACCCTAACACGTACCCTAATCCTAACCCGTACCCTAAACCGAGCCCTAACCCTAACACTAACCCTAACCCTAACCCATACCCTACGCCGTACCCGAAACCCTCCCCGAACCCGTACCCTAAGCCGTACCCTAAGCCTCACCCTAAGCCTAACCTTATCCTAGGCTACCCTTGACTGCTTCTGCCTCCAATAGATTTCCTAAGCACTAGTGTTTTAAGGAACAGCTTAAAAAGAGAATCCTAATGTGATTTCTTTATAATGGGTGTGTTCCTTATCTTATCCTAGTGTCTAAACTCTTCTCCATGGCTGGACCCCCAAATAATATTCCTTTACGTGCTAAGGGGTATCTAGAGAGTGGGATAGGTTTAATAACTACCCTAACCCTAACGCGTACCCTAACCCTAACCCCTACCCTAACCCTAACACGTACCCTAATCCTAACCCGTACCCTAAACCGAGCCCTAACCCTAACAATAACCCTAACCCTAACCCTAACCCATACCCTACGCCGTACCCGAAACCCTCCCCGAACCCGTACCCTAAGCCGTACCCTAAGCCTAACCCTAAGCCTAACCCTAACGCTAGGTTACCCTTGACTGCTTCTGCCTCCAATAGATTTCCTAAGCACTAGTGTTTTAAGGAACAGCTTAAAAAGAGAATCCTAATGTGATTTCTTTATAATGGGTGTGTTCCTTATCTTATCCTAGTGTCTAAACTCTTCTCCATGGCTGGACCCTCAAATAATATTCCTTTACGTGCTAAGGGGTATCTAGAGAGTGGGATAGGTTTAATAACTACCCTAACCCTAACGCGTACCCTAACCCTAACCCCTACCCTAACCCTAACACGTACCCTAATACTAACCTGTACCCTAAACCGAGCCCTAACCCTAACACTAACCCTAACCCTAACCCATACTCTACGCCGTACCCGCACCCCTCCCCGAACCCGTACCCTAAGCCGTACCCTAAGCCTAACCCTAAGCCTAACCCTAACCCTAGGCTACCCTTGACTGCTTCTGCCTCCAATAGATTTCCTAAGCACTAGTGTTTTAAGGAACAGCTTAAAAAGAGAATCCTAATGTGATTTCTTTATAATGGGTGTGTTCCTTATCTTATCCTAGTGTCTAAACTCTTCTCCATGGCTGGACCCCCAAATAATATTCCTTTACGTGCTAAGGGGTATCTAGAGAGTGGGATAGGTTTAATAACTACCCTAACCCTAACGCATACCCTAACCCTAAACCCTACCCTAACCCTAACACGTACCCTAATCCTAACCCGTACCCTAAACCGAGCCCTAACCCTAACACTAACCCTAACCCTAACCCTAACCCATACCCTACGCCGTACCCGAACCCCTCCCCGAACCCATTCCCCAAGCCGTACCCTAAACCTAACCCTAAGCCTAACCCTAACCCTAGGCTACCCTTGACTGCTTCTGCCTCCAATAGATTTCCTAAGCACTAGTGTTTTAAGGAACAGCTTAAAAAGAGAATCCTAATGTGATTTCTTTATAATGGGTGTGTTCCTTATCTTATCCTAGTGTCTAAACTCTTCTCCATGGCTGCACCCCCAAATAATATTGCCTTACGTGCTAAGGGGTATCTAGAGAGTGGGATAGGTTTAATAACTACCCTAACCCTAATGCGTACTCTAACCCTAACCCCTAACCTAACACTAACACGTACCCTAATCCTAACCCGTACCCTAAACCGAGCCCTAACCCTAACACTAACCCTAACCCTAACCCTAACCCATACCCTACGCCGTACCCGCACCCCTCCCCGAACCCGTAACCTAAGCCGTACCCTAAGCCTAACCCTAAGCCTAACCCTAACCCTAGGCTACCCTTGACTGCTTCTGCCTCCAATAGATTTCCTAAGCACTACTGTTTTAAGGAACAGCTTAAAAAGAGAATCCTAATGTGATTTCTTTATAATGGGTGTGTTCCTTATCTTATCCTAGTGTCTAAACTCTTCTCCATGGCTGTACCCCCAAATAATATTCCCTTACGTGCTAAGGGGTATCTAGAGAGTGGGATAGGTTTAATAACTACCCTAACCCTAACGCGTACCCTAACCCTAACCCCTACCCTAACCCTAACACGTACCCTAATCCTAACCTGTACCCTAAACCGAGGCCTAACCCTAACACTAACCCTAACCCTAACCCTAACCCATACCCTACGCCGTACCCGAAACCCTCCCCGAACCCGTACCCTAAGCCATACCCTAAACCTAACCCTAAGCCTAACCCTAACCCTAGGCTACCCTTGACTGCTTCTGCCTCCAATAGATTTCCTAAGCACTACTGTTTTAAGGAACAGCTTAAAAAGAGAATCCTAATGTGATTTCTTTATAATGGGTGTGTTCCTTATCTTATCCTAGTGTCTAAATTCTTCTCCATGGCTGCACCCCCAAATAATATTCCCTTACGTGCTAAGGGGTATCTAGAGAGTGGGATAGGTTTAATAACTACCCTAACCCTAACGCGTACCCTAACCCTAAACCCTACCCTAACCCTAACACGTACCCTAATCCTAACCTGTACCCTAAACCGAGGCCTAACCCTAACACTAACCCTAACCCTAACCCTAACACATACCCTACGCCGTACACGAAACCCTCCCCGAACCCGTACCCTAAGCCATACCCTAAACCTAACCCTAAGCCTAACCCTAACCCTAGGCTACCCTTGACTGCTTCTGCCTCCAATTGATTTCCTAAGCAGTAGTGTTTTAAGGAACAGCTTAAAAAGAGAATCCTAATGTGATTTCTTTATAATGGGTGTGTTCCTTATCTTATCCTAGTGTCTAAACTCTTCTCCATGGCTGGACCCCCAAATAATATTCCTTTACGTGCTAAGGGGGAGCTAGAGAGTGGGATAGGTTTACTAACTACCCTAGCCCTAACGCGTAACCTAACCCTAACCCCTACCCTAAACCTAACACGTTCCCTAATCCTAACCCGTACCCTAAACCGAGCCCTAACCCTAACACTAACCCTAACCCAAACCCTAACCCATACCCTACGCCGTACACGAACACCTCCCCGAACCCATACCCCAAGCCGTACCCTAACCCTAACCCTAAGCCTAACCCTAACCCTAGGCTACCCTTGACTGCTTCTGCCTCCAATAGATTTCCTAAGCACTACTGTTTTAAGGAACAGCTTAAAAAGAGAATCCTAAAGTGATTTCTTTATAATGGGTGTGTTCCTTATCTTATCCTAGTGTCTAAACTCTTCTCCATGGCTGGACCCCCAAATAATATTCCTTTACGTGCTAAGGGGTATCTAGAGAGTGGGATAGGTTTAATAACTACCCTAACCCTAACGCGTACCCTAACCCTAACCCCTACCCTAACCCTAACACGTACCCTAATCCTAACCCGTACCCTAAACCGAGCCCTAACCCTAACACTAACCCTAACCCTAACCCTAACCCATACCCTACGCCGTACCCGAAACCCTCCCCGAACTCGTACCCTAAGCCGTACCCTAAGCCTAACCCTAAGCCTAACCCTAACCCTAGGCTACCCTTGACTGCTTCTGCCTCCAATAGATTTCCTAAGCACTAGTGTTTTAAGGAACAGCTTAAAAAGAGAATCCTAATGTGATTTCTTTATAATGGGTGTATTCCTTATCTTATCCTAGTGTCTAAACTTTTCTCCATGGCTGGACCCTCAAATAATATTCCTTTACGTGCTAAGGGGTATCTAGAGATTGGGATAGGTTTAATAACTACCCTAACCCTAACGCGTACCCTAACCCTAACCCCTACCCTAACCCTAACACGTACCCTAATCCTAACCCGTACCCTAAACCGAGCCCTAACCCTAACACTAACCCTAACCCTAACCCTAACCCATACCCTACGCCGTACCCGCACCCCTCCCTGAACCCGTACCCTAAGCCGTACCCTAAGCCTAACCCTAAGCCTAACCCTAACCCTAGGCTACCCTTGACTGCTTCTGCCTCCAATAGATTTCCTAAGCACTAGTGTTTTAACGAATAGCTTAAAAAGAGAATCCTAAAGTGATTTCTTTATAATGGGTGTGTTCCTTATCTTATCCTAGTGTCTAAACTCTTCTCCATGGCTGGACCCCCAAATAATATTCCTTTACGTGCTAAGGGGTATCTAGAGAGTGGGATAGGTTTAATAACTACCCTAACCCTAACGCGTACCCTAACCCTAACCCCTACCCTAACCCTAACACGTACCCTAATCCTAACCCGTACCCTAAACCGAGCCCTAACCCTAACACTAACCCTAACCCTAACCCATACCCTACGCCGTACCCGAAACCCTCCCCGAACCCGTACCCTAAGCCGTACCCTAAGCCTCACCCTAAGCCTAACCTTATCCTAGGCTACCCTTGACTGCTTCTGCCTCCAATAGATTTCCTAAGCACTAGTGTTTTAAGGAACAGCTTAAAAAGAGAATCCTAATGTGATTTCTTTATAATGGGTGTGTTCCTTATCTTATCCTAGTGTCTAAACTCTTCTCCATGGCTGCACCCCCAAATAATATTGCTTTACGTGCTAAGGGGTATCTAGAGAGTGGGATAGGTTTAATAACTACCCTAAACCTAATGCGTACTCTAACCCTAACCCCTACCCTAACACTAACACGTACCCTAATCCTAACCCGTACCCTAAACCGAGCCCTAACCCTAACACTAACACTAACCCTAACCCTAACCCATACCCTATGCCGTACCTGAACCCCTCCCCAAACCCGTACCCTAAGCCGTACCCTAAGCCTAACCCTAAGCCTAACACTAACCCTAGGCTACCCTTGACTGCTTCTGCCTCCAATAGATTTCCTAAGCACTAGTGTTTTAAGCAACAGCTTAAAAAGAGAATCCTAATGTGATTTCTTTATAATGGGTGTGTTCCTTATCTTATCCTAGTGTCTAAATTCTTCTCCATGGCTGGAACCCCAAATAATATTCCTTTACGTGCTAAGGGGTATCTAGAGAGTGGGATAGGTTTACTAACTACCCTAACCCTAACGCGTACCCTAACCCTAACCCCTACCCTAACCCTAACACGTACCCTAATCCTAACCCGTACCCTAAACCGAGCCCTAACCCTAACAATAACCCTAACCCTAACCCTAACCCATACCCTACGCCGTACCCGAAACCCTCCCCGATCCCGTACCCTAAGCCGTACCCTAAGCCTAACCCTAAGCCTAACCCTAACCCTAGGTTACCCTTGACTGCTTCTGCCTCCAATAGATTTCCTAAGCACTAGTGTTTTAAGGAACAGCTTAAAAAGAGAATCCTAATGTGATTTCTTTATAATGGGTGTGTTCCTTATCTTATCCTAGTGTCTAAACTCTTCTCCATGGCTGGACCCTCAAATAATATTCCTTTACGTGCTAAGGGGTATCTAGAGAGTGGGATAGGTTTACTAACTACCCTAACCCTAACGCGTACCCTAACCCTAACCCCTACCCTAACCCTAACACGTACCCTAATCCTAACCCGTACCCTAAACCGAGCCCTAACCCTAACACTAACCCTAACCCTAACCCTAACCCATACCCTACGCCGTACCCGCACCCCTCCCTGAACCCGTACCCTAAGCCGTACCCTAAGCCTAACCCTAAGCCTAACCCTAACCCTAGGCTACCCTTGACTGCTTCTGCCTCCAATAGATTTCCTAAGCACTAGTGTTTTAACGAACAGCTTAAAAAGAGAATCCTAAAGTGATTTCTTTATAATGGGTGTGTTCCTTATCTTATCCTAGTGTCTAAACTCTTCTCCATGGCTGGACCCCCAAATAATATTCCTTTACGTGCTAAGGGGTATCTAGAGAGTGGGATAGGTTTAATAACTACCCTAACCCTAACGCGTACCCTAACCCTAACCCCTACCCTAACCCTAACACGTACCCTAATCCTAACCCGTACCCTAAACCGAGCCCTAACCCTAACACTAACCCTAACCCTAACCCATACCCTACGCCGTACCCGAAACCCTCCCCGAACCCGTACCCTAAGCCGTACCCTAAGCCTCACCCTAAGCCTAACCTTATCCTAGGCTACCCTTGACTGCTTCTGCCTCCAATAGATTTCCTAAGCACTAGTGTTTTAAGGAACAGCTTAAAAAGAGAATCCTAATGTGATTTCTTTATAATGGGTGTGTTCCTTATCTTATCCTAGTGTCTAAACTCTTCTCCATGGCTGGACCCCCAAATAATATTCCTTTACGTGCTAAGGGGTATCTAGAGAGTGGGATAGGTTTAATAACTACCCTAACCCTAACGCGTACCCTAACCCTAACCCCTACCCTAACCCTAACACGTACCCTAATCCTAACCCGTACCCTAAACCGAGCCCTAACCCTAACAATAACCCTAACCCTAACCCTAACCCATACCCTACGCCGTACCCGAAACCCTCCCCGAACCCGTACCCTAAGCCGTACCCTAAGCCTAACCCTAAGCCTAACCCTAACGCTAGGTTACCCTTGACTGCTTCTGCCTCCAATAGATTTCCTAAGCACTAGTGTTTTAAGGAACAGCTTAAAAAGAGAATCCTAATGTGATTTCTTTATAATGGGTGTGTTCCTTATCTTATCCTAGTGTCTAAACTCTTCTCCATGGCTGGACCCTCAAATAATATTCCTTTACGTGCTAAGGGGTATCTAGAGAGTGGGATAGGTTTAATAACTACCCTAACCCTAACGCGTACCCTAACCCTAACCCCTACCCTAACCCTAACACGTACCCTAATACTAACCTGTACCCTAAACCGAGCCCTAACCCTAACACTAACCCTAACCCTAACCCATACTCTACGCCGTACCCGCACCCCTCCCCGAACCCGTACCCTAAGCCGTACCCTAAGCCTAACCCTAAGCCTAACCCTAACCCTAGGCTACCCTTGACTGCTTCTGCCTCCAATAGATTTCCTAAGCACTAGTGTTTTAAGGAACAGCTTAAAAAGAGAATCCTAATGTGATTTCTTTATAATGGGTGTGTTCCTTATCTTATCCTAGTGTCTAAACTCTTCTCCATGGCTGGACCCCCAAATAATATTCCTTTACGTGCTAAGGGGTATCTAGAGAGTGGGATAGGTTTAATAACTACCCTAACCCTAACGCATACCCTAACCCTAAACCCTACCCTAACCCTAACACGTACCCTAATCCTAACCCGTACCCTAAACCGAGCCCTAACCCTAACACTAACCCTAACCCTAACCCTAACCCATACCCTACGCCGTACCCGAACCCCTCCCCGAACCCATTCCCCAAGCCGTACCCTAAACCTAACCCTAAGCCTAACCCTAACCCTAGGCTACCCTTGACTGCTTCTGCCTCCAATAGATTTCCTAAGCACTAGTGTTTTAAGGAACAGCTTAAAAAGAGAATCCTAATGTGATTTCTTTATAATGGGTGTGTTCCTTATCTTATCCTAGTGTCTAAACTCTTCTCCATGGCTGCACCCCCAAATAATATTGCCTTACGTGCTAAGGGGTATCTAGAGAGTGGGATAGGTTTAATAACTACCCTAACCCTAATGCGTACTCTAACCCTAACCCCTAACCTAACACTAACACGTACCCTAATCCTAACCCGTACCCTAAACCGAGCCCTAACCCTAACACTAACCCTAACCCTAACCCTAACCCATACCCTACGCCGTACCCGCACCCCTCCCCGAACCCGTAACCTAAGCCGTACCCTAAGCCTAACCCTAAGCCTAACCCTAACCCTAGGCTACCCTTGACTGCTTCTGCCTCCAATAGATTTCCTAAGCACTACTGTTTTAAGGAACAGCTTAAAAAGAGAATCCTAATGTGATTTCTTTATAATGGGTGTGTTCCTTATCTTATCCTAGTGTCTAAACTCTTCTCCATGGCTGCACCCCCAAATAATATTCCCTTACGTGCTAAGGGGTATCTAGAGAGTGGGATAGGTTTAATAACTACCCTAACCCTAACGCGTACCCTAACCCTAACCCCTACCCTAACCCTAACACGTACCCTAATCCTAACCTGTACCCTAAACCGAGGCCTAACCCTAACACTAACCCTAACCCTAACCCTAACCCATACCCTACGCCGTACCCGCACCCCTCCCCGAACCCGTACCCTAAGCCATACCCTAAACCTAACCCTAAGCCTAACCCTAACCCTAGGCTACCCTTGACTGCTTCTGCCTCCAATTGATTTCCTAAGCAGTAGTGTTTTAAGGAACAGCTTAAAAAGAGAATCCTAATGTGATTTCTTTATAATGGGTGTGTTCCTTATCTTATCCTAGTGTCTAAACTCTTCTCCATGGCTGGACCCCCAAATAATATTCCTTTACGTGCTAAGGGGGAGCTAGAGAGTGGGATAGGTTTACTAACTACCCTAGCCCTAACGCGTATCCTAACCCTAACCCCTACCCTAACCCTAACACGTACCCTAATCCTAACCCGTACCCTAAACCGAGCCCTAACCCTAACACTAACCCAAACCCTAACCCTAACCCATACCCTACGCCGTACACGAACACCTCCCCGAACCCATACCCCAAGCCGTACCCTAACCCTAACCCTAAGCCTAACCCTAACCCTAGGCTACCCTTGACTGCTTCTGCCTCCAATAGATTTCCTAAGCACTACTGTTTTAAGGAACAGCTTAAAAAGAGAATCCTAAAGTGATTTCTTTATAATGGGTGTATTCCTTATCTTATCCTAGTGTCTAAACTCTTCTCCATGGCTGCACCCCCAAATAATATTCCTTTACGTGCTAAGGGGTATCTAGAGAGTGGGATAGGTTTAATAACTACCCTAACCCTAACGCGTACCCTAACCCTAACCCCTACCCTAACCCTAACACGTACCCTAATCCTAACCCGTACCCTAAACCGAGCCCTAACCCTAACACTAACCCTAACCCTAACCCTAACCCATACCCTACGCCGTACCCGAAACCCTCCCTGAACTCGTACCCTAAGCCGTACCCTAAGCATAACCCTAAGCCTAACCCTAACCCTAGGCTACCCTTGACTGCTTCTGCCTCCAATAGATTTCCTAAGCACTAGTGTTTTAAGGAACAGCTTAAAAAGAGAATCCTAATGTGATTTCTTTATAATGGGTGTGTTCCTTATCTTATCCTAGTGTCTAAACTTTTCTCCATGGCTGGACCCTCAAATAATATTCCTTTACGTGCTAAGGGGTATCTAGAGATTGGGATAGGTTTAATAACTACCCTAACCCTAACGCGTACCCTAACCCTAACCCCTACCCTAACCCTAACACGTACCCTAATCCTAACCCGTACCCTAAACCGAGCCCTAACCCTAACACTAACCCTAACCCTAACCCTAACCCATACCCTACGCCGTACCCGCACCCCTCCCTGAACCCGTACCCTAAGCCGTACCCTAAGACTAACCCTAAGCCTAACCCTAACCCTAGGCTACCCTTGACTGCTTCTGCCTCCAATAGATTTCCTAAGCACTAGTGTTTTAACGAACAGCTTAAAAAGAGAATCCTAATGTGATTTCTTTATAATGGGTGTGTTCCTTATCTTATCCTAGTGTCTAAACTCTTCTCCATGGCTGGACCCCCAAATAATATTCCTTTACGTGCTAAGGGGTATCTAGAGAGTGGGATAGGTTTAATAACTACCCTAACCCTAACGCGTACCCTAACCCTAACCCCTACCCTAACCCTAACACGTACCCTAATCCTAACCCGTACCCTAAACCGAGCCCTAACCCTAACACTAACCCTAACCCTAACCCTAACCCATACCCTACGCCGTACCCGCACCCCTCCCCGAACCCGTACCCTAAGCCGTACCCTAAGCCTAACCCTAAGCCTAACCCTAACCCTAGGCTACCCTTGACTGCTTCTGCCTCCAATAGATTTCCTAAGCACTACTGTTTTAAGGAACAGCTTAAAAAGAGAATCCTAATGTGATTTCTTTATAATGGGTGTGTTCCTTATCTTATCCTAGTGTCTAAACTCTTCTCCATGGCTGCACCCCCAAATAATATTCCCTTACGTGCTAAGGGGTATCTAGAGAGTGGGATAGGTTTAATAACTACCCTAACCCTAACGCGTACCCTAACCCTAACCCCTACCCTAACCCTAACACGTACCCTAATCCTAACCTGTACCCTAAACCGAGGCCTAACCCTAACACTAACCCTAACCCTAACCCTAACCCATACCCTACGCCGTACCCGAAACCCTCCCCGAACCCGTACCCTAAGCCATACCCTAAACCTAACCCTAAGCCTAACCCTAACCCTAGGCTACCCTTGACTGCTTCTGCCTCCAATAGATTTCCTAAGCACTACTGTTTTAAGGAACAGCTTAAAAAGAGAATCCTAATGTGATTTCTTTATAATGGGTGTGTTCCTTATCTTATCCTAGTGTCTAAATTCTTCTCCATGGCTGCACCCCCAAATAATATTCCCTTACGTGCTAAGGGGTATCTAGAGAGTGGGATAGGTTTAATAACTACCCTAACCCTAACGCGTACCCTAACCCTAAACCCTACCCTAACCCTAACACGTACCCTAATCCTAACCTGTACCCTAAACCGAGGCCTAACCCTAACACTAACCCTAACCCTAACCCTAACACATACCCTACGCCGTACACGAAACCCTCCCCGAACCCGTACCCTAAGCCATACCCTAAACCTAACCCTAAGCCTAACCCTAACCCTAGGCTACCCTTGACTGCTTCTGCCTCCAATTGATTTCCTAAGCAGTAGTGTTTTAAGGAACAGCTTAAAAAGAGAATCCTAATGTGATTTCTTTATAATGGGTGTGTTCCTTATCTTATCCTAGTGTCTAAACTCTTCTCCATGGCTGGACCCCCAAATAATATTCCTTTACGTGCTAAGGGGGAGCTAGAGATTGGGATAGGTTTACTAACTACCCTAGCCCTAACGCGTAACCTAACCCTAACCCCTACCCTAAACCTAACACGTTCCCTAATCCTAACCCGTACCCTAAACCGAGCCCTAACCCTAACACTAACCCTAACCCAAACCCTAACCCATACCCTACGCCGTACACGAACACCTCCCCGAACCCATACCCCAAGCCGTACCCTAACCCTAACCCTAAGCCTAACCCTAACCCTAGGCTACCCTTGACTGCTTCTGCCTCCAATAGATTTCCTAAGCACTACTGTTTTAAGGAACAGCTTAAAAAGAGAATCCTAAAGTGATTTCTTTATAATGGGTGTGTTCCTTATCTTATCCTAGTGTCTAAACTCTTCTCCATGGCTGGACCCCCAAATAATATTCCTTTACGTGCTAAGGGGTATCTAGAGAGTGGGATAGGTTTAATAACTACCCTAACCCTAACGCGTACCCTAACCCTAACCCCTACCCTAACCCTAACACGTACCCTAATCCTAACCCGTACCCTAAACCGAGCCCTAACCCTAACACTAACCCTAACCCTAACCCTAACCCATACCCTACGCCGTACCCGAAACCCTCCCCGAACTCGTACCCTAAGCCGTACCCTAAGCCTAACCCTAAGCCTAACCCTAACCCTAGGCTACCCTTGACTGCTTCTGCCTCCAATAGATTTCCTAAGCACTAGTGTTTTAAGGAACAGCTTAAAAAGAGAATCCTAATGTGATTTCTTTATAATGGGTGTATTCCTTATCTTATCCTAGTGTCTAAACTTTTCTCCATGGCTGGACCCTCAAATAATATTCCTTTACGTGCTAAGGGGTATCTAGAGATTGGGATAGGTTTAATAACTACCCTAACCCTAACGCGTACCCTAACCCTAACCCCTACCCTAACCCTAACACGTACCCTAATCCTAACCCGTACCCTAAACCGAGCCCTAACCCTAACACTAACCCTAACCCTAACCCTAACCCATACCCTACGCCGTACCCGCACCCCTCCCTGAACCCGTACCCTAAGCCGTACCCTAAGCCTAACCCTAAGCCTAACCCTAACCCTAGGCTACCCTTGACTGCTTCTGCCTCCAATAGATTTCCTAAGCACTAGTGTTTTAACGAATAGCTTAAAAAGAGAATCCTAAAGTGATTTCTTTATAATGGGTGTGTTCCTTATCTTATCCTAGTGTCTAAACTCTTCTCCATGGCTGGACCCCCAAATAATATTCCTTTACGTGCTAAGGGGTATCTAGAGAGTGGGATAGGTTTAATAACTACCCTAACCCTAACGCGTACCCTAACCCTAACCCCAACCCTAACCCTAACACGTACCCTAATCCTAACCCGTACCCTAAACCGAGCCCTAACCCTAACACTAACCCTAACCCTAACCCATACCCTACGCCGTACCCGAAACCCTCCCCGAACCCGTACCCTAAGCCGTACCCTAAGCCTCACCCTAAGCCTAACCTTATCCTAGGCTACCCTTGACTGCTTCTGCCTCCAATAGATTTCCTAAGCACTAGTGTTTTAAGGAACAGCTTAAAAAGAGAATCCTAATGTGATTTCTTTATAATGGGTGTGTTCCTTATCTTATCCTAGTGTCTAAACTCTTCTCCATGGCTGCACCCCCAAATAATATTGCTTTACGTGCTAAGGGGTATCTAGAGAGTGGGATAGGTTTAATAACTACCCTAAACCTAATGCGTACTCTAACCCTAACCCCTACCCTAACACTAACACGTACCCTAATCCTAACCCGTACCCTAAACCGAGCCCTAACCCTAACACTAACACTAACCCTAACCCTAACCCATACCCTATGCCGTACCTGAACCCCTCCCCAAACCCGTACCCTAAGCCGTACCCTAAGCCTAACCCTAAGCCTAACACTAACCCTAGGCTACCCTTGACTGCTTCTGCCTCCAATAGATTTCCTAAGCACTAGTGTTTTAAGCAACAGCTTAAAAAGAGAATCCTAATGTGATTTCTTTATAATGGGTGTGTTCCTTATCTTATCCTAGTGTCTAAATTCTTCTCCATGGCTGGAACCCCAAATAATATTCCTTTACGTGCTAAGGGGTATCTAGAGAGTGGGATAGGTTTACTAACTACCCTAACCCTAACGCGTACCCTAACCCTAACCCCTACCCTAACCCTAACACGTACCCTAATCCTAACCCGTACCCTAAACCGAGCCCTAACCCTAACAATAACCCTAACCCTAACCCTAACCCATACCCTACGCCGTACCCGAAACCCTCCCCGATCCCGTACCCTAAGCCGTACCCTAAGCCTAACCCTAAGCCTAACCCTAACCCTAGGTTACCCTTGACTGCTTCTGCCTCCAATAGATTTCCTAAGCACTAGTGTTTTAAGGAACAGCTTAAAAAGAGAATCCTAATGTGATTTCTTTATAATGGGTGTGTTCCTTATCTTATCCTAGTGTCTAAACTCTTCTCCATGGCTGGACCCTCAAATAATATTCCTTTACGTGCTAAGGGGTATCTAGAGAGTGGGATAGGTTTACTAACTACCCTAACCCTAACGCGTACCCTAACCCTAACCCCTACCCTAACCCTAACACGTACCCTAATCCTAACCCGTACCCTAAACCGAGCCCTAACCCTAACACTAACCCTAACCCTAACCCTAACCCATACCCTACGCCGTACCCGCACCCCTCCCTGAACCCGTACCCTAAGCCGTACCCTAAGCCTAACCCTAAGCCTAACCCTAACCCTAGGCTACCCTTGACTGCTTCTGCCTCCAATAGATTTCCTAAGCACTAGTGTTTTAACGAACAGCTTAAAAAGAGAATCCTAAAGTGATTTCTTTATAATGGGTGTGTTCCTTATCTTATCCTAGTGTCTAAACTCTTCTCCATGGCTGGACCCCCAAATAATATTCCTTTACGTGCTAAGGGGTATCTAGAGAGTGGGATAGGTTTAATAACTACCCTAACCCTAACGCGTACCCTAACCCTAACCCCTACCCTAACCCTAACACGTACCCTAATCCTAACCCGTACCCTAAACCGAGCCCTAACCCTAACACTAACCCTAACCCTAACCCATACCCTACGCCGTACCCGAAACCCTCCCCGAACCCGTACCCTAAGCCGTACCCTAAGCCTCACCCTAAGCCTAACCTTATCCTAGGCTACCCTTGACTGCTTCTGCCTCCAATAGATTTCCTAAGCACTAGTGTTTTAAGGAACAGCTTAAAAAGAGAATCCTAATGTGATTTCTTTATAATGGGTGTGTTCCTTATCTTATCCTAGTGTCTAAACTCTTCTCCATGGCTGGACCCCCAAATAATATTCCTTTACGTGCTAAGGGGTATCTAGAGAGTGGGATAGGTTTAATAACTACCCTAACCCTAACGCGTACCCTAACCCTAACCCCTACCCTAACCCTAACACGTACCCTAATCCTAACCCGTACCCTAAACCGAGCCCTAACCCTAACAATAACCCTAACCCTAACCCTAACCCATACCCTACGCCGTACCCGAAACCCTCCCCGAACCCGTACCCTAAGCCGTACCCTAAGCCTAACCCTAAGCCTAACCCTAACGCTAGGTTACCCTTGACTGCTTCTGCCTCCAATAGATTTCCTAAGCACTAGTGTTTTAAGGAACAGCTTAAAAAGAGAATCCTAATGTGATTTCTTTATAATGGGTGTGTTCCTTATCTTATCCTAGTGTCTAAACTCTTCTCCATGGCTGGACCCTCAAATAATATTCCTTTACGTGCTAAGGGGTATCTAGAGAGTGGGATAGGTTTAATAACTACCCTAACCCTAACGCGTACCCTAACCCTAACCCCTACCCTAACCCTAACACGTACCCTAATACTAACCTGTACCCTAAACCGAGCCCTAACCCTAACACTAACCCTAACCCTAACCCATACTCTACGCCGTACCCGCACCCCTCCCCGAACCCGTACCCTAAGCCGTACCCTAAGCCTAACCCTAAGCCTAACCCTAACCCTAGGCTACCCTTGACTGCTTCTGCCTCCAATAGATTTCCTAAGCACTAGTGTTTTAAGGAACAGCTTAAAAAGAGAATCCTAATGTGATTTCTTTATAATGGGTGTGTTCCTTATCTTATCCTAGTGTCTAAACTCTTCTCCATGGCTGGACCCCCAAATAATATTCCTTTACGTGCTAAGGGGTATCTAGAGAGTGGGATAGGTTTAATAACTACCCTAACCCTAACGCATACCCTAACCCTAAACCCTACCCTAACCCTAACACGTACCCTAATCCTAACCCGTACCCTAAACCGAGCCCTAACCCTAACACTAACCCTAACCCTAACCCTAACCCATACCCTACGCCGTACCCGAACCCCTCCCCGAACCCATTCCCCAAGCCGTACCCTAAACCTAACCCTAAGCCTAACCCTAACCCTAGGCTACCCTTGACTGCTTCTGCCTCCAATAGATTTCCTAAGCACTAGTGTTTTAAGGAACAGCTTAAAAAGAGAATCCTAATGTGATTTCTTTATAATGGGTGTGTTCCTTATCTTATCCTAGTGTCTAAACTCTTCTCCATGGCTGCACCCCCAAATAATATTGCCTTACGTGCTAAGGGGTATCTAGAGAGTGGGATAGGTTTAATAACTACCCTAACCCTAATGCGTACTCTAACCCTAACCCCTAACCTAACACTAACACGTACCCTAATCCTAACCCGTACCCTAAACCGAGCCCTAACCCTAACACTAACCCTAACCCTAACCCTAACCCATACCCTACGCCGTACCCGCACCCCTCCCCGAACCCGTAACCTAAGCCGTACCCTAAGCCTAACCCTAAGCCTAACCCTAACCCTAGGCTACCCTTGACTGCTTCTGCCTCCAATAGATTTCCTAAGCACTACTGTTTTAAGGAACAGCTTAAAAAGAGAATCCTAATGTGATTTCTTTATAATGGGTGTGTTCCTTATCTTATCCTAGTGTCTAAACTCTTCTCCATGGCTGCACCCCCAAATAATATTCCCTTACGTGCTAAGGGGTATCTAGAGAGTGGGATAGGTTTAATAACTACCCTAACCCTAACGCGTACCCTAACCCTAACCCCTACCCTAACCCTAACACGTACCCTAATCCTAACCTGTACCCTAAACCGAGGCCTAACCCTAACACTAACCCTAACCCTAACCCTAACCCATACCCTACGCCGTACCCGCACCCCTCCCCGAACCCGTACCCTAAGCCATACCCTAAACCTAACCCTAAGCCTAACCCTAACCCTAGGCTACCCTTGACTGCTTCTGCCTCCAATTGATTTCCTAAGCAGTAGTGTTTTAAGGAACAGCTTAAAAAGAGAATCCTAATGTGATTTCTTTATAATGGGTGTGTTCCTTATCTTATCCTAGTGTCTAAACTCTTCTCCATGGCTGGACCCCCAAATAATATTCCTTTACGTGCTAAGGGGGAGCTAGAGAGTGGGATAGGTTTACTAACTACCCTAGCCCTAACGCGTATCCTAACCCTAACCCCTACCCTAACCCTAACACGTACCCTAATCCTAACCCGTACCCTAAACCGAGCCCTAACCCTAACACTAACCCAAACCCTAACCCTAACCCATACCCTACGCCGTACACGAACACCTCCCCGAACCCATACCCCAAGCCGTACCCTAACCCTAACCCTAAGCCTAACCCTAACCCTAGGCTACCCTTGACTGCTTCTGCCTCCAATAGATTTCCTAAGCACTACTGTTTTAAGGAACAGCTTAAAAAGAGAATCCTAAAGTGATTTCTTTATAATGGGTGTATTCCTTATCTTATCCTAGTGTCTAAACTCTTCTCCATGGCTGCACCCCCAAATAATATTCCTTTACGTGCTAAGGGGTATCTAGAGAGTGGGATAGGTTTAATAACTACCCTAACCCTAACGCGTACCCTAACCCTAACCCCTACCCTAACCCTAACACGTACCCTAATCCTAACCCGTACCCTAAACCGAGCCCTAACCCTAACACTAACCCTAACCCTAACCCTAACCCATACCCTACGCCGTACCCGAAACCCTCCCTGAACTCGTACCCTAAGCCGTACCCTAAGCATAACCCTAAGCCTAACCCTAACCCTAGGCTACCCTTGACTGCTTCTGCCTCCAATAGATTTCCTAAGCACTAGTGTTTTAAGGAACAGCTTAAAAAGAGAATCCTAATGTGATTTCTTTATAATGGGTGTGTTCCTTATCTTATCCTAGTGTCTAAACTTTTCTCCATGGCTGGACCCTCAAATAATATTCCTTTACGTGCTAAGGGGTATCTAGAGATTGGGATAGGTTTAATAACTACCCTAACCCTAACGCGTACCCTAACCCTAACCCCTACCCTAACCCTAACACGTACCCTAATCCTAACCCGTACCCTAAACCGAGCCCTAACCCTAACACTAACCCTAACCCTAACCCTAACCCATACCCTACGCCGTACCCGCACCCCTCCCTGAACCCGTACCCTAAGCCGTACCCTAAGACTAACCCTAAGCCTAACCCTAACCCTAGGCTACCCTTGACTGCTTCTGCCTCCAATAGATTTCCTAAGCACTAGTGTTTTAACGAACAGCTTAAAAAGAGAATCCTAATGTGATTTCTTTATAATGGGTGTGTTCCTTATCTTATCCTAGTGTCTAAACTCTTCTCCATGGCTGGACCCCCAAATAATATTCCTTTACGTGCTAAGGGGTATCTAGAGAGTGGGATAGGTTTAATAACTACCCTAACTCTAACGCGTACCCTAACCCTAACCCCTACCCTAACCCTAACACGTACCCTAATCCTAACCCGTACCCTAAACCGAGCCCTAACCCTAACACTAACCCTAACCCTAACCCTAACCCATACCCTACGCCGTACCCGCACCCCTCCCCGAACCCGTACCCTAAGCCGTACCCTAAGCCTAACCCTAAGCCTAACCCTAACCCTAGGCTACCCTTGACTGCTTCTGCCTCCAATAGATTTCCTAAGCACTACTGTTTTAAGGAACAGCTTAAAAAGAGAATCCTAATGTGATTTCTTTATAATGGGTGTGTTCCTTATCTTATCCTAGTGTCTAAACTCTTCTCCATGGCTGCACCCCCAAATAATATTCCCTTACGTGCTAAGGGGTATCTAGAGAGTGGGATAGGTTTAATAACTACCCTAACCCTAACGCGTACCCTAACCCTAACCCCTACCCTAACCCTAACACGTACCCTAATCCTAACCTGTACCCTAAACCGAGGCCTAACCCTAACACTAACCCTAACCCTAACCCTAACCCATACCCTACGCCGTACCCGAAACCCTCCCCGAACCCGTACCCTAAGCCATACCCTAAACCTAACCCTAAGCCTAACCCTAACCCTAGGCTACCCTTGACTGCTTCTGCCTCCAATAGATTTCCTAAGCACTACTGTTTTAAGGAACAGCTTAAAAAGAGAATCCTAATGTGATTTCTTTATAATGGGTGTGTTCCTTATCTTATCCTAGTGTCTAAATTCTTCTCCATGGCTGCACCCCCAAATAATATTCCCTTACGTGCTAAGGGGTATCTAGAGAGTGGGATAGGTTTAATAACTACCCTAACCCTAACGCGTACCCTAAACCTAAACCCTACCCTAACCCTAACACGTACCCTAATCCTAACCTGTACCCTAAACCGAGGCCTAACCCTAACACTAACCCTAACCCTAACCCTAACACATACCCTACGCCGTACACGAAACCCTCCCCGAACCCGTACCCTAAGCCATACCCTAAACCTAACCCTAAGCCTAACCCTAACCCTAGGCTACCCTTGACTGCTTCTGCCTCCAATTGATTTCCTAAGCAGTAGTGTTTTAAGGAACAGCTTAAAAAGAGAATCCTAATGTGATTTCTTTATAATGGGTGTGTTCCTTATCTTATCCTAGTGTCTAAACTCTTCTCCATGGCTGGACCCCCAAATAATATTCCTTTACGTGCTAAGGGGGAGGTAGAGAGTGGGATAGGTTTACTAACTACCCTAGCCCTAACGCGTAACCTAACCCTAACCCCTACCCTAAACCTAACACGTTCCCTAATCCTAACCCGTACCCTAAACCGAGCCCTAACCCTAACACTAACCCTAGCCCAAACCCTAACCCATACCCTACGCCGTACACGAACACCTCCCCGAACCCATACCCCAAGCCGTACCCTAACCCTAACCCTAAGCCTAACCCTAACCCTAGGCTACCCTTGACTGCTTCTGCCTCCAATAGATTTCCTAAGCACTACTGTTTTAAGGAACAGCTTAAAAAGAGAATCCTAAAGTGATTTCTTTATAATGGGTGTGTTCCTTATCTTATCCTAGTGTCTAAACTCTTCTCCATGGCTGGACCCCCAAATAATATTCCTTTACGTGCTAAGGGGTATCTAGAGAGTGGGATAGGTTTAATAACTACCCTAACCCTAACGCGTACCCTAACCCTAACCCCTACCCTAACCCTAACACGTACCCTAATCCTAACCCGTACCCTAAACCGAGCCCTAACCCTAACACTAACCCTAACCCTAACCCTAACCCATACCCTACGCCGTACCCGAAACCCTCCCCGAACTCGTACCCTAAGCCGTACCCTAAGCCTAACCCTAAGCCTAACCCTAACCCTAGGCTACCCTTGACTGCTTCTGCCTCCAATAGATTTCCTAAGCACTAGTGTTTTAAGGAACAGCTTAAAAAGAGAATCCTAATGTGATTTCTTTATAATGGGTGTATTCCTTATCTTATCCTAGTGTCTAAACTTTTCTCCATGGCTGGACCCTCAAATAATATTCCTTTACGTGCTAAGGGGTATCTAGAGATTGGGATAGGTTTAATAACTACCCTAACCCTAACGCGTACCCTAACCCTAACCCCTACCCTAACCCTAACACGTACCCTAATCCTAACCCGTACCCTAAACCGAGCCCTAACCCTAACACTAACCCTAACCCTAACCCTAACCCATACCCTACGCCGTACCCGCACCCCTCCCTGAACCCGTACCCTAAGCCGTACCCTAAGCCTAAACCTAAGCCTAACCCTAACCCTAGGCTACCCTTGACTGCTTCTGCCTCCAATAGATTTCCTAAGCACTAGTGTTTTAACGAATAGCTTAAAAAGAGAATCCTAAAGTGATTTCTTTATAATGGGTGTGTTCCTTATCTTATCCTAGTGTCTAAACTCTTCTCCATGGCTGGACCCCCAAATAATATTCCTTTACGTGCTAAGGGGTATCTAGAGAGTGGGATAGGTTTAATAACTACCCTAACCCTAACGCGTACCCTAACCCTAACCCCTACCCTAACCCTAACACGTACCCTAATCCTAACCCGTACCCTAAACCGAGCCCTAACCCTAACACTAACCCTAACCCTAACCCATACCCTACGCCGTACCCGAAACCCTCCCCGAACCCGTACCCTAAGCCGTACCCTAAGCCTCACCCTAAGCCTAACCTTATCCTAGGCTACCCTTGACTGCTTCTGCCTCCAATAGATTTCCTAAGCACTAGTGTTTTAAGGAACAGCTTAAAAAGAGAATCCTAATGTGATTTCTTTATAATGGGTGTGTTCCTTATCTTATCCTAGTGTCTAAACTCTTCTCCATGGCTGCACCCCCAAATAATATTGCTTTACGTGCTAAGGGGTATCTAGAGAGTGGGATAGGTTTAATAACTACCCTAAACCTAATGCGTACTCTAACCCTAACCCCTACCCTAACACTAACACGTACCCTAATCCTAACCCGTACCCTAAACCGAGCCCTAACCCTAACACTAACACTAACCCTAACCCTAACCCATACCCTATGCCGTACCTGAACCCCTCCCCAAACCCGTACCCTAAGCCGTACCCTAAGCCTAACCCTAAGCCTAACACTAACCCTAGGCTACCCTTGACTGCTTCTGCCTCCAATAGATTTCCTAAGCACTAGTGTTTTAAGCAACAGCTTAAAAAGAGAATCCTAATGTGATTTCTTTATAATGGGTGTGTTCCTTATCTTATCCTAGTGTCTAAATTCTTCTCCATGGCTGGAACCCCAAATAATATTCCTTTACGTGCTAAGGGGTATCTAGAGAGTGGGATAGGTTTACTAACTACCCTAACCCTAACGCGTACCCTAACCCTAACCCCTACCCTAACCCTAACACGTACCCTAATCCTAACCCGTACCCTAAACCGAGCCCTAACCCTAACAATAACCCTAACCCTAACCCTAACCCATACCCTACGCCGTACCCGAAACCCTCCCCGATCCCGTACCCTAAGCCGTACCCTAAGCCTAACCCTAAGCCTAACCCTAACCCTAGGTTACCCTTGACTGCTTCTGCCTCCAATAGATTTCCTAAGCACTAGTGTTTTAAGGAACAGCTTAAAAAGAGAATCCTAATGTGATTTCTTTATAATGGGTGTGTTCCTTATCTTATC
Source organism: Balaenoptera borealis (assembly GCF_965194805.1). NCBI lineage: Eukaryota > Metazoa > Chordata > Mammalia > Artiodactyla > Balaenopteridae > Balaenoptera > Balaenoptera borealis. The sequence goes on along the minus strand of NW_028123906.1, from coordinate 462,331 downwards.
CTAGTGTCTAAACTCTTCTCCATGGCTGGACCCTCAAATAATATTCCTTTACGTGCTAAGGGGTATCTAGAGAGTGGGATAGGTTTACTAACTACCCTAACCCTAACGCGTACCCTAACCCTAACCCCTACCCTAACCCTAACACGTACCCTAATCCTAACCCGTACCCTAAACCGAGCCCTAACCCTAACACTAACCCTAACCCTAACCCTAACCCATACCCTACGCCGTACCCGCACCCCTCCCTGAACCCGTACCCTAAGCCGTACCCTAAGCCTAACCCTAAGCCTAACCCTAACCCTAGGCTACCCTTGACTGCTTCTGCCTCCAATAGATTTCCTAAGCACTAGTGTTTTAACGAACAGCTTAAAAAGAGAATCCTAAAGTGATTTCTTTATAATGGGTGTGTTCCTTATCTTATCCTAGTGTCTAAACTCTTCTCCATGGCTGGACCCCCAAATAATATTCCTTTACGTGCTAAGGGGTATCTAGAGAGTGGGATAGGTTTAATAACTACCCTAACCCTAACGCGTACCCTAACCCTAACCCCTACCCTAACCCTAACACGTACCCTAATCCTAACCCGTACCCTAAACCGAGCCCTAACCCTAACACTAACCCTAACCCTAACCCATACCCTACGCCGTACCCGAAACCCTCCCCGAACCCGTACCCTAAGCCGTACCCTAAGCCTCACCCTAAGCCTAACCTTATCCTAGGCTACCCTTGACTGCTTCTGCCTCCAATAGATTTCCTAAGCACTAGTGTTTTAAGGAACAGCTTAAAAAGAGAATCCTAATGTGATTTCTTTATAATGGGTGTGTTCCTTATCTTATCCTAGTGTCTAAACTCTTCTCCATGGCTGGACCCCCAAATAATATTCCTTTACGTGCTAAGGGGTATCTAGAGAGTGGGATAGGTTTAATAACTACCCTAACCCTAACGCGTACCCTAACCCTAACCCCTACCCTAACCCTAACACGTACCCTAATCCTAACCCGTACCCTAAACCGAGCCCTAACCCTAACAATAACCCTAACCCTAACCCTAACCCATACCCTACGCCGTACCCGAAACCCTCCCCGAACCCGTACCCTAAGCCGTACCCTAAGCCTAACCCTAAGCCTAACCCTAACGCTAGGTTACCCTTGACTGCTTCTGCCTCCAATAGATTTCCTAAGCACTAGTGTTTTAAGGAACAGCTTAAAAAGAGAATCCTAATGTGATTTCTTTATAATGGGTGTGTTCCTTATCTTATCCTAGTGTCTAAACTCTTCTCCATGGCTGGACCCTCAAATAATATTCCTTTACGTGCTAAGGGGTATCTAGAGAGTGGGATAGGTTTAATAACTACCCTAACCCTAACGCGTACCCTAACCCTAACCCCTACCCTAACCCTAACACGTACCCTAATACTAACCTGTACCCTAAACCGAGCCCTAACCCTAACACTAACCCTAACCCTAACCCATACTCTACGCCGTACCCGCACCCCTCCCCGAACCCGTACCCTAAGCCGTACCCTAAGCCTAACCCTAAGCCTAACCCTAACCCTAGGCTACCCTTGACTGCTTCTGCCTCCAATAGATTTTCTAAGCACTAGTGTTTTAAGGAACAGCTTAAAAAGAGAATCCTAATGTGATTTCTTTATAATGGGTGTGTTCCTTATCTTATCCTAGTGTCTAAACTCTTCTCCATGGCTGGACCCCCAAATAATATTCCTTTACGTGCTAAGGGGTATCTAGAGAGTGGGATAGGTTTAATAACTACCCTAACCCTAACGCATACCCTAACCCTAAACCGTACCCTAACCCTAACACGTACCCTAATCCTAACCCGTACCCTAAACCGAGCCCTAACCCTAACACTAACCCTAACCCTAACCCTAACCCATACCCTACGCCGTACCCGAACCCCTCCCCGAACCCATTCCCCAAGCCGTACCCTAAACCTAACCCTAAGCCTAACCCTAACCCTAGGCTACCCTTGACTGCTTCTGCCTCCAATAGATTTCCTAAGCACTAGTATTTTAAGGAACAGCTTAAAAAGAGAATCCTAATGTGATTTCTTTATAATGGGTGTGTTCCTTATCTTATCCTAGTGTCTAAACTCTTCTCCATGGCTGCACCCCCAAATAATATTGCCTTACGTGCTAAGGGGTATCTAGAGAGTGGGATAGGTTTAATAACTACCCTAACCCTAATGCGTACTCTAACCCTAACCCCTAACCTAACACTAACACGTACCCTAATCCTAACCCGTACCCTAAACCGAGCCCTAACCCTAACACTAACCCTAACCCTAACCCTAACCCATACCCTACGCCGTACCCGCACCCCTCCCCGAACCCGTAACCTAAGCCGTACCCTAAGCCTAACCCTAAGCCTAACCCTAACCCTAGGCTACCCTTGACTGCTTCTGCCTCCAATAGATTTCCTAAGCACTACTGTTTTAAGGAACAGCTTAAAAAGAGAATCCTAATGTGATTTCTTTATAATGGGTGTGTTCCTTATCTTATCCTAGTGTCTAAACTCTTCCCCATGGCTGCACCCCCAAATAATATTCCCTTACGTGCTAAGGGGTATCTAGAGAGTGGGATAGGTTTAATAACTACCCTAACCCTAACGCGTACCCTAACCCTAACCCCTACCCTAACCCTAACACGTACCCTAATCCTAACCTGTACCCTAAACCGAGGCCTAACCCTAACACTAACCCTAACCCTAACCCTAACCCATACCCTACGCCGAACCCGCACCCCTCCCCGAACCCGTACCCTAAGCCATACCCTAAACCTAACCCTAAGCCTAACCCTAACCCTAGGCTACCCTTGACTGCTTCTGCCTCCAATTGATTTCCTAAGCAGTAGTGTTTTAAGGAACAGCTTAAAAAGAGAATCCTAATGTGATTTCTTTATAATGGGTGTGTTCCTTATCTTATCCTAGTGTCTAAACTCTTCTCCATGGCTGGACCCCCAAATAATATTCCTTTACGTGCTAAGGGGGAGCTAGAGAGTGGGATAGGTTTACTAACTACCCTAGCCCTAACGCGTATCCTAACCCTAACCCCTACCCTAACCCTAACACGTACCCTAATCCTAACCCGTACCCTAAACCGAGCCCTAACCCTAACACTAACCCAAACCCTAACCCTAACCCATACCCTACGCCGTACACGAACACCTCCCCGAACCCATACCCCAAGCCGTACCCTAACCCTAACCCTAAGCCTAACCCTAACCCTAGGCTACCCTTGACTGCTTCTGCCTCCAATAGATTTCCTAAGCACTACTGTTTTAAGGAACAGCTTAAAAAGAGAATCCTAAAGTGATTTCTTTATAATGGGTGTATTCCTTATCTTATCCTAGTGTCTAAACTCTTCTCCATGGCTGCACCCCCAAATAATATTCCTTTACGTGCTAAGGGGTATCTAGAGAGTGGGATAGGTTTAATAACTACCCTAACCCTAACGCGTACCCTAACCCTAACCCCTACCCTAACCCTAACACGTACCCTAATCCTAACCCGTACCCTAAACCGAGCCCTAACCCTAACACTAACCCTAACCCTAACCCTAACCCATACCCTACGCCGTACCCGAAACCCTCCCTGAACTCGTACCCTAAGCCGTACCCTAAGCATAACCCTAAGCCTAACCCTAACCCTAGGCTACCCTTGACTGCTTCTGCCTCCAATAGATTTCCTAAGCACTAGTGTTTTAAGGAACAGCTTAAAAAGAGAATCCTAATGTGATTTCTTTATAATGGGTGTGTTCCTTATCTTATCCTAGTGTCTAAACTTTTCTCCATGGCTGGACCCTCAAATAATATTCCTTTACGTGCTAAGGGGTATCTAGAGATTGGGATAGGTTTAATAACTACCCTAACCCTAACGCGTACCCTAACCCTAACCCCTACCCTAACCCTAACACGTACCCTAATCCTAACCCGTACCCTAAACCGAGCCCTAACCCTAACACTAACCCTAACCCTAACCCTAACCCATACCCTACGCCGTACCCGCACCCCTCCCTGAACCCGTACCCTAAGCCGTACCCTAAGACTAACCCTAAGCCTAACCCTAACCCTAGGCTACCCTTGACTGCTTCTGCCTCCAATAGATTTCCTAAGCACTAGTGTTTTAACGAACAGCTTAAAAAGAGAATCCTAATGTGATTTCTTTATAATGGGTGTGTTCCTTATCTTATCCTAGTGTCTAAACTCTTCTCCATGGCTGGACCCCCAAATAATATTCCTTTACGTGCTAAGGGGTATCTAGAGAGTGGGATAGGTTTAATAACTACCCTAACCCTAACGCGTACCCTAACCCTAACCCCTACCCTAACCCTAACACGTACCCTAATCCTAACCCGTACCCTAAACCGAGCCCTAACCCTAACACTAACCCTAACCCTAACCCTAACCCATACCCTACGCCGTACCCGCACCCCTCCCCGAACCCGTACCCTAAGCCGTACCCTAAGCCTAACCCTAAGCCTAACCCTAACCCTAGGCTACCCTTGACTGCTTCTGCCTCCAATAGATTTCCTAAGCACTACTGTTTTAAGGAACAGCTTAAAAAGAGAATCCTAATGTGATTTCTTTATAATGGGTGTGTTCCTTATCTTATCCTAGTGTCTAAACTCTTCTCCATGGCTGCACCCCCAAATAATATTCCCTTACGTGCTAAGGGGTATCTAGAGAGTGGGATAGGTTTAATAACTACCCTAACCCTAACGCGTACCCTAACCCTAACCCCTACCCTAACCCTAACACGTACCCTAATCCTAACCTGTACCCTAAACCGAGCCCTAACCCTAACACTAACCCTAACCCTAACCCTAACCCATACCCTACGCCGTACCCGCACCCCTCCCCGAACTCGTACCCTAAGCCATACCCTAAACCTAACCCTAAGCCTAACCCTAACCCTAGGCTACCCTTGACTGCTTCTGCCTCCAATTGATTTCCTAAGCAGTAGTGTTTTAAGGAACAGCTTAAAAAGAGAATCCTAAAGTGATTTCTTTATAATGGGTGTGTTCCTTATCTTATCCTAGTGTCTAAACTCTTCTCCATGGCTGGACCCCCAAATAATATTCCTTTACGTGCTAAGGGGGAGCTAGAGAGTGGGATAGGTTTACTAACTACCCTAGCCCTAACGCGTAACCTAACCCTAACCCCTACCCTAACCCTAACACGTACCCTAATCCTAACCCGTACCCTAAACCGAGCCCTAACCCTAACACTAACCCAAACCCTAACCCTAACCCATACCCTACACCGTACACGAACACCTCCCCGAACCCATACCCCAAGCCGTACCCTAAACCTAACCCTAAGCCTAACCCTAACACTAGGCTACCCTTGACTGCTTCTGCCTCCAATAGATTTCCTAAGCACTAGTGTTTTAAGGAACAGCTTAAAAAGAGAATCCTAATGTGATTTCTTTATAATGGGTGTGTTCCTTATCTTATCCTAGTGTCTAAACTCTTCTCCATGGCTGCACCCCCAAATAATATTGCCTTACGTGCTAAGGGGTATCTAGAGAGTGGGATAGGTTTAATAACTACCCTAACCCTAATGGGTACTCTAACCCTAACCCCTAACCTAACACTAACACGTACCCTAATCCTAACCCGTACCCTAAACCGAGCCCTAACCCTAACACTAACACTAACCCTAACCCTAACCCATACCCTACGCCGTACCTGAACCCCTCCCCAAACCCGTACTCTAAGCCGTACCCTAAGCCTAACCCTAAGCCTAACACTAACCCTAGGCTACCCTTGACTGCTTCTGCCTCCAATAGATTTCCTAAGCACTAGTGTTTTAAGCAACAGCTTAAAAAGAGAATCCTAATGTGATTTCTTTATAATGGGTGTGTTCCTTATTTATCCTAGTGTCTAAATTCTTCTCCATGGCTGGAACCCCAAATAATATTCCTTTACGTGCTAAGGGGTATCTAGAGAGTGGGATAGGTTTACTAACTACCCTAACCCTAACGCGTACCCTAACCCTAACCCCTACCCTAACCCTAACACGTACCCTAATCCTAACCCGTACCCTAAACCGAGCCCTAACCCTAACACTAACCCTAACCCTAACCCTAACCCATACCCTACGCCGTACCCGAAACCCTCCCCGAACCCGTACCCTAAGCCGTACCCTAAGCCTAACCCTAAGCCTAACCCTAACCCTAGGCTACCCTTGACTGCTTCTGCCTCCAATAGATTTCCTAAGCACTAGTGTTTTAAGGAACAGCTTAAAAAGAGAATCCTAATGTGATTTCTTTATAATGGGTGTGTTCCTTATCTTATCCTATTGTCTAAACTCTTCTCCATGGCTGGACCCTCAAATAATATTCCTTTACGTGCTAAGGGGTATCTAGAGAGTGGGATAGGTTTAATAACTACCCTAACCCTAATGCATACCCTAACCCTAACCCCTACCCTAACCCTAACACGTACCCTAATCCTAACCCGTACCCTAAACCGAGCCCTAACCCTAACACTAACCCTAACCCTAACCCTAACCCATACCCTATGCCGTACCCGAACCCCTCCCCGAACCCATTCCCCAAGCCGTACCCTAAACATAACCCTAAGCCTAACCCTAACCCTAGGCTACCCTTGACTGCTTCTGCCTCCAATAGATTTCCTAAGCACTAGTGTTTTAAGGAACAGCTTAAAAAGAGAATCCTAATGTGATTTCTTTATAATGGGTGTGTTCCTTATCTTATCCTAGTGTCTAAACTCTTCTCCATGGCTGCACCCCCAAATAATATTGCCTTACGTGCTAAGGGGTATCTAGAGAGTGGGATAGGTTTAATAACTACCCTAACCCTAATGCGTACTCTAACCCTAACCCCTAACCTAACACTAACACGTACCCTAATCCTAACCCGTACACTAAACCGAGCCCTAACCCTAACACTAACACTAACCCTAACCCTAACCCATACCCTACGCCGTACCCGCACCCCTCCCTGAACCCGTACCCTAAGCCGTACCCTAAGACTAACCCTAAGCCTAACCCTAACCCTAGGCTACCCTTGACTGCTTCTGCCTCCAATAGATTTCCTAAGCACTAGTGTTTTAACGAACAGCTTAAAAAGAGAATCCTAAAGTGATTTCTTTATAATGGGTGTGTTCCTTATCTTATCCTAGTGTCTAAACTCTTCTCCATGGCTGCACCCCCAAATAATATTCCCTTACGTGCTAAGGGGTATCTAGAGAGTGGGATAGGTTTAATAACTACCCTAACCCTAACGCGTACCCTAACCCTAACCCCTACCCTAACCCTAACACGTACCCTAATCCTAACCTGTACCCTAAACCGAGCCCTAACCCTAACACTAACCCTAACCCTAACCCTAACCCATACCCTACGCCGTACCCGAACCCCTCCCCGAACTCGTACCCTAAGCCATACCCTAAACCTAACCCTAAGCCTAACCCTAACCCTAGGCTACCCTTGACTGCTTCTGCCTCCAATTGATTTCCTAAGCAGTAGTGTTTTAAGGAACAGCTTAAAAAGAGAATCCTAAAGTGATTTCTTTATAATGGGTGTGTTCCTTATCTTATCCTAGTGTCTAAACTCTTCTCCATGGCTGGACCCCCAAATAATATTCCTTTACGTGCTAAGGGGGAGCTAGAGAGTGGGATAGGTTTACTAACTACCCTAGCCCTAACGCGTAACCTAACCCTAACCCCTACCCTAACCCTAACACGTACCCTAATCCTAACCCGTACCCTAAACCGAGCCCTAACCCTAACACTAACCCAAACCCTAACCCTAACCCATACCCTACGCCGTACACGAACACCTCCCCGAACCCATACCCCAAGCCGTACCCTAAACCTAACCCTAAGCCTAACCCTAACACTAGGCTACCCTTGACTGCTTCTGCCTCCAATAGATTTCCTAAGCACTAGTGTTTTAAGGAACAGCTTAAAAAGAGAATCCTAATGTGATTTCTTTATAATGGGTGTGTTCCTTATCTTATCCTAGTGTCTAAACTCTTCTCCATGGCTGCACCCCCAAATAATATTGCCTTACGTGCTAAGGGGTATCTAGAGAGTGGGATAGGTTTAATAACTACCCTAACCCTAATGCGTACTCTAACCCTAACCCCTAACCTAACACTAACACGTACCCTAATCCTAACCCGTACCCTAAACCGAGCCCTAACCCTAACACTAACACTAACCCTAACCCTAACCCATACCCTACGCCGTACCTGAACCCCTCCCCAAACCCGTACCGAAAGCCGTACCCTAAGCCTAACCCTAAACCTAACACTAACCCTAGGCTACCCTTGACTGCTTCTGCCTCCAATAGATTTCCTCAGCACTAGTGTTTTAAGGAACAGCTTAAAAAGAGAATCCTAATGTGATTTCTTTATAATGGGTGTGTTCCTTATCTTATCCTAGTGTCTAAACTCTTCTCCATGGCTGGACCCCCAAATAATATTCCTTTACGTGCTAAGGGGTATCTAGAGAGTGGGATAGGTTTAATAACTACCCTAACCCTAACGCATACCCTAACCCTAACCCCTACCCTAACCCTAACACGTACCCTAATCCTAACCCGTACCCTAAACCGAGCCCTAACCCTAACACTAACCCTAACCATAACCCTAACCCATACCCTACGCCGTACCCGAACCCCTCCCCGAACCCATTCCCCAAGCCGTACCCTAAACCTAACCCTAAGCCTAACCCTAACCCTAGGCTACCCTTGACTGCTTCTGCCTCCAATAGATTTCCTAAGCACTAGTGTTTTAAGGAACAGCTTAAAAAGAGAATCCTAATGTGATTTCTTTATAATGGGTGTGTTCCTTATCTTATCCTAGTGTCTAAACTCTTCTCCATGGCTGCACCCCCAAATAATATTGCCTTACGTGCTAAGGGGTATCTAGAGAGTGGGATAGGTTTAATAACTACCCTAAACCTAATGCGTACTCTAACCCTAACCCCTACCCTAACACTAACACGTACCCTAATCCTAACCCGTACCCTAAACCGAGCCCTAACCCTAACACTAACACTAACCCTAACCCTAACCCATACCCTACGCCGTACCTGAACCCCTCCCCAAACCCGTACTCTAAGCCGTACCCTAAGCCTAACCCTAAGCCTAACACTAACCCTAGGCTACCCTTGACTGCTTCTGCCTCCAATAGATTTCCTAAGCACTAGTGTTTTAAGCAACAGCTTAAAAAGAGAATCCTAATGTGATTTCTTTATAATGGGTGTGTTCCTTATCTTATCCTAGTGTCTAAATTCTTCTCCATGGCTGGAACCCCAAATAATATTCCTTTACGTGCTAAGGGGTATCTAGAGAGTGGGATAGGTTTACTAACTACCCTAACCCTAACGCGTACCCTAACCCTAACCCCTACCCTAAACCTAACACGTACCCTAATCCTAACCGTACCCTAAACCGAGCCCTAACCCTAACACTAACCCTAACCCTAACCCTAACCCATACCCTACGCCGTACCCGCACCCCTCCCCGAACCCGTACCCTAAGCCGTACCCTAAGCCTAACCCTAAGCCTAACCCTAACCCTAGGCTACCCTTGACTGCTTCTGCCTCCAATAGATTTCCTAAGCACTAGTGTTTTAAGGAACAGCTTAAAAAGAGAATCCTAAAGTGATTTCTTTATAATGGGTGTGTTCCTTATCTTATCCTAGTGTCTAAACTCTTCTCCATGGCTGGACCCCCAAATAATATTCCTTTACGTGCTAAGGGGTATCTAGAGAGTGGGATAGGTTTAATAACTACCCTAACCCTAACGCGTACCCTAACCCTAACCCCTACCCTAACCCTAACACGTACCCTAATCCTAACCCGTACCCTAAACCGAGCCCTAACCCTAACACTAACCCTAACCCTAACCCATACCCTACGCCGTACCCGAAACCCTCCCCGAACCCGTACCCTAAGCCGTACCCTAAGCCTCACCCTAAGCCTAACCTTATCCTAGGCTACCCTTGACTGCTTCTGCCTCCAATAGATTTCCTAAGCACTAGTGTTTTAAGGAACAGCTTAAAAAGAGAATCCTAATGTGATTTCTTTATAATGGGTGTGTTCCTTATCTTATCCTAGTGTCTAAACTCTTCTCCATGGCTGGACCCCCAAATAATATTCCTTTACGTGCTAAGGGGTATCTAGAGAGTGGGATAGGTTTAATAACTACCCTAACCCTAACGCGTACCCTAACCCTAACCCCTACCCTAACCCTAACACGTACCCTAATCCTAACCCGTACCCTAAACCGAGCCCTAACCCTAACAATAACCCTAACCCTAACCCTAACCCATACCCTACGCCGTACCCGAAACCCTCCCCGAACCCGTACCCTAAGCCGTACCCTAAGCCTAACCCTAAGCCTAACCCTAACGCTAGGTTACCCTTGACTGCTTCTGCCTCCAATAGATTTCCTAAGCACTAGTGTTTTAAGGAACAGCTTAAAAAGAGAATCCTAATGTGATTTCTTTATAATGGGTGTGTTCCTTATCTTATCCTAGTGTCTAAACTCTTCTCCATGGCTGGACCCTCAAATAATATTCCTTTACGTGCTAAGGGGTATCTAGAGAGTGGGATAGGTTTAATAACTACCCTAACCCTAACGCGTACCCTAACCCTAACCCCTACCCTAACCCTAACACGTACCCTAATACTAACCTGTACCCTAAACCGAGCCCTAACCCTAACACTAACCCTAACCCTAACCCATACTCTACGCCGTACCCGCACCCCTCCCCGAACCCGTACCCTAAGCCGTACCCTAAGCCGTACCCTAAGCCTAACCCTAACCCTAGGCTACCCTTGACTGCTTCTGCCTCCAATAGATTTCCTAAGCACTAGTGTTTTAAGGAACAGCTTAAAAAGAGAATCCTAATGTGATTTCTTTATAATGGGTGTGTTCCTTATCTTATCCTAGTGTCTAAACTCTTCTCCATGGCTGGACCCCCAAATAATATTCCTTTACGTGCTAAGGGGTATCTAGAGAGTGGGATAGGTTTAATAACTACCCTAACCCTAACGCATACCCTAACCCTAAACCCTACCCTAACCCTAACACGTACCCTAATCCTAACCCGTACCCTAAACCGAGCCCTAACCCTAACACTAACCCTAACCCTAACCCTAACCCATACCCTACGCCGTACCCGAACCCCTCCCCGAACCCATTCCCCAAGCCGTACCCTAAACCTAACCCTAAGCCTAACCCTAACCCTAGGCTACCCTTGACTGCTTCTGCCTCCAATAGATTTCCTAAGCACTAGTGTTTTAAGGAACAGCTTAAAAAGAGAATCCTAATGTGATTTCTTTATAATGGGTGTGTTCCTTATCTTATCCTAGTGTCTAAACTCTTCTCCATGGCTGCACCCCCAAATAATATTGCCTTACGTGCTAAGGGGTATCTAGAGAGTGGGATAGGTTTAATAACTACCCTAACCCTAATGCGTACTCTAACCCTAACCCCTAACCTAACACTAACACGTACCCTAATCCTAACCGTACCCTAAACCGAGCCCTAACCCTAACACTAACCCTAACCCTAACCCTAACCCATACCCTACGCCGTACCCGCACCCCTCCCCGAACCCGTAACCTAAGCCGTACCCTAAGCCTAACCCTAAGCCTAACCCTAACCCTAGGCTACCCTTGACTGCTTCTGCCTCCAATAGATTTCCTAAGCACTACTGTTTTAAGGAACAGCTTAAAAAGAGAATCCTAATGTGATTTCTTTATAATGGGTGTGTTCCTTATCTTATCCTAGTGTCTAAACTCTTCTCCATGGCTGCACCCCCAAATAATATTCCCTTACGTGCTAAGGGGTATCTAGAGAGTGGGATAGGTTTAATAACTACCCTAACCCTAACGCGTACCCTAACCCTAACCCCTACCCTAACCCTAACACGTACCCTAATCCTAACCTGTACCCTAAACCGAGGCCTAACCCTAACACTAACCCTAACCCTAACCCTAACCCATACCCTACGCCGTACCCGCACCCCTCCCCGAACCCGTACCCTAAGCCATACCCTAAGCCTAACCCTAAGCCTAACCCTAACCCTAGGCTACCCTTGACTGCTTCTGCCTCCAATTGATTTCCTAAGCAGTAGTGTTTTAAGGAACAGCTTAAAAAGAGAATCCTAATGTGATTTCTTTATAATGGGTGTGTTCCTTATCTTATCCTAGTGTCTAAACTCTTCTCCATGGCTGGACCCCCAAATAATATTCCTTTACGTGCTAAGGGGGAGCTAGAGAGTGGGATAGGTTTACTAACTACCCTAGCCCTAACGCGTATCCTAACCCTAACCCCTACCCTAACCCTAACACGTACCCTAATCCTAACCCGTACCCTAAACCGAGCCCTAACCCTAACACTAACCCAAACCCTAACCCTAACCCATACCCTACGCCGTACACGAACACCTCCCCGAACCCATACCCCAAGCCGTACCCTAACCCTAACCCTAAGCCTAACCCTAACCCTAGGCTACCCTTGACTGCTTCTGCCTCCAATAGATTTCCTAAGCACTACTGTTTTAAGGAACAGCTTAAAAAGAGAATCCTAAAGTGATTTCTTTATAATGGGTGTATTCCTTATCTTATCCTAGTGTCTAAACTCTTCTCCATGGCTGCACCCCCAAATAATATTCCTTTACGTGCTAAGGGGTATCTAGAGAGTGGGATAGGTTTAATAACTACCCTAACCCTAACGCGTACCCTAACCCTAACCCCTACCCTAACCCTAACACGTACCCTAATCCTAACCCGTACCCTAAACCGAGCCCTAACCCTAACACTAACCCTAACCCTAACCCTAACCCATACCCTACGCCGTACCCGAAACCCTCCCTGAACTCGTACCCTAAGCCGTACCCTAAGCATAACCCTAAGCCTAACCCTAACCCTAGGCTACCCTTGACTGCTTCTGCCTCCAATAGATTTCCTAAGCACTAGTGTTTTAAGGAACAGCTTAAAAAGAGAATCCTAATGTGATTTCTTTATAATGGGTGTGTTCCTTATCTTATCCTAGTGTCTAAACTTTTCTCCATGGCTGGACCCTCAAATAATATTCCTTTACGTGCTAAGGGGTATCTAGAGATTGGGATAGGTTTAATAACTACCCTAACCCTAACGCGTACCCTAACCCTAACCCCTACCCTAACCCTAACACGTACCCTAATCCTAACCCGTACCCTAAACCGAGCCCTAACCCTAACACTAACCCTAACCCTAACCCTAACCCATACCCTACGCCGTACCCGCACCCCTCCCTGAACCCGTACCCTAAGCCGTACCCTAAGACTAACCCTAAGCCTAACCCTAACCCTAGGCTACCCTTGACTGCTTCTGCCTCCAATAGATTTCCTAAGCACTAGTGTTTTAACGAACAGCTTAAAAAGAGAATCCTAATGTGATTTCTTTATAATGGGTGTGTTCCTTATCTTATCCTAGTGTCTAAACTCTTCTCCATGGCTGGACCCCCAAATAATATTCCTTTACGTGCTAAGGGGTATCTAGAGAGTGGGATAGGTTTAATAACTACCCTAACCCTAACGCGTACCCTAACCCTAACCCCTACCCTAACCCTAACACGTACCCTAATCCTAACCCGTACCCTAAACCGAGCCCTAACCCTAACACTAACCCTAACCCTAACCCTAACCCATACCCTACGCCGTACCCGCACCCCTCCCCGAACCCGTACCCTAAGCCGTACCCTAAGCCTAACCCTAAGCCTAACCCTAACCCTAGGCTACCCTTGACTGCTTCTGCCTCCAATAGATTTCCTAAGCACTACTGTTTTAAGGAACAGCTTAAAAAGAGAATCCTAATGTGATTTCTTTATAATGGGTGTGTTCCTTATCTTATCCTAGTGTCTAAACTCTTCTCCATGGCTGCACCCCCAAATAATATTCCCTTACGTGCTAAGGGGTATCTAGAGAGTGGGATAGGTTTAATAACTACCCTAACCCTAACGCGTACCCTAACCCTAACCCCTACCCTAACCCTAACACGTACCCTAATCCTAACCTGTACCCTAAACCGAGCCCTAACCCTAACACTAACCCTAACCCTAACCCTAACCCATACCCTACGCCGTACCCGCACCCCTCCCCGAACTCGTACCCTAAGCCATACCCTAAACCTAACCCTAAGCCTAACCCTAACCCTAGGCTACCCTTGACTGCTTCTGCCTCCAATTGATTTCCTAAGCAGTAGTGTTTTAAGGAACAGCTTAAAAAGAGAATCCTAAAGTGATTTCTTTATAATGGGTGTGTTCCTTATCTTATCCTAGTGTCTAAACTCTTCTCCATGGCTGGACCCCCAAATAATATTCCTTTACGTGCTAAGGGGGAGCTAGAGAGTGGGATAGGTTTACTAACTACCCTAGCCCTAACGCGTAACCTAACCCTAACCCCTACCCTAACCCTAACACGTACCCTAATCCTAACCCGTACCCTAAACCGAGCCCTAACCCTAACACTAACCCAAACCCTAACCCTAACCCATACCCTACACCGTACACGAACACCTCCCCGAACCCATACCCCAAGCCGTACCCTAAACCTAACCCTAAGCCTAACCCTAACACTAGGCTACCCTTGACTGCTTCTGCCTCCAATAGATTTCCTAAGCACTAGTGTTTTAAGGAACAGCTTAAAAAGAGAATCCTAATGTGATTTCTTTATAATGGGTGTGTTCCTTATCTTATCCTAGTGTCTAAACTCTTCTCCATGGCTGCACCCCCAAATAATATTGCCTTACGTGCTAAGGGGTATCTAGAGAGTGGGATAGGTTTAATAACTACCCTAACCCTAATGCGTACTCTAACCCTAACCCCTAACCTAACACTAACACGTACCCTAATCCTAACCCGTACCCTAAACCGAGCCCTAACCCTAACACTAACACTAACCCTAACCCTAACCCATACCCTACGCCGTACCTGAACCCCTCCCCAAACCCGTACTCTAAGCCGTACCCTAAGCCTAACCCTAAGCCTAACACTAACCCTAGGCTACCCTTGACTGCTTCTGCCTCCAATAGATTTCCTAAGCACTAGTGTTTTAAGCAACAGCTTAAAAAGAGAATCCTAATGTGATTTCTTTATAATGGGTGTGTTCCTTATTTATCCTAGTGTCTAAATTCTTCTCCATGGCTGGAACCCCAAATAATATTCCTTTACGTGCTAAGGGGTATCTAGAGAGTGGGATAGGTTTACTAACTACCCTAACCCTAACGCGTACCCTAACCCTAACCCCTACCCTAACCCTAACACGTACCCTAATCCTAACCCGTACCCTAAACCGAGCCCTAACCCTAACACTAACCCTAACCCTAACCCTAACCCATACCCTACGCCGTACCCGAAACCCTCCCCGAACCCGTACCCTAAGCCGTACCCTAAGCCTAACCCTAAGCCTAACCCTAACCCTAGGCTACCCTTGACTGCTTCTGCCTCCAATAGATTTCCTAAGCACTAGTGTTTTAAGGAACAGCTTAAAAAGAGAATCCTAATGTGATTTCTTTATAATGGGTGTGTTCCTTATCTTATCCTATTGTCTAAACTCTTCTCCATGGCTGGACCCTCAAATAATATTCCTTTACGTGCTAAGGGGTATCTAGAGAGTGGGATAGGTTTAATAACTACCCTAACCCTAATGCATACCCTAACCCTAACCCCTACCCTAACCCTAACACGTACCCTAATCCTAACCCGTACCCTAAACCGAGCCCTAACCCTAACACTAACCCTAACCCTAACCCTAACCCATACCCTATGCCGTACCCGAACCCCTCCCCGAACCCATTCCCCAAGCCGTACCCTAAACATAACCCTAAGCCTAACCCTAACCCTAGGCTACCCTTGACTGCTTCTGCCTCCAATAGATTTCCTAAGCACTAGTGTTTTAAGGAACAGCTTAAAAAGAGAATCCTAATGTGATTTCTTTATAATGGGTGTGTTCCTTATCTTATCCTAGTGTCTAAACTCTTCTCCATGGCTGCACCCCCAAATAATATTGCCTTACGTGCTAAGGGGTATCTAGAGAGTGGGATAGGTTTAATAACTACCCTAACCCTAATGCGTACTCTAACCCTAACCCCTAACCTAACACTAACACGTACCCTAATCCTAACCCGTACACTAAACCGAGCCCTAACCCTAACACTAACACTAACCCTAACCCTAACCCATACCCTACGCCGTACCCGCACCCCTCCCTGAACCCGTACCCTAAGCCGTACCCTAAGACTAACCCTAAGCCTAACCCTAACCCTAGGCTACCCTTGACTGCTTCTGCCTCCAATAGATTTCCTAAGCACTAGTGTTTTAACGAACAGCTTAAAAAGAGAATCCTAAAGTGATTTCTTTATAATGGGTGTGTTCCTTATCTTATCCTAGTGTCTAAACTCTTCTCCATGGCTGCACCCCCAAATAATATTCCCTTACGTGCTAAGGGGTATCTAGAGAGTGGGATAGGTTTAATAACTACCCTAACCCTAACGCGTACCCTAACCCTAACCCCTACCCTAACCCTAACACGTACCCTAATCCTAACCTGTACCCTAAACCGAGCCCTAACCCTAACACTAACCCTAACCCTAACCCTAACCCATACCCTACGCCGTACCCGAACCCCTCCCCGAACTCGTACCCTAAGCCATACCCTAAACCTAACCCTAAGCCTAACCCTAACCCTAGGCTACCCTTGACTGCTTCTGCCTCCAATTGATTTCCTAAGCAGTAGTGTTTTAAGGAACAGCTTAAAAAGAGAATCCTAAAGTGATTTCTTTATAATGGGTGTGTTCCTTATCTTATCCTAGTGTCTAAACTCTTCTCCATGGCTGGACCCCCAAATAATATTCCTTTACGTGCTAAGGGGGAGCTAGAGAGTGGGATAGGTTTACTAACTACCCTAGCCCTAACGCGTAACCTAACCCTAACCCCTACCCTAACCCTAACACGTACCCTAATCCTAACCCGTACCCTAAACCGAGCCCTAACCCTAACACTAACCCAAACCCTAACCCTAACCCATACCCTACGCCGTACACGAACACCTCCCCGAACCCATACCCCAAGCCGTACCCTAAACCTAACCCTAAGCCTAACCCTAACACTAGGCTACCCTTGACTGCTTCTGCCTCCAATAGATTTCCTAAGCACTAGTGTTTTAAGGAACAGCTTAAAAAGAGAATCCTAATGTGATTTCTTTATAATGGGTGTGTTCCTTATCTTATCCTAGTGTCTAAACTCTTCTCCATGGCTGCACCCCCAAATAATATTGCCTTACGTGCTAAGGGGTATCTAGAGAGTGGGATAGGTTTAATAACTACCCTAACCCTAATGCGTACTCTAACCCTAACCCCTAACCTAACACTAACACGTACCCTAATCCTAACCCGTACCCTAAACCGAGCCCTAACCCTAACACTAACACTAACCCTAACCCTAACCCATACCCTACGCCGTACCTGAACCCCTCCCCAAACCCGTACCGAAAGCCGTACCCTAAGCCTAACCCTAAACCTAACACTAACCCTAGGCTACCCTTGACTGCTTCTGCCTCCAATAGATTTCCTAAGCACTAGTGTTTTAAGGAACAGCTTAAAAAGAGAATCCTAATGTGATTTCTTTATAATGGGTGTGTTCCTTATCTTATCCTAGTGTCTAAACTCTTCTCCATGGCTGGACCCCCAAATAATATTCCTTTACGTGCTAAGGGGTATCTAGAGAGTGGGATAGGTTTAATAACTACCCTAACCCTAACGCATACCCTAACCCTAACCCCTACCCTAACCCTAACACGTACCCTAATCCTAACCCGTACCCTAAACCGAGCCCTAACCCTAACACTAACCCTAACCATAACCCTAACCCATACCCTACGCCGTACCCGAACCCCTCCCCGAACCCATTCCCCAAGCCGTACCCTAAACCTAACCCTAAGCCTAACCCTAACCCTAGGCTACCCTTGACTGCTTCTGCCTCCAATAGATTTCCTAAGCACTAGTGTTTTAAGGAACAGCTTAAAAAGAGAATCCTAATGTGATTTCTTTATAATGGGTGTGTTCCTTATCTTATCCTAGTGTCTAAACTCTTCTCCATGGCTGCACCCCCAAATAATATTGCCTTACGTGCTAAGGGGTATCTAGAGAGTGGGATAGGTTTAATAACTACCCTAAACCTAATGCGTACTCTAACCCTAACCCCTACCCTAACACTAACACGTACCCTAATCCTAACCCGTACCCTAAACCGAGCCCTAACCCTAACACTAACACTAACCCTAACCCTAACCCATACCCTACGCCGTACCTGAACCCCTCCCCAAACCCGTACTCTAAGCCGTACCCTAAGCCTAACCCTAAGCCTAACACTAACCCTAGGCTACCCTTGACTGCTTCTGCCTCCAATAGATTTCCTAAGCACTAGTGTTTTAAGCAACAGCTTAAAAAGAGAATCCTAATGTGATTTCTTTATAATGGGTGTGTTCCTTATCTTATCCTAGTGTCTAAATTCTTCTCCATGGCTGGAACCCCAAATAATATTCCTTTACGTGCTAAGGGGTATCTAGAGAGTGGGATAGGTTTACTAACTACCCTAACCCTAACGCGTACCCTAACCCTAACCCCTACCCTAAACCTAACACGTACCCTAATCCTAACCGTACCCTAAACCGAGCCCTAACCCTAACACTAACCCTAACCCTAACCCTAACCCATACCCTACGCCGTACCCGCACCCCTCCCCGAACCCGTACCCTAAGCCGTACCCTAAGCCTAACCCTAAGCCTAACCCTAACCCTAGGCTACCCTTGACTGCTTCTGCCTCCAATAGATTTCCTAAGCACTAGTGTTTTAAGGAACAGCTTAAAAAGAGAATCCTAATGTGATTTCTTTATAATGGGTGTGTTCCTTATCTTATCCTAGTGTCTAAACTCTTCTCCATGGCTGGACCCCCAAATAATATTCCTTTACGTGCTAAGGGGTATCTAGAGAGTGGGATAGGTTTAATAACTACCCTAACCCTAACGCGTACCCTAACCCTAACCCCTACCCTAACCCTAACACGTACCCTAATCCTAACCCGTACCCTAAACCGAGCCCTAACCCTAACACTAACCCTAACCCTAACCCTAACCCATACCCTACACCGTACCCGAAACCCTCCCCGAACCCGTACCCTAAGCCGTACCCTAAGCCTAACCCTAAGCCTAACCCTAACCCTAGGCTACCCTTGACTGCTTCTGCCTCCAATAGATTTCCTAAGCACTAGTGTTTTAAGGAACAGCTTAAAAAGAGAATCCTAATGTGATTTCTTTATAATGGGTGTGTTCCTTATCTTATCCTAGTGTCTAAACTCTTCTCCATGGCTGGACCCTCAAATAATATTCCTTTACGTGCTAAGGGGTATCTAGAGAGTGGGATAGGTTTAATAACTACCCTAACCCTAACGCGTACCCTAACCCTAACCCCTACCCTAACCCTAACACGTACCCTAATACTAACCTGTACACTAAACCGAGCCCTAACCCTAACACTAACCCTAACCCTAACCCATACCCTACGCCGTACCCGCACCCCTCCCCAAACCCGTACCCTAAGCCGTACCCTAAGCCTAACCCTAAGCCTAACCCTAACCCTAGGCTACCCTTGACTGCTTCTGCCTCCAATAGATTTCCTAAGCACTAGTGTTTTAAGGAACAGCTTAAAAAGAGAATCCTAATGTGATTTCTTTATAATGGGTGTGTTCCTTATCTTATCCTAGTGTCTAAACTCTTCTCCATGGCTGGACCCCCAAATAATATTCCTTTACGTGCTAAGGGGTATCTAGAGAGTGGGATAGGTTTAATAACTACCCTAACCCTAACGCATACCCTAACCCTAACCCCTACCCTAACCCTAACACGTACCCTAATCCTAACCCGTACCCTAAACCGAGCCCTAACCCTAACACTAACCCTAACCCTAACCCTAACCCATACCCTATGCCGTACCCGAACCCCTCCCCGAACCCATTCCCCAAGCCGTACCCTAAACATAACCCTAAGCCTAACCCTAACCCTAGGCTACCCTTGACTGCTTCTGCCTCCAATAGATTTCCTAAGCACTAGTGTTTTAAGGAACAGCTTAAAAAGAGAATCCTAATGTGATTTCTTTATAATGGGTGTGTTCCTTATCTTATCCTAGTGTCTAAACTCTTCTCCATGGCTGCACCCCCAAATAATATTGCCTTACGTGCTAAGGGGTATCTAGAGAGTGGGATAGGTTTAATAACTACCCTAACCCTAATGCGTACTCTAACCCTAACCCCTAACCTAACACTAACACGTACCCTAATCCTAACCCGTACACTAAACCGAGCCCTAACCCTAACACTAACACTAACCCTAACCCTAACCCATACCCTACGCCGTACCTGAACCCCTCCCCAAACCCGTACCGAAAGCCGTACCCTAAGCCTAACCCTAAACCTAACACTAACCCTAGGCTACCCTTGACTGCTTCTGCCTCCAATAGATTTCCTAAGCACTAGTGTTTTAAGCAACAGCTTAAAAAGAGAATCCTAATGTGATTTCTTTATAATGGGTGTGTTCCTTATCTTATCCTAGTGTCTAAATTCTTCTCCATGGCTGGAACCCCAAATAATATTCCTTTACGTGCTAAGGGGTATCTAGAGAGTGGGATAGGTTTACTAACTACCCTAACCCTAACGCGTACCCTAACCCTAACCCCTACCCTAAACCTAACACGTACCCTAATCCTAACCGTACCCTAAACCGAGCCCTAACCCTAACACTAACCCTAACCCTAACCCTAACCCATACCCTACGCCGTACCCGCACCCCTCCCCGAACCCGTAACCTAAGCCGTACCCTAAGCCTAACCCTAAGCCTAACCCTAACCCTAGGCTACCCTTGACTGCTTCTGCCTCCAATAGATTTCCTAAGCACTACTGTTTTAAGGAACAGCTTAAAAAGAGAATCCTAATGTGATTTCTTTATAATGGGTGTGTTCCTTATCTTATCCTAGTGTCTAAACTCTTCTCCATGGCTGCACCCCCAAATAATATTCCCTTACGTGCTAAGGGGTATCTAGAGAGTGGGATAGGTTTAATAACTACCCTAACCCTAACGCGTACCCTAACCCTAACCCCTACCCTAACCCTAACACGTACCCTAATCCTAACCTGTACCCTAAACCGAGGCCTAACCCTAACACTAACCCTAACCCTAACCCTAACCCATACCCTACGCCGTACCCGAAACCCTCCCCGAACCCGTACCCTAAGCCATACCCTAAACCTAACCCTAAGCCTAAGCCTAACCCTAGGCTACCCTTGACTGCTTCTGCCTCCAATAGATTTCCTAAGCACTAGTGTTTTAAGGAACAGCTTAAAAAGAGAATCCTAATGTGATTTCTTTATAATGGGTGTGTTCCTTATCTTATCCTAGTGTCTAAACTCTTCTCCATGGCTTCACCCCCAAATAATATTCCCTTACGTGCTAAGGGGTATCTAGAGAGTGGGATAGGTTTAATAACTACCCTAACCCTAACGCGTACCCTAACCCTAACCCCTACCCTAACCCTAACACGTACCCTAATCCTAACCTGTACCCTAAACCGAGGCCTAACCCTAACACTAACCCTAACCCTAACCCTAACCCATACCCTACGCCGTACCCGAAACCCTCCCCGAACCCGTACCCTAAGCCATACCCTAAACCTAACCCTAAGCCTAACCCTAACCCTAGGCTACCCTTGACTGCTTCTGCCTCCAATTGATTTCCTAAGCAGTAGTGTTTTAAGGAACAGCTTAAAAAGAGAATCCTAATGTGATTTCTTTATAATGGGTGTGTTCCTTATCTTATCCTAGTGTCTAAACTTTTCTCCATGGCTGGACCCTCAAATAATATTCCTTTACGTGCTAAGGGGTATCTAGAGATTGGGATAGGTTTAATAACTACCCTAACCCTAACGCGTACCCTAACCCTAACCCCTACCCTAACCCTAACACGTACCCTAATCCTAACCCGTACCCTAAACCGAGCCCTAACCCTAACACTAACCCTAACCCTAACCCTAACCCATACCCTACGCCGTACCCGCACCCCTACCTGAACCCGTACCCTAAGCCGTACCCTAAGCCTAACCCTAAGCCTAACCCTAACCCTAGGCTACCCTTGACTGCTTCTGCCTCCAATAGATTTCCTAAGCACTAGTGTTTTAACGAACAGCTTAAAAAGAGAATCCTAAAGTGATTTCTTTATAATGGGTGTGTTCCTTATCTTATCCTAGTGTCTAAACTCTTCTCCATGGCTGGACCCCCAAATAATATTCCTTTACGTGCTAAGGGGTATCTAGAGAGTGGGATAGGTTTAATAACTACCCTAACCCTAACGCGCCCCTAACCCTAACCCCTACCCTAACCCTAACACGTACCCTAATCCTAACCCGTACCCTAAACCGAGCCCTAACCCTAACAGTAACCCTAACCCTAACCCATACCCTACGCCGTACCCGAAACCCTCCCCGAACCCGTACCCTAAGCCGTACCCTAAGCCTCACCCTAAGCCTAACCTTATCCTAGGCTACCCTTGACTGCTTCTGCCTCCAATAGATTTCCTAAGCACTAGTGTTTTAAGGAACAGCTTAAAAAGAGAATCCTAATGTGATTTCTTTATAATGGGTGTGTTCCTTATCTTATCCTAGTGTCTAAACTCTTCTCCATGGCTGCACCCCCAAATAATATTCCCTTACGTGCTAAGGGGTATCTAGAGAGTGGGATAGGTTTAATAACTACCCTAACCCTAACGCGTACCCTAACCCTAACCCCTACCCTAACCCTAACACGTACCCTAATCCTAACCTGTACCCTAAACCGAGCCCTAACCCTAACACTAACCCTAACCCTAACCCTAACCCATACCCTACGCCGTACCCGCACCCCTCCCCGAACTCGTACCCTAAGCCATACCCTAAACCTAACCCTAAGCCTAACCCTAACCCTAGGCTACCCTTGACTGCTTCTGCCTCCAATTGATTTCCTAAGCAGTAGTGTTTTAAGGAACAGCTTAAAAAGAGAATCCTAAAGTGATTTCTTTATAATGGGTGTGTTCCTTATCTTATCCTAGTGTCTAAACTCTTCTCCATGGCTGGACCCCCAAATAATATTCCTTTACGTGCTAAGGGGGAGCTAGAGAGTGGGATAGGTTTACTAACTACCCTAGCCCTAACGCGTAACCTAACCCTAACCCCTACCCTAACCCTAACACGTACCCTAATCCTAACCCGTACCCTAAACCGAGCCCTAACCCTAACACTAACCCAAACCCTAACCCTAACCCATACCCTACACCGTACACGAACACCTCCCCGAACCCATACCCCAAGCCGTACCCTAAACCTAACCCTAAGCCTAACCCTAACACTAGGCTACCCTTGACTGCTTCTGCCTCCAATAGATTTCCTAAGCACTAGTGTTTTAAGGAACAGCTTAAAAAGAGAATCCTAATGTGATTTCTTTATAATGGGTGTGTTCCTTATCTTATCCTAGTGTCTAAACTCTTCTCCATGGCTGCACCCCCAAATAATATTGCCTTACGTGCTAAGGGGTATCTAGAGAGTGGGATAGGTTTAATAACTACCCTAACCCTAATGCGTACTCTAACCCTAACCCCTAACCTAACACTAACACGTACCCTAATCCTAACCCGTACCCTAAACCGAGCCCTAACCCTAACACTAACACTAACCCTAACCCTAACCCATACCCTACGCCGTACCTGAACCCCTCCCCAAACCCGTACTCTAAGCCGTACCCTAAGCCTAACCCTAAGCCTAACACTAACCCTAGGCTACCCTTGACTGCTTCTGCCTCCAATAGATTTCCTAAGCACTAGTGTTTTAAGCAACAGCTTAAAAAGAGAATCCTAATGTGATTTCTTTATAATGGGTGTGTTCCTTATTTATCCTAGTGTCTAAATTCTTCTCCATGGCTGGAACCCCAAATAATATTCCTTTACGTGCTAAGGGGTATCTAGAGAGTGGGATAGGTTTACTAACTACCCTAACCCTAACGCGTACCCTAACCCTAACCCCTACCCTAACCCTAACACGTACCCTAATCCTAACCCGTACCCTAAACCGAGCCCTAACCCTAACACTAACCCTAACCCTAACCCTAACCCATACCCTACGCCGTACCCGAAACCCTCCCCGAACCCGTACCCTAAGCCGTACCCTAAGCCTAACCCTAAGCCTAACCCTAACCCTAGGCTACCCTTGACTGCTTCTGCCTCCAATAGATTTCCTAAGCACTAGTGTTTTAAGGAACAGCTTAAAAAGAGAATCCTAATGTGATTTCTTTATAATGGGTGTGTTCCTTATCTTATCCTATTGTCTAAACTCTTCTCCATGGCTGGACCCTCAAATAATATTCCTTTACGTGCTAAGGGGTATCTAGAGAGTGGGATAGGTTTAATAACTACCCTAACCCTAATGCATACCCTAACCCTAACCCCTACCCTAACCCTAACACGTACCCTAATCCTAACCCGTATCCTAAACCGAGCCCTAACCCTAACACTAACCCTAACCCTAACCCTAACCCATACCCTATGCCGTACCCGAACCCCTCCCCGAACCCATTCCCCAAGCCGTACCCTAAACATAACCCTAAGCCTAACCCTAACCCTAGGCTACCCTTGACTGCTTCTGCCTCCAATAGATTTCCTAAGCACTAGTGTTTTAAGGAACAGCTTAAAAAGAGAATCCTAATGTGATTTCTTTATAATGGGTGTGTTCCTTATCTTATCCTAGTGTCTAAACTCTTCTCCATGGCTGCACCCCCAAATAATATTGCCTTACGTGCTAAGGGGTATCTAGAGAGTGGGATAGGTTTAATAACTACCCTAACCCTAATGCGTACTCTAACCCTAACCCCTAACCTAACACTAACACGTACCCTAATCCTAACCCGTACACTAAACCGAGCCCTAACCCTAACACTAACACTAACCCTAACCCTAACCCATACCCTACGCCGTACCCGCACCCCTCCCTGAACCCGTACCCTAAGCCGTACCCTAAGACTAACCCTAAGCCTAACCCTAACCCTAGGCTACCCTTGACTGCTTCTGCCTCCAATAGATTTCCTAAGCACTAGTGTTTTAACGAACAGCTTAAAAAGAGAATCCTAAAGTGATTTCTTTATAATGGGTGTGTTCCTTATCTTATCCTAGTGTCTAAACTCTTCTCCATGGCTGCACCCCCAAATAATATTCCCTTACGTGCTAAGGGGTATCTAGAGAGTGGGATAGGTTTAATAACTACCCTAACCCTAACGCGTACCCTAACCCTAACCCCTACCCTAACCCTAACACGTACCCTAATCCTAACCTGTACCCTAAACCGAGCCCTAACCCTAACACTAACCCTAACCCTAACCCTAACCCATACCCTACGCCGTACCCGAACCCCTCCCCGAACTCGTACCCTAAGCCATACCCTAAACCTAACCCTAAGCCTAACCCTAACCCTAGGCTACCCTTGACTGCTTCTGCCTCCAATTGATTTCCTAAGCAGTAGTGTTTTAAGGAACAGCTTAAAAAGAGAATCCTAAAGTGATTTCTTTATAATGGGTGTGTTCCTTATCTTATCCTAGTGTCTAAACTCTTCTCCATGGCTGGACCCCCAAATAATATTCCTTTACGTGCTAAGGGGGAGCTAGAGAGTGGGATAGGTTTACTAACTACCCTAGCCCTAACGCGTAACCTAACCCTAACCCCTACCCTAACCCTAACACGTACCCTAATCCTAACCCGTACCCTAAACCGAGCCCTAACCCTAACACTAACCCAAACCCTAACCCTAACCCATACCCTACGCCGTACACGAACACCTCCCCGAACCCATACCCCAAGCCGTACCCTAAACCTAACCCTAAGCCTAACCCTAACACTAGGCTACCCTTGACTGCTTCTGCCTCCAATAGATTTCCTAAGCACTAGTGTTTTAAGGAACAGCTTAAAAAGAGAATCCTAATGTGATTTCTTTATAATGGGTGTGTTCCTTATCTTATCCTAGTGTCTAAACTCTTCTCCATGGCTGCACCCCCAAATAATATTGCCTTACGTGCTAAGGGGTATCTAGAGAGTGGGATAGGTTTAATAACTACCCTAACCCTAATGCGTACTCTAACCCTAACCCCTAACCTAACACTAACACGTACCCTAATCCTAACCCGTACCCTAAACCGAGCCCTAACCCTAACACTAACACTAACCCTAACCCTAACCCATACCCTACGCCGTACCTGAACCCCTCCCCAAACCCGTACCGAAAGCCGTACCCTAAGCCTAACCCTAAACCTAACACTAACCCTAGGCTACCCTTGACTGCTTCTGCCTCCAATAGATTTCCTAAGCACTAGTGTTTTAAGGAACAGCTTAAAAAGAGAATCCTAATGTGATTTCTTTATAATGGGTGTGTTCCTTATCTTATCCTAGTGTCTAAACTCTTCTCCATGGCTGGACCCCCAAATAATATTCCTTTACGTGCTAAGGGGTATCTAGAGAGTGGGATAGGTTTAATAACTACCCTAACCCTAACGCATACCCTAACCCTAACCCCTACCCTAACCCTAACACGTACCCTAATCCTAACCCGTACCCTAAACCGAGCCCTAACCCTAACACTAACCCTAACCATAACCCTAACCCATACCCTACGCCGTACCCGAACCCCTCCCCGAACCCATTCCCCAAGCCGTACCCTAAACCTAACCCTAAGCCTAACCCTAACCCTAGGCTACCCTTGACTGCTTCTGCCTCCAATAGATTTCCTAAGCACTAGTGTTTTAAGGAACAGCTTAAAAAGAGAATCCTAATGTGATTTCTTTATAATGGGTGTGTTCCTTATCTTATCCTAGTGTCTAAACTCTTCTCCATGGCTGCACCCCCAAATAATATTGCCTTACGTGCTAAGGGGTATCTAGAGAGTGGGATAGGTTTAATAACTACCCTAAACCTAATGCGTACTCTAACCCTAACCCCTACCCTAACACTAACACGTACCCTAATCCTAACCCGTACCCTAAACCGAGCCCTAACCCTAACACTAACACTAACCCTAACCCTAACCCATACCCTACGCCGTACCTGAACCCCTCCCCAAACCCGTACTCTAAGCCGTACCCTAAGCCTAACCCTAAGCCTAACACTAACCCTAGGCTACCCTTGACTGCTTCTGCCTCCAATAGATTTCCTAAGCACTAGTGTTTTAAGCAACAGCTTAAAAAGAGAATCCTAATGTGATTTCTTTATAATGGGTGTGTTCCTTATCTTATCCTAGTGTCTAAATTCTTCTCCATGGCTGGAACCCCAAATAATATTCCTTTACGTGCTAAGGGGTATCTAGAGAGTGGGATAGGTTTACTAACTACCCTAACCCTAACGCGTACCCTAACCCTAACCCCTACCCTAAACCTAACACGTACCCTAATCCTAACCGTACCCTAAACCGAGCCCTAACCCTAACACTAACCCTAACCCTAACCCTAACCCATACCCTACGCCGTACCCGCACCCCTCCCCGAACCCGTACCCTAAGCCGTACCCTAAGCCTAACCCTAAGCCTAACCCTAACCCTAGGCTACCCTTGACTGCTTCTGCCTCCAATAGATTTCCTAAGCACTAGTGTTTTAAGGAACAGCTTAAAAAGAGAATCCTAATGTGATTTCTTTATAATGGGTGTGTTCCTTATCTTATCCTAGTGTCTAAACTCTTCTCCATGGCTGGACCCCCAAATAATATTCCTTTACGTGCTAAGGGGTATCTAGAGAGTGGGATAGGTTTAATAACTACCCTAACCCTAACGCGTACCCTAACCCTAACCCCTACCCTAACCCTAACACGTACCCTAATCCTAACCCGTACCCTAAACCGAGCCCTAACCCTAACACTAACCCTAACCCTAACCCTAACCCATACCCTACACCGTACCCGAAACCCTCCCCGAACCCGTACCCTAAGCCGTACCCTAAGCCTAACCCTAAGCCTAACCCTAACCCTAGGCTACCCTTGACTGCTTCTGCCTCCAATAGATTTCCTAAGCACTAGTGTTTTAAGGAACAGCTTAAAAAGAGAATCCTAATGTGATTTCTTTATAATGGGTGTGTTCCTTATCTTATCCTAGTGTCTAAACTCTTCTCCATGGCTGGACCCTCAAATAATATTCCTTTACGTGCTAAGGGGTATCTAGAGAGTGGGATAGGTTTAATAACTACCCTAACCCTAACGCGTACCCTAACCCTAACCCCTACCCTAACCCTAACACGTACCCTAATACTAACCTGTACACTAAACCGAGCCCTAACCCTAACACTAACCCTAACCCTAACCCATACCCTACGCCGTACCCGCACCCCTCCCCGAACCCGTACCCTAAGCCGTACCCTAAGCCTAACCCTAAGCCTAACCCTAACCCTAGGCTACCCTTGACTGCTTCTGCCTCCAATAGATTTCCTAAGCACTAGTGTTTTAAGGAACAGCTTAAAAAGAGAATCCTAATGTGATTTCTTTATAATGGGTGTGTTCCTTATCTTATCCTAGTGTCTAAACTCTTCTCCATGGCTGGACCCCCAAATAATATTCCTTTACGTGCTAAGGGGTATCTAGAGAGTGGGATAGGTTTAATAACTACCCTAACCCTAACGCATACCCTAACCCTAACCCCTACCCTAACCCTAACACGTACCCTAATCCTAACCCGTACCCTAAACCGAGCCCTAACCCTAACACTAACCCTAACCCTAACCCTAACCCATACCCTATGCCGTACCCGAACCCCTCCCCGAACCCATTCCCCAAGCCGTACCCTA
Organism: Balaenoptera borealis; assembly: GCF_965194805.1. Lineage (NCBI taxonomy): Eukaryota > Metazoa > Chordata > Mammalia > Artiodactyla > Balaenopteridae > Balaenoptera > Balaenoptera borealis. The sequence continues at coordinate 433,416 of NW_028123906.1, read as the reverse complement.
AACATAACCCTAAGCCTAACCCTAACCCTAGGCTACCCTTGACTGCTTCTGCCTCCAATAGATTTCCTAAGCACTAGTGTTTTAAGGAACAGCTTAAAAAGAGAATCCTAATGTGATTTCTTTATAATGGGTGTGTTCCTTATCTTATCCTAGTGTCTAAACTCTTCTCCATGGCTGCACCCCCAAATAATATTGCCTTACGTGCTAAGGGGTATCTAGAGAGTGGGATAGGTTTAATAACTACCCTAACCCTAATGCGTACTCTAACCCTAACCCCTAACCTAACACTAACACGTACCCTAATCCTAACCCGTACACTAAACCGAGCCCTAACCCTAACACTAACACTAACCCTAACCCTAACCCATACCCTACGCCGTACCTGAACCCCTCCCCAAACCCGTACCGAAAGCCGTACCCTAAGCCTAACCCTAAACCTAACACTAACCCTAGGCTACCCTTGACTGCTTCTGCCTCCAATAGATTTCCTAAGCACTAGTGTTTTAAGCAACAGCTTAAAAAGAGAATCCTAATGTGATTTCTTTATAATGGGTGTGTTCCTTATCTTATCCTAGTGTCTAAATTCTTCTCCATGGCTGGAACCCCAAATAATATTCCTTTACGTGCTAAGGGGTATCTAGAGAGTGGGATAGGTTTACTAACTACCCTAACCCTAACGCGTACCCTAACCCTAACCCCTACCCTAAACCTAACACGTACCCTAATCCTAACCGTACCCTAAACCGAGCCCTAACCCTAACACTAACCCTAACCCTAACCCTAACCCATACCCTACGCCGTACCCGAAACCCTCCCCGAACCCGTAACCTAAGCCGTACCCTAAGCCTAACCCTAAGCCTAACCCTAACCCTAGGCTACCCTTGACTGCTTCTGCCTCCAATAGATTTCCTAAGCACTACTGTTTTAAGGAACAGCTTAAAAAGAGAATCCTAATGTGATTTCTTTATAATGGGTGTGTTCCTTATCTTATCCTAGTGTCTAAACTCTTCTCCATGGCTGCACCCCCAAATAATATTCCCTTACGTGCTAAGGGGTATCTAGAGAGTGGGATAGGTTTAATAACTACCCTAACCCTAACGCGTACCCTAACCCTAACCCCTACCCTAACCCTAACACGTACCCTAATCCTAACCTGTACCCTAAACCGAGGCCTAACCCTAACACTAACCCTAACCCTAACCCTAACCCATACCCTACGCCGTACCCGAAACCCTCCCCGAACCCGTACCCTAAGCCATACCCTAAACCTAACCCTAAGCCTAAGCCTAACCCTAGGCTACCCTTGACTGCTTCTGCCTCCAATAGATTTCCTAAGCACTAGTGTTTTAAGGAACAGCTTAAAAAGAGAATCCTAATGTGATTTCTTTATAATGGGTGTGTTCCTTATCTTATCCTAGTGTCTAAACTCTTCTCCATGGCTGCACCCCCAAATAATATTCCCTTACGTGCTAAGGGGTATCTAGAGAGTGGGATAGGTTTAATAACTACCCTAACCCTAACGCGTACCCTAACCCTAACCCCTACCCTAACCCTAACACGTACCCTAATCCTAACCTGTACCCTAAACCGAGGCCTAACCCTAACACTAACCCTAACCCTAACCCTAACCCATACCCTACGCCGTACCCGAAACCCTCCCCGAACCCGTACCCTAAGCCATAACCTAAACCTAACCCTAAGCCTAACCCTAACCCTAGGCTACCCTTGACTGCTTCTGCCTCCAATTGATTTCCTAAGCAGTAGTGTTTTAAGGAACAGCTTAAAAAGAGAATCCTAATGTGATTTCTTTATAATGGGTGTGTTCCTTATCTTATCCTAGTGTCTAAACTTTTCTCCATGGCTGGACCCTCAAATAATATTCCTTTACGTGCTAAGGGGTATCTAGAGATTGGGATAGGTTTAATAACTACCCTAACCCTAACGCGTACCCTAACCCTAACCCCTACCCTAACCCTAACACGTACCCTAATCCTAACCCGTACCGTAAACCGAGCCCTAACCCTAACACTAACCCTAACCCTAACCCTAACCCATACCCTACGCCGTACCCGCACCCCTCCCTGAACCCGTACCCTAAGCCGTACCCTAAGCCTAACCCTAAGCCTAACCCTAACCCTAGGCTACCCTTGACTGCTTCTGCCTCCAATAGATTTCCTAAGCACTAGTGTTTTAACGAACAGCTTAAAAAGAGAATCCTAAAGTGATTTCTTTATAATGGGTGTGTTCCTTATCTTATCCTAGTGTCTAAACTCTTCTCCATGGCTGGACCCCCAAATAATATTCCTTTACGTGCTAAGGGGTATCTAGAGAGTGGGATAGGTTTAATAACTACCCTAACCCTAACGCGCCCCTAACCCTAACCCCTACCCTAACCCTAACACGTACCCTAATCCTAACCCGTACCCTAAACCGAGCCCTAACCCTAACAGTAACCCTAACCCTAACCCATACCCTACGCCGTACCCGAAACCCTCCCCGAACCCGTACCCTAAGCCGTACCCTAAGCCTCACCCTAAGCCTAACCTTATCCTAGGCTACCCTTGACTGCTTCTGCCTCCAATAGATTTCCTAAGCACTAGTGTTTTAAGGAACAGCTTAAAAAGAGAATCCTAATGTGATTTCTTTATAATGGGTGTGTTCCTTATCTTATCCTAGTGTCTAAACTCTTCTCCATTGCTGGACCCTCAAATAATATTCCTTTACGTGCTAAGGGGTATCTAGAGAGTGGGATAGGTTTAATAACTACCCTAACCCTAACGCGTACCCTAACCCTAACCCCTACCCTAACCCTAACACGTACCCTAATCCTAACAGGTACCCTAAACCGAGCCCTAACCCTAACACTAACCCTAACCCTAACCCTAACCCATACCCTACGCCGTACCCGCACCCCTCCCCGAACCCGTACCCTAAGCCGTACCCTAAGCCTAACCCTAAGCCTAACCCTAACCCTAGGCTACCCTTGACTGCTTCTGCCTCCAATAGATTTCCTAAGCACTAGTGTTTTAAGGAACAGCTTAAAAAGAGAATCCTAATGTGATTTCTTTATAATGGGTGTGTTCCTTATCTTATCCTAGTGTCTAAACTCTTCTCCATGGCTGCACCCCCAAATAATATTGCCTTACGTGCTAAGGGGTATCTAGAGAGTGGGATAGGTTTAATAACTACCCTAAACCTAATGCGTACTCTAACCCTAACCCCTACCCTAACACTAACACGTACCCTAATCCTAACCCGTACCCTAAACCGAGCCCTAACCCTAACACTAACACTAACCCTAACCCTAACCCATACCCTATGCCGTACCTGAACCCCTCCCCAAACCCGTACCCTAAGCCGTACCCTAAGCCTAACCCTAAGCCTAACACTAACCCTAGGCTACCCTTGACTGCTTCTGCCTCCAATAGATTTCCTAAGCACTAGTGTTTTAAGCAACAGCTTAAAAAGAGAATCCTAATGTGATTTCTTTATAATGGGTGTGTTCCTTATCTTATCCTAGTGTCTAAATTCTTCTCCATGGCTGGAACCCCAAATAATATTCCTTTACGTGCTAAGGGGTATCTAGAGAGTGGGATAGGTTTACTAACTACCCTAACCCTAACGCGTACCCTAACCCTAACCCCTACCCTAACCCTAACACGTACCCTAATCCTAACCCGTACCCTAAACCGAGCCCTAACCCTAACAATAACCCTAACCCTAACCCTAACCCATACCCTACGCCGTACCCGAAACCCTCCCCGATCCCGTACCCTAAGCCGTACCCTAAGCCTAACCCTAAGCCTAACCCTAACCCTAGGTTACCCTTGACTGCTTCTGCCTCCAATAGATTTCCTAAGCACTAGTGTTTTAAGGAACAGCTTAAAAAGAGAATCCTAATGTGATTTCTTTATAATGGGTGTGTTCCTTATCTTATCCTAGTGTCTAAACTCTTCTCCATGGCTGGACCCTCAAATAATATTCCTTTACGTGCTAAGGGGTATCTAGAGAGTGGGATAGGTTTAATAACTACCCTAACCCTAACGCGTACCCTAACCCTAACCCCTACCCTAACCCTAACACGTACCCTAATCCTAACCCGTACCCTAAACCGAGCCCTAACCCTAACACTAACCCTAACCCTAACCCTAACCCATACCCTACGCCGTACCCGCACCCCTCCCTGAACCCGTACCCTAAGCCGTACCCTAAGCCTAACCCTAAGCCTAACCCTAACACTAGGCTACCCTTGACTGCTTCTGCCTCCAATAGATTTCCTAAGCACTAGTGTTTTAACGAACAGCTTAAAAAGAGAATCCTAAAGTGATTTCTTTATAATGGGTGTGTTCCTTATCTTATCCTAGTGTCTAAACTCTTCTCCATGGCTGGACCCCCAAATAATATTCCTTTACGTGCTAAGGGGTATCTAGAGAGTGGGATAGGTTTAATAACTACCCTAACCCTAACGCGTACCCTAACCCTAACCCCTACCCTAACCCTAACACGTACCCTAATCCTAACCCGTACCCTAAACCGAGCCCTAACCCTAACACTAACCCTAACCCTAACCCATACCCTACGCCGTACCCGAAACCCTCCCCGAACCCGTACCCTAAGCCGTACCCTAAGCCTCACCCTAAGCCTAACCTTATCCTAGGCTACCCTTGACTGCTTCTGCCTCCAATAGATTTCCTAAGCACTACTGTTTTAAGGAACAGCTTAAAAAGAGAATCCTAATGTGATTTCTTTATAATGGGTGTGTTCCTTATCTTATCCTAGTGTCTAAACTCTTCTCCATGGCTGCACCCCCAAATAATATTCCCTTACGTGCTAAGGGGTATCTAGAGAGTGGGATAGGTTTAATAACTACCCTAACCCTAACGCGTACCCTAACCCTAACCCCTACCCTAACCCTAACACGTACCCTAATCCTAACCTGTACCCTAAACCGAGGCCTAACCCTAACACTAACCCTAACCCTAACCCTAACCCATACCCTACGCCGTACCCGCACCCCTCCCCGAACCCGTACCCTAAGCCATACCCTAAACCTAACCCTAAGCCTAACCCTAACCCTAGGCTACCCTTGACTGCTTCTGCCTCCAATTGATTTCCTAAGCAGTAGTGTTTTAAGGAACAGCTTAAAAAGAGAATCCTAATGTGATTTCTTTATAATGGGTGTGTTCCTTATCTTATCCTAGTGTCTAAACTCTTCTCCATGGCTGGACCCTCAAATAATATTCCTTTACGTGCTAAGGGGTATCTAGAGATTGGGATAGGTTTAATAACTACCCTAACCCTAACGCGTACCCTAACCCTAACCCCTACCCTAACCCTAACACGTACCCTAATCCTAACCCGTACCCTAAACCGAGCCCTAACCCTAACACTAACCCTAACCCTAACCCTAACCCATACCCTACGCCGTACCCGCACCCCTCCCTGAACCCGTACCCTAAGCCGTACCCTAAGCCTAACCCTAAGCCTAACCCTAACCCTAGGCTACCCTTGACTGCTTCTGCCTCCAATAGATTTCCTAAGCACTAGTGTTTTAACGAACAGCTTAAAAAGAGAATCCTAAAGTGATTTCTTTATAATGGGTGTGTTCCTTATCTTATCCTAGTGTCTAAACTCTTCTCCATGGCTGGACCCCCAAATAATATTCCTTTACGTGCTAAGGGGTATCTAGAGAGTGGGATAGGTTTAATAACTACCCTAACCCTAACGCGCCCCTAACCCTAACCCCTACCCTAACCCTAACACGTACCCTAATCCTAACCCGTACCCTAAACCGAGCCCTAACCCTAACAGTAACCCTAACCCTAACCCATACCCTACGCCGTACCCGAAACCCTCCCCGAACCCGTACCCTAAGCCGTACCCTAAGCCTCACCCTAAGCCTAACCTTATCCTAGGCTACCCTTGACTGCTTCTGCCTCCAATAGATTTCCTAAGCACTAGTGTTTTAAGGAACAGCTTAAAAAGAGAATCCTAATGTGATTTCTTTATAATGGGTGTGTTCCTTATCTTATCCTAGTGTCTAAACTCTTCTCCATTGCTGGACCCTCAAATAATATTCCTTTACGTGCTAAGGGGTATCTAGAGAGTGGGATAGGTTTAATAACTACCCTAACCCTAACGCGTACCCTAACCCTAACCCCTACCCTAACCCTAACACGTACCCTAATCCTAACAGGTACCCTAAACCGAGCCCTAACCCTAACACTAACCCTAACCCTAACCCTAACCCATACCCTACGCCATACCCGCACCCCTCCCCGAACCCGTACCCTAAGCCGTACCCTAAGCCTAACCCTAAGCCTAACCCTAACCCTAGGCTACCCTTGACTGCTTCTGCCTCCAATAGATTTCCTAAGCACTAGTGTTTTAAGGAACAGCTTAAAAAGAGAATCCTAATGTGATTTCTTTATAATGGGTGTGTTCCTTATCTTATCCTAGTGTCTAAACTCTTCTCCATGGCTGCACCCCCAAATAATATTGCCTTACGTGCTAAGGGGTATCTAGAGAGTGGGATAGGTTTAATAACTACCCTAAACCTAATGCGTACTCTAACCCTAACCCCTACCCTAACACTAACACGTACCCTAATCCTAACCCGTACCCTAAACCGAGCCCTAACCCTAACACTAACACTAACCCTAACCCTAACCCATACCCTATGCCGTACCTGAACCCCTCCCCAAACCCGTACCCTAAGCCGTACCCTAAGCCTAACCCTAAGCCTAACACTAACCCTAGGCTACCCTTGACTGCTTCTGCCTCCAATAGATTTCCTAAGCACTAGTGTTTTAAGCAACAGCTTAAAAAGAGAATCCTAATGTGATTTCTTTATAATGGGTGTGTTCCTTATCTTATCCTAGTGTCTAAATTCTTCTCCATGGCTGGAACCCCAAATAATATTCCTTTACGTGCTAAGGGGTATCTAGAGAGTGGGATAGGTTTACTAACTACCCTAACCCTAACGCGTACCCTAACCCTAACCCCTACCCTAACCCTAACACGTACCCTAATCCTAACCCGTACCCTAAACCGAGCCCTAACCCTAACAATAACCCTAACCCTAACCCTAACCCATACCCTACGCCGTACCCGAAACCCTCCCCGATCCCGTACCCTAAGCCGTACCCTAAGCCTAACCCTAAGCCTAACCCTAACCCTAGGTTACCCTTGACTGCTTCTGCCTCCAATAGATTTCCTAAGCACTAGTGTTTTAAGGAACAGCTTAAAAAGAGAATCCTAATGTGATTTCTTTATAATGGGTGTGTTCCTTATCTTATCCTAGTGTCTAAACTCTTCTCCATGGCTGGACCCTCAAATAATATTCCTTTACGTGCTAAGGGGTATCTAGAGAGTGGGATAGGTTTAATAACTACCCTAACCCTAACGCGTACCCTAACCCTAACCCCTACCCTAACCCTAACACGTACCCTAATCCTAACCCGTACCCTAAACCGAGCCCTAACCCTAACACTAACCCTAACCCTAACCCTAACCCATACCCTACGCCGTACCCGCACCCCTCCCTGAACCCGTACCCTAAGCCGTACCCTAAGCCTAACCCTAAGCCTAACCCTAACCCTAGGCTACCCTTGACTGCTTCTGCCTCCAATAGATTTCCTAAGCACTAGTGTTTTAACGAACAGCTTAAAAAGAGAATCCTAAAGTGATTTCTTTATAATGGGTGTGTTCCTTATCTTATCCTAGTGTCTAAACTCTTCTCCATGGCTGGACCCCCAAATAATATTCCTTTACGTGCTAAGGGGTATCTAGAGAGTGGGATAGGTTTAATAACTACCCTAACCCTAACGCGTACCCTAACCCTAACCCCTACCCTAACCCTAACACGTACCCTAATCCTAACCCGTACCCTAAACCGAGCCCTAACCCTAACACTAACCCTAACCCTAACCCATACCCTACGCCGTACCCGAAACCCTCCCCGAACCCGTACCCTAAGCCGTACCCTAAGCCTCACCCTAAGCCTAACCTTATCCTAGGCTACCCTTGACTGCTTCTGCCTCCAATAGATTTCCTAAGCACTACTGTTTTAAGGAACAGCTTAAAAAGAGAATCCTAATGTGATTTCTTTATAATGGGTGTGTTCCTTATCTTATCCTAGTGTCTAAACTCTTCTCCATGGCTGCACCCCCAAATAATATTCCCTTACGTGCTAAGGGGTATCTAGAGAGTGGGATAGGTTTAATAACTACCCTAACCCTAACGCGTACCCTAACCCTAACCACTACCCTAACCCTAACACGTACCCTAATCCTAACCTGTACCCTAAACCGAGGCCTAACCCTAACACTAACCCTAACCCTAACCCTAACCCATACCCTACGCCGTACCCGCACCCCTCCCCGAACCCGTACCCTAAGCCATACCCTAAACCTAACCCTAAGCCTAACCCTAACCCTAGGCTACCCTTGACTGCTTCTGCCTCCAATTGATTTCCTAAGCAGTAGTGTTTTAAGGAACAGCTTAAAAAGAGAATCCTAATGTGATTTCTTTATAATGGGTGTGTTCCTTATCTTATCCTAGTGTCTAAACTCTTCTCCATGGCTGGACCCCCAAATAATATTCCTTTACGTGCTAAGGGGGAGCTAGAGAGTGGGATAGGTTTACTAACTACCCTAGCCCTAACGCGTAACCTAACCCTAACCCCTACCCTAACCCTAACACGTACCCTAATCCTAACCCGTACCCTAAACCGAGCCCTAACCCTAACACTAACCCAAACCCTAACCCTAACCCATACCCTACGCCGTACACGAACACCTCCCCGAACCCATACCCCAAGCCGTACCCTAACCCTAACCCTAAGCCTAACCCTAACCCTAGGCTACCCTTGACTGCTTCTGCCTCCAATAGATTTCCTAAGCACTAGTGTTTTAAGGAACAGCTTAAAAAGAGAATCCTAAAGTGATTTCTTTATAATGGGTGTGTTCCTTATCTTATCCTAGTGTCTAAACTCTTCTCCATGGCTGCACCCCCAAATAATATTCCTTTACGTGCTAAGGGGTATCTAGAGAGTGGGATAGGTTTAATAACTACCCTAACCCTAACGCGTACCCTAACCATAACCCCTACCCTAACCCTAACACGTACCCTAATCCTAACCCGTACCCTAAACCGAGCCCTAACCCTAACACTAACCCTAACCCTAACCCTAACCCATACCCTACGCCGTACCCGAAACCCTCCCTGAACTCGTACCCTAAGCCGTACCCTAAGCCTAACCCTAAGCCTAACCCTAACCCTAGGCTACCCTTGACTGCTTCTGCCTCCAATAGATTTCCTAAGCACTAGTGTTTTAAGGAACAGCTTAAAAAGAGAATCCTAATGTGATTTCTTTATAATGGGTGTGTTCCTTATCTTATCCTAGTGTCTAAACTTTTCTCCATGGCTGGACCCTCAAATAATATTCCTTTACGTGCTAAGGGGTATCTAGAGATTGGGATAGGTTTAATAACTACCCTAACCCTAACGCGTACCCTAACCCTAACCCCTACCCTAACCCTAACACGTACCCTAATCCTAACCCGTACCCTAAACCGAGCCCTAACCCTAACACTAACCCTAACCCTAACCCTAACCCATACCCTACGCCGTACCCGCACCCCTCCCTGAACCCGTACCCTAAGCCGTACCCTAAGACTAACCCTAAGCCTAACACTAACCCTAGGCTACCCTTGACTGCTTCTGCCTCCAATAGATTTCCTAAGCACTAGTGTTTTAACGAACAGCTTAAAAAGAGAATCCTAAAGTGATTTCTTTATAATGGGTGTGTTCCTTATCTTATCCTAGTGTCTAAACTCTTCTCCATGGCTGGACCCCCAAATAATATTCCTTTACGTGCTAAGGGGTATCTAGAGAGTGGGATAGGTTTAATAACTACCCTAACCCTAACGCGTACCCTAACCCTAACCCCTACCCTAACCCTAACACGTACCCTAATCCTAACCCGTACCCTAAACCGAGCCCTAACCCTAACACTAACCCTAACCCTAACCCTAACCCATACCCTACGCCGTACCCGCACCCCTCCCCGAACCCGTACCCTAAGCCGTACCCTAAGCCTAACCCTAAGCCTAACCCTAACCCTAGGCTACCCTTGACTGCTTCTGCCTCCAATAGATTTCCTAAGCACTACTGTTTTAAGGAACAGCTTAAAAAGAGAATCCTAATGTGATTTCTTTATAATGGGTGTGTTCCTTATCTTATCCTAGTGTCTAAACTCTTCTCCATGGCTGCACCCCCAAATAATATTCCCTTACGTGCTAAGGGGTATCTAGAGAGTGGGATAGGTTTAATAACTACCCTAACCCTAACGCGTACCCTAACCCTAACCCCTACCCTAACCCTAACACGTACCCTAATCCTAACCTGTACCCTAAACCGAGCCCTAACCCTAACACTAACCCTAACCCTAACCCTAACCCATACCCTACGCCGTACCCGCACCCCTCCCCGAACTCGTACCCTAAGCCATACCCTAAACCTAACCCTAAGCCTAACCCTAACCCTAGGCTACCCTTGACTGCTTCTGCCTCCAATTGATTTCCTAAGCAGTAGTGTTTTAAGGAACAGCTTAAAAAGAGAATCCTAAAGTGATTTCTTTATAATGGGTGTGTTCCTTATCTTATCCTAGTGTCTAAACTCTTCTCCATGGCTGGACCCCCAAATAATATTCCTTTACGTGCTAAGGGGGAGCTAGAGAGTGGGATAGGTTTACTAACTACCCTAGCCCTAACGCGTAACCTAACCCTAACCCCTACCCTAACCCTAACACGTACCCTAATCCTAACCCGTACCCTAAACCGAGCCCTAACCCTAACACTAACCCAAACCCTAACCCTAACCCATACCCTACACCGTACACGAACACCTCCCCGAACCCATACCCCAAGCCGTACCCTAAACCTAACCCTAAGCCTAACCCTAACACTAGGCTACCCTTGACTGCTTCTGCCTCCAATAGATTTCCTAAGCACTAGTGTTTTAAGGAACAGCTTAAAAAGAGAATCCTAATGTGATTTCTTTATAATGGGTGTGTTCCTTATCTTATCCTAGTGTCTAAACTCTTCTCCATGGCTGCACCCCCAAATAATATTGCCTTACGTGCTAAGGGGTATCTAGAGAGTGGGATAGGTTTAATAACTACCCTAACCCTAATGCGTACTCTAACCCTAACCCCTAACCTAACACTAACACGTACCCTAATCCTAACCCGTACCCTAAACCGAGCCCTAACCCTAACACTAACACTAACCCTAACCCTAACCCATACCCTACGCCGTACCTGAACCCCTCCCCAAACCCGTACTCTAAGCCGTACCCTAAGCCTAACCCTAAGCCTAACACTAACCCTAGGCTACCCTTGACTGCTTCTGCCTCCAATAGATTTCCTAAGCACTAGTGTTTTAAGCAACAGCTTAAAAAGAGAATCCTAATGTGATTTCTTTATAATGGGTGTGTTCCTTATTTATCCTAGTGTCTAAATTCTTCTCCATGGCTGGAACCCCAAATAATATTCCTTTACGTGCTAAGGGGTATCTAGAGAGTGGGATAGGTTTACTAACTACCCTAACCCTAACGCGTACCCTAACCCTAACCCCTACCCTAACCCTAACACGTACCCTAATCCTAACCCGTACCCTAAACCGAGCCCTAACCCTAACACTAACCCTAACCCTAACCCTAACCCATACCCTACGCCGTACCCGAAACCCTCCCCGAACCCGTACCCTAAGCCGTACCCTAAGCCTAACCCTAAGCCTAACCCTAACCCTAGGCTACCCTTGACTGCTTCTGCCTCCAATAGATTTCCTAAGCACTAGTGTTTTAAGGAACAGCTTAAAAAGAGAATCCTAATGTGATTTCTTTATAATGGGTGTGTTCCTTATCTTATCCTATTGTCTAAACTCTTCTCCATGGCTGGACCCTCAAATAATATTCCTTTACGTGCTAAGGGGTATCTAGAGAGTGGGATAGGTTTAATAACTACCCTAACCCTAATGCATACCCTAACCCTAACCCCTACCCTAACCCTAACACGTACCCTAATCCTAACCCGTACCCTAAACCGAGCCCTAACCCTAACACTAACCCTAACCCTAACCCTAACCCATACCCTATGCCGTACCCGAACCCCTCCCCGAACCCATTCCCCAAGCCGTACCCTAAACATAACCCTAAGCCTAACCCTAACCCTAGGCTACCCTTGACTGCTTCTGCCTCCAATAGATTTCCTAAGCACTAGTGTTTTAAGGAACAGCTTAAAAAGAGAATCCTAATGTGATTTCTTTATAATGGGTGTGTTCCTTATCTTATCCTAGTGTCTAAACTCTTCTCCATGGCTGCACCCCCAAATAATATTGCCTTACGTGCTAAGGGGTATCTAGAGAGTGGGATAGGTTTAATAACTACCCTAACCCTAATGCGTACTCTAACCCTAACCCCTAACCTAACACTAACACGTACCCTAATCCTAACCCGTACACTAAACCGAGCCCTAACCCTAACACTAACACTAACCCTAACCCTAACCCATACCCTACGCCGTACCCGCACCCCTCCCTGAACCCGTACCCTAAGCCGTACCCTAAGACTAACCCTAAGCCTAACCCTAACCCTAGGCTACCCTTGACTGCTTCTGCCTCCAATAGATTTCCTAAGCACTAGTGTTTTAACGAACAGCTTAAAAAGAGAATCCTAAAGTGATTTCTTTATAATGGGTGTGTTCCTTATCTTATCCTAGTGTCTAAACTCTTCTCCATGGCTGCACCCCCAAATAATATTCCCTTACGTGCTAAGGGGTATCTAGAGAGTGGGATAGGTTTAATAACTACCCTAACCCTAACGCGTACCCTAACCCTAACCCCTACCCTAACCCTAACACGTACCCTAATCCTAACCTGTACCCTAAACCGAGCCCTAACCCTAACACTAACCCTAACCCTAACCCTAACCCATACCCTACGCCGTACCCGAACCCCTCCCCGAACTCGTACCCTAAGCCATACCCTAAACCTAACCCTAAGCCTAACCCTAACCCTAGGCTACCCTTGACTGCTTCTGCCTCCAATTGATTTCCTAAGCAGTAGTGTTTTAAGGAACAGCTTAAAAAGAGAATCCTAAAGTGATTTCTTTATAATGGGTGTGTTCCTTATCTTATCCTAGTGTCTAAACTCTTCTCCATGGCTGGACCCCCAAATAATATTCCTTTACGTGCTAAGGGGGAGCTAGAGAGTGGGATAGGTTTACTAACTACCCTAGCCCTAACGCGTAACCTAACCCTAACCCCTACCCTAACCCTAACACGTACCCTAATCCTAACCCGTACCCTAAACCGAGCCCTAACCCTAACACTAACCCAAACCCTAACCCTAACCCATACCCTACGCCGTACACGAACACCTCCCCGAACCCATACCCCAAGCCGTACCCTAAACCTAACCCTAAGCCTAACCCTAACACTAGGCTACCCTTGACTGCTTCTGCCTCCAATAGATTTCCTAAGCACTAGTGTTTTAAGGAACAGCTTAAAAAGAGAATCCTAATGTGATTTCTTTATAATGGGTGTGTTCCTTATCTTATCCTAGTGTCTAAACTCTTCTCCATGGCTGCACCCCCAAATAATATTGCCTTACGTGCTAAGGGGTATCTAGAGAGTGGGATAGGTTTAATAACTACCCTAACCCTAATGCGTACTCTAACCCTAACCCCTAACCTAACACTAACACGTACCCTAATCCTAACCCGTACCCTAAACCGAGCCCTAACCCTAACACTAACACTAACCCTAACCCTAACCCATACCCTACGCCGTACCTGAACCCCTCCCCAAACCCGTACCGAAAGCCGTACCCTAAGCCTAACCCTAAACCTAACACTAACCCTAGGCTACCCTTGACTGCTTCTGCCTCCAATAGATTTCCTAAGCACTAGTGTTTTAAGGAACAGCTTAAAAAGAGAATCCTAATGTGATTTCTTTATAATGGGTGTGTTCCTTATCTTATCCTAGTGTCTAAACTCTTCTCCATGGCTGGACCCCCAAATAATATTCCTTTACGTGCTAAGGGGTATCTAGAGAGTGGGATAGGTTTAATAACTACCCTAACCCTAACGCATACCCTAACCCTAACCCCTACCCTAACCCTAACACGTACCCTAATCCTAACCCGTACCCTAAACCGAGCCCTAACCCTAACACTAACCCTAACCATAACCCTAACCCATACCCTACGCCGTACCCGAACCCCTCCCCGAACCCATTCCCCAAGCCGTACCCTAAACCTAACCCTAAGCCTAACCCTAACCCTAGGCTACCCTTGACTGCTTCTGCCTCCAATAGATTTCCTAAGCACTAGTGTTTTAAGGAACAGCTTAAAAAGAGAATCCTAATGTGATTTCTTTATAATGGGTGTGTTCCTTATCTTATCCTAGTGTCTAAACTCTTCTCCATGGCTGCACCCCCAAATAATATTGCCTTACGTGCTAAGGGGTATCTAGAGAGTGGGATAGGTTTAATAACTACCCTAAACCTAATGCGTACTCTAACCCTAACCCCTACCCTAACACTAACACGTACCCTAATCCTAACCCGTACCCTAAACCGAGCCCTAACCCTAACACTAACACTAACCCTAACCCTAACCCATACCCTACGCCGTACCTGAACCCCTCCCCAAACCCGTACTCTAAGCCGTACCCTAAGCCTAACCCTAAGCCTAACACTAACCCTAGGCTACCCTTGACTGCTTCTGCCTCCAATAGATTTCCTAAGCACTAGTGTTTTAAGCAACAGCTTAAAAAGAGAATCCTAATGTGATTTCTTTATAATGGGTGTGTTCCTTATCTTATCCTAGTGTCTAAATTCTTCTCCATGGCTGGAACCCCAAATAATATTCCTTTACGTGCTAAGGGGTATCTAGAGAGTGGGATAGGTTTACTAACTACCCTAACCCTAACGCGTACCCTAACCCTAACCCCTACCCTAAACCTAACACGTACCCTAATCCTAACCGTACCCTAAACCGAGCCCTAACCCTAACACTAACCCTAACCCTAACCCTAACCCATACCCTACGCCGTACCCGCACCCCTCCCCGAACCCGTACCCTAAGCCGTACCCTAAGCCTAACCCTAAGCCTAACCCTAACCCTAGGCTACCCTTGACTGCTTCTGCCTCCAATAGATTTCCTAAGCACTAGTGTTTTAAGGAACAGCTTAAAAAGAGAATCCTAAAGTGATTTCTTTATAATGGGTGTGTTCCTTATCTTATCCTAGTGTCTAAACTCTTCTCCATGGCTGGACCCCCAAATAATATTCCTTTACGTGCTAAGGGGTATCTAGAGAGTGGGATAGGTTTAATAACTACCCTAACCCTAACGCGTACCCTAACCCTAACCCCTACCCTAACCCTAACACGTACCCTAATCCTAACCCGTACCCTAAACCGAGCCCTAACCCTAACACTAACCCTAACCCTAACCCATACCCTACGCCGTACCCGAAACCCTCCCCGAACCCGTACCCTAAGCCGTACCCTAAGCCTCACCCTAAGCCTAACCTTATCCTAGGCTACCCTTGACTGCTTCTGCCTCCAATAGATTTCCTAAGCACTAGTGTTTTAAGGAACAGCTTAAAAAGAGAATCCTAATGTGATTTCTTTATAATGGGTGTGTTCCTTATCTTATCCTAGTGTCTAAACTCTTCTCCATGGCTGGACCCCCAAATAATATTCCTTTACGTGCTAAGGGGTATCTAGAGAGTGGGATAGGTTTAATAACTACCCTAACCCTAACGCGTACCCTAACCCTAACCCCTACCCTAACCCTAACACGTACCCTAATCCTAACCCGTACCCTAAACCGAGCCCTAACCCTAACAATAACCCTAACCCTAACCCTAACCCATACCCTACGCCGTACCCGAAACCCTCCCCGAACCCGTACCCTAAGCCGTACCCTAAGCCTAACCCTAAGCCTAACCCTAACGCTAGGTTACCCTTGACTGCTTCTGCCTCCAATAGATTTCCTAAGCACTAGTGTTTTAAGGAACAGCTTAAAAAGAGAATCCTAATGTGATTTCTTTATAATGGGTGTGTTCCTTATCTTATCCTAGTGTCTAAACTCTTCTCCATGGCTGGACCCTCAAATAATATTCCTTTACGTGCTAAGGGGTATCTAGAGAGTGGGATAGGTTTAATAACTACCCTAACCCTAACGCGTACCCTAACCCTAACCCCTACCCTAACCCTAACACGTACCCTAATACTAACCTGTACCCTAAACCGAGCCCTAACCCTAACACTAACCCTAACCCTAACCCATACTCTACGCCGTACCCGCACCCCTGCCCGAACCCGTACCCTAAGCCGTACCCTAAGCCTAACCCTAAGCCTAACCCTAACCCTAGGCTACCCTTGACTGCTTCTGCCTCCAATAGATTTCCTAAGCACTAGTGTTTTAAGGAACAGCTTAAAAAGAGAATCCTAATGTGATTTCTTTATAATGGGTGTGTTCCTTATCTTATCCTAGTGTCTAAACTCTTCTCCATGGCTGGACCCCCAAATAATATTCCTTTACGTGCTAAGGGGTATCTAGAGAGTGGGATAGGTTTAATAACTACCCTAACCCTAACGCATACCCTAACCCTAAACCCTACCCTAACCCTAACACGTACCCTAATCCTAACCCGTACCCTAAACCGAGCCCTAACCCTAACACTAACCCTAACCCTAACCCTAACCCATACCCTACGCCGTACCCGAACCCCTCCCCGAACCCATTCCCCAAGCCGTACCCTAAACCTAACCCTAAGCCTAACCCTAACCCTAGGCTACCCTTGACTGCTTCTGCCTCCAATAGATTTCCTAAGCACTAGTGTTTTAAGGAACAGCTTAAAAAGAGAATCCTAATGTGATTTCTTTATAATGGGTGTGTTCCTTATCTTATCCTAGTGTCTAAACTCTTCTCCATGGCTGCACCCCCAAATAATATTGCCTTACGTGCTAAGGGGTATCTAGAGAGTGGGATAGGTTTAATAACTACCCTAACCCTAATGCGTACTCTAACCCTAACCCCTAACCTAACACTAACACGTACCCTAATCCTAACCGTACCCTAAACCGAGCCCTAACCCTAACACTAACCCTAACCCTAACCCTAACCCATACCCTACGCCGTACCCGCACCCCTCCCCGAACCCGTAACCTAAGCCGTACCCTAAGCCTAACCCTAAGCCTAACCCTAACCCTAGGCTACCCTTGACTGCTTCTGCCTCCAATAGATTTCCTAAGCACTACTGTTTTAAGGAACAGCTTAAAAAGAGAATCCTAATGTGATTTCTTTATAATGGGTGTGTTCCTTATCTTATCCTAGTGTCTAAACTCTTCTCCATGGCTGCACCCCCAAATAATATTCCCTTACGTGCTAAGGGGTATCTAGAGAGTGGGATAGGTTTAATAACTACCCTAACCCTAACGCGTACCCTAACCCTAACCCCTACCCTAACCCTAACACGTACCCTAATCCTAACCTGTACCCTAAACCGAGGCCTAACCCTAACACTAACCCTAACCCTAACCCTAACCCATACCCTACGCCGTACCCGCACCCCTCCCCGAACCCGTACCCTAAGCCATACCCTAAACCTAACCCTAAGCCTAACCCTAACCCTAGGCTACCCTTGACTGCTTCTGCCTCCAATTGATTTCCTAAGCAGTAGTGTTTTAAGGAACAGCTTAAAAAGAGAATCCTAATGTGATTTCTTTATAATGGGTGTGTTCCTTATCTTATCCTAGTGTCTAAACTCTTCTCCATGGCTGGACCCCCAAATAATATTCCTTTACGTGCTAAGGGGGAGCTAGAGAGTGGGATAGGTTTACTAACTACCCTAGCCCTAACGCGTATCCTAACCCTAACCCCTACCCTAACCCTAACACGTACCCTAATCCTAACCCGTACCCTAAACCGAGCCCTAACCCTAACACTAACCCAAACCCTAACCCTAACCCATACCCTACGCCGTACACGAACACCTCCCCGAACCCATACCCCAAGCCGTACCCTAACCCTAACCCTAAGCCTAACCCTAACCCTAGGCTACCCTTGACTGCTTCTGCCTCCAATAGATTTCCTAAGCACTACTGTTTTAAGGAACAGCTTAAAAAGAGAATCCTAAAGTGATTTCTTTATAATGGGTGTATTCCTTATCTTATCCTAGTGTCTAAACTCTTCTCCATGGCTGCACCCCCAAATAATATTCCTTTACGTGCTAAGGGGTATCTAGAGAGTGGGATAGGTTTAATAACTACCCTAACCCTAACGCGTACCCTAACCCTAACCCCTACCCTAACCCTAACACGTACCCTAATCCTAACCCGTACCCTAAACCGAGCCCTAACCCTAACACTAACCCTAACCCTAACCCTAACCCATACCCTACGCCGTACCCGAAACCCTCCCTGAACTCGTACCCTAAGCCGTACCCTAAGCATAACCCTAAGCCTAACCCTAACCCTAGGCTACCCTTGACTGCTTCTGCCTCCAATAGATTTCCTAAGCACTAGTGTTTTAAGGAACAGCTTAAAAAGAGAATCCTAATGTGATTTCTTTATAATGGGTGTGTTCCTTATCTTATCCTAGTGTCTAAACTTTTCTCCATGGCTGGACCCTCAAATAATATTCCTTTACGTGCTAAGGGGTATCTAGAGATTGGGATAGGTTTAATAACTACCCTAACCCTAACGCGTACCCTAACCCTAACCCCTACCCTAACCCTAACACGTACCCTAATCCTAACCCGTACCCTAAACCGAGCCCTAACCCTAACACTAACCCTAACCCTAACCCTAACCCATACCCTACGCCGTACCCGCACCCCTCCCTGAACCCGTACCCTAAGCCGTACCCTAAGACTAACCCTAAGCCTAACCCTAACCCTAGGCTACCCTTGACTGCTTCTGCCTCCAATAGATTTCCTAAGCACTAGTGTTTTAACGAACAGCTTAAAAAGAGAATCCTAATGTGATTTCTTTATAATGGGTGTGTTCCTTATCTTATCCTAGTGTCTAAACTCTTCTCCATGGCTGGACCCCCAAATAATATTCCTTTACGTGCTAAGGGGTATCTAGAGAGTGGGATAGGTTTAATAACTACCCTAACCCTAACGCGTACCCTAACCCTAACCCCTACCCTAACCCTAACACGTACCCTAATCCTAACCCGTACCCTAAACCGAGCCCTAACCCTAACACTAACCCTAACCCTAACCCTAACCCATACCCTACGCCGTACCCGCACCCCTCCCCGAACCCGTACCCTAAGCCGTACCCTAAGCCTAACCCTAAGCCTAACCCTAACCCTAGGCTACCCTTGACTGCTTCTGCCTCCAATAGATTTCCTAAGCACTACTGTTTTAAGGAACAGCTTAAAAAGAGAATCCTAATGTGATTTCTTTATAATGGGTGTGTTCCTTATCTTATCCTAGTGTCTAAACTCTTCTCCATGGCTGCACCCCCAAATAATATTCCCTTACGTGCTAAGGGGTATCTAGAGAGTGGGATAGGTTTAATAACTACCCTAACCCTAACGCGTACCCTAACCCTAACCCCTACCCTAACCCTAACACGTACCCTAATCCTAACCTGTACCCTAAACCGAGCCCTAACCCTAACACTAACCCTAACCCTAACCCTAACCCATACCCTACGCCGTACCCGCACCCCTCCCCGAACTCGTACCCTAAGCCATACCCTAAACCTAACCCTAAGCCTAACCCTAACCCTAGGCTACCCTTGACTGCTTCTGCCTCCAATTGATTTCCTAAGCAGTAGTGTTTTAAGGAACAGCTTAAAAAGAGAATCCTAAAGTGATTTCTTTATAATGGGTGTGTTCCTTATCTTATCCTAGTGTCTAAACTCTTCTCCATGGCTGGACCCCCAAATAATATTCCTTTACGTGCTAAGGGGGAGCTAGAGAGTGGGATAGGTTTACTAACTACCCTAGCCCTAACGCGTAACCTAACCCTAACCCCTACCCTAACCCTAACACGTACCCTAATCCTAACCCGTACCCTAAACCGAGCCCTAACCCTAACACTAACCCAAACCCTAACCCTAACCCATACCCTACACCGTACACGAACACCTCCCCGAACCCATACCCCAAGCCGTACCCTAAACCTAACCCTAAGCCTAACCCTAACACTAGGCTACCCTTGACTGCTTCTGCCTCCAATAGATTTCCTAAGCACTAGTGTTTTAAGGAACAGCTTAAAAAGAGAATCCTAATGTGATTTCTTTATAATGGGTGTGTTCCTTATCTTATCCTAGTGTCTAAACTCTTCTCCATGGCTGCACCCCCAAATAATATTGCCTTACGTGCTAAGGGGTATCTAGAGAGTGGGATAGGTTTAATAACTACCCTAACCCTAATGCGTACTCTAACCCTAACCCCTAACCTAACACTAACACGTACCCTAATCCTAACCCGTACCCTAAACCGAGCCCTAACCCTAACACTAACACTAACCCTAACCCTAACCCATACCCTACGCCGTACCTGAACCCCTCCCCAAACCCGTACTCTAAGCCGTACCCTAAGCCTAACCCTAAGCCTAACACTAACCCTAGGCTACCCTTGACTGCTTCTGCCTCCAATAGATTTCCTAAGCACTAGTGTTTTAAGCAACAGCTTAAAAAGAGAATCCTAATGTGATTTCTTTATAATGGGTGTGTTCCTTATTTATCCTAGTGTCTAAATTCTTCTCCATGGCTGGAACCCCAAATAATATTCCTTTACGTGCTAAGGGGTATCTAGAGAGTGGGATAGGTTTACTAACTACCCTAACCCTAACGCGTACCCTAACCCTAACCCCTACCCTAACCCTAACACGTACCCTAATCCTAACCCGTACCCTAAACCGAGCCCTAACCCTAACACTAACCCTAACCCTAACCCTAACCCATACCCTACGCCGTACCCGAAACCCTCCCCGAACCCGTACCCTAAGCCGTACCCTAAGCCTAACCCTAAGCCTAACCCTAACCCTAGGCTACCCTTGACTGCTTCTGCCTCCAATAGATTTCCTAAGCACTAGTGTTTTAAGGAACAGCTTAAAAAGAGAATCCTAATGTGATTTCTTTATAATGGGTGTGTTCCTTATCTTATCCTATTGTCTAAACTCTTCTCCATGGCTGGACCCTCAAATAATATTCCTTTACGTGCTAAGGGGTATCTAGAGAGTGGGATAGGTTTAATAACTACCCTAACCCTAATGCATACCCTAACCCTAACCCCTACCCTAACCCTAACACGTACCCTAATCCTAACCCGTACCCTAAACCGAGCCCTAACCCTAACACTAACCCTAACCCTAACCCTAACCCATACCCTATGCCGTACCCGAACCCCTCCCCGAACCCATTCCCCAAGCCGTACCCTAAACATAACCCTAAGCCTAACCCTAACCCTAGGCTACCCTTGACTGCTTCTGCCTCCAATAGATTTCCTAAGCACTAGTGTTTTAAGGAACAGCTTAAAAAGAGAATCCTAATGTGATTTCTTTATAATGGGTGTGTTCCTTATCTTATCCTAGTGTCTAAACTCTTCTCCATGGCTGCACCCCCAAATAATATTGCCTTACGTGCTAAGGGGTATCTAGAGAGTGGGATAGGTTTAATAACTACCCTAACCCTAATGCGTACTCTAACCCTAACCCCTAACCTAACACTAACACGTACCCTAATCCTAACCCGTACACTAAACCGAGCCCTAACCCTAACACTAACACTAACCCTAACCCTAACCCATACCCTACGCCGTACCCGCACCCCTCCCTGAACCCGTACCCTAAGCCGTACCCTAAGACTAACCCTAAGCCTAACCCTAACCCTAGGCTACCCTTGACTGCTTCTGCCTCCAATAGATTTCCTAAGCACTAGTGTTTTAACGAACAGCTTAAAAAGAGAATCCTAAAGTGATTTCTTTATAATGGGTGTGTTCCTTATCTTATCCTAGTGTCTAAACTCTTCTCCATGGCTGCACCCCCAAATAATATTCCCTTACGTGCTAAGGGGTATCTAGAGAGTGGGATAGGTTTAATAACTACCCTAACCCTAACGCGTACCCTAACCCTAACCCCTACCCTAACCCTAACACGTACCCTAATCCTAACCTGTACCCTAAACCGAGCCCTAACCCTAACACTAACCCTAACCCTAACCCTAACCCATACCCTACGCCGTACCCGAACCCCTCCCCGAACTCGTACCCTAAGCCATACCCTAAACCTAACCCTAAGCCTAACCCTAACCCTAGGCTACCCTTGACTGCTTCTGCCTCCAATTGATTTCCTAAGCAGTAGTGTTTTAAGGAACAGCTTAAAAAGAGAATCCTAAAGTGATTTCTTTATAATGGGTGTGTTCCTTATCTTATCCTAGTGTCTAAACTCTTCTCCATGGCTGGACCCCCAAATAATATTCCTTTACGTGCTAAGGGGGAGCTAGAGAGTGGGATAGGTTTACTAACTACCCTAGCCCTAACGCGTAACCTAACCCTAACCCCTACCCTAACCCTAACACGTACCCTAATCCTAACCCGTACCCTAAACCGAGCCCTAACCCTAACACTAACCCAAACCCTAACCCTAACCCATACCCTACGCCGTACACGAACACCTCCCCGAACCCATACCCCAAGCCGTACCCTAAACCTAACCCTAAGCCTAACCCTAACACTAGGCTACCCTTGACTGCTTCTGCCTCCAATAGATTTCCTAAGCACTAGTGTTTTAAGGAACAGCTTAAAAAGAGAATCCTAATGTGATTTCTTTATAATGGGTGTGTTCCTTATCTTATCCTAGTGTCTAAACTCTTCTCCATGGCTGCACCCCCAAATAATATTGCCTTACGTGCTAAGGGGTATCTAGAGAGTGGGATAGGTTTAATAACTACCCTAACCCTAATGCGTACTCTAACCCTAACCCCTAACCTAACACTAACACGTACCCTAATCCTAACCCGTACCCTAAACCGAGCCCTAACCCTAACACTAACACTAACCCTAACCCTAACCCATACCCTACGCCGTACCTGAACCCCTCCCCAAACCCGTACCGAAAGCCGTACCCTAAGCCTAACCCTAAACCTAACACTAACCCTAGGCTACCCTTGACTGCTTCTGCCTCCAATAGATTTCCTAAGCACTAGTGTTTTAAGGAACAGCTTAAAAAGAGAATCCTAATGTGATTTCTTTATAATGGGTGTGTTCCTTATCTTATCCTAGTGTCTAAACTCTTCTCCATGGCTGGACCCCCAAATAATATTCCTTTACGTGCTAAGGGGTATCTAGAGAGTGGGATAGGTTTAATAACTACCCTAACCCTAACGCATACCCTAACCCTAACCCCTACCCTAACCCTAACACGTACCCTAATCCTAACCCGTACCCTAAACCGAGCCCTAACCCTAACACTAACCCTAACCATAACCCTAACCCATACCCTACGCCGTACCCGAACCCCTCCCCGAACCCATTCCCCAAGCCGTACCCTAAACCTAACCCTAAGCCTAACCCTAACCCTAGGCTACCCTTGACTGCTTCTGCCTCCAATAGATTTCCTAAGCACTAGTGTTTTAAGGAACAGCTTAAAAAGAGAATCCTAATGTGATTTCTTTATAATGGGTGTGTTCCTTATCTTATCCTAGTGTCTAAACTCTTCTCCATGGCTGCACCCCCAAATAATATTGCCTTACGTGCTAAGGGGTATCTAGAGAGTGGGATAGGTTTAATAACTACCCTAAACCTAATGCGTACTCTAACCCTAACCCCTACCCTAACACTAACACGTACCCTAATCCTAACCCGTACCCTAAACCGAGCCCTAACCCTAACACTAACACTAACCCTAACCCTAACCCATACCCTACGCCGTACCTGAACCCCTCCCCAAACCCGTACTCTAAGCCGTACCCTAAGCCTAACCCTAAGCCTAACACTAACCCTAGGCTACCCTTGACTGCTTCTGCCTCCAATAGATTTCCTAAGCACTAGTGTTTTAAGCAACAGCTTAAAAAGAGAATCCTAATGTGATTTCTTTATAATGGGTGTGTTCCTTATCTTATCCTAGTGTCTAAATTCTTCTCCATGGCTGGAACCCCAAATAATATTCCTTTACGTGCTAAGGGGTATCTAGAGAGTGGGATAGGTTTACTAACTACCCTAACCCTAACGCGTACCCTAACCCTAACCCCTACCCTAAACCTAACACGTACCCTAATCCTAACCGTACCCTAAACCGAGCCCTAACCCTAACACTAACCCTAACCCTAACCCTAACCCATACCCTACGCCGTACCCGCACCCCTCCCCGAACCCGTACCCTAAGCCGTACCCTAAGCCTAACCCTAAGCCTAACCCTAACCCTAGGCTACCCTTGACTGCTTCTGCCTCCAATAGATTTCCTAAGCACTAGTGTTTTAAGGAACAGCTTAAAAAGAGAATCCTAATGTGATTTCTTTATAATGGGTGTGTTCCTTATCTTATCCTAGTGTCTAAACTCTTCTCCATGGCTGGACCCCCAAATAATATTCCTTTACGTGCTAAGGGGTATCTAGAGAGTGGGATAGGTTTAATAACTACCCTAACCCTAACGCGTACCCTAACCCTAACCCCTACCCTAACCCTAACACGTACCCTAATCCTAACCCGTACCCTAAACCGAGCCCTAACCCTAACACTAACCCTAACCCTAACCCTAACCCATACCCTACACCGTGCCCGAAACCCTCCCCGAACCCGTACCCTAAGCCGTACCCTAAGCCTAACCCTAAGCCTAACCCTAACCCTAGGCTACCCTTGACTGCTTCTGCCTCCAATAGATTTCCTAAGCACTAGTGTTTTAAGGAACAGCTTAAAAAGAGAATCCTAATGTGATTTCTTTATAATGGGTGTGTTCCTTATCTTATCCTAGTGTCTAAACTCTTCTCCATGGCTGGACCCTCAAATAATATTCCTTTACGTGCTAAGGGGTATCTAGAGAGTGGGATAGGTTTAATAACTACCCTAACCCTAACGCGTACCCTAACCCTAACCCCTACCCTAACCCTAACACGTACCCTAATACTAACCTGTACACTAAACCGAGCCCTAACCCTAACACTAACCCTAACCCTAACCCATACCCTACGCCGTACCCGCACCCCTCCCCAAACCCGTACCCTAAGCCGTACCCTAAGCCTAACCCTAAGCCTAACCCTAACCCTAGGCTACCCTTGACTGCTTCTGCCTCCAATAGATTTCCTAAGCACTAGTGTTTTAAGGAACAGCTTAAAAAGAGAATCCTAATGTGATTTCTTTATAATGGGTGTGTTCCTTATCTTATCCTAGTGTCTAAACTCTTCTCCATGGCTGGACCCCCAAATAATATTCCTTTACGTGCTAAGGGGTATCTAGAGAGTGGGATAGGTTTAATAACTACCCTAACCCTAACGCATACCCTAACCCTAACCCCTACCCTAACCCTAACACGTACCCTAATCCTAACCCGTACCCTAAACCGAGCCCTAACCCTAACACTAACCCTAACCCTAACCCTAACCCATACCCTATGCCGTACCCGAACCCCTCCCCGAACCCATTCCCCAAGCCGTACCCTAAACATAACCCTAAGCCTAACCCTAACCCTAGGCTACCCTTGACTGCTTCTGCCTCCAATAGATTTCCTAAGCACTAGTGTTTTAAGGAACAGCTTAAAAAGAGAATCCTAATGTGATTTCTTTATAATGGGTGTGTTCCTTATCTTATCCTAGTGTCTAAACTCTTCTCCATGGCTGCACCCCCAAATAATATTGCCTTACGTGCTAAGGGGTATCTAGAGAGTGGGATAGGTTTAATAACTACCCTAACCCTAATGCGTACTCTAACCCTAACCCCTAACCTAACACTAAC
This sequence comes from Balaenoptera borealis, assembly GCF_965194805.1. Classification (NCBI taxonomy): domain Eukaryota; kingdom Metazoa; phylum Chordata; class Mammalia; order Artiodactyla; family Balaenopteridae; genus Balaenoptera; species Balaenoptera borealis. The sequence goes on along the minus strand of NW_028123906.1, from coordinate 407,437 downwards.
ACGTACCCTAATCCTAACCCGTACACTAAACCGAGCCCTAACCCTAACACTAACACTAACCCTAACCCTAACCCATACCCTACGCCGTACCTGAACCCCTCCCCAAACCCGTACCGAAAGCCGTACCCTAAGCCTAACCCTAAACCTAACACTAACCCTAGGCTACCCTTGACTGCTTCTGCCTCCAATAGATTTCCTAAGCACTAGTGTTTTAAGCAACAGCTTAAAAAGAGAATCCTAATGTGATTTCTTTATAATGGGTGTGTTCCTTATCTTATCCTAGTGTCTAAATTCTTCTCCATGGCTGGAACCCCAAATAATATTCCTTTACGTGCTAAGGGGTATCTAGAGAGTGGGATAGGTTTACTAACTACCCTAACCCTAACGCGTACCCTAACCCTAACCCCTACCCTAAACCTAACACGTACCCTAATCCTAACCGTACCCTAAACCGAGCCCTAACCCTAACACTAACCCTAACCCTAACCCTAACCCATACCCTACGCCGTACCCGCACCCCTCCCCGAACCCGTAACCTAAGCCGTACCCTAAGCCTAACCCTAAGCCTAACCCTAACCCTAGGCTACCCTTGACTGCTTCTGCCTCCAATAGATTTCCTAAGCACTACTGTTTTAAGGAACAGCTTAAAAAGAGAATCCTAATGTGATTTCTTTATAATGGGTGTGTTCCTTATCTTATCCTAGTGTCTAAACTCTTCTCCATGGCTGCACCCCCAAATAATATTGCCTTACGTGCTAAGGGGTATCTAGAGAGTGGGATAGGTTTAATAACTACCCTAACCCTAATGCGTACTCTAACCCTAACCCCTAACCTAACACTAACACGTACCCTAATCCTAACCCGTACACTAAACCGAGCCCTAACCCTAACACTAACACTAACCCTAACCCTAACCCATACCCTACGCCGTACCCGCACCCCTCCCTGAACCCGTACCCTAAGCCGTACCCTAAGACTAACCCTAAGCCTAACCCTAACCCTAGGCTACCCTTGACTGCTTCTGCCTCCAATAGATTTCCTAAGCACTAGTGTTTTAACGAACAGCTTAAAAAGAGAATCCTAAAGTGATTTCTTTATAATGGGTGTGTTCCTTATCTTATCCTAGTGTCTAAACTCTTCTCCATGGCTGCACCCCCAAATAATATTCCCTTACGTGCTAAGGGGTATCTAGAGAGTGGGATAGGTTTAATAACTACCCTAACCCTAACGCGTACCCTAACCCTAACCCCTACCCTAACCCTAACACGTACCCTAATCCTAACCTGTACCCTAAACCGAGCCCTAACCCTAACACTAACCCTAACCCTAACCCTAACCCATACCCTACGCCGTACCCGAACCCCTCCCCGAACTCGTACCCTAAGCCATACCCTAAACCTAACCCTAAGCCTAACCCTAACCCTAGGCTACCCTTGACTGCTTCTGCCTCCAATTGATTTCCTAAGCAGTAGTGTTTTAAGGAACAGCTTAAAAAGAGAATCCTAAAGTGATTTCTTTATAATGGGTGTGTTCCTTATCTTATCCTAGTGTCTAAACTCTTCTCCATGGCTGGACCCCCAAATAATATTCCTTTACGTGCTAAGGGGGAGCTAGAGAGTGGGATAGGTTTACTAACTACCCTAGCCCTAACGCGTAACCTAACCCTAACCCCTACCCTAACCCTAACACGTACCCTAATCCTAACCCGTACCCTAAACCGAGCCCTAACCCTAACACTAACCCAAACCCTAACCCTAACCCATACCCTACGCCGTACACGAACACCTCCCCGAACCCATACCCCAAGCCGTACCCTAAACCTAACCCTAAGCCTAACCCTAACACTAGGCTACCCTTGACTGCTTCTGCCTCCAATAGATTTCCTAAGCACTAGTGTTTTAAGGAACAGCTTAAAAAGAGAATCCTAATGTGATTTCTTTATAATGGGTGTGTTCCTTATCTTATCCTAGTGTCTAAACTCTTCTCCATGGCTGCACCCCCAAATAATATTGCCTTACGTGCTAAGGGGTATCTAGAGAGTGGGATAGGTTTAATAACTACCCTAACCCTAATGCGTACTCTAACCCTAACCCCTAACCTAACACTAACACGTACCCTAATCCTAACCCGTACCCTAAACCGAGCCCTAACCCTAACACTAACACTAACCCTAACCCTAACCCATACCCTACGCCGTACCTGAACCCCTCCCCAAACCCGTACCGAAAGCCGTACCCTAAGCCTAACCCTAAACCTAACACTAACCCTAGGCTACCCTTGACTGCTTCTGCCTCCAATAGATTTCCTAAGCACTAGTGTTTTAAGGAACAGCTTAAAAAGAGAATCCTAATGTGATTTCTTTATAATGGGTGTGTTCCTTATCTTATCCTAGTGTCTAAACTCTTCTCCATGGCTGGACCCCCAAATAATATTCCTTTACGTGCTAAGGGGTATCTAGAGAGTGGGATAGGTTTAATAACTACCCTAACCCTAACGCATACCCTAACCCTAACCCCTACCCTAACCCTAACACGTACCCTAATCCTAACCCGTACCCTAAACCGAGCCCTAACCCTAACACTAACCCTAACCATAACCCTAACCCATACCCTACGCCGTACCCGAACCCCTCCCCGAACCCATTCCCCAAGCCGTACCCTAAACCTAACCCTAAGCCTAACCCTAACCCTAGGCTACCCTTGACTGCTTCTGCCTCCAATAGATTTCCTAAGCACTAGTGTTTTAAGGAACAGCTTAAAAAGAGAATCCTAATGTGATTTCTTTATAATGGGTGTGTTCCTTATCTTATCCTAGTGTCTAAACTCTTCTCCATGGCTGCACCCCCAAATAATATTGCCTTACGTGCTAAGGGGTATCTAGAGAGTGGGATAGGTTTAATAACTACCCTAAACCTAATGCGTACTCTAACCCTAACCCCTACCCTAACACTAACACGTACCCTAATCCTAACCCGTACCCTAAACAGAGCCCTAACCCTAACACTAACACTAACCCTAACCCTAACCCATACCCTACGCCGTACCTGAACCCCTCCCCAAACCCGTACTCTAAGCCGTACCCTAAGCCTAACCCTAAGCCTAACACTAACCCTAGGCTACCCTTGACTGCTTCTGCCTCCAATAGATTTCCTAAGCACTAGTGTTTTAAGCAACAGCTTAAAAAGAGAATCCTAATGTGATTTCTTTATAATGGGTGTGTTCCTTATCTTATCCTAGTGTCTAAATTCTTCTCCATGGCTGGAACCCCAAATAATATTCCTTTACGTGCTAAGGGGTATCTAGAGAGTGGGATAGGTTTACTAACTACCCTAACCCTAACGCGTACCCTAACCCTAACCCCTACCCTAAACCTAACACGTACCCTAATCCTAACCGTACCCTAAACCGAGCCCTAACCCTAACACTAACCCTAACCCTAACCCTAACCCATACCCTACGCCGTACCCGCACCCCTCCCCGAACCCGTACCCTAAGCCGTACCCTAAGCCTAACCCTAAGCCTAACCCTAACCCTAGGCTACCCTTGACTGCTTCTGCCTCCAATAGATTTCCTAAGCACTAGTGTTTTAAGGAACAGCTTAAAAAGAGAATCCTAATGTGATTTCTTTATAATGGGTGTGTTCCTTATCTTATCCTAGTGTCTAAACTCTTCTCCATGGCTGGACCCCCAAATAATATTCCTTTACGTGCTAAGGGGTATCTAGAGAGTGGGATAGGTTTAATAACTACCCTAACCCTAACGCGTACCCTAACCCTAACCCCTACCCTAACCCTAACACGTACCCTAATCCTAACCCGTACCCTAAACCGAGCCCTAACCCTAACACTAACCCTAACCCTAACCCTAACCCATACCCTACACCGTACCCGAAACCCTCCCCGAACCCGTACCCTAAGCCGTACCCTAAGCCTAACCCTAAGCCTAACCCTAACCCTAGGCTACCCTTGACTGCTTCTGCCTCCAATAGATTTCCTAAGCACTAGTGTTTTAAGGAACAGCTTAAAAAGAGAATCCTAATGTGATTTCTTTATAATGGGTGTGTTCCTTATCTTATCCTAGTGTCTAAACTCTTCTCCATGGCTGGACCCCCAAATAATATTCCTTTACGTGCTAAGGGGTATCTAGAGAGTGGGATAGGTTTAATAACTACCCTAACCCTAACACGTACCCTAATACTAACCTGTACACTAAACCGAGCCCTAACCCTAACACTAACCCTAACCCTAACCCATACCCTACGCCGTACCCGCACCCCTCCCCGAACCCGTACCCTAAGCCGTACCCTAAGCCTAACCCTAAGCCTAACCCTAACCCTAGGCTACCCTTGACTGCTTCTGCCTCCAATAGATTTCCTAAGCACTAGTGTTTTAAGGAACAGCTTAAAAAGAGAATCCTAATGTGATTTCTTTATAATGGGTGTGTTCCTTATCTTATCCTAGTGTCTAAACTCTTCTCCATGGCTGGACCCCCAAATAATATTCCTTTACGTGCTAAGGGGTATCTAGAGAGTGGGATAGGTTTAATAACTACCCTAACCCTAACGCATACCCTAACCCTAACCCCTACCCTAACCCTAACACGTACCCTAATCCTAACCCGTACCCTAAACCGAGCCCTAACCCTAACACTAACCCTAACCCTAACCCTAACCCATACCCTATGCCGTACCCGAACCCCTCCCCGAACCCATTCCCCAAGCCGTACCCTAAACATAACCCTAAGCCTAACCCTAACCCTAGGCTACCCTTGACTGCTTCTGCCTCCAATAGATTTCCTAAGCACTAGTGTTTTAAGGAACAGCTTAAAAAGAGAATCCTAATGTGATTTCTTTATAATGGGTGTGTTCCTTATCTTATCCTAGTGTCTAAACTCTTCTCCATGGCTGCACCCCCAAATAATATTGCCTTACGTGCTAAGGGGTATCTAGAGAGTGGGATAGGTTTAATAACTACCCTAACCCTAATGCGTACTCTAACCCTAACCCCTAACCTAACACTAACACGTACCCTAATCCTAACCCGTACACTAAACCGAGCCCTAACCCTAACACTAACACTAACCCTAACCCTAACCCATACCCTACGCCGTACCTGAACCCCTCCCCAAACCCGTACCGAAAGCCGTACCCTAAGCCTAACCCTAAACCTAACACTAACCCTAGGCTACCCTTGACTGCTTCTGCCTCCAATAGATTTCCTAAGCACTAGTGTTTTAAGCAACAGCTTAAAAAGAGAATCCTAATGTGATTTCTTTATAATGGGTGTGTTCCTTATCTTATCCTAGTGTCTAAATTCTTCTCCATGGCTGGAACCCCAAATAATATTCCTTTACGTGCTAAGGGGTATCTAGAGAGTGGGATAGGTTTACTAACTACCCTAACCCTAACGCGTACCCTAACCCTAACCCCTACCCTAAACCTAACACCTACCCTAATCCTAACCGTACCCTAAACCGAGCCCTAACCCTAACACTAACCCTAACCCTAACCCTAACCCATACCCTACGCCGTACCCGAAACCCTCCCCGAACCCGTAACCTAAGCCGTACCCTAAGCCTAACCCTAAGCCTAACCCTAACCCTAGGCTACCCTTGACTGCTTCTGCCTCCAATAGATTTCCTAAGCACTACTGTTTTAAGGAACAGCTTAAAAAGAGAATCCTAATGTGATTTCTTTATAATGGGTGTGTTCCTTATCTTATCCTAGTGTCTAAACTCTTCTCCATGGCTGCACCCCCAAATAATATTCCCTTACGTGCTAAGGGGTATCTAGAGAGTGGGATAGGTTTAATAACTACCCTAACCCTAACGCGTACCCTAACCCTAACCCCTACCCTAACCCTAACACGTACCCTAATCCTAACCTGTACCCTAAACCGAGGCCTAACCCTAACACTAACCCTAACCCTAACCCTAACCCATACCCTACGCCGTACCCGAAACCCTCCCCGAACCCGTACCCTAAGCCATACCCTAAACCTAACCCTAAGCCTAAGCCTAACCCTAGGCTACCCTTGACTGCTTCTGCCTCCAATAGATTTCCTAAGCACTAGTGTTTTAAGGAACAGCTTAAAAAGAGAATCCTAATGTGATTTCTTTATAATGGGTGTGTTCCTTATCTTATCCTAGTGTCTAAACTCTTCTCCATGGCTGCACCCCCAAATAATATTCCCTTACGTGCTAAGGGGTATCTAGAGAGTGGGATAGGTTTAATAACTACCCTAACCCTAACGCGTACCCTAACCCTAACCCCTACCCTAACCCTAACACGTACCCTAATCCTAACCTGTACCCTAAACCGAGGCCTAACCCTAACACTAACCCTAACCCTAACCCTAACCCATACCCTACGCCGTACCCGAAACCCTCCCCGAACCCGTACCCTAAGCCATACCCTAAACCTAACCCTAAGCCTAACCCTAACCCTAGGCTACCCTTGACTGCTTCTGCCTCCAATTGATTTCCTAAGCAGTAGTGTTTTAAGGAACAGCTTAAAAAGAGAATCCTAATGTGATTTCTTTATAATGGGTGTGTTCCTTATCTTATCCTAGTGTCTAAACTTTTCTCCATGGCTGGACCCTCAAATAATATTCCTTTACGTGCTAAGGGGTATCTAGAGATTGGGATAGGTTTAATAACTACCCTAACCCTAACGCGTACCCTAACCCTAACCCCTACCCTAACCCTAACACGTACCCTAATCCTAACCCGTACCGTAAACCGAGCCCTAACCCTAACACTAACCCTAACCCTAACCCTAACCCATACCCTACGCCGTACCCGCACCCCTCCCTGAACCCGTACCCTAAGCCGTACCCTAAGCCTAACCCTAAGCCTAACCCTAACCCTAGGCTACCCTTGACTGCTTCTGCCTCCAATAGATTTCCTAAGCACTAGTGTTTTAACGAACAGCTTAAAAAGAGAATCCTAAAGTGATTTCTTTATAATGGGTGTGTTCCTTATCTTATCCTAGTGTCTAAACTCTTCTCCATGGCTGGACCCCCAAATAATATTCCTTTACGTGCTAAGGGGTATCTAGAGAGTGGGATAGGTTTAATAACTACCCTAACCCTAACGCGCCCCTAACCCTAACCCCTACCCTAACCCTAACACGTACCCTAATCCTAACCCGTACCCTAAACCGAGCCCTAACCCTAACAGTAACCCTAACCCTAACCCATACCCTACGCCGTACCCGAAACCCTCCCCGAACACGTACCCTAAGCCGTACCCTAAGCCTCACCCTAAGCCTAACCTTATCCTAGGCTACCCTTGACTGCTTCTGCCTCCAATAGATTTCCTAAGCACTAGTGTTTTAAGGAACAGCTTAAAAAGAGAATCCTAATGTGATTTCTTTATAATGGGTGTGTTCCTTATCTTATCCTAGTGTCTAAACTCTTCTCCATTGCTGGACCCTCAAATAATATTCCTTTACGTGCTAAGGGGTATCTAGAGAGTGGGATAGGTTTAATAACTACCCTAACCCTAACGCGTACCCTAACCCTAACCCCTACCCTAACCCTAACACGTACCCTAATCCTAACAGGTACCCTAAACCGAGCCCTAACCCTAACACTAACCCTAACCCTAACCCTAACCCATACCCTACGCCGTACCCGCACCCCTCCCCGAACCCGTACCCTAAGCCGTACCCTAAGCCTAACCCTAAGCCTAACCCTAACCCTAGGCTACCCTTGACTGCTTCTGCCTCCAATAGATTTCCTAAGCACTAGTGTTTTAAGGAACAGCTTAAAAAGAGAATCCTAATGTGATTTCTTTATAATGGGTGTGTTCCTTATCTTATCCTAGTGTCTAAACTCTTCTCTATGGCTGCACCCCCAAATAATATTGCCTTACGTGCTAAGGGGTATCTAGAGAGTGGGATAGGTTTAATAACTACCCTAAACCTAATGCGTACTCTAACCCTAACCCCTACCCTAACACTAACACGTACCCTAATCCTAACCCGTACCCTAAACCGAGCCCTAACCCTAACACTAACACTAACCCTAACCCTAACCCATACCCTATGCCGTACCTGAACCCCTCCCCAAACCCGTACCCTAAGCCGTACCCTAAGCCTAACCCTAAGCCTAACACTAACCCTAGGCTACCCTTGACTGCTTCTGCCTCCAATAGATTTCCTAAGCACTAGTGTTTTAAGCAACAGCTTAAAAAGAGAATCCTAATGTGATTTCTTTATAATGGGTGTGTTCCTTATCTTATCCTAGTGTCTAAATTCTTCTCCATGGCTGGAACCCCAAATAATATTCCTTTACGTGCTAAGGGGTATCTAGAGAGTGGGATAGGTTTACTAACTACCCTAACCCTAACGCGTACCCTAACCCTAACCCCTACCCTAACCCTAACACGTACCCTAATCCTAACCCGTACCCTAAACCGAGCCCTAACCCTAACAATAACCCTAACCCTAACCCTAACCCATACCCTACGCCGTACCCGAAACCCTCCCCGATCCCGTACCCTAAGCCGTACCCTAAGCCTAACCCTAAGCCTAACCCTAACCCTAGGTTACCCTTGACTGCTTCTGCCTCCAATAGATTTCCTAAGCACTAGTGTTTTAAGGAACAGCTTAAAAAGAGAATCCTAATGTGATTTCTTTATAATGGGTGTGTTCCTTATCTTATCCTAGTGTCTAAACTCTTCTCCATGGCTGGACCCTCAAATAATATTCCTTTACGTGCTAAGGGGTATCTAGAGAGTGGGATAGGTTTAATAACTACCCTAACCCTAACGCGTACCCTAACCCTAACCCCTACCCTAACCCTAACACGTACCCTAATCCTAACCCGTACCCTAAACCGAGCCCTAACCCTAACACTAACCCTAACCCTAACCCTAACCCATACCCTACGCCGTACCCGCACCCCTCCCTGAACCCGTACCCTAAGCCGTACCCTAAGCCTAACCCTAAGCCTAACCCTAACACTAGGCTACCCTTGACTGCTTCTGCCTCCAATAGATTTCCTAAGCACTAGTGTTTTAACGAACAGCTTAAAAAGAGAATCCTAAAGTGATTTCTTTATAATGGGTGTGTTCCTTATCTTATCCTAGTGTCTAAACTCTTCTCCATGGCTGGACCCCCAAATAATATTCCTTTACGTGCTAAGGGGTATCTAGAGAGTGGGATAGGTTTAATAACTACCCTAACCCTAACGCGTACCCTAACCCTAACCCCTACCCTAACCCTAACACGTACCCTAATCCTAACCCGTACCCTAAACCGAGCCCTAACCCTAACACTAACCCTAACCCTAACCCATACCCTACGCCGTACCCGAAACCCTCCCCGAACCCGTACCCTAAGCCGTACCCTAAGCCTCACCCTAAGCCTAACCTTATCCTAGGCTACCCTTGACTGCTTCTGCCTCCAATAGATTTCCTAAGCACTACTGTTTTAAGGAACAGCTTAAAAAGAGAATCCTAATGTGATTTCTTTATAATGGGTGTGTTCCTTATCTTATCCTAGTGTCTAAACTCTTCTCCATGGCTGCACCCCCAAATAATATTCCCTTACGTGCTAAGGGGTATCTAGAGAGTGGGATAGGTTTAATAACTACCCTAACCCTAACGCGTACCCTAACCCTAACCCCTACCCTAACCCTAACACGTACCTTAATCCTAACCTGTACCCTAAACCGAGGCCTAACCCTAACACTAACCCTAACCCTAACCCTAACCCATACCCTACGCCGTACCCGCACCCCTCCCCGAACCCGTACCCTAAGCCATACCCTAAACCTAACCCTAAGCCTAACCCTAACCCTAGGCTACCCTTGACTGCTTCTGCCTCCAATTGATTTCCTAAGCAGTAGTGTTTTAAGGAACAGCTTAAAAAGAGAATCCTAATGTGATTTCTTTATAATGGGTGTGTTCCTTATCTTATCCTAGTGTCTAAACTCTTCTCCATGGCTGGACCCTCAAATAATATTCCTTTACGTGCTAAGGGGTATCTAGAGATTGGGATAGGTTTAATAACTACCCTAACCCTAACGCGTACCCTAACCCTAACCCCTACCCTAACCCTAACACGTACCCTAATCCTAACCCGTACCCTAAACCGAGCCCTAACCCTAACACTAACCCTAACCCTAACCCTAACCCATACCCTACGCCGTACCCGCACCCCTCCCTGAACCCGTACCCTAAGCCGTACCCTAAGCCTAACCCTAAGCCTAACCCTAACCCTAGGCTACCCTTGACTGCTTCTGCCTCCAATAGATTTCCTAAGCACTAGTGTTTTAACGAACAGCTTAAAAAGAGAATCCTAAAGTGATTTCTTTATAATGGGTGTGTTCCTTATCTTATCCTAGTGTCTAAACTCTTCTCCATGGCTGGACCCCCAAATAATATTCCTTTACGTGCTAAGGGGTATCTAGAGAGTGGGATAGGTTTAATAACTACCCTAACCCTAACGCGCCCCTAACCCTAACCCCTACCCTAACCCTAACACGTACCCTAATCCTAACCCGTACCCTAAACCGAGCCCTAACCCTAACAGTAACCCTAACCCTAACCCATACCCTACGCCGTACCCGAAACCCTCCCCGAACCCGTACCCTAAGCCGTACCCTAAGCCTCACCCTAAGCCTAACCTTATCCTAGGCTACCCTTGACTGCTTCTGCCTCCAATAGATTTCCTAAGCACTAGTGTTTTAAGGAACAGCTTAAAAAGAGAATCCTAATGTGATTTCTTTATAATGGGTGTGTTCCTTATCTTATCCTAGTGTCTAAACTCTTCTCCATTGCTGGACCCTCAAATAATATTCCTTTACGTGCTAAGGGGTATCTAGAGAGTGGGATAGGTTTAATAACTACCCTAACCCTAACGCGTACCCTAACCCTAACCCCTACCCTAACCCTAACACGTACCCTAATCCTAACAGGTACCCTAAACCGAGCCCTAACCCTAACACTAACCCTAACCCTAACCCTAACCCATACCCTACGCCATACCCGCACCCCTCCCCGAACCCGTACCCTAAGCCGTACCCTAAGCCTAACCCTAAGCCTAACCCTAACCCTAGGCTACCCTTGACTGCTTCTGCCTCCAATAGATTTCCTAAGCACTAGTGTTTTAAGGAACAGCTTAAAAAGAGAATCCTAATGTGATTTCTTTATAATGGGTGTGTTCCTTATCTTATCCTAGTGTCTAAACTCTTCTCCATGGCTGCACCCCCAAATAATATTGCCTTACGTGCTAAGGGGTATCTAGAGAGTGGGATAGGTTTAATAACTACCCTAAACCTAATGCGTACTCTAACCCTAACCCCTACCCTAACACTAACACGTACCCTAATCCTAACCCGTACCCTAAACCGAGCCCTAACCCTAACACTAACCCTAACCCTAACCCTAACCCATACCCTACGCCGTACCCGCACCCCTCCCTGAACCCGTACCCTAAGCCGTACCCTAAGCCTAACCCTAAGCCTAACCCTAACACTAGGCTACCCTTGACTGCTTCTGCCTCCAATAGATTTCCTAAGCACTAGTGTTTTAACGAACAGCTTAAAAAGAGAATCCTAAAGTGATTTCTTTATAATGGGTGTGTTCCTTATCTTATCCTAGTGTCTAAACTCTTCTCCATGGCTGGACCCCCAAATAATATTCCTTTACGTGCTAAGGGGTATCTAGAGAGTGGGATAGGTTTAATAACTACCCTAACCCTAACGCGTACCCTAACCCTAACCCCTACCCTAACCCTAACACGTACCCTAATCCTAACCCGTACCCTAAACCGAGCCCTAACCCTAACACTAACCCTAACCCTAACCCATACCCTACGCCGTACCCGAAACCCTCCCCGAACCCGTACCCTAAGCCGTACCCTAAGCCTCACCCTAAGCCTAACCTTATCCTAGGCTACCCTTGACTGCTTCTGCCTCCAATAGATTTCCTAAGCACTACTGTTTTAAGGAACAGCTTAAAAAGAGAATCCTAATGTGATTTCTTTATAATGGGTGTGTTCCTTATCTTATCCTAGTGTCTAAACTCTTCTCCATGGCTGCACCCCCAAATAATATTCCCTTACGTGCTAAGGGGTATCTAGAGAGTGGGATAGGTTTAATAACTACCCTAACCCTAACGCGTACCCTAACCCTAACCCCTACCCTAACCCTAACACGTACCTTAATCCTAACCTGTACCCTAAACCGAGGCCTAACCCTAACACTAACCCTAACCCTAACCCTAACCCATACCCTACGCCGTACCCGCACCCCTCCCCGAACCCGTACCCTAAGCCATACCCTAAACCTAACCCTAAGCCTAACCCTAACCCTAGGCTACCCTTGACTGCTTCTGCCTCCAATTGATTTCCTAAGCAGTAGTGTTTTAAGGAACAGCTTAAAAAGAGAATCCTAATGTGATTTCTTTATAATGGGTGTGTTCCTTATCTTATCCTAGTGTCTAAACTCTTCTCCATGGCTGGACCCTCAAATAATATTCCTTTACGTGCTAAGGGGTATCTAGAGATTGGGATAGGTTTAATAACTACCCTAACCCTAACGCGTACCCTAACCCTAACCCCTACCCTAACCCTAACACGTACCCTAATCCTAACCCGTACCCTAAACCGAGCCCTAACCCTAACACTAACCCTAACCCTAACCCTAACCCATACCCTACGCCGTACCCGCACCCCTCCCTGAACCCGTACCCTAAGCCGTACCCTAAGCCTAACCCTAAGCCTAACCCTAACCCTAGGCTACCCTTGACTGCTTCTGCCTCCAATAGATTTCCTAAGCACTAGTGTTTTAACGAACAGCTTAAAAAGAGAATCCTAAAGTGATTTCTTTATAATGGGTGTGTTCCTTATCTTATCCTAGTGTCTAAACTCTTCTCCATGGCTGGACCCCCAAATAATATTCCTTTACGTGCTAAGGGGTATCTAGAGAGTGGGATAGGTTTAATAACTACCCTAACCCTAACGCGCCCCTAACCCTAACCCCTACCCTAACCCTAACACGTACCCTAATCCTAACCCGTACCCTAAACCGAGCCCTAACCCTAACAGTAACCCTAACCCTAACCCATACCCTACGCCGTACCCGAAACCCTCCCCGAACCCGTACCCTAAGCCGTACCCTAAGCCTCACCCTAAGCCTAACCTTATCCTAGGCTACCCTTGACTGCTTCTGCCTCCAATAGATTTCCTAAGCACTAGTGTTTTAAGGAACAGCTTAAAAAGAGAATCCTAATGTGATTTCTTTATAATGGGTGTGTTCCTTATCTTATCCTAGTGTCTAAACTCTTCTCCATTGCTGGACCCTCAAATAATATTCCTTTACGTGCTAAGGGGTATCTAGAGAGTGGGATAGGTTTAATAACTACCCTAACCCTAACGCGTACCCTAACCCTAACCCCTACCCTAACCCTAACACGTACCCTAATCCTAACAGGTACCCTAAACCGAGCCCTAACCCTAACACTAACCCTAACCCTAACCCTAACCCATACCCTACGCCATACCCGCACCCCTCCCCGAACCCGTACCCTAAGCCGTACCCTAAGCCTAACCCTAAGCCTAACCCTAACCCTAGGCTACCCTTGACTGCTTCTGCCTCCAATAGATTTCCTAAGCACTAGTGTTTTAAGGAACAGCTTAAAAAGAGAATCCTAATGTGATTTCTTTATAATGGGTGTGTTCCTTATCTTATCCTAGTGTCTAAACTCTTCTCCATGGCTGCACCCCCAAATAATATTGCCTTACGTGCTAAGGGGTATCTAGAGAGTGGGATAGGTTTAATAACTACCCTAAACCTAATGCGTACTCTAACCCTAACCCCTACCCTAACACTAACACGTACCCTAATCCTAACCCGTACCCTAAACCGAGCCCTAACCCTAACACTAACACTAACCCTAACCCTAACCCATACCCTATGCCGTACCTGAACCCCTCCCCAAACCCGTACCCTAAGCCGTACCCTAAGCCTAACCCTAAGCCTAACACTAACCCTAGGCTACCCTTGACTGCTTCTGCCTCCAATAGATTTCCTAAGCACTAGTGTTTTAAGCAACAGCTTAAAAAGAGAATCCTAATGTGATTTCTTTATAATGGGTGTGTTCCTTATCTTATCCTAGTGTCTAAATTCTTCTCCATGGCTGGAACCCCAAATAATATTCCTTTACGTGCTAAGGGGTATCTAGAGAGTGGGATAGGTTTACTAACTACCCTAACCCTAACGCGTACCCTAACCCTAACCCCTACCCTAACCCTAACACGTACCCTAATCCTAACCCGTACCCTAAACCGAGCCCTAACCCTAACAATAACCCTAACCCTAACCCTAACCCATACCCTACGCCGTACCCGAAACCCTCCCCGATCCCGTACCCTAAGCCGTACCCTAAGCCTAACCCTAAGCCTAACCCTAACCCTAGGTTACCCTTGACTGCTTCTGCCTCCAATAGATTTCCTAAGCACTAGTGTTTTAAGGAACAGCTTAAAAAGAGAATCCTAATGTGATTTCTTTATAATGGGTGTGTTCCTTATCTTATCCTAGTGTCTAAACTCTTCTCCATGGCTGGACCCTCAAATAATATTCCTTTACGTGCTAAGGGGTATCTAGAGAGTGGGATAGGTTTAATAACTACCCTAACCCTAACGCGTACCCTAACCCTAACCCCTACCCTAACCCTAACACGTACCCTAATCCTAACCCGTACCCTAAACCGAGCCCTAACCCTAACACTAACCCTAACCCTAACCCTAACCCATACCCTACGCCGTACCCGCACCCCTCCCTGAACCCGTACCCTAAGCCGTACCCTAAGCCTAACCCTAAGCCTAACCCTAACCCTAGGCTACCCTTGACTGCTTCTGCCTCCAATAGATTTCCTAAGCACTAGTGTTTTAACGAACAGCTTAAAAAGAGAATCCTAAAGTGATTTCTTTATAATGGGTGTGTTCCTTATCTTATCCTAGTGTCTAAACTCTTCTCCATGGCTGGACCCCCAAATAATATTCCTTTACGTGCTAAGGGGTATCTAGAGAGTGGGATAGGTTTAATAACTACCCTAACCCTAACGCGTACCCTAACCCTAACCCCTACCCTAACCCTAACACGTACCCTAATCCTAACCCGTACCCTAAACCGAGCCCTAACCCTAACACTAACCCTAACCCTAACCCATACCCTACGCCGTACCCGAAACCCTCCCCGAACCCGTACCCTAAGCCGTACCCTAAGCCTCACCCTAAGCCTAACCTTATCCTAGGCTACCCTTGACTGCTTCTGCCTCCAATAGATTTCCTAAGCACTAGTGTTTTAAGGAACAGCTTAAAAAGAGAATCCTAAAGTGATTTCTTTATAATGGGTGTGTTCCTTATCTTATCCTA
Source organism: Balaenoptera borealis (assembly GCF_965194805.1). Classification (NCBI taxonomy): domain Eukaryota; kingdom Metazoa; phylum Chordata; class Mammalia; order Artiodactyla; family Balaenopteridae; genus Balaenoptera; species Balaenoptera borealis. Next base: position 392,053 of record NW_028123906.1, on the reverse strand, counting down.
GTGTCTAAACTCTTCTCCATGGCTGCACCCCCAAATAATATTCCTTTACGTGCTAAGGGGTATCTAGAGAGTGGGATAGGTTTAATAACTACCCTAACCCTAACGCGTACCCTAACCCTAACCCCTACCCTAACCCTAACACGTACCCTAATCCTAACCCGTACCCTAAACCGAGCCCTAACCCTAACACTAACCCTAACCCTAACCCTAACCCATACCCTACGCCGTACCCGAAACCCTCCCTGAACTCGTACCCTAAGCCGTACCCTAAGCCTAACCCTAAGCCTAACCCTAACCCTAGGCTACCCTTGACTGCTTCTGCCTCCAATAGATTTCCTAAGCACTAGTGTTTTAAGGAACAGCTTAAAAAGAGAATCCTAATGTGATTTCTTTATAATGGGTGTGTTCCTTATCTTATCCTAGTGTCTAAACTTTTCTCCATGGCTGGACCCTCAAATAATATTCCTTTACGTGCTAAGGGGTATCTAGAGATTGGGATAGGTTTAATAACTACCCTAACCCTAACGCGTACCCTAACCCTAACCCCTACCCTAACCCTAACACGTACCCTAATCCTAACCCGTACCCTAAACCGAGCCCTAACCCTAACACTAACCCTAACCCTAACCCTAACCCATACCCTACGCCGTACCCGCACCCCTCCCTGAACCCGTACCCTAAGCCGTACCCTAAGACTAACCCTAAGCCTAACACTAACCCTAGGCTACCCTTGACTGCTTCTGCCTCCAATAGATTTCCTAAGCACTAGTGTTTTAACGAACAGCTTAAAAAGAGAATCCTAAAGTGATTTCTTTATAATGGGTGTGTTCCTTATCTTATCCTAGTGTCTAAACTCTTCTCCATGGCTGGACCCCCAAATAATATTCCTTTACCTGCTAAGGGGTATCTAGAGAGTGGGATAGGTTTAATAACTACCCTAACCCTAACGCGTACCCTAACCCTAACCCCTACCCTAACCCTAACACGTACCCTAATCCTAACCCGTACCCTAAACCGAGCCCTAACCCTAACACTAACCCTAACCCTAACCCTAACCCATACCCTACGCCGTACCCGCACCCCTCCCCGAACCCGTACCCTAAGCCGAACCCTAAGCCTAACCCTAAGCCTAACCCTAACCCTAGGCTACCCTTGACTGCTTCTGCCTCCAATAGATTTCCTAAGCACTACTGTTTTAAGGAACAGCTTAAAAAGAGAATCCTAATGTGATTTCTTTATAATGGGTGTGTTCCTTATCTTATCCTAGTGTCTAAACTCTTCTCCATGGCTGCACCCCCAAATAATATTCCCTTACGTGCTAAGGGGTATCTAGAGAGTGGGATAGGTTTAATAACTACCCTAACCCTAACGCGTACCCTAACCCTAACCCCTACCCTAACCCTAACACGTACCCTAATCCTAACCTGTACCCTAAACCGAGCCCTAACGCTAACACTAACCCTAACCCTAACCCTAACCCATACCCTACGCCGTACCCGCACCCCTCCCCGAACTCGTACCCTAAGCCATACCCTAAACCTAACCCTAAGCCTAACCCTAACCCTAGGCTACCCTTGACTGCTTCTGCCTCCAATTGATTTCCTAAGCAGTAGTGTTTTAAGGAACAGCTTAAAAAGAGAATCCTAAAGTGATTTCTTTATAATGGGTGTGTTCCTTATCTTATCCTAGTGTCTAAACTCTTCTCCATGGCTGGACCCCCAAATAATATTCCTTTACGTGCTAAGGGGGAGCTAGAGAGTGGGATAGGTTTACTAACTACCCTAGCCCTAACGCGTAACCTAACCCTAACCCCTACCCTAACCCTAACACGTACCCTAATCCTAACCCGTACCCTAAACCGAGCCCTAACCCTAACACTAACCCAAACCCTAACCCTAACCCATACCCTACGCCGTACACGAACACCTCCCCGAACCCATACCCCAAGCCGTACCCTAAACCTAACCCTAAGCCTAACCCTAACACTAGGCTACCCTTGACTGCTTCTGCCTCCAATAGATTTCCTAAGCACTAGTGTTTTAAGGAACAGCTTAAAAAGAGAATCCTAATGTGATTTCTTTATAATGGGTGTGTTCCTTATCTTATCCTAGTGTCTAAACTCTTCTCCATGGCTGCACCCCCAAATAATATTGCCTTACGTGCTAAGGGGTATCTAGAGAGTGGGATAGGTTTAATAACTACCCTAACCCTAATGCGTACTCTAACCCTAACCCCTACCCTAACACTAACACGTACCCTAATCCTAACCCGTACCCTAAACCGAGCCCTAACCCTAACACTAACACTAACCCTAACCCTAACCCATACCCTACGCCGTACCTGAACCCCTCCCCAAACTCGTACCCTAAGCCGTACCCTAAGCCTAACCCTAAGCCTAACACTAACCCTAGGCTACCCTTGACTGCTTCTGCCTCCAATAGATTTCCTAAGCACTAGTGTTTTAAGCAACAGCTTAAAAAGAGAATCCTAATGTGATTTCTTTATAATGGGTGTGTTCCTTATCTTATCCTAGTGTCTAAATTCTTCTCCATTGCTGGAACCCCAAATAATATTCCTTTACGTGCTAAGGGGTATCTAGAGAGTGGGATAGGTTTACTAACTACCCTAACCCTAACGCGTACCCTAACCCTAACCCCAACCCTAAACCTAACACGTACCCTAATCCTAACCGTACCCTAAACCGAGCCCTAACCCTAACACTAACCCTAACCCTAACCCTAACCCATACCCTACGCCGTACCCGAAACCCTCCCCGAACCCGTACCCTAAGCCGTACTCTAAGCCTAACCCTAAGCCTAACCCTAACCCTACGCTACCCTTGACTGCTTCTGCCTCCAATAGATTTCCTAAGCACTAGTGTTTTAAGGAACAGCTTAAAAAGAGAATCCTAATGTGATTTCTTTATAATGGGTGTGTTCCTTATCTTATCCTAGTGTCTAAACTCTTCTCCATGGCTGGACCCTCAAATAATATTCCTTTACGTGCTAAGGGGTATCTAGAGAGTGGGATAGGTTTACTAACTACCCTAACCCTAACGCGTACCCTAACCCTAACCCCTACCCTAACCCTAACACGTACCCTAATCCTAACCCGTACCCTAAACCGAGCCCTAACCCTAACAATAACCCTAACCCTAACCCTAACCCATACCCTACGCCGTACCCGAAACCCTCCCCGATCCCGTACCCTAAGCCGTACCCTAAGCCTAACCCTAAGCCTAACCCTAACCCTAGGTTACCCTTGACTGCTTCTGCCTCCAATAGATTTCCTAAGCACTAGTGTTTTAAGGAACAGCTTAAAAAGAGAATCCTAATGTGATTTCTTTATAATGGGTGTGTTCCTTATCTTATCCTAGTGTCTAAACTCTTCTCCATGGCTGGACCCTCAAATAATATTCCTTTACGTGCTAAGGGGTATCTAGAGAGTGGGATAGGTTTAATAACTACCCTAACCCTAACGCGTACCCTAACCCTAACCCCTACCCTAACCCTAACACGTACCCTAATACTAACCTGTACCCTAAACCGAGCCCTAACCCTAACACTAACCCTAACCCTAACCCTAACCCATACCCTACGCCGTACCCGCACCCCTCCCCGAACCCGTACCCTAAGCCGTACCCTAAGCCTCACCCTAAGCCTAACCTTATCCTAGGCTACCCTTGACTGCTTCTGCCTCCAATAGATTTCCTAAGCACTATTGTTTTAACGAACAGCTTAAAAAGAGAATCCTAAAGTGATTTCTTTATAATGGGTGTGTTCCTTATCTTATCCTAGTGTCTAAACTCTTCTCCATGGCTGGACCCCCAAATAATATTCCTTTACGTGCTAAGGGGTATCTAGAGAGTGGGATAGGTTTAATAACTACCCTAACCCTAACGCGTACCCTAACCCTAACCCCTACCCTAACCCTAACACGTACCCTAATCCTAACCCGTACCCTAAACCGAGCCCTAACCCTAACACTAACCCTAACCCTAACCCATACCCTACGCCGTACCCGAAACCCTCCCCGAACCCGTACCCTAAGCCGTACCCTAAGCCTCACCCTAAGCCTAACCTTATCCTAGGCTACCCTTGACTGCTTCTGCCTCCAATAGATTTCCTAAGCACTACTGTTTTAAGGAACAGCTTAAAAAGAGAATCCTAATGTGATTTCTTTATAATGGGTGTGTTCCTTATCTTATCCTAGTGTCTAAACTCTTCTCCATGGCTGCACCCCCAAATAATATTCCCTTACGTGCTAAGGGGTATCTAGAGAGTGGGATAGGTTTAATAACTACCCTAACCCTAACGCGTACCCTAACCCTAACCACTACCCTAACCCTAACACGTACCCTAATCCTAACCTGTACCCTAAACCGAGGCCTAACCCTAACACTAACCCTAACCCTAACCCTAACCCATACCCTACGCCGTACCCGCACCCCTCCCCGAACCCGTACCCTAAGCCATACCCTAAACCTAACCCTAAGCCTAACCCTAACCCTAGGCTACCCTTGACTGCTTCTGCCTCCAATTGATTTCCTAAGCAGTAGTGTTTTAAGGAACAGCTTAAAAAGAGAATCCTAATGTGATTTCTTTATAATGGGTGTGTTCCTTATCTTATCCTAGTGTCTAAACTCTTCTCCATGGCTGGACCCCCAAATAATATTCCTTTACGTGCTAAGGGGGAGCTAGAGAGTGGGATAGGTTTACTAACTACCCTAGCCCTAACGCGTAACCTAACCCTAACCCCTACCCTAACCCTAACACGTACCCTAATCCTAACCCGTACCCTAAACCGAGCCCTAACCCTAACACTAACCCAAACCCTAACCCTAACCCATACCCTACGCCGTACACGAACACCTCCCCGAACCCATACCCCAAGCCGTACCCTAACCCTAACCCTAAGCCTAACCCTAACCCTAGGCTACCCTTGACTGCTTCTGCCTCCAATAGATTTCCTAAGCACTACTGTTTTAAGGAACAGCTTAAAAAGAGAATCCTAAAGTGATTTCTTTATAATGGGTGTGTTCCTTATCTTATCCTAGTGTCTAAACTCTTCTCCATGGCTGCACCCCCAAATAATATTCCTTTACGTGCTAAGGGGTATCTAGAGAGTGGGATAGGTTTAATAACTACCCTAACCCTAACGCGTACCCTAACCCTAACCCCTACCCTAACCCTAACACGTACCCTAATCCTAACCCGTACCCTAAACCGAGCCCTAACCCTAACACTAACCCTAACCCTAACCCTAACCCATACCCTACGCCGTACCCGAAACCCTCCCTGAACTCGTACCCTAAGCCGTACCCTAAGCCTAACCCTAAGCCTAACCCTAACCCTAGGCTACCCTTGACTGCTTCTGCCTCCAATAGATTTCCTAAGCACTAGTGTTTTAAGGAACAGCTTAAAAAGAGAATCCTAATGTGATTTCTTTATAATGGGTGTGTTCCTTATCTTATCCTAGTGTCTAAACTTTTCTCCATGGCTGGACCCTCAAATAATATTCCTTTACGTGCTAAGGGGTATCTAGAGATTGGGATAGGTTTAATAACTACCCTAACCCTAACGCGTACCCTAACCCTAACCCCTACCCTAACCCTAACACGTACCCTAATCCTAACCCGTACCCTAAACCGAGCCCTAACCCTAACACTAACCCTAACCCTAACCCTAACCCATACCCTACGCCGTACCCGCACCCCTCCCTGAACCCGTACCCTAAGCCGTACCCTAAGACTAACCCTAAGCCTAACACTAACCCTAGGCTACCCTTGACTGCTTCTGCCTCCAATAGATTTCCTAAGCACTAGTGTTTTAACGAACAGCTTAAAAAGAGAATCCTAAAGTGATTTCTTTATAATGGGTGTGTTCCTTATCTTATCCTAGTGTCTAAACTCTTCTCCATGGCTGGACCCCCAAATAATATTCCTTTACGTGCTAAGGGGTATCTAGAGAGTGGGATAGGTTTAATAACTACCCTAACCCTAACGCGTACCCTAACCCTAACCCCTACCCTAACCCTAACACGTACCCTAATCCTAACCCGTACCCTAAACCGAGCCCTAACCCTAACACTAACCCTAACCCTAACCCTAACCCATACCCTACGCCGTACCCGCACCCCTCCCCGAACCCGTACCCTAAGCCGAACCCTAAGCCTAACCCTAAGCCTAACCCTAACCCTAGGCTACCCTTGACTGCTTCTGCCTCCAATAGATTTCCTAAGCACTACTGTTTTAAGGAACAGCTTAAAAAGAGAATCCTAATGTGATTTCTTTATAATGGGTGTGTTCCTTATCTTATCCTAGTGTCTAAACTCTTCTCCATGGCTGCACCCCCAAATAATATTCCCTTACGTGCTAAGGGGTATCTAGAGAGTGGGATAGGTTTAATAACTACCCTAACCCTAACGCGTACCCTAACCCTAACCCCTACCCTAACCCTAACACGTACCCTAATCCTAACCTGTACCCTAAACCGAGCCCTAACGCTAACACTAACCCTAACCCTAACCCTAACCCATACCCTACGCCGTACCCGCACCCCTCCCCGAACTCGTACCCTAAGCCATACCCTAAACCTAACCCTAAGCCTAACCCTAACCCTAGGCTACCCTTGACTGCTTCTGCCTCCAATTGATTTCCTAAGCAGTAGTGTTTTAAGGAACAGCTTAAAAAGAGAATCCTAAAGTGATTTCTTTATAATGGGTGTGTTCCTTATCTTATCCTAGTGTCTAAACTCTTCTCCATGGCTGGACCCCCAAATAATATTCCTTTACGTGCTAAGGGGGAGCTAGAGAGTGGGATAGGTTTACTAACTACCCTAGCCCTAACGCGTAACCTAACCCTAACCCCTACCCTAACCCTAACACGTACCCTAATCCTAACCCGTACCCTAAACCGAGCCCTAACCCTAACACTAACCCAAACCCTAACCCTAACCCATACCCTACGCCGTACACGAACACCTCCCCGAACCCATACCCCAAGCCGTACCCTAAACCTAACCCTAAGCCTAACCCTAACACTAGGCTACCCTTGACTGCTTCTGCCTCCAATAGATTTCCTAAGCACTAGTGTTTTAAGGAACAGCTTAAAAAGAGAATCCTAATGTGATTTCTTTATAATGGGTGTGTTCCTTATCTTATCCTAGTGTCTAAACTCTTCTCCATGGCTGCACCCCCAAATAATATTGCCTTACGTGCTAAGGGGTATCTAGAGAGTGGGATAGGTTTAATAACTACCCTAACCCTAATGCGTACTCTAACCCTAACCCCTACCCTAACACTAACACGTACCCTAATCCTAACCCGTACCCTAAACCGAGCCCTAACCCTAACACTAACACTAACCCTAACCCTAACCCATACCCTACGCCGTACCTGAACCCCTCCCCAAACTCGTACCCTAAGCCGTACCCTAAGCCTAACCCTAAGCCTAACACTAACCCTAGGCTACCCTTGACTGCTTCTGCCTCCAATAGATTTCCTAAGCACTAGTGTTTTAAGCAACAGCTTAAAAAGAGAATCCTAATGTGATTTCTTTATAATGGGTGTGTTCCTTATCTTATCCTAGTGTCTAAATTCTTCTCCATTGCTGGAACCCCAAATAATATTCCTTTACGTGCTAAGGGGTATCTAGAGAGTGGGATAGGTTTACTAACTACCCTAACCCTAACGCGTACCCTAACCCTAACCCCAACCCTAAACCTAACACGTACCCTAATCCTAACCGTACCCTAAACCGAGCCCTAACCCTAACACTAACCCTAACCCTAACCCTAACCCATACCCTACGCCGTACCCGAAACCCTCCCCGAACCCGTACCCTAAGCCGTACTCTAAGCCTAACCCTAAGCCTAACCCTAACCCTACGCTACCCTTGACTGCTTCTGCCTCCAATAGATTTCCTAAGCACTAGTGTTTTAAGGAACAGCTTAAAAAGAGAATCCTAATGTGATTTCTTTATAATGGGTGTGTTCCTTATCTTATCCTAGTGTCTAAACTCTTCTCCATGGCTGGACCCTCAAATAATATTCCTTTACGTGCTAAGGGGTATCTAGAGAGTGGGATAGGTTTACTAACTACCCTAACCCTAACGCGTACCCTAACCCTAACCCCTACCCTAACCCTAACACGTACACTAATCCTAACCCGTACCCTAAACCGAGCCCTAACCCTAACAATAACCCTAACCCTAACCCTAACCCATACCCTACGCCGTACCCGAAACCCTCCCCGATCCCGTACCCTAAGCCGTACCCTAAGCCTAACCCTAAGCCTAACCCTAACCCTAGGTTACCCTTGACTGCTTCTGCCTCCAATAGATTTCCTAAGCACTAGTGTTTTAAGGAACAGCTTAAAAAGAGAATCCTAATGTGATTTCTTTATAATGGGCGTGTTCCTTATCTTATCCTAGTGTCTAAACTCTTCTCCATGGCTGGACCCTCAAATAATATTCCTTTACGTGCTAAGGGGTATCTAGAGAGTGGGATAGGTTTAATAACTACCCTAACCCTAACGCGTACCCTAACCCTAACCCCTACCCTAACCCTAACACGTACCCTAATACTAACCTGTACCCTAAACCGAGCCCTAACCCTAACACTAACCCTAACCCTAACCCTAACCCATACCCTACGCCGTACCCGCACCCCTCCCCGAACCCGTACCCTAAGCCGTACCCTAAGCCTCACCCTAAGCCTAACCTTATCCTAGGCTACCCTTGACTGCTTCTGCCTCCAATAGATTTCCTAAGCACTACTGTTTTAAGGAACAGCTTAAAAAGAGAATCCTAATGTGATTTCTTTATAATGGGTGTGTTCCTTATCTTATCCTAGTGTCTAAACTCTTCTCCATGGCTGCACCCCCAAATAATATTGCCTTACGTGCTAAGGGGTATCTAGAGAGTGGGATAGGTTTAATAACTACCCTAACCCTAATGCGTACTCTAACCCTAACCCCTAACCTAACACTAACACGTACCCTAATCCTAACCCGTACCCTAAACCGAGCCCTAACCCTAACACTAACACTAACCCTAACCCTAACCCATACCCTACGCCGTACCTGAACCCCTCCCCAAACCCGTACTCTAAGCCGTACCCTAAGCCTAACCCTAAGCCTAACACTAACCCTAGGCTACCCTTGACTGCTTCTGCCTCCAATAGATTTCCTAAGCACTAGTGTTTTAAGCAACAGCTTAAAAAGAGAATCCTAATGTGATTTCTTTATAATGGGTGTGTTCCTTATTTATCCTAGTGTCTAAATTCTTCTCCATGGCTGGAACCCCAAATAATATTCCTTTACGTGCTAAGGGGTATCTAGAGAGTGGGATAGGTTTACTAACTACCCTAACCCTAACGCGTACCCTAACCCTAACCCCTACCCTAACCCTAACACGTACCCTAATCCTAACCCGTACCCTAAACCGAGCCCTAACCCTAACACTAACCCTAACCCTAACCCTAACCCATACCCTACGCCGTACCCGAAACCCTCCCCGAACCCGTACCCTAAGCCGTACCCTAAGCCTAACCCTAAGCCTAACCCTAACCCTAGGCTACCCTTGACTGCTTCTGCCTCCAATAGATTTCCTAAGCACTAGTGTTTTAAGGAACAGCTTAAAAAGAGAATCCTAATGTGATTTCTTTATAATGGGTGTGTTCCTTATCTTATCCTATTGTCTAAACTCTTCTCCATGGCTGGACCCTCAAATAATATTCCTTTACGTGCTAAGGGGTATCTAGAGAGTGGGATAGGTTTAATAACTACCCAAACCCTAATGCATACCCTAACCCTAACCCCTACCCTAACCCTAACACGTACCCTAATCCTAACCCGTACCCTAAACCGAGCCCTAACCCTAACACTAACCCTAACCCTAACCCTAACCCATACCCTATGCCGTACCCGAACCCCTCCCCGAACCCATTCCCCAAGCCGTACCCTAAACATAACCCTAAGCCTAACCCTAACCCTAGGCTACCCTTGACTGCTTCTGCCTCCAATAGATTTCCTAAGCACTAGTGTTTTAAGGAACAGCTTAAAAAGAGAATCCTAATGTGATTTCTTTATAATGGGTGTGTTCCTTATCTTATCCTAGTGTCTAAACTCTTCTCCATGGCTGCACCCCCAAATAATATTGCCTTACGTGCTAAGGGGTATCTAGAGAGTGGGATAGGTTTAATAACTACCCTAACCCTAATGCGTACTCTAACCCTAACCCCTAACCTAACACTAACACGTACCCTAATCCTAACCCGTACACTAAACCGAGCCCTAACCCTAACACTAACACTAACCCTAACCCTAACCCATACCCTACGCCGTACCCCCACCCCTCCCTGAACCCGTACCCTAAGCCGTACCCTAAGACTAACCCTAAGCCTAACCCTAACCCTAGGCTACCCTTGACTGCTTCTGCCTCCAATAGATTTCCTAAGCACTAGTGTTTTAACGAACAGCTTAAAAAGAGAATCCTAAAGTGATTTCTTTATAATGGGTGTGTTCCTTATCTTATCCTAGTGTCTAAACTCTTCTCCATGGCTGCACCCCCAAATAATATTCCCTTACGTGCTAAGGGGTATCTAGAGAGTGGGATAGGTTTAATAACTACCCTAACCCTAACGCGTACCCTAACCCTAACCCCTACCCTAACCCTAACACGTACCCTAATCCTAACCTGTACCCTAAACCGAGCCCTAACCCTAACACTAACCCTAATCCTAACCCTAACCCATACCCTACGCCGTACCCGAACCCCTCCCCGAACTCGTACCCTAAGCCATACCCTAAACCTAACCCTAAGCCTAACCCTAACCCTAGGCTACCCTTGACTGCTTCTGCCTCCAATTGATTTCCTAAGCAGTAGTGTTTTAAGGAACAGCTTAAAAAGAGAATCCTAAAGTGATTTCTTTATAATGGGTGTGTTCCTTATCTTATCCTAGTGTCTAAACTCTTCTCCATGGCTGGACCCCCAAATAATATTCCTTTACGTGCTAAGGGGGAGCTAGAGAGTGGGATAGGTTTACTAACTACCCTAGCCCTAACGCGTAACCTAACCCTAACCCCTACCCTAACCCTAACACGTACCCTAATCCTAACCCGTACCCTAAACCGAGCCCTAACCCTAACACTAACCCAAACCCTAACCCTAACCCATACCCTACGCCGTACACGAACACCTCCCCGAACCCATACCCCAAGCCGTACCCTAAACCTAACCCTAAGCCTAACCCTAACACTAGGCTACCCTTGACTGCTTCTGCCTCCAATAGATTTCCTAAGCACTAGTGTTTTAAGGAACAGCTTAAAAAGAGAATCCTAATGTGATTTCTTTATAATGGGTGTGTTCCTTATCTTATCCTAGTGTCTAAACTCTTCTCCATGGCTGCACCCCCAAATAATATTGCCTTACGTGCTAAGGGGTATCTAGAGAGTGGGATAGGTTTAATAACTACCCTAACCCTAATGCGTACTCTAACCCTAACCCCTAACCTAACACTAACACGTACCCTAATCCTAACCCGTACCCTAAACCGAGCCCTAACCCTAACACTAACACTAACCCTAACCCTAACCCATACCCTACGCCGTACCTGAACCCCTCCCCAAACCCGTACCGAAAGCCGTACCCTAAGCCTAACCCTAAACCTAACACTAACCCTAGGCTACCCTTGACTGCTTCTGCCTCCAATAGATTTCCTAAGCACTAGTGTTTTAAGGAACAGCTTAAAAAGAGAATCCTAATGTGATTTCTTTATAATGGGTGTGTTCCTTATCTTATCCTAGTGTCTAAACTCTTCTCCATGGCTGGACCCCCAAATAATATTCCTTTACGTGCTAAGGGGTATCTAGAGAGTGGGATAGGTTTAATAACTACCCTAACCCTAACGCATACCCTAACCCTAACCCCTACCCTAACCCTAACACGTACCCTAATCCTAACCCGTACCCTAAACCGAGCCCTAACCCTAACACTAACCCTAACCATAACCCTAACCCATACCCTACGCCGTACCCGAACCCCTCCCCGAACCCATTCCCCAAGCCGTACCCTAAACCTAACCCTAAGCCTAACCCTAACCCTAGGCTACCCTTGACTGCTTCTGCCTCCAATAGATTTCCTAAGCACTAGTGTTTTAAGGAACAGCTTAAAAAGAGAATCCTAATGTGATTTCTTTATAATGGGTGTGTTCCTTATCTTATCCTAGTGTCTAAACTCTTCTCCATGGCTGCACCCCCAAATAATATTGCCTTACGTGCTAAGGGGTATCTAGAGAGTGGGATAGGTTTAATAACTACCCTAAACCTAATGCGTACTCTAACCCTAACCCCTACCCTAACACTAACACGTACCCTAATCCTAACCCGTACCCTAAACCGAGCCCTAACCCTAACACTAACACTAACCCTAACCCTAACCCATACCCTACGCCGTACCTGAACCCCTCCCCAAACCCGTACTCTAAGCCGTACCCTAAGCCTAACCCTAAGCCTAACACTAACCCTAGGCTACCCTTGACTGCTTCTGCCTCCAATAGATTTCCTAAGCACTAGTGTTTTAAGCAACAGCTTAAAAAGAGAATCCTAATGTGATTTCTTTATAATGGGTGTGTTCCTTATCTTATCCTAGTGTCTAAATTCTTCTCCATGGCTGGAACCCCAAATAATATTCCTTTACGTGCTAAGGGGTATCTAGAGAGTGGGATAGGTTTACTAACTACCCTAACCCTAACGCGTACCCTAACCCTAACCCCTACCCTAAACCTAACACGTACCCTAATCCTAACCGTACCCTAAACCGAGCCCTAACCCTAACACTAACCCTAACCCTAACCCTAACCCATACCCTACGCCGTACCCGCACCCCTCCCCGAACCCGTACCCTAAGCCGTACCCTAAGCCTAACCCTAAGCCTAACCCTAACCCTAGGCTACCCTTGACTGCTTCTGCCTCCAATAGATTTCCTAAGCACTAGTGTTTTAAGGAACAGCTTAAAAAGAGAATCCTAATGTGATTTCTTTATAATGGGTGTGTTCCTTATCTTATCCTAGTGTCTAAACTCTTCTCCATGGCTGGACCCCCAAATAATATTCCTTTACGTGCTAAGGGGTATCTAGAGAGTGGGATAGGTTTAATAACTACCCTAACCCTAACGCGTACCCTAACCCTAACCCCTACCCTAACCCTAACACGTACCCTAATCCTAACCCGTACCCTAAACCGAGCCCTAACCCTAACACTAACCCTAACCCTAACCCTAACCCATACCCTACACCGTACCCGAAACCCTCCCCGAACCCGTACCCTAAGCCGTACCCTAAGCCTAACCCTAAGCCTAACCCTAACCCTAGGCTACCCTTGACTGCTTCTGCCTCCAATAGATTTCCTAAGCACTAGTGTTTTAAGGAACAGCTTAAAAAGAGAATCCTAATGTGATTTCTTTATAATGGGTGTGTTCCTTATCTTATCCTAGTGTCTAAACTCTTCTCCATGGCTGGACCCTCAAATAATATTCCTTTACGTGCTAAGGGGTATCTAGAGAGTGGGATAGGTTTAATAACTACCCTAACCCTAACGCGTACCCTAACCCTAACCCCTACCCTAACCCTAACACGTACCCTAATACTAACCTGTACCCTAAACCGAGCCCTAACCCTAACACTAACCCTAACCCTAACCCATACCCTACGCCGTACCCGCACCCCTCCCCGAACCCGTACCCTAAGCCGTACCCTAAGCCTAACCCTAAGCCTAACCCTAACCCTAGGCTACCCTTGACTGCTTCTGCCTCCAATAGATTTCCTAAGCACTAGTGTTTTAAGGAACAGCTTAAAAAGAGAATCCTAATGTGATTTCTTTATAATGGGTGTGTTCCTTATCTTATCCTAGTGTCTAAACTCTTCTCCATGGCTGGACCCCCAAATAATATTCCTTTACGTGCTAAGGGGTATCTAGAGAGTGGGATAGGTTTAATAACTACCCTAACCCTAACGCATACCCTAACCCTAACCCCTACCCTAACCCTAACACGTACCCTAATCCTAACCCGTACCCTAAACCGAGCCCTAACCCTAACACTAACCCTAACCCTAACCCTAACCCATACCCTATGCCGTACCCGAACCCCTCCCCGAACCCATTCCCCAAGCCGTACCCTAAACATAACCCTAAGCCTAACCCTAACCCTAGGCTACCCTTGACTGCTTCTGCCTCCAATAGATTTCCTAAGCACTAGTGTTTTAAGGAACAGCTTAAAAAGAGAATCCTAATGTGATTTCTTTATAATGGGTGTGTTCCTTATCTTATCCTAGTGTCTAAACTCTTCTCCATGGCTGCACCCCCAAATAATATTGCCTTACGTGCTAAGGGGTATCTAGAGAGTGGGATAGGTTTAATAACTACCCTAACCCTAATGCGTACTCTAACCCTAACCCCTAACCTAACACTAACACGTACCCTAATCCTAACCCGTACACTAAACCGAGCCCTAACCCTAACACTAACACTAACCCTAACCCTAACCCATACCCTACGCCGTACCTGAACCCCTCCCCAAACCCGTACCGAAAGCCGTACCCTAAGCCTAACCCTAAACCTAACACTAACCCTAGGCTACCCTTGACTGCTTCTGCCTCCAATAGATTTCCTAAGCACTAGTGTTTTAAGCAACAGCTTAAAAAGAGAATCCTAATGTGATTTCTTTATAATGGGTGTGTTCCTTATCTTATCCTAGTGTCTAAATTCTTCTCCATGGCTGGAACCCCAAATAATATTCCTTTACGTGCTAAGGGGTATCTAGAGAGTGGGATAGGTTTACTAACTACCCTAACCCTAACGCGTACCCTAACCCTAACCCCTACCCTAAACCTAACACGTACCCTAATCCTAACCGTACCCTAAACCGAGCCCTAACCCTAACACTAACCCTAACCCTAACCCTAACCCATACACTACGCCGTACCCGCACCCCTCCCCGAACCCGTAACCTAAGCCGTACCCTAAGCCTAACCCTAAGCCTAACCCTAACCCTAGGCTACCCTTGACTGCTTCTGCCTCCAATAGATTTCCTAAGCACTACTGTTTTAAGGAACAGCTTAAAAAGAGAATCCTAATGTGATTTCTTTATAATGGGTGTGTTCCTTATCTTATCCTAGTGTCTAAACTCTTCTCCATGGCTGCACCCCCAAATAATATTCCCTTACGTGCTAAGGGGTATCTAGAGAGTGGGATAGGTTTAATAACTACCCTAACCCTAACGCGTACCCTAACCCTAACCCCTACCCTAACCCTAACACGTACCCTAATCCTAACCTGTACCCTAAACCGAGGCCTAACCCTAACACTAACCCTAACCCTAACCCTAACCCATACCCTACGCCGTACCCGAAACCCTCCCCGAACCCGTACCCTAAGCCATACCCTAAACCTAACCCTAAGCCTAAGCCTAACCCTAGGCTACCCTTGACTGCTTCTGCCTCCAATAGATTTCCTAAGCACTAGTGTTTTAAGGAACAGCTTAAAAAGAGAATCCTAATGTGATTTCTTTATAATGGGTGTGTTCCTTATCTTATCCTAGTGTCTAAACTCTTCTCCATGGCTGCACCCCCAAATAATATTCCCTTACGTGCTAAGGGGTATCTAGAGAGTGGGATAGGTTTAATAACTACCCTAACCCTAACGCGTACCCTAACCCTAACCCCTACCCTAACCCTAACACGTACCCTAATCCTAACCTGTACCCTAAACCGAGGCCTAACCCTAACACTAACCCTAACCCTAACCCTAACCCATACCCTACGCCGTACCCGAAACCCTCCCCGAACCCGTACCCTAAGCCATACCCTAAACCTAACCCTAAGCCTAACCCTAACCCTAGGCTACCCTTGACTGCTTCTGCCTCCAATTGATTTCCTAAGCAGTAGTGTTTTAAGGAACAGCTTAAAAAGAGAATCCTAATGTGATTTCTTTATAATGGGTGTGTTCCTTATCTTATCCTAGTGTCTAAACTTTTCTCCATGGCTGGACCCTCAAATAATATTCCTTTACGTGCTAAGGGGTATCTAGAGATTGGGATAGGTTTAATAACTACCCTAACCCTAACGCGTACCCTAACCCTAACCCCTACCCTAACCCTAACACGTACCATAATCCTAACCCGTACCCTAAACCGAGCCCTAACCCTAACACTAACCCTAACCCTAACCCTAACCCATACCCTACGCCGTACCCGCACCCCTCCCTGAACCCGTACCCTAAGCCGTACCCTAAGCCTAACCCTAAGCCTAACCCTAACCCTAGGCTACCCTTGACTGCTTCTGCCTCCAATAGATTTCCTAAGCACTAGTGTTTTAACGAACAGCTTAAAAAGAGAATCCTAAAGTGATTTCTTTATAATGGGTGTGTTCCTTATCTTATCCTAGTGTCTAAACTCTTCTCCATGGCTGGACCCCCAAATAATATTCCTTTACGTGCTAAGGGGTATCTAGAGAGTGGGATAGGTTTAATAACTACCCTAACCCTAACGCGCCCCTAACCCTAACCCCTACCCTAACCCTAACACGTACCCTAATCCTAACCCGTACCCTAAACCGAGCCCTAACCCTAACAGTAACCCTAACCCTAACCCATACCCTACGCCGTACCCGAAACCCTCCCCGAACCCGTACCCTAAGCCGTACCCTAAGCCTCACCCTAAGCCTAACCTTATCCTAGGCTACCCTTGACTGCTTCTGCCTCCAATAGATTTCCTAAGCACTAGTGTTTTAAGGAACAGCTTAAAAAGAGAATCCTAATGTGATTTCTTTATAATGGGTGTGTTCCTTATCTTATCCTAGTGTCTAAACTCTTCTCCATTGCTGGACCCTCAAATAATATTCCTTTACGTGCTAAGGGGTATCTAGAGAGTGGGATAGGTTTAATAACTACCCTAAACCTAACGCGTACCCTAACCCTAACCCCTACCCTAACCCTAACACGTACCCTAATCCTAACAGGTACCCTAAACCGAGCCCTAACCCTAACACTAACCCTAACCCTAACCCTAACCCATACCCTACGCCGTACCCGCACCCCTCCCCGAACCCGTACCCTAAGCCGTACCCTAAGCCTAACCCTAAGCCTAACCCTAACCCTAGGCTACCCTTGACTGCTTCTGCCTCCAATAGATTTCCTAAGCACTAGTGTTTTAACGAACAGCTTAAAAAGAGAATCCTAAAGTGATTTCTTTATAATGGGTGTGTTCCTTATCTTATCCTAGTGTCTAAACTCTTCTCCATGGCTGGACCCCCAAATAATATTCCTTTACGTGCTAAGGGGTATCTAGAGAGTGGGATAGGTTTAATAACTACCCTAACCCTAACGCGTACCCTAACCCTAACCCCTACCCTAACCCTAACACGTACCCTAATCCTAACCCGTACCCTAAACCGAGCCCTAACCCTAACACTAACCCTAACCCTAACCCATACCCTACGCCGTACCCGAAACCCTCCCCGAACCCGTACCCTAAGCCGTACCCTAAGCCTCACCCTAAGCCTAACCTTATCCTAGGCTACCCTTGACTGCTTCTGCCTCCAATAGATTTCCTAAGCACTACTGTTTTAAGGAACAGCTTAAAAAGAGAATCCTAATGTGATTTCTTTATAATGGGTGTGTTCCTTATCTTATCCTAGTGTCTAAACTCTTCTCCATGGCTGCACCCCCAAATAATATTCCCTTACGTGCTAAGGGGTATCTAGAGAGTGGGATAGGTTTAATAACTACCCTAACCCTAACGCGTACCCTAACCCTAACCCCTACCCTAACCCTAACACGTACCCTAATCCTAACCTGTACCCTAAACCGAGGCCTAACCCTAACACTAACCCTAACCCTAACCCTAACCCATACCCTACGCCGTACCCGCACCCCTCCCCGAACCCGTACCCTAAGCCATACCCTAAACCTAACCCTAAGCCTAACCCTAACCCTAGGCTACCCTTGACTGCTTCTGCCTCCAATTGATTTCCTAAGCAGTAGTGTTTTAAGGAACAGCTTAAAAAGAGAATCCTAATGTGATTTCTTTATAATGGGTGTGTTCCTTATCTTATCCTAGTGTCTAAACTCTTCTCCATGGCTGGACCCTCAAATAATATTCCTTTACGTGCTAAGGGGTATCTAGAGATTGGGATAGGTTTAATAACTACCCTAACCCTAACGCGTACCCTAACCCTAACCCCTACCCTAACCCTAACACGTACCCTAATCCTAACCCGTACCCTAAACCGAGCCCTAACCCTAACACTAACCCTAACCCTAACCCTAACCCATACCCTACGCCGTACCCGCACCCCTCCCTGAACCCGTACCCTAAGCCGTACCCTAAGCCTAACCCTAAGCCTAACCCTAACCCTAGGCTACCCTTGACTGCTTCTGCCTCCAATAGATTTCCTAAGCACTAGTGTTTTAACGAACAGCTTAAAAAGAGAATCCTAAAGTGATTTCTTTATAATGGGTGTGTTCCTTATCTTATCCTAGTGTCTAAACTCTTCTCCATGGCTGGACCCCCAAATAATATTCCTTTACGTGCTAAGGGGTATCTAGAGAGTGGGATAGGTTTAATAACTACCCTAACCCTAACGCGCCCCTAACCCTAACCCCTACCCTAACCCTAACACGTACCCTAATCCTAACCCGTACCCTAAACCGAGCCCTAACCCTAACAGTAACCCTAACCCTAACCCATACCCTACGCCGTACCCGAAACCCTCCCCGAACCCGTACCCTAAGCCGTACCCTAAGCCTCACCCTAAGCCTAACCTTATCCTAGGCTACCCTTGACTGCTTCTGCCTCCAATAGATTTCCTAAGCACTAGTGTTTTAAGGAACAGCTTAAAAAGAGAATCCTAATGTGATTTCTTTATAATGGGTGTGTTCCTTATCTTATCCTAGTGTCTAAACTCTTCTCCATTGCTGGACCCTCAAATAATATTCCTTTACGTGCTAAGGGGTATCTAGAGAGTGGGATAGGTTTAATAACTACCCTAACCCTAACGCGTACCCTAACCCTAACCCCTACCCTAACCCTAACACGTACCCTAATCCTAACAGGTACCCTAAACCGAGCCCTAACCCTAACACTAACCCTAACCCTAACCCTAACCCATACCCTACGCCATACCCGCACCCCTCCCCGAACCCGTACCCTAAGCCGTACCCTAAGCCTAACCCTAAGCCTAACCCTAACCCTAGGCTACCCTTGACTGCTTCTGCCTCCAATAGATTTCCTAAGCACTAGTGTTTTAAGGAACAGCTTAAAAAGAGAATCCTAATGTGATTTCTTTATAATGGGTGTGTTCCTTATCTTATCCTAGTGTCTAAACTCTTCTCCATGGCTGCACCCCCAAATAATATTGCCTTACGTGCTAAGGGGTATCTAGAGAGTGGGATAGGTTTAATAACTACCCTAAACCTAATGCGTACTCTAACCCTAACCCCTACCCTAACACTAACACGTACCCTAATCCTAACCCGTACCCTAAACCGAGCCCTAACCCTAACACTAACACTAACCCTAACCCTAACCCATACCCTATGCCGTACCTGAACCCCTCCCCAAACCCGTACCCTAAGCCGTACCCTAAGCCTAACCCTAAGCCTAACACTAACCCTAGGCTACCCTTGACTGCTTCTGCCTCCAATAGATTTCCTAAGCACTAGTGTTTTAAGCAACAGCTTAAAAAGAGAATCCTAATGTGATTTCTTTATAATGGGTGTGTTCCTTATCTTATCCTAGTGTCTAAATTCTTCTCCATGGCTGGAACCCCAAATAATATTCCTTTACGTGCTAAGGGGTATCTAGAGAGTGGGATAGGTTTACTAACTACCCTAACCCTAACGCGTACCCTAACCCTAACCCCTACCCTAACCCTAACACGTACCCTAATCCTAACCCGTACCCTAAACCGAGCCCTAACCCTAACAATAACCCTAACCCTAACCCTAACCCATACCCTACGCCGTACCCGAAACCCTCCCCGATCCCGTACCCTAAGCCGTACCCTAAGCCTAACCCTAAGCCTAACCCTAACCCTAGGTTACCCTTGACTGCTTCTGCCTCCAATAGATTTCCTAAGCACTAGTGTTTTAAGGAACAGCTTAAAAAGAGAATCCTAATGTGATTTCTTTATAATGGGTGTGTTCCTTATCTTATCCTAGTGTCTAAACTCTTCTCCATGGCTGGACCCTCAAATAATATTCCTTTACGTGCTAAGGGGTATCTAGAGAGTGGGATAGGTTTAATAACTACCCTAACCCTAACGCGTACCCTAACCCTAACCCCTACCCTAACCCTAACACGTACCCTAATCCTAACCCGTACCCTAAACCGAGCCCTAACCCTAACACTAACCCTAACCCTAACCCTAACCCATACCCTACGCCGTACCCGCACCCCTCCCTGAACCCGTACCCTAAGCCGTACCCTAAGCCTAACCCTAAGCCTAACCCTAACCCTAGGCTACCCTTGACTGCTTCTGCCTCCAATAGATTTCCTAAGCACTAGTGTTTTAACGAACAGCTTAAAAAGAGAATCCTAAAGTGATTTCTTTATAATGGGTGTGTTCCTTATCTTATCCTAGTGTCTAAACTCTTCTCCATGGCTGGACCCCCAAATAATATTCCTTTACGTGCTAAGGGGTATCTAGAGAGTGGGATAGGTTTAATAACTACCCTAACCCTAACGCGTACCCTAACCCTAACCCCTACCCTAACCCTAACACGTACCCTAATCCTAACCCGTACCCTAAACCGAGCCCTAACCCTAACACTAACCCTAACCCTAACCCATACCCTACGCCGTACCCGAAACCCTCCCCGAACCCGTACCCTAAGCCGTACCCTAAGCCTCACCCTAAGCCTAACCTTATCCTAGGCTACCCTTGACTGCTTCTGCCTCCAATAGATTTCCTAAGCACTACTGTTTTAAGGAACAGCTTAAAAAGAGAATCCTAATGTGATTTCTTTATAATGGGTGTGTTCCTTATCTTATCCTAGTGTCTAAACTCTTCTCCATGGCTGCACCCCCAAATAATATTCCCTTACGTGCTAAGGGGTATCTAGAGAGTGGGATAGGTTTAATAACTACCCTAACCCTAACGCGTACCCTAACCCTAACCACTACCCTAACCCTAACACGTACCCTAATCCTAACCTGTACCCTAAACCGAGGCCTAACCCTAACACTAACCCTAACCCTAACCCTAACCCATACCCTACGCCGTACCCGCACCCCTCCCCGAACCCGTACCCTAAGCCATACCCTAAACCTAACCCTAAGCCTAACCCTAACCCTAGGCTACCCTTGACTGCTTCTGCCTCCAATTGATTTCCTAAGCAGTAGTGTTTTAAGGAACAGCTTAAAAAGAGAATCCTAATGTGATTTCTTTATAATGGGTGTGTTCCTTATCTTATCCTAGTGTCTAAACTCTTCTCCATGGCTGGACCCCCAAATAATATTCCTTTACGTGCTAAGGGGGAGCTAGAGAGTGGGATAGGTTTACTAACTACCCTAGCCCTAACGCGTAACCTAACCCTAACCCCTACCCTAACCCTAACACGTACCCTAATCCTAACCCGTACCCTAAACCGAGCCCTAACCCTAACACTAACCCAAACCCTAACCCTAACCCATACCCTACGCCGTACACGAACACCTCCCCGAACCCATACCCCAAGCCGTACCCTAACCCTAACCCTAAGCCTAACCCTAACCCTAGGCTACCCTTGACTGCTTCTGCCTCCAATAGATTTCCTAAGCACTAGTGTTTTAAGGAACAGCTTAAAAAGAGAATCCTAAAGTGATTTCTTTATAATGGGTGTGTTCCTTATCTTATCCTAGTGTCTAAACTCTTCTCCATGGCTGCACCCCCAAATAATATTCCTTTACGTGCTAAGGGGTATCTAGAGAGTGGGATAGGTTTAATAACTACCCTAACCCTAACGCGTACCCTAACCCTAACCCCTACCCTAACCCTAACACGTACCCTAATCCTAACCCGTACCCTAAACCGAGCCCTAACCCTAACACTAACCCTAACCCTAACCCTAACCCATACCCTACGCCGTACCCGAAACCCTCCCTGAACTCGTACCCTAAGCCGTACCCTAAGCCTAACCCTAAGCCTAACCCTAACCCTAGGCTACCCTTGACTGCTTCTGCCTCCAATAGATTTCCTAAGCACTAGTGTTTTAAGGAACAGCTTAAAAAGAGAATCCTAATGTGATTTCTTTATAATGGGTGTGTTCCTTATCTTATCCTAGTGTCTAAACTTTTCTCCATGGCTGGACCCTCAAATAATATTCCTTTACGTGCTAAGGGGTATCTAGAGATTGGGATAGGTTTAATAACTACCCTAACCCTAACGCGTACCCTAACCCTAACCCCTACCCTAACCCTAACACGTACCCTAATCCTAACCCGTACCCTAAACCGAGCCCTAACCCTAACACTAACCCTAACCCTAACCCTAACCCATACCCTACGCCGTACCCGCACCCCTCCCTGAACCCGTACCCTAAGCCGTACCCTAAGACTAACCCTAAGCCTAACACTAACCCTAGGCTACCCTTGACTGCTTCTGCCTCCAATAGATTTCCTAAGCACTAGTGTTTTAACGAACAGCTTAAAAAGAGAATCCTAAAGTGATTTCTTTATAATGGGTGTGTTCCTTATCTTATCCTAGTGTCTAAACTCTTCTCCATGGCTGGACCCCCAAATAATATTCCTTTACGTGCTAAGGGGTATCTAGAGAGTGGGATAGGTTTAATAACTACCCTAACCCTAACGCGTACCCTAACCCTAACCCCTACCCTAACCCTAACACGTACCCTAATCCTAACCCGTACCCTAAACCGAGCCCTAACCCTAACACTAACCCTAACCCTAACCCTAACCCATACCCTACGCCGTACCCGCACCCCTCCCCGAACCCGTACCCTAAGCCGTACCCTAAGCCTAACCCTAAGCCTAACCCTAACCCTAGGCTACCCTTGACTGCTTCTGCCTCCAATAGATTTCCTAAGCACTACTGTTTTAAGGAACAGCTTAAAAAGAGAATCCTAATGTGATTTCTTTATAATGGGTGTGTTCCTTATCTTATCCTAGTGTCTAAACTCTTCTCCATGGCTGCACCCCCAAATAATATTCCCTTACGTGCTAAGGGGTATCTAGAGAGTGGGATAGGTTTAATAACTACCCTAACCCTAACGCGTACCCTAACCCTAACCCCTACCCTAACCCTAACACGTACCCTAATCCTAACCTGTACCCTAAACCGAGCCCTAACCCTAACACTAACCCTAACCCTAACCCTAACCCATACCCTACGCCGTACCCGCACCCCTCCCCGAACTCGTACCCTAAGCCATACCCTAAACCTAACCCTAAGCCTAACCCTAACCCTAGGCTACCCTTGACTGCTTCTGCCTCCAATTGATTTCCTAAGCAGTAGTGTTTTAAGGAACAGCTTAAAAAGAGAATCCTAAAGTGATTTCTTTATAATGGGTGTGTTCCTTATCTTATCCTAGTGTCTAAACTCTTCTCCATGGCTGGACCCCCAAATAATATTCCTTTACGTGCTAAGGGGGAGCTAGAGAGTGGGATAGGTTTACTAACTACCCTAGCCCTAACGCGTAACCTAACCCTAACCCCTACCCTAACCCTAACACGTACCCTAATCCTAACCCGTACCCTAAACCGAGCCCTAACCCTAACACTAACCCAAACCCTAACCCTAACCCATACCCTACACCGTACACGAACACCTCCCCGAACCCATACCCCAAGCCGTACCCTAAACCTAACCCTAAGCCTAACCCTAACACTAGGCTACCCTTGACTGCTTCTGCCTCCAATAGATTTCCTAAGCACTAGTGTTTTAAGGAACAGCTTAAAAAGAGAATCCTAATGTGATTTCTTTATAATGGGTGTGTTCCTTATCTTATCCTAGTGTCTAAACTCTTCTCCATGGCTGCACCCCCAAATAATATTGCCTTACGTGCTAAGGGGTATCTAGAGAGTGGGATAGGTTTAATAACTACCCTAACCCTAATGCGTACTCTAACCCTAACCCCTAACCTAACACTAACACGTACCCTAATCCTAACCCGTACCCTAAACCGAGCCCTAACCCTAACACTAACACTAACCCTAACCCTAACCCATACCCTACGCCGTACCTGAACCCCTCCCCAAACCCGTACTCTAAGCCGTACCCTAAGCCTAACCCTAAGCCTAACACTAACCCTAGGCTACCCTTGACTGCTTCTGCCTCCAATAGATTTCCTAAGCACTAGTGTTTTAAGCAACAGCTTAAAAAGAGAATCCTAATGTGATTTCTTTATAATGGGTGTGTTCCTTATTTATCCTAGTGTCTAAATTCTTCTCCATGGCTGGAACCCCAAATAATATTCCTTTACGTGCTAAGGGGTATCTAGAGAGTGGGATAGGTTTACTAACTACCCTAACCCTAACGCGTACCCTAACCCTAACCCCTACCCTAACCCTAACACGTACCCTAATCCTAACCCGTACCCTAAACCGAGCCCTAACCCTAACACTAACCCTAACCCTAACCCTAACCCATACCCTACGCCGTACCCGAAACCCTCCCCGAACCCGTACCCTAAGCCGTACCCTAAGCCTAACCCTAAGCCTAACCCTAACCCTAGGCTACCCTTGACTGCTTCTGCCTCCAATAGATTTCCTAAGCACTAGTGTTTTAAGGAACAGCTTAAAAAGAGAATCCTAATGTGATTTCTTTATAATGGGTGTGTTCCTTATCTTATCCTATTGTCTAAACTCTTCTCCATGGCTGGACCCTCAAATAATATTCCTTTACGTGCTAAGGGGTATCTAGAGAGTGGGATAGGTTTAATAACTACCCTAACCCTAATGCATACCCTAACCCTAACCCCTACCCTAACCCTAACACGTACCCTAATCCTAACCCGTACCCTAAACCGAGCCCTAACCCTAACACTAACCCTAACCCTAACCCTAACCCATACCCTATGCCGTACCCGAACCCCTCCCCGAACCCATTCCCCAAGCCGTACCCTAAACATAACCCTAAGCCTAACCCTAACCCTAGGCTACCCTTGACTGCTTCTGCCTCCAATAGATTTCCTAAGCACTAGTGTTTTAAGGAACAGCTTAAAAAGAGAATCCTAATGTGATTTCTTTATAATGGGTGTGTTCCTTATCTTATCCTAGTGTCTAAACTCTTCTCCATGGCTGCACCCCCAAATAATATTTCCTTACGTGCTAAGGGGTATCTAGAGAGTGGGATAGGTTTAATAACTACCCTAACCCTAATGCGTACTCTAACCCTAACCCCTAACCTAACACTAACACGTACCCTAATCCTAACCCGTACACTAAACCGAGCCCTAACCCTAACACTAACACTAACCCTAACCCTAACCCATACCCTACGCCGTACCCGCACCCCTCCCTGAACCCGTACCCTAAGCCGTACCCTAAGACTAACCCTAAGCCTAACCCTAACCCTAGGCTACCCTTGACTGCTTCTGCCTCCAATAGATTTCCTAAGCACTAGTGTTTTAACGAACAGCTTAAAAAGAGAATCCTAAAGTGATTTCTTTATAATGGGTGTGTTCCTTATCTTATCCTAGTGTCTAAACTCTTCTCCATGGCTGCACCCCCAAATAATATTCCCTTACGTGCTAAGGGGTATCTAGAGAGTGGGATAGGTTTAATAACTACCCTAACCCTAACGCGTACCCTAACCCTAACCCCTACCCTAACCCTAACACGTACCCTAATCCTAACCTGTACCCTAAACCGAGCCCTAACCCTAACACTAACCCTAACCCTAACCCTAACCCATACCCTACGCCGTACCCGAACCCCTCCCCGAACTCGTACCCTAAGCCATACCCTAAACCTAACCCTAAGCCTAACCCTAACCCTAGGCTACCCTTGACTGCTTCTGCCTCCAATTGATTTCCTAAGCAGTAGTGTTTTAAGGAACAGCTTAAAAAGAGAATCCTAAAGTGATTTCTTTATAATGGGTGTGTTCCTTATCTTATCCTAGTGTCTAAACTCTTCTCCATGGCTGGACCCCCAAATAATATTCCTTTACGTGCTAAGGGGGAGCTAGAGAGTGGGATAGGTTTACTAACTACCCTAGCCCTAACGCGTAACCTAACCCTAACCCCTACCCTAACCCTAACACGTACCCTAATCCTAACCCGTACCCTAAACCGAGCCCTAACCCTAACACTAACCCAAACCCTAACCCTAACCCATACCCTACGCCGTACACGAACACCTCCCCGAACCCATACCCCAAGCCGTACCCTAAACCTAACCCTAAGCCTAACCCTAACACTAGGCTACCCTTGACTGCTTCTGCCTCCAATAGATTTCCTAAGCACTAGTGTTTTAAGGAACAGCTTAAAAAGAGAATCCTAATGTGATTTCTTTATAATGGGTGTGTTCCTTATCTTATCCTAGTGTCTAAACTCTTCTCCATGGCTGCACCCCCAAATAATATTGCCTTACGTGCTAAGGGGTATCTAGAGAGTGGGATAGGTTTAATAACTACCCTAACCCCTAACCTAACACTAACACGTACCCTAATCCTAACCCGTACCCTAAACCGAGCCCTAACCCTAACACTAACACTAACCCTAACCCTAACCCATACCCTACGCCGTACCTGAACCCCTCCCCAAACCCGTACCGAAAGCCGTACCCTAAGCCTAACCCTAAACCTAACACTAACCCTAGGCTACCCTTGACTGCTTCTGCCTCCAATAGATTTCCTAAGCACTAGTGTTTTAAGGAACAGCTTAAAAAGAGAATCCTAATGTGATTTCTTTATAATGGGTGTGTTCCTTATCTTATCCTAGTGTCTAAACTCTTCTCCATGGCTGGACCCCCAAATAATATTCCTTTACGTGCTAAGGGGTATCTAGAGAGTGGGATAGGTTTAATAACTACCCTAACCCTAACGCATACCCTAACCCTAACCCCTACCCTAACCCTAACACGTACCCTAATCCTAACCCGTACCCTAAACCGAGCCCTAACCCTAACACTAACCCTAACCATAACCCTAACCCATACCCTACGCCGTACCCGAACCCCTCCCCGAACCCATTCCCCAAGCCGTACCCTAAACCTAACCCTAAGCCTAACCCTAACCCTAGGCTACCCTTGACTGCTTCTGCCTCCAATAGATTTCCTAAGCACTAGTGTTTTAAGGAACAGCTTAAAAAGAGAATCCTAATGTGATTTCTTTATAATGGGTGTGTTCCTTATCTTATCCTAGTGTCTAAACTCTTCTCCATGGCTGCACCCCCAAATAATATTGCCTTACGTGCTAAGGGGTATCTAGAGAGTGGGATAGGTTTAATAACTACCCTAAACCTAATGCGTACTCTAACCCTAACCCCTACCCTAACACTAACACGTACCCTAATCCTAACCCGTACCCTAAACCGAGCCCTAACCCTAACACTAACACTAACCCTAACCCTAACCCATACCCTACGCCGTACCTGAACCCCTCCCCAAACCCGTACTCTAAGCCGTACCCTAAGCCTAACCCTAAGCCTAACACTAACCCTAGGCTACCCTTGACTGCTTCTGCCTCCAATAGATTTCCTAAGCACTAGTGTTTTAAGCAACAGCTTAAAAAGAGAATCCTAATGTGATTTCTTTATAATGGGTGTGTTCCTTATCTTATCCTAGTGTCTAAATTCTTCTCCATGGCTGGAACCCCAAATAATATTCCTTTACGTGCTAAGGGGTATCTAGAGAGTGGGATAGGTTTACTAACTACCCTAACCCTAACGCGTACCCTAACCCTAACCCCTACCCTAAACCTAACACGTACCCTAATCCTAACCGTACCCTAAACCGAGCCCTAACCCTAACACTAACCCTAACCCTAACCCTAACCCATACCCTACGCCGTACCCGCACCCCTCCCCGAACCCGTACCCTAAGCCGTACCCTAAGCCTAACCCTAAGCCTAACCCTAACCCTAGGCTACCCTTGACTGCTTCTGCCTCCAATAGATTTCCTAAGCACTAGTGTTTTAAGGAACAGCTTAAAAAGAGAATCCTAAAGTGATTTCTTTATAATGGGTGTGTTCCTTATCTTATCCTAGTGTCTAAACTCTTCTCCATGGCTGGACCCCCAAATAATATTCCTTTACGTGCTAAGGGGTATCTAGAGAGTGGGATAGGTTTAATAACTACCCTAACCCTAACGCGTACCCTAACCCTAACCCCTACCCTAACCCTAACACGTACCCTAATCCTAACCCGTACCCTAAACCGAGCCCTAACCCTAACACTAACCCTAACCCTAACCCATACCCTACGCCGTACCCGAAACCCTCCCCGAACCCGTACCCTAAGCCGTACCCTAAGCCTCACCCTAAGCCTAACCTTATCCTAGGCTACCCTTGACTGCTTCTGCCTCCAATAGATTTCCTAAGCACTAGTGTTTTAAGGAACAGCTTAAAAAGAGAATCCTAATGTGATTTCTTTATAATGGGTGTGTTCCTTATCTTATCCTAGTGTCTAAACTCTTCTCCATGGCTGGACCCCCAAATAATATTCCTTTACGTGCTAAGGGGTATCTAGAGAGTGGGATAGGTTTAATAACTACCCTAACCCTAACGCGTACCCTAACCCTAACCCCTACCCTAACCCTAACACGTACCCTAATCCTAACCCGTACCCTAAACCGAGCCCTAACCCTAACAATAACCCTAACCCTAACCCTAACCCATACCCTACGCCGTACCCGAAACCCTCCCCGAACCCGTACCCTAAGCCGTACCCTAAGCCTAACTCTAAGCCTAACCCTAACGCTAGGTTACCCTTGACTGCTTCTGCCTCCAATAGATTTCCTAAGCACTAGTGTTTTAAGGAACAGCTTAAAAAGAGAATCCTAATGTGATTTCTTTATAATGGGTGTGTTCCTTATCTTATCCTAGTGTCTAAACTCTTCTCCATGGCTGGACCCTCAAATAATATTCCTTTACGTGCTAAGGGGTATCTAGAGAGTGGGATAGGTTTAATAACTACCCTAACCCTAACGCGTACCCTAACCCTAACCCCTACCCTAACCCTAACACGTACCCTAATACTAACCTGTACCCTAAACCGAGCCCTAACCCTAACACTAACCCTAACCCTAACCCATACTCTACGCCGTACCCGCACCCCTGCCCGAACCCGTACCCTAAGCCGTACCCTAAGCCTAACCCTAAGCCTAACCCTAACCCTAGGCTACCCTTGACTGCTTCTGCCTCCAATAGATTTCCTAAGCACTAGTGTTTTAAGGAACAGCTTAAAAAGAGAATCCTAATGTGATTTCTTTATAATGGGTGTGTTCCTTATCTTATCCTAGTGTCTAAACTCTTCTCCATGGCTGGACCCCCAAATAATATTCCTTTACGTGCTAAGGGGTATCTAGAGAGTGGGATAGGTTTAATAACTACCCTAACCCTAACGCATACCCTAACCCTAAACCCTACCCTAACCCTAACACGTACCCTAATCCTAACCCGTACCCTAAACCGAGCCCTAACCCTAACACTAACCCTAACCCTAACCCTAACCCATACCCTACGCCGTACCCGAACCCCTCCCCGAACCCATTCCCCAAGCCGTACCCTAAACCTAACCCTAAGCCTAACCCTAACCCTAGGCTACCCTTGACTGCTTCTGCCTCCAATAGATTTCCTAAGCACTAGTGTTTTAAGGAACAGCTTAAAAAGAGAATCCTAATGTGATTTCTTTATAATGGGTGTGTTCCTTATCTTATCCTAGTGTCTAAACTCTTCTCCATGGCTGCACCCCCAAATAATATTGCCTTACGTGCTAAGGGGTATCTAGAGAGTGGGATAGGTTTAATAACTACCCTAACCCTAATGCGTACTCTAACCCTAACCCCTAACCTAACACTAACACGTACCCTAATCCTAACCGTACCCTAAACCGAGCCCTAACCCTAACACTAACCCTAACCCTAACCCTAACCCATACCCTACGCCGTACCCGCACCCCTCCCCGAACCCGTAACCTAAGCCGTACCCTAAGCCTAACCCTAAGCCTAACCCTAACCCTAGGCTACCCTTGACTGCTTCTGCCTCCAATAGATTTCCTAAGCACTACTGTTTTAAGGAACAGCTTAAAAAGAGAATCCTAATGTGATTTCTTTATAATGGGTGTGTTCCTTATCTTATCCTAGTGTCTAAACTCTTCTCCATGGCTGCACCCCCAAATAATATTCCCTTACGTGCTAAGGGGTATCTAGAGAGTGGGATAGGTTTAATAACTACCCTAACCCTAACGCGTACCCTAACCCTAACCCCTACCCTAACCCTAACACGTACCCTAATCCTAACCTGTACCCTAAACCGAGGCCTAACCCTAACACTAACCCTAACCCTAACCCTAACCCATACCCTACGCCGTACCCGCACCCCTCCCCGAACCCGTACCCTAAGCCATACCCTAAACCTAAACCTAAGCCTAACCCTAACCCTAGGCTACCCTTGACTGCTTCTGCCTCCAATTGATTTCCTAAGCAGTAGTGTTTTAAGGAACAGCTTAAAAAGAGAATCCTAATGTGATTTCTTTATAATGGGTGTGTTCCTTATCTTATCCTAGTGTCTAAACTCTTCTCCATGGCTGGACCCCCAAATAATATTCCTTTACGTGCTAAGGGGGAGCTAGAGAGTGGGATAGGTTTACTAACTACCCTAGCCCTAACGCGTATCCTAACCCTAACCCCTACCCTAACCCTAACACGTACCCTAATCCTAACCCGTACCCTAAACCGAGCCCTAACCCTAACACTAACCCAAACCCTAACCCTAACCCATACCCTACGCCGTACACGAACACCTCCCCGAACCCATACCCCAAGCCGTACCCTAACCCTAACCCTAAGCCTAACCCTAACCCTAGGCTACCCTTGACTGCTTCTGCCTCCAATAGATTTCCTAAGCACTACTGTTTTAAGGAACAGCTTAAAAAGAGAATCCTAAAGTGATTTCTTTATAATGGGTGTATTCCTTATCTTATCCTAGTGTCTAAACTCTTCTCCATGGCTGCACCCCCAAATAATATTCCTTTACGTGCTAAGGGGTATCTAGAGAGTGGGATAGGTTTAATAACTACCCTAACCCTAACGCGTACCCTAACCCTAACCCCTACCCTAACCCTAACACGTACCCTAATCCTAACCCGTACCCTAAACCGAGCCCTAACCCTAACACTAACCCTAACCCTAACCCTAACCCATACCCTACGCCGTACCCGAAACCCTCCCTGAACTCGTACCCTAAGCCGTACCCTAAGCATAACCCTAAGCCTAACCCTAACCCTAGGCTACCCTTGACTGCTTCTGCCTCCAATAGATTTCCTAAGCACTAGTGTTTTAAGGAACAGCTTAAAAAGAGAATCCTAATGTGATTTCTTTATAATGGGTGTGTTCCTTATCTTATCCTAGTGTCTAAACTTTTCTCCATGGCTGGACCCTCAAATAATATTCCTTTACGTGCTAAGGGGTATCTAGAGATTGGGATAGGTTTAATAACTACCCTAACCCTAACGCGTACCCTAACCCTAACCCCTACCCTAACCCTAACACGTACCCTAATCCTAACCCGTACCCTAAACCGAGCCCTAACCCTAACACTAACCCTAACCCTAACCCTAACCCATACCCTACGCCGTACCCGCACCCCTCCCTGAACCCGTACCCTAAGCCGTACCCTAAGACTAACCCTAAGCCTAACCCTAACCCTAGGCTACCCTTGACTGCTTCTGCCTCCAATAGATTTCCTAAGCACTAGTGTTTTAACGAACAGCTTAAAAAGAGAATCCTAATGTGATTTCTTTATAATGGGTGTGTTCCTTATCTTATCCTAGTGTCTAAACTCTTCTCCATGGCTGGACCCCCAAATAATATTCCTTTACGTGCTAAGGGGTATCTAGAGAGTGGGATAGGTTTAATAACTACCCTAACCCTAACGCGTACCCTAACCCTAACCCCTACCCTAACCCTAACACGTACCCTAATCCTAACCCGTACCCTAAACCGAGCCCTAACCCTAACACTAACCCTAACCCTAACCCTAACCCATACCCTACGCCGTACCCGCACCCCTCCCCGAACCCGTACCCTAAGCCGTACCCTAAGCCTAACCCTAAGCCTAACCCTAACCCTAGGCTACCCTTGACTGCTTCTGCCTCTAATAGATTTCCTAAGCACTACTGTTTTAAGGAACAGCTTAAAAAGAGAATCCTAATGTGATTTCTTTATAATGGGTGTGTTCCTTATCTTATCCTAGTGTCTAAACTCTTCTCCATGGCTGCACCCCCAAATAATATTCCCTTACGTGCTAAGGGGTATCTAGAGAGTGGGATAGGTTTAATAACTACCCTAACCCTAACGCGTACCCTAACCCTAACCCCTACCCTAACCCTAACACGTACCCTAATCCTAACCTGTACCCTAAACCGAGCCCTAACCCTAACACTAACCCTAACCCTAACCCTAACCCATACCCTACGCCGTACCCGCACCCCTCCCCGAACTCGTACCCTAAGCCATACCCTAAACCTAACCCTAAGCCTAACCCTAACCCTAGGCTACCCTTGACTGCTTCTGCCTCCAATTGATTTCCTAAGCAGTAGTGTTTTAAGGAACAGCTTAAAAAGAGAATCCTAAAGTGATTTCTTTATAATGGGTGTGTTCCTTATCTTATCCTAGTGTCTAAACTCTTCTCCATGGCTGGACCCCCAAATAATATTCCTTTACGTGCTAAGGGGGAGCTAGAGAGTGGGATAGGTTTACTAACTACCCTAGCCCTAACGCGTAACCTAACCCTAACCCCTACCCTAACCCTAACACGTACCCTAATCCTAACCCGTACCCTAAACCGAGCCCTAACCCTAACACTAACCCAAACCCTAACCCTAACCCATACCCTACACCGTACACGAACACCTCCCCGAACCCATACCCCAAGCCGTACCCTAAACCTAACCCTAAGCCTAACCCTAACACTAGGCTACCCTTGACTGCTTCTGCCTCCAATAGATTTCCTAAGCACTAGTGTTTTAAGGAACAGCTTAAAAAGAGAATCCTAATGTGATTTCTTTATAATGGGTGTGTTCCTTATCTTATCCTAGTGTCTAAACTCTTCTCCATGGCTGCACCCCCAAATAATATTGCCTTACGTGCTAAGGGGTATCTAGAGAGTGGGATAGGTTTAATAACTACCCTAACCCTAATGCGTACTCTAACCCTAACCCCTAACCTAACACTAACACGTACCCTAATCCTAACCCGTACCCTAAACCGAGCCCTAACCCTAACACTAACACTAACCCTAACCCTAACCCATACCCTACGCCGTACCTGAACCCCTCCCCAAACCCGTACTCTAAGCCGTACCCTAAGCCTAACCCTAAGCCTAACACTAACCCTAGGCTACCCTTGACTGCTTCTGCCTCCAATAGATTTCCTAAGCACTAGTGTTTTAAGCAACAGCTTAAAAAGAGAATCCTAATGTGATTTCTTTATAATGGGTGTGTTCCTTATTTATCCTAGTGTCTAAATTCTTCTCCATGGCTGGAACCCCAAATAATATTCCTTTACGTGCTAAGGGGTATCTAGAGAGTGGGATAGGTTTACTAACTACCCTAACCCTAACGCGTACCCTAACCCTAACCCCTACCCTAACCCTAACACGTACCCTAATCCTAACCCGTACCCTAAACCGAGCCCTAACCCTAACACTAACCCTAACCCTAACCCTAACCCATACCCTACGCCGTACCCGAAACCCTCCCCGAACCCGTACCCTAAGCCGTACCCTAAGCCTAACCCTAAGCCTAACCCTAACCCTAGGCTACCCTTGACTGCTTCTGCCTCCAATAGATTTCCTAAGCACTAGTGTTTTAAGGAACAGCTTAAAAAGAGAATCCTAATGTGATTTCTTTATAATGGGTGTGTTCCTTATCTTATCCTATTGTCTAAACTCTTCTCCATGGCTGGACCCTCAAATAATATTCCTTTACGTGCTAAGGGGTATCTAGAGAGTGGGATAGGTTTAATAACTACCCTAACCCTAATGCATACCCTAACCCTAACCCCTACCCTAACCCTAACACGTACCCTAATCCTAACCCGTACCCTAAACCGAGCCCTAACCCTAACACTAACCCTAACCCTAACCCTAACCCATACCCTATGCCGTACCCGAACCCCTCCCCGAACCCATTCCCCAAGCCGTACCCTAAACATAACCCTAAGCCTAACCCTAACCCTAGGCTACCCTTGACTGCTTCTGCCTCCAATAGATTTCCTAAGCACTAGTGTTTTAAGGAACAGCTTAAAAAGAGAATCCTAATGTGATTTCTTTATAATGGGTGTGTTCCTTATCTTATCCTAGTGTCTAAACTCTTCTCCATGGCTGCACCCCCAAATAATATTGCCTTACGTGCTAAGGGGTATCTAGAGAGTGGGATAGGTTTAATAACTACCCTAACCCTAATGCGTACTCTAACCCTAACCCCTAACCTAACACTAACACGTACCCTAATCCTAACCCGTACACTAAACCGAGCCCTAACCCTAACACTAACACTAACCCTAACCCTAACCCATACCCTACGCCGTACCCGCACCCCTCCCTGAACCCGTACCCTAAGCCGTACCCTAAGACTAACCCTAAGCCTAACCCTAACCCTAGGCTACCCTTGACTGCTTCTGCCTCCAATAGATTTCCTAAGCACTAGTGTTTTAACGAACAGCTTAAAAAGAGAATCCTAAAGTGATTTCTTTATAATGGGTGTGTTCCTTATCTTATCCTAGTGTCTAAACTCTTCTCCATGGCTGCACCCCCAAATAATATTCCCTTACGTGCTAAGGGGTATCTAGAGAGTGGGATAGGTTTAATAACTACCCTAACCCTAACGCGTACCCTAACCCTAACCCCTACCCTAACCCTAACACGTACCCTAATCCTAACCTGTACCCTAAACCGAGCCCTAACCCTAACACTAACCCTAACCCTAACCCTAACCCATACCCTACGCCGTACCCGAACCCCTCCCCGAACTCGTACCCTAAGCCATACCCTAAACCTAACCCTAAGCCTAACCCTAACCCTAGGCTACCCTTGACTGCTTCTGCCTCCAATTGATTTCCTAAGCAGTAGTGTTTTAAGGAACAGCTTAAAAAGAGAATCCTAAAGTGATTTCTTTATAATGGGTGTGTTCCTTATCTTATCCTAGTGTCTAAACTCTTCTCCATGGCTGGACCCCCAAATAATATTCCTTTACGTGCTAAGGGGGAGCTAGAGAGTGGGATAGGTTTACTAACTACCCTAGCCCTAACGCGTAACCTAACCCTAACCCCTACCCTAACCCTAACACGTACCCTAATCCTAACCCGTACCCTAAACCGAGCCCTAACCCTAACACTAACCCAAACCCTAACCCTAACCCATACCCTACGCCGTACACGAACACCTCCCCGAACCCATACCCCAAGCCGTACCCTAAACCTAACCCTAAGCCTAACCCTAACACTAGGCTACCCTTGACTGCTTCTGCCTCCAATAGATTTCCTAAGCACTAGTGTTTTAAGGAACAGCTTAAAAAGAGAATCCTAATGTGATTTCTTTATAATGGGTGTGTTCCTTATCTTATCCTAGTGTCTAAACTCTTCTCCATGGCTGCACCCCCAAATAATATTGCCTTACGTGCTAAGGGGTATCTAGAGAGTGGGATAGGTTTAATAACTACCCTAACCCTAATGCGTACTCTAACCCTAACCCCTAACCTAACACTAACACGTACCCTAATCCTAACCCGTACCCTAAACCGAGCCCTAACCCTAACACTAACACTAACCCTAACCCTAACCCATACCCTACGCCGTACCTGAACCCCTCCCCAAACCCGTACCGAAAGCCGTACCCTAAGCCTAACCCTAAACCTAACACTAACCCTAGGCTACCCTTGACTGCTTCTGCCTCCAATAGATTTCCTAAGCACTAGTGTTTTAAGGAACAGCTTAAAAAGAGAATCCTAATGTGATTTCTTTATAATGGGTGTGTTCCTTATCTTATCCTAGTGTCTAAACTCTTCTCCATGGCTGGACCCCCAAATAATATTCCTTTACGTGCTAAGGGGTATCTAGAGAGTGGGATAGGTTTAATAACTACCCTAACCCTAACGCATACCCTAACCCTAACCCCTACCCTAACCCTAACACGTACCCTAATCCTAACCCGTACCCTAAACCGAGCCCTAACCCTAACACTAACCCTAACCATAACCCTAACCCATACCCTACGCCGTACCCGAACCCCTCCCCGAACCCATTCCCCAAGCCGTACCCTAAACCTAACCCTAAGCCTAACCCTAACCCTAGGCTACCCTTGACTGCTTCTGCCTCCAATAGATTTCCTAAGCACTAGTGTTTTAAGGAACAGCTTAAAAAGAGAATCCTAATGTGATTTCTTTATAATGGGTGTGTTCCTTATCTTATCCTAGTGTCTAAACTCTTCTCCATGGCTGCACCCCCAAATAATATTGCCTTACGTGCTAAGGGGTATCTAGAGAGTGGGATAGGTTTAATAACTACCCTAAACCTAATGCGTACTCTAACCCTAACCCCTACCCTAACACTAACACGTACCCTAATCCTAACCCGTACCCTAAACCGAGCCCTAACCCTAACACTAACACTAACCCTAACCCTAACCCATACCCTACGCCGTACCTGAACCCCTCCCCAAACCCGTACTCTAAGCCGTACCCTAAGCCTAACCCTAAGCCTAACACTAACCCTAGGCTACCCTTGACTGCTTCTGCCTCCAATAGATTTCCTAAGCACTAGTGTTTTAAGCAACAGCTTAAAAAGAGAATCCTAATGTGATTTCTTTATAATGGGTGTGTTCCTTATCTTATCCTAGTGTCTAAATTCTTCTCCATGGCTGGAACCCCAAATAATATTCCTTTACGTGCTAAGGGGTATCTAGAGAGTGGGATAGGTTTACTAACTACCCTAACCCTAACGCGTACCCTAACCCTAACCCCTACCCTAAACCTAACACGTACCCTAATCCTAACCGTACCCTAAACCGAGCCCTAACCCTAACACTAACCCTAACCCTAACCCTAACCCATACCCTACGCCGTACCCGCACCCCTCCCCGAACCCGTACCCTAAGCCGTACCCTAAGCCTAACCCTAAGCCTAACCCTAACCCTAGGCTACCCTTGACTGCTTCTGCCTCCAATAGATTTCCTAAGCACTAGTGTTTTAAGGAACAGCTTAAAAAGAGAATCCTAATGTGATTTCTTTATAATGGGTGTGTTCCTTATCTTATCCTAGTGTCTAAACTCTTCTCCATGGCTGGACCCCCAAATAATATTCCTTTACGTGCTAAGGGGTATCTAGAGAGTGGGATAGGTTTAATAACTACCCTAACCCTAACGCGTACCCTAACCCTAACCCCTACCCTAACCCTAACACGTACCCTAATCCTAACCCGTACCCTAAACCGAGCCCTAACCCTAACACTAACCCTAACCCTAACCCTAACCCATACCCTACACCGTGCCCGAAACCCTCCCCGAACCCGTACCCTAAGCCGTACCCTAAGCCTAACCCTAAGCCTAACCCTAACCCTAGGCTACCCTTGACTGCTTCTGCCTCCAATAGATTTCCTAAGCACTAGTGTTTTAAGGAACAGCTTAAAAAGAGAATCCTAATGTGATTTCTTTATAATGGGTGTGTTCCTTATCTTATCCTAGTGTCTAAACTCTTCTCCATGGCTGGACCCTCAAATAATATTCCTTTACGTGCTAAGGGGTATCTAGAGAGTGGGATAGGTTTAATAACTACCCTAACCCTAACGCGTACCCTAACCCTAACCCCTACCCTAACCCTAACACGTACCCTAATACTAACCTGTACACTAAACCGAGCCCTAACCCTAACACTAACCCTAACCCTAACCCATACCCTACGCCGTACCCGCACCCCTCCCCAAACCCGTACCCTAAGCCGTACCCTAAGCCTAACCCTAAGCCTAACCCTAACCCTAGGCTACCCTTGACTGCTTCTGCCTCCAATAGATTTCCTAAGCACTAGTGTTTTAAGGAACAGCTTAAAAAGAGAATCCTAATGTGATTTCTTTATAATGGGTGTGTTCCTTATCTTATCCTAGTGTCTAAACTCTTCTCCATGGCTGGACCCCCAAATAATATTCCTTTACGTGCTAAGGGGTATCTAGAGAGTGGGATAGGTTTAATAACTACCCTAACCCTAACGCATACCCTAACCCTAACCCCTACCCTAACCCTAACACGTACCCTAATCCTAA
Source organism: Balaenoptera borealis (assembly GCF_965194805.1). Taxonomy (NCBI): domain Eukaryota; kingdom Metazoa; phylum Chordata; class Mammalia; order Artiodactyla; family Balaenopteridae; genus Balaenoptera; species Balaenoptera borealis. The sequence continues at coordinate 353,592 of NW_028123906.1, read as the reverse complement.
CCCGTACCCTAAACCGAGCCCTAACCCTAACACTAACCCTAACCCTAACCCTAACCCATACCCTATGCCGTACCCGAACCCCTCCCCGAACCCATTCCCCAAGCCGTACCCTAAACATAACCCTAAGCCTAACCCTAACCCTAGGCTACCCTTGACTGCTTCTGCCTCCAATAGATTTCCTAAGCACTAGTGTTTTAAGGAACAGCTTAAAAAGAGAATCCTAATGTGATTTCTTTATAATGGGTGTGTTCCTTATCTTATCCTAGTGTCTAAACTCTTCTCCATGGCTGCACCCCCAAATAATATTGCCTTACGTGCTAAGGGGTATCTAGAGAGTGGGATAGGTTTAATAACTACCCTAACCCTAATGCGTACTCTAACCCTAACCCCTAACCTAACACTAACACGTACCCTAATCCTAACCCGTACACTAAACCGAGCCCTAACCCTAACACTAACACTAACCCTAACCCTAACCCATACCCTACGCCGTACCTGAACCCCTCCCCAAACCCGTACCGAAAGCCGTACCCTAAGCCTAACCCTAAACCTAACACTAACCCTAGGCTACCCTTGACTGCTTCTGCCTCCAATAGATTTCCTAAGCACTAGTGTTTTAAGCAACAGCTTAAAAAGAGAATCCTAATGTGATTTCTTTATAATGGGTGTGTTCCTTATCTTATCCTAGTGTCTAAATTCTTCTCCATGGCTGGAACCCCAAATAATATTCCTTTACGTGCTAAGGGGTATCTAGAGAGTGGGATAGGTTTACTAACTACCCTAACCCTAACGCGTACCCTAACCCTAACCCCTACCCTAAACCTAACACGTACCCTAATCCTAACCGTACCCTAAACCGAGCCCTAACCCTAACACTAACCCTAACCCTAACCCTAACCCATACCCTACGCCGTACCCGCACCCCTCCCCGAACCCGTAACCTAAGCCGTACCCTAAGCCTAACCCTAAGCCTAACCCTAACCCTAGGCTACCCTTGACTGCTTCTGCCTCCAATAGATTTCCTAAGCACTACTGTTTTAAGGAACAGCTTAAAAAGAGAATCCTAATGTGATTTCTTTATAATGGGTGTGTTCCTTATCTTATCCTAGTGTCTAAACTCTTCTCCATGGCTGCACCCCCAAATAATATTGCCTTACGTGCTAAGGGGTATCTAGAGAGTGGGATAGGTTTAATAACTACCCTAACCCTAATGCGTACTCTAACCCTAACCCCTAACCTAACACTAACACGTACCCTAATCCTAACCCGTACACTAAACCGAGCCCTAACCCTAACACTAACACTAACCCTAACCCTAACCCATACCCTACGCCGTACCCGCACCCCTCCCTGAACCCGTACCCTAAGCCGTACCCTAAGACTAACCCTAAGCCTAACCCTAACCCTAGGCTACCCTTGACTGCTTCTGCCTCCAATAGATTTCCTAAGCACTAGTGTTTTAACGAACAGCTTAAAAAGAGAATCCTAAAGTGATTTCTTTATAATGGGTGTGTTCCTTATCTTATCCTAGTGTCTAAACTCTTCTCCATGGCTGCACCCCCAAATAATATTCCCTTACGTGCTAAGGGGTATCTAGAGAGTGGGATAGGTTTAATAACTACCCTAACCCTAACGCGTACCCTAACCCTAACCCCTACCCTAACCCTAACACGTACCCTAATCCTAACCTGTACCCTAAACCGAGCCCTAACCCTAACACTAACCCTAACCCTAACCCTAACCCATACCCTACGCCGTACCCGAACCCCTCCCCGAACTCGTACCCTAAGCCATACCCTAAACCTAACCCTAAGCCTAACCCTAACCCTAGGCTACCCTTGACTGCTTCTGCCTCCAATTGATTTCCTAAGCAGTAGTGTTTTAAGGAACAGCTTAAAAAGAGAATCCTAAAGTGATTTCTTTATAATGGGTGTGTTCCTTATCTTATCCTAGTGTCTAAACTCTTCTCCATGGCTGGACCCCCAAATAATATTCCTTTACGTGCTAAGGGGGAGCTAGAGAGTGGGATAGGTTTACTAACTACCCTAGCCCTAACGCGTAACCTAACCCTAACCCCTACCCTAACCCTAACACGTACCCTAATCCTAACCCGTACCCTAAACCGAGCCCTAACCCTAACACTAACCCAAACCCTAACCCTAACCCATACCCTACGCCGTACACGAACACCTCCCCGAACCCATACCCCAAGCCGTACCCTAAACCTAACCCTAAGCCTAACCCTAACACTAGGCTACCCTTGACTGCTTCTGCCTCCAATAGATTTCCTAAGCACTAGTGTTTTAAGGAACAGCTTAAAAAGAGAATCCTAATGTGATTTCTTTATAATGGGTGTGTTCCTTATCTTATCCTAGTGTCTAAACTCTTCTCCATGGCTGCACCCCCAAATAATATTGCCTTACGTGCTAAGGGGTATCTAGAGAGTGGGATAGGTTTAATAACTACCCTAACCCTAATGCGTACTCTAACCCTAACCCCTAACCTAACACTAACACGTACCCTAATCCTAACCCGTACCCTAAACCGAGCCCTAACCCTAACACTAACACTAACCCTAACCCTAACCCATACCCTACGCCGTACCTGAACCCCTCCCCAAACCCGTACCGAAAGCCGTACCCTAAGCCTAACCCTAAACCTAACACTAACCCTAGGCTACCCTTGACTGCTTCTGCCTCCAATAGATTTCCTAAGCACTAGTGTTTTAAGGAACAGCTTAAAAAGAGAATCCTAATGTGATTTCTTTATAATGGGTGTGTTCCTTATCTTATCCTAGTGTCTAAACTCTTCTCCATGGCTGGACCCCCAAATAATATTCCTTTACGTGCTAAGGGGTATCTAGAGAGTGGGATAGGTTTAATAACTACCCTAACCCTAACGCATACCCTAACCCTAACCCCTACCCTAACCCTAACACGTACCCTAATCCTAACCCGTACCCTAAACCGAGCCCTAACCCTAACACTAACCCTAACCATAACCCTAACCCATACCCTACGCCGTACCCGAACCCCTCCCCGAACCCATTCCCCAAGCCGTACCCTAAACCTAACCCTAAGCCTAACCCTAACCCTAGGCTACCCTTGACTGCTTCTGCCTCCAATAGATTTCCTAAGCACTAGTGTTTTAAGGAACAGCTTAAAAAGAGAATCCTAATGTGATTTCTTTATAATGGGTGTGTTCCTTATCTTATCCTAGTGTCTAAACTCTTCTCCATGGCTGCACCCCCAAATAATATTGCCTTACGTGCTAAGGGGTATCTAGAGAGTGGGATAGGTTTAATAACTACCCTAAACCTAATGCGTACTCTAACCCTAACCCCTACCCTAACACTAACACGTACCCTAATCCTAACCCGTACCCTAAACAGAGCCCTAACCCTAACACTAACACTAACCCTAACCCTAACCCATACCCTACGCCGTACCTGAACCCCTCCCCAAACCCGTACTCTAAGCCGTACCCTAAGCCTAACCCTAAGCCTAACACTAACCCTAGGCTACCCTTGACTGCTTCTGCCTCCAATAGATTTCCTAAGCACTAGTGTTTTAAGCAACAGCTTAAAAAGAGAATCCTAATGTGATTTCTTTATAATGGGTGTGTTCCTTATCTTATCCTAGTGTCTAAATTCTTCTCCATGGCTGGAACCCCAAATAATATTCCTTTACGTGCTAAGGGGTATCTAGAGAGTGGGATAGGTTTACTAACTACCCTAACCCTAACGCGTACCCTAACCCTAACCCCTACCCTAAACCTAACACGTACCCTAATCCTAACCGTACCCTAAACCGAGCCCTAACCCTAACACTAACCCTAACCCTAACCCTAACCCATACCCTACGCCGTACCCGCACCCCTCCCCGAACCCGTACCCTAAGCCGTACCCTAAGCCTAACCCTAAGCCTAACCCTAACCCTAGGCTACCCTTGACTGCTTCTGCCTCCAATAGATTTCCTAAGCACTAGTGTTTTAAGGAACAGCTTAAAAAGAGAATCCTAATGTGATTTCTTTATAATGGGTGTGTTCCTTATCTTATCCTAGTGTCTAAACTCTTCTCCATGGCTGGACCCCCAAATAATATTCCTTTACGTGCTAAGGGGTATCTAGAGAGTGGGATAGGTTTAATAACTACCCTAACCCTAACGCGTACCCTAACCCTAACCCCTACCCTAACCCTAACACGTACCCTAATCCTAACCCGTACCCTAAACCGAGCCCTAACCCTAACACTAACCCTAACCCTAACCCTAACCCATACCCTACACCGTACCCGAAACCCTCCCCGAACCCGTACCCTAAGCCGTACCCTAAGCCTAACCCTAAGCCTAACCCTAACCCTAGGCTACCCTTGACTGCTTCTGCCTCCAATAGATTTCCTAAGCACTAGTGTTTTAAGGAACAGCTTAAAAAGAGAATCCTAATGTGATTTCTTTATAATGGGTGTGTTCCTTATCTTATCCTAGTGTCTAAACTCTTCTCCATGGCTGGACCCCCAAATAATATTCCTTTACGTGCTAAGGGGTATCTAGAGAGTGGGATAGGTTTAATAACTACCCTAACCCTAACGCATACCCTAACCCTAACCCCTACCCTAACCCTAACACGTACCCTAATCCTAACCCGTACCCTAAACCGAGCCCTAACCCTAACACTAACCCTAACCCTAACCCTAACCCATACCCTATGCCGTACCCGAACCCCTCCCCGAACCCATTCCCCAAGCCGTACCCTAAACATAACCCTAAGCCTAACCCTAACCCTAGGCTACCCTTGACTGCTTCTGCCTCCAATAGATTTCCTAAGCACTAGTGTTTTAAGGAACAGCTTAAAAAGAGAATCCTAATGTGATTTCTTTATAATGGGTGTGTTCCTTATCTTATCCTAGTGTCTAAACTCTTCTCCATGGCTGCACCCCCAAATAATATTGCCTTACGTGCTAAGGGGTATCTAGAGAGTGGGATAGGTTTAATAACTACCCTAACCCTAATGCGTACTCTAACCCTAACCCCTAACCTAACACTAACACGTACCCTAATCCTAACCCGTACACTAAACCGAGCCCTAACCCTAACACTAACACTAACCCTAACCCTAACCCATACCCTACGCCGTACCTGAACCCCTCCCCAAACCCGTACCGAAAGCCGTACCCTAAGCCTAACCCTAAACCTAACACTAACCCTAGGCTACCCTTGACTGCTTCTGCCTCCAATAGATTTCCTAAGCACTAGTGTTTTAAGCAACAGCTTAAAAAGAGAATCCTAATGTGATTTCTTTATAATGGGTGTGTTCCTTATCTTATCCTAGTGTCTAAATTCTTCTCCATGGCTGGAACCCCAAATAATATTCCTTTACGTGCTAAGGGGTATCTAGAGAGTGGGATAGGTTTACTAACTACCCTAACCCTAACGCGTACCCTAACCCTAACCCCTACCCTAAACCTAACACCTACCCTAATCCTAACCGTACCCTAAACCGAGCCCTAACCCTAACACTAACCCTAACCCTAACCCTAACCCATACCCTACGCCGTACCCGAAACCCTCCCCGAACCCGTAACCTAAGCCGTACCCTAAGCCTAACCCTAAGCCTAACCCTAACCCTAGGCTACCCTTGACTGCTTCTGCCTCCAATAGATTTCCTAAGCACTACTGTTTTAAGGAACAGCTTAAAAAGAGAATCCTAATGTGATTTCTTTATAATGGGTGTGTTCCTTATCTTATCCTAGTGTCTAAACTCTTCTCCATGGCTGCACCCCCAAATAATATTCCCTTACGTGCTAAGGGGTATCTAGAGAGTGGGATAGGTTTAATAACTACCCTAACCCTAACGCGTACCCTAACCCTAACCCCTACCCTAACCCTAACACGTACCCTAATCCTAACCTGTACCCTAAACCGAGGCCTAACCCTAACACTAACCCTAACCCTAACCCTAACCCATACCCTACGCCGTACCCGAAACCCTCCCCGAACCCGTACCCTAAGCCATACCCTAAACCTAACCCTAAGCCTAAGCCTAACCCTAGGCTACCCTTGACTGCTTCTGCCTCCAATAGATTTCCTAAGCACTAGTGTTTTAAGGAACAGCTTAAAAAGAGAATCCTAATGTGATTTCTTTATAATGGGTGTGTTCCTTATCTTATCCTAGTGTCTAAACTCTTCTCCATGGCTGCACCCCCAAATAATATTCCCTTACGTGCTAAGGGGTATCTAGAGAGTGGGATAGGTTTAATAACTACCCTAACCCTAACGCGTACCCTAACCCTAACCCCTACCCTAAGCCTAACACGTACCCTAATCCTAACCTGTACCCTAAACCGAGGCCTAACCCTAACACTAACCCTAACCCTAACCCTAACCCATACCCTACGCCGTACCCGAAACCCTCCCCGAACCCGTACCCTAAGCCATACCCTAAACCTAACCCTAAGCCTAACCCTAACCCTAGGCTACCCTTGACTGCTTCTGCCTCCAATTGATTTCCTAAGCAGTAGTGTTTTAAGGAACAGCTTAAAAAGAGAATCCTAATGTGATTTCTTTATAATGGGTGTGTTCCTTATCTTATCCTAGTGTCTAAACTTTTCTCCATGGCTGGACCCTCAAATAATATTCCTTTACGTGCTAAGGGGTATCTAGAGATTGGGATAGGTTTAATAACTACCCTAACCCTAACGCGTACCCTAACCCTAACCCCTACCCTAACCCTAACACGTACCCTAATCCTAACCCGTACCGTAAACCGAGCCCTAACCCTAACACTAACCCTAACCCTAACCCTAACCCATACCCTACGCCGTACCCGCACCCCTCCCTGAACCCGTACCCTAAGCCGTACCCTAAGCCTAACCCTAAGCCTAACCCTAACCCTAGGCTACCCTTGACTGCTTCTGCCTCCAATAGATTTCCTAAGCACTAGTGTTTTAACGAACAGCTTAAAAAGAGAATCCTAAAGTGATTTCTTTATAATGGGTGTGTTCCTTATCTTATCCTAGTGTCTAAACTCTTCTCCATGGCTGGACCCCCAAATAATATTCCTTTACGTGCTAAGGGGTATCTAGAGAGTGGGATAGGTTTAATAACTACCCTAACCCTAACGCGCCCCTAACCCTAACCCCTACCCTAACCCTAACACGTACCCTAATCCTAACCCGTACCCTAAACCGAGCCCTAACCCTAACAGTAACCCTAACCCTAACCCATACCCTACGCCGTACCCGAAACCCTCCCCGAACACGTACCCTAAGCCGTACCCTAAGCCTCACCCTAAGCCTAACCTTATCCTAGGCTACCCTTGACTGCTTCTGCCTCCAATAGATTTCCTAAGCACTAGTGTTTTAAGGAACAGCTTAAAAAGAGAATCCTAATGTGATTTCTTTATAATGGGTGTGTTCCTTATCTTATCCTAGTGTCTAAACTCTTCTCCATTGCTGGACCCTCAAATAATATTCCTTTACGTGCTAAGGGGTATCTAGAGAGTGGGATAGGTTTAATAACTACCCTAACCCTAACGCGTACCCTAACCCTAACCCCTACCCTAACCCTAACACGTACCCTAATCCTAACAGGTACCCTAAACCGAGCCCTAACCCTAACACTAACCCTAACCCTAACCCTAACCCATACCCTACGCCGTACCCGCACCCCTCCCCGAACCCGTACCCTAAGCCGTACCCTAAGCCTAACCCTAAGCCTAACCCTAACCCTAGGCTACCCTTGACTGCTTCTGCCTCCAATAGATTTCCTAAGCACTAGTGTTTTAAGGAACAGCTTAAAAAGAGAATCCTAATGTGATTTCTTTATAATGGGTGTGTTCCTTATCTTATCCTAGTGTCTAAACTCTTCTCCATGGCTGCACCCCCAAATAATATTGCCTTACGTGCTAAGGGGTATCTAGAGAGTGGGATAGGTTTAATAACTACCCTAAACCTAATGCGTACTCTAACCCTAACCCCTACCCTAACACTAACACGTACCCTAATCCTAACCCGTACCCTAAACCGAGCCCTAACCCTAACACTAACACTAACCCTAACCCTAACCCATACCCTATGCCGTACCTGAACCCCTCCCCAAACCCGTACCCTAAGCCGTACCCTAAGCCTAACCCTAAGCCTAACACTAACCCTAGGCTACCCTTGACTGCTTCTGCCTCCAATAGATTTCCTAAGCACTAGTGTTTTAAGCAACAGCTTAAAAAGAGAATCCTAATGTGATTTCTTTATAATGGGTGTGTTCCTTATCTTATCCTAGTGTCTAAATTCTTCTCCATGGCTGGAACCCCAAATAATATTCCTTTACGTGCTAAGGGGTATCTAGAGAGTGGGATAGGTTTACTAACTACCCTAACCCTAACGCGTACCCTAACCCTAACCCCTACCCTAACCCTAACACGTACCCTAATCCTAACCCGTACCCTAAACCGAGCCCTAACCCTAACAATAACCCTAACCCTAACCCTAACCCATACCCTACGCCGTACCCGAAACCCTCCCCGATCCCGTACCCTAAGCCGTACCCTAAGCCTAACCCTAAGCCTAACCCTAACCCTAGGTTACCCTTGACTGCTTCTGCCTCCAATAGATTTCCTAAGCACTAGTGTTTTAAGGAACAGCTTAAAAAGAGAATCCTAATGTGATTTCTTTATAATGGGTGTGTTCCTTATCTTATCCTAGTGTCTAAACTCTTCTCCATGGCTGGACCCTCAAATAATATTCCTTTACGTGCTAAGGGGTATCTAGAGAGTGGGATAGGTTTAATAACTACCCTAACCCTAACGCGTACCCTAACCCTAACCCCTACCCTAACCCTAACACGTACCCTAATCCTAACCCGTACCCTAAACCGAGCCCTAACCCTAACACTAACCCTAACCCTAACCCTAACCCATACCCTACGCCGTACCCGCACCCCTCCCTGAACCCGTACCCTAAGCCGTACCCTAAGCCTAACCCTAAGCCTAACCCTAACACTAGGCTACCCTTGACTGCTTCTGCCTCCAATAGATTTCCTAAGCACTAGTGTTTTAACGAACAGCTTAAAAAGAGAATCCTAAAGTGATTTCTTTATAATGGGTGTGTTCCTTATCTTATCCTAGTGTCTAAACTCTTCTCCATGGCTGGACCCCCAAATAATATTCCTTTACGTGCTAAGGGGTATCTAGAGAGTGGGATAGGTTTAATAACTACCCTAACCCTAACGCGTACCCTAACCCTAACCCCTACCCTAACCCTAACACGTACCCTAATCCTAACCCGTACCCTAAACCGAGCCCTAACCCTAACACTAACCCTAACCCTAACCCATACCCTACGCCGTACCCGAAACCCTCCCCGAACCCGTACCCTAAGCCGTACCCTAAGCCTCACCCTAAGCCTAACCTTATCCTAGGCTACCCTTGACTGCTTCTGCCTCCAATAGATTTCCTAAGCACTACTGTTTTAAGGAACAGCTTAAAAAGAGAATCCTAATGTGATTTCTTTATAATGGGTGTGTTCCTTATCTTATCCTAGTGTCTAAACTCTTCTCCATGGCTGCACCCCCAAATAATATTCCCTTACGTGCTAAGGGGTATCTAGAGAGTGGGATAGGTTTAATAACTACCCTAACCCTAACGCGTACCCTAACCCTAACCCCTACCCTAACCCTAACACGTACCTTAATCCTAACCTGTACCCTAAACCGAGGCCTAACCCTAACACTAACCCTAACCCTAACCCTAACCCATACCCTACGCCGTACCCGCACCCCTCCCCGAACCCGTACCCTAAGCCATACCCTAAACCTAACCCTAAGCCTAACCCTAACCCTAGGCTACCCTTGACTGCTTCTGCCTCCAATTGATTTCCTAAGCAGTAGTGTTTTAAGGAACAGCTTAAAAAGAGAATCCTAATGTGATTTCTTTATAATGGGTGTGTTCCTTATCTTATCCTAGTGTCTAAACTCTTCTCCATGGCTGGACCCTCAAATAATATTCCTTTACGTGCTAAGGGGTATCTAGAGATTGGGATAGGTTTAATAACTACCCTAACCCTAACGCGTACCCTAACCCTAACCCCTACCCTAACCCTAACACGTACCCTAATCCTAACCCGTACCCTAAACCGAGCCCTAACCCTAACACTAACCCTAACCCTAACCCTAACCCATACCCTACGCCGTACCCGCACCCCTCCCTGAACCCGTACCCTAAGCCGTACCCTAAGCCTAACCCTAAGCCTAACCCTAACCCTAGGCTACCCTTGACTGCTTCTGCCTCCAATAGATTTCCTAAGCACTAGTGTTTTAACGAACAGCTTAAAAAGAGAATCCTAAAGTGATTTCTTTATAATGGGTGTGTTCCTTATCTTATCCTAGTGTCTAAACTCTTCTCCATGGCTGGACCCCCAAATAATATTCCTTTACGTGCTAAGGGGTATCTAGAGAGTGGGATAGGTTTAATAACTACCCTAACCCTAACGCGCCCCTAACCCTAACCCCTACCCTAACCCTAACACGTACCCTAATCCTAACCCGTACCCTAAACCGAGCCCTAACCCTAACAGTAACCCTAACCCTAACCCATACCCTACGCCGTACCCGAAACCCTCCCCGAACCCGTACCCTAAGCCGTACCCTAAGCCTCACCCTAAGCCTAACCTTATCCTAGGCTACCCTTGACTGCTTCTGCCTCCAATAGATTTCCTAAGCACTAGTGTTTTAAGGAACAGCTTAAAAAGAGAATCCTAATGTGATTTCTTTATAATGGGTGTGTTCCTTATCTTATCCTAGTGTCTAAACTCTTCTCCATTGCTGGACCCTCAAATAATATTCCTTTACGTGCTAAGGGGTATCTAGAGAGTGGGATAGGTTTAATAACTACCCTAACCCTAACGCGTACCCTAACCCTAACCCCTACCCTAACCCTAACACGTACCCTAATCCTAACAGGTACCCTAAACCGAGCCCTAACCCTAACACTAACCCTAACCCTAACCCTAACCCATACCCTACGCCATACCCGCACCCCTCCCCGAACCCGTACCCTAAGCCGTACCCTAAGCCTAACCCTAAGCCTAACCCTAACCCTAGGCTACCCTTGACTGCTTCTGCCTCCAATAGATTTCCTAAGCACTAGTGTTTTAAGGAACAGCTTAAAAAGAGAATCCTAATGTGATTTCTTTATAATGGGTGTGTTCCTTATCTTATCCTAGTGTCTAAACTCTTCTCCATGGCTGCACCCCCAAATAATATTGCCTTACGTGCTAAGGGGTATCTAGAGAGTGGGATAGGTTTAATAACTACCCTAAACCTAATGCGTACTCTAACCCTAACCCCTACCCTAACACTAACACGTACCCTAATCCTAACCCGTACCCTAAACCGAGCCCTAACCCTAACACTAACACTAACCCTAACCCTAACCCATACCCTATGCCGTACCTGAACCCCTCCCCAAACCCGTACCCTAAGCCGTACCCTAAGCCTAACCCTAAGCCTAACACTAACCCTAGGCTACCCTTGACTGCTTCTGCCTCCAATAGATTTCCTAAGCACTAGTGTTTTAAGCAACAGCTTAAAAAGAGAATCCTAATGTGATTTCTTTATAATGGGTGTGTTCCTTATCTTATCCTAGTGTCTAAATTCTTCTCCATGGCTGGAACCCCAAATAATATTCCTTTACGTGCTAAGGGGTATCTAGAGAGTGGGATAGGTTTACTAACTACCCTAACCCTAACGCGTACCCTAACCCTAACCCCTACCCTAACCCTAACACGTACCCTAATCCTAACCCGTACCCTAAACCGAGCCCTAACCCTAACAATAACCCTAACCCTAACCCTAACCCATACCCTACGCCGTACCCGAAACCCTCCCCGATCCCGTACCCTAAGCCGTACCCTAAGCCTAACCCTAAGCCTAACCCTAACCCTAGGTTACCCTTGACTGCTTCTGCCTCCAATAGATTTCCTAAGCACTAGTGTTTTAAGGAACAGCTTAAAAAGAGAATCCTAATGTGATTTCTTTATAATGGGTGTGTTCCTTATCTTATCCTAGTGTCTAAACTCTTCTCCATGGCTGGACCCTCAAATAATATTCCTTTACGTGCTAAGGGGTATCTAGAGAGTGGGATAGGTTTAATAACTACCCTAACCCTAACGCGTACCCTAACCCTAACCCCTACCCTAACCCTAACACGTACCCTAATCCTAACCCGTACCCTAAACCGAGCCCTAACCCTAACACTAACCCTAACCCTAACCCTAACCCATACCCTACGCCGTACCCGCACCCCTCCCTGAACCCGTACCCTAAGCCGTACCCTAAGCCTAACCCTAAGCCTAACCCTAACCCTAGGCTACCCTTGACTGCTTCTGCCTCCAATAGATTTCCTAAGCACTAGTGTTTTAACGAACAGCTTAAAAAGAGAATCCTAAAGTGATTTCTTTATAATGGGTGTGTTCCTTATCTTATCCTAGTGTCTAAACTCTTCTCCATGGCTGGACCCCCAAATAATATTCCTTTACGTGCTAAGGGGTATCTAGAGAGTGGGATAGGTTTAATAACTACCCTAACCCTAACGCGTACCCTAACCCTAATCCCTACCCTAACCCTAACACGTACCCTAATCCTAACCCGTACCCTAAACCGAGCCCTAACCCTAACACTAACCCTAACCCTAACCCATACCCTACGCCGTACCCGAAACCCTCCCCGAACCCGTACCCTAAGCCGTACCCTAAGCCTCACCCTAAGCCTAACCTTATCCTAGGCTACCCTTGACTGCTTCTGCCTCCAATAGATTTCCTAAGCACTACTGTTTTAAGGAACAGCTTAAAAAGAGAATCCTAATGTGATTTCTTTATAATGGGTGTGTTCCTTATCTTATCCTAGTGTCTAAACTCTTCTCCATGGCTGCACCCCCAAATAATATTCCCTTACGTGCTAAGGGGTATCTAGAGAGTGGGATAGGTTTAATAACTACCCTAACCCTAACGCGTACCCTAACCCTAACCACTACCCTAACCCTAACACGTACCCTAATCCTAACCTGTACCCTAAACCGAGGCCTAACCCTAACACTAACCCTAACCCTAACCCTAACCCATACCCTACGCCGTACCCGCACCCCTCCCCGAACCCGTACCCTAAGCCATACCCTAAACCTAACCCTAAGCCTAACCCTAACCCTAGGCTACCCTTGACTGCTTCTGCCTCCAATTGATTTCCTAAGCAGTAGTGTTTTAAGGAACAGCTTAAAAAGAGAATCCTAATGTGATTTCTTTATAATGGGTGTGTTCCTTATCTTATCCTAGTGTCTAAACTCTTCTCCATGGCTGGACCCCCAAATAATATTCCTTTACGTGCTAAGGGGGAGCTAGAGAGTGGGATAGGTTTACTAACTACCCTAGCCCTAACGCGTAACCTAACCCTAACCCCTACCCTAACCCTAACACGTACCCTAATCCTAACCCGTACCCTAAACCGAGCCCTAACCCTAACACTAACCCAAACCCTAACCCTAACCCATACCCTACGCCGTACACGAACACCTCCCCGAACCCATACCCCAAGCCGTACCCTAACCCTAACCCTAAGCCTAACCCTAACCCTAGGCTACCCTTGACTGCTTCTGCCTCCAATAGATTTCCTAAGCACTAGTGTTTTAAGGAACAGCTTAAAAAGAGAATCCTAAAGTGATTTCTTTATAATGGGTGTGTTCCTTATCTTATCCTAGTGTCTAAACTCTTCTCCATGGCTGCACCCCCAAATAATATTCCTTTACGTGCTAAGGGGTATCTAGAGAGTGGGATAGGTTTAATAACTACCCTAACCCTAACGCGTACCCTAACCCTAACCCCTACCCTAACCCTAACACGTACCCTAATCCTAACCCGTACCCTAAACCGAGCCCTAACCCTAACACTAACCCTAACCCTAACCCTAACCCATACCCTACGCCGTACCCGAAACCCTCCCTGAACTCGTACCCTAAGCCGTACCCTAAGCCTAACCCTAAGCCTAACCCTAACCCTAGGCTACCCTTGACTGCTTCTGCCTCCAATAGATTTCCTAAGCACTAGTGTTTTAAGGAACAGCTTAAAAAGAGAATCCTAATGTGATTTCTTTATAATGGGTGTGTTCCTTATCTTATCCTAGTGTCTAAACTTTTCTCCATGGCTGGACCCTCAAATAATATTCCTTTACGTGCTAAGGGGTATCTAGAGATTGGGATAGGTTTAATAACTACCCTAACCCTAACGCGTACCCTAACCCTAACCCCTACCCTAACCCTAACACGTACCCTAATCCTAACCCGTACCCTAAACCGAGCCCTAACCCTAACACTAACCCTAACCCTAACCCTAACCCATACCCTACGCCGTACCCGCACCCCTCCCTGAACCCGTACCCTAAGCCGTACCCTAAGACTAACCCTAAGCCTAACACTAACCCTAGGCTACCCTTGACTGCTTCTGCCTCCAATAGATTTCCTAAGCACTAGTGTTTTAACGAACAGCTTAAAAAGAGAATCCTAAAGTGATTTCTTTATAATGGCTGTGTTCCTTATCTTATCCTAGTGTCTAAACTCTTCTCCATGGCTGGACCCCCAAATAATATTCCTTTACCTGCTAAGGGGTATCTAGAGAGTGGGATAGGTTTAATAACTACCCTAACCCTAACGCGTACCCTAACCCTAACCCCTACCCTAACCCTAACACGTACCCTAATCCTAACCCGTACCCTAAACCGAGCCCTAACCCTAACACTAACCCTAACCCTAACCCTAACCCATACCCTACGCCGTACCCGCACCCCTCCCCGAACCCGTACCCTAAGCCGAACCCTAAGCCTAACCCTAAGCCTAACCCTAACCCTAGGCTACCCTTGACTGCTTCTGCCTCCAATAGATTTCCTAAGCACTACTGTTTTAAGGAACAGCTTAAAAAGAGAATCCTAATGTGATTTCTTTATAATGGGTGTGTTCCTTATCTTATCCTAGTGTCTAAACTCTTCTCCATGGCTGCACCCCCAAATAATATTCCCTTACGTGCTAAGGGGTATCTAGAGAGTGGGATAGGTTTAATAACTACCCTAACCCTAACGCGTACCCTAACCCTAACCCCTACCCTAACCCTAACACGTACCCTAATCCTAACCTGTACCCTAAACCGAGCCCTAACGCTAACACTAACCCTAACCCTAACCCTAACCCATACCCTACGCCGTACCCGCACCCCTCCCCGAACTCGTACCCTAAGCCATACCCTAAACCTAACCCTAAGCCTAACCCTAACCCTAGGCTACCCTTGACTGCTTCTGCCTCCAATTGATTTCCTAAGCAGTAGTGTTTTAAGGAACAGCTTAAAAAGAGAATCCTAAAGTGATTTCTTTATAATGGGTGTGTTCCTTATCTTATCCTAGTGTCTAAACTCTTCTCCATGGCTGGACCCCCAAATAATATTCCTTTACGTGCTAAGGGGGAGCTAGAGAGTGGGATAGGTTTACTAACTACCCTAGCCCTAACGCGTAACCTAACCCTAACCCCTACCCTAACCCTAACACGTACCCTAATCCTAACCCGTACCCTAAACCGAGCCCTAACCCTAACACTAACCCAAACCCTAACCCTAACCCATACCCTACGCCGTACACGAACACCTCCCCGAACCCATACCCCAAGCCGTACCCTAAACCTAACCCTAAGCCTAACCCTAACACTAGGCTACCCTTGACTGCTTCTGCCTCCAATAGATTTCCTAAGCACTAGTGTTTTAAGGAACAGCTTAAAAAGAGAATCCTAATGTGATTTCTTTATAATGGGTGTGTTCCTTATCTTATCCTAGTGTCTAAACTCTTCTCCATGGCTGCACCCCCAAATAATATTGCCTTACGTGCTAAGGGGTATCTAGAGAGTGGGATAGGTTTAATAACTACCCTAACCCTAATGCGTACTCTAACCCTAACCCCTACCCTAACACTAACACGTACCCTAATCCTAACCCGTACCCTAAACCGAGCCCTAACCCTAACACTAACACTAACCCTAACCCTAACCCATACCCTACGCCGTACCTGAACCCCTCCCCAAACTCGTACCCTAAGCCGTACCCTAAGCCTAACCCTAAGCCTAACACTAACCCTAGGCTACCCTTGACTGCTTCTGCCTCCAATAGATTTCCTAAGCACTAGTGTTTTAAGCAACAGCTTAAAAAGAGAATCCTAATGTGATTTCTTTATAATGGGTGTGTTCCTTATCTTATCCTAGTGTCTAAATTCTTCTCCATTGCTGGAACCCCAAATAATATTCCTTTACGTGCTAAGGGGTATCTAGAGAGTGGGATAGGTTTACTAACTACCCTAACCCTAACGCGTACCCTAACCCTAACCCCAACCCTAAACCTAACACGTACCCTAATCCTAACCGTACCCTAAACCGAGCCCTAACCCTAACACTAACCCTAACCCTAACCCTAACCCATACCCTACGCCGTACCCGAAACCCTCCCCGAACCCGTACCCTAAGCCGTACTCTAAGCCTAACCCTAAGCCTAACCCTAACCCTACGCTACCCTTGACTGCTTCTGCCTCCAATAGATTTCCTAAGCACTAGTGTTTTAAGGAACAGCTTAAAAAGAGAATCCTAATGTGATTTCTTTATAATGGGTGTGTTCCTTATCTTATCCTAGTGTCTAAACTCTTCTCCATGGCTGGACCCTCAAATAATATTCCTTTACGTGCTAAGGGGTATCTAGAGAGTGGGATAGGTTTACTAACTACCCTAACCCTAACGCGTACCCTAACCCTAACCCCTACCCTAACCCTAACACGTACCCTAATCCTAACCCGTACCCTAAACCGAGCCCTAACCCTAACAATAACCCTAACCCTAACCCTAACCCATACCCTACGCCGTACCCGAAACCCTCCCCGATCCCGTACCCTAAGCCGTACCCTAAGCCTAACCCTAAGCCTAACCCTAACCCTAGGTTACCCTTGACTGCTTCTGCCTCCAATAGATTTCCTAAGCACTAGTGTTTTAAGGAACAGCTTAAAAAGAGAATCCTAATGTGATTTCTTTATAATGGGTGTGTTCCTTATCTTATCCTAGTGTCTAAACTCTTCTCCATGGCTGGACCCTCAAATAATATTCCTTTACGTGCTAAGGGGTATCTAGAGAGTGGGATAGGTTTAATAACTACCCTAACCCTAACGCGTACCCTAACCCTAACCCCTACCCTAACCCTAACACGTACCCTAATACTAACCTGTACCCTAAACCGAGCCCTAACCCTAACACTAACCCTAACCCTAACCCTAACCCATACCCTACGCCGTACCCGCACCCCTCCCCGAACCCGTACCCTAAGCCGTACCCTAAGCCTCACCCTAAGCCTAACCTTATCCTAGGCTACCCTTGACTGCTTCTGCCTCCAATAGATTTCCTAAGCACTATTGTTTTAACGAACAGCTTAAAAAGAGAATCCTAAAGTGATTTCTTTATAATGGGTGTGTTCCTTATCTTATCCTAGTGTCTAAACTCTTCTCCATGGCTGGACCCCCAAATAATATTCCTTTACGTGCTAAGGGGTATCTAGAGAGTGGGATAGGTTTAATAACTACCCTAACCCTAACGCGTACCCTAACCCTAACCCCTACCCTAACCCTAACACGTACCCTAATCCTAACCCGTACCCTAAACCGAGCCCTAACCCTAACACTAACCCTAACCCTAACCCATACCCTACGCCGTACCCGAAACCCTCCCCGAACCCGTACCCTAAGCCGTACCCTAAGCCTCACCCTAAGCCTAACCTTATCCTAGGCTACCCTTGACTGCTTCTGCCTCCAATAGATTTCCTAAGCACTACTGTTTTAAGGAACAGCTTAAAAAGAGAATCCTAATGTGATTTCTTTATAATGGGTGTGTTCCTTATCTTATCCTAGTGTCTAAACTCTTCTCCATGGCTGCACCCCCAAATAATATTCCCTTACGTGCTAAGGGGTATCTAGAGAGTGGGATAGGTTTAATAACTACCCTAACCCTAACGCGTACCCTAACCCTAACCACTACCCTAACCCTAACACGTACCCTAATCCTAACCTGTACCCTAAACCGAGGCCTAACCCTAACACTAACCCTAACCCTAACCCTAACCCATACCCTACGCCGTACCCGCACCCCTCCCCGAACCCGTACCCTAAGCCATACCCTAAACCTAACCCTAAGCCTAACCCTAACCCTAGGCTACCCTTGACTGCTTCTGCCTCCAATTGATTTCCTAAGCAGTAGTGTTTTAAGGAACAGCTTAAAAAGAGAATCCTAATGTGATTTCTTTATAATGGGTGTGTTCCTTATCTTATCCTAGTGTCTAAACTCTTCTCCATGGCTGGACCCCCAAATAATATTCCTTTACGTGCTAAGGGGGAGCTAGAGAGTGGGATAGGTTTACTAACTACCCTAGCCCTAACGCGTAACCTAACCCTAACCCCTACCCTAACCCTAACACGTACCCTAATCCTAACCCGTACCCTAAACCGAGCCCTAACCCTAACACTAACCCAAACCCTAACCCTAACCCATACCCTACGCCGTACACGAACACCTCCCCGAACCCATACCCCAAGCCGTACCCTAACCCTAACCCTAAGCCTAACCCTAACCCTAGGCTACCCTTGACTGCTTCTGCCTCCAATAGATTTCCTAAGCACTACTGTTTTAAGGAACAGCTTAAAAAGAGAATCCTAAAGTGATTTCTTTATAATGGGTGTGTTCCTTATCTTATCCTAGTGTCTAAACTCTTCTCCATGGCTGCACCCCCAAATAATATTCCTTTACGTGCTAAGGGGTATCTAGAGAGTGGGATAGGTTTAATAACTACCCTAACCCTAACGCGTACCCTAACCCTAACCCCTACCCTAACCCTAACACGTACCCTAATCCTAACCCGTACCCTAAACCGAGCCCTAACCCTAACACTAACCCTAACCCTAACCCTAACCCATACCCTACGCCGTACCCGAAACCCTCCCTGAACTCGTACCCTAAGCCGTACCCTAAGCCTAACCCTAAGCCTAACCCTAACCCTAGGCTACCCTTGACTGCTTCTGCCTCCAATAGATTTCCTAAGCACTAGTGTTTTAAGGAACAGCTTAAAAAGAGAATCCTAATGTGATTTCTTTATAATGGGTGTGTTCCTTATCTTATCCTAGTGTCTAAACTTTTCTCCATGGCTGGACCCTCAAATAATATTCCTTTACGTGCTAAGGGGTATCTAGAGATTGGGATAGGTTTAATAACTACCCTAACCCTAACGCGTACCCTAACCCTAACCCCTACCCTAACCCTAACACGTACCCTAATCCTAACCCGTACCCTAAACCGAGCCCTAACCCTAACACTAACCCTAACCCTAACCCTAACCCATACCCTACGCCGTACCCGCACCCCTCCCTGAACCCGTACCCTAAGCCGTACCCTAAGACTAACCCTAAGCCTAACACTAACCCTAGGCTACCCTTGACTGCTTCTGCCTCCAATAGATTTCCTAAGCACTAGTGTTTTAACGAACAGCTTAAAAAGAGAATCCTAAAGTGATTTCTTTATAATGGGTGTGTTCCTTATCTTATCCTAGTGTCTAAACTCTTCTCCATGGCTGGACCCCCAAATAATATTCCTTTACGTGCTAAGGGGTATCTAGAGAGTGGGATAGGTTTAATAACTACCCTAACCCTAACGCGTACCCTAACCCTAACCCCTACCCTAACCCTAACACGTACCCTAATCCTAACCCGTACCCTAAACCGAGCCCTAACCCTAACACTAACCCTAACCCTAACCCTAACCCATACCCTACGCCGTACCCGCACCCCTCCCCGAACCCGTACCCTAAGCCGAACCCTAAGCCTAACCCTAAGCCTAACCCTAACCCTAGGCTACCCTTGACTGCTTCTGCCTCCAATAGATTTCCTAAGCACTACTGTTTTAAGGAACAGCTTAAAAAGAGAATCCTAATGTGATTTCTTTATAATGGGTGTGTTCCTTATCTTATCCTAGTGTCTAAACTCTTCTCCATGGCTGCACCCCCAAATAATATTCCCTTACGTGCTAAGGGGTATCTAGAGAGTGGGATAGGTTTAATAACTACCCTAACCCTAACGCGTACCCTAACCCTAACCCCTACCCTAACCCTAACACGTACCCTAATCCTAACCTGTACCCTAAACCGAGCCCTAACGCTAACACTAACCCTAACCCTAACCCTAACCCATACCCTACGCCGTACCCGCACCCCTCCCCGAACTCGTACCCTAAGCCATACCCTAAACCTAACCCTAAGCCTAACCCTAACCCTAGGCTACCCTTGACTGCTTCTGCCTCCAATTGATTTCCTAAGCAGTAGTGTTTTAAGGAACAGCTTAAAAAGAGAATCCTAAAGTGATTTCTTTATAATGGGTGTGTTCCTTATCTTATCCTAGTGTCTAAACTCTTCTCCATGGCTGGACCCCCAAATAATATTCCTTTACGTGCTAAGGGGGAGCTAGAGAGTGGGATAGGTTTACTAACTACCCTAGCCCTAACGCGTAACCTAACCCTAACCCCTACCCTAACCCTAACACGTACCCTAATCCTAACCCGTACCCTAAACCGAGCCCTAACCCTAACACTAACCCAAACCCTAACCCTAACCCATACCCTACGCCGTACACGAACACCTCCCCGAACCCATACCCCAAGCCGTACCCTAAACCTAACCCTAAGCCTAACCCTAACACTAGGCTACCCTTGACTGCTTCTGCCTCCAATAGATTTCCTAAGCACTAGTGTTTTAAGGAACAGCTTAAAAAGAGAATCCTAATGTGATTTCTTTATAATGGGTGTGTTCCTTATCTTATCCTAGTGTCTAAACTCTTCTCCATGGCTGCACCCCCAAATAATATTGCCTTACGTGCTAAGGGGTATCTAGAGAGTGGGATAGGTTTAATAACTACCCTAACCCTAATGCGTACTCTAACCCTAACCCCTACCCTAACACTAACACGTACCCTAATCCTAACCCGTACCCTAAACCGAGCCCTA
The DNA here is from genome assembly GCF_965194805.1 of Balaenoptera borealis. Lineage (NCBI taxonomy): Eukaryota > Metazoa > Chordata > Mammalia > Artiodactyla > Balaenopteridae > Balaenoptera > Balaenoptera borealis. Next base: position 332,511 of record NW_028123906.1, on the reverse strand, counting down.
ACCCTAACACTAACACTAACCCTAACCCTAACCCATACCCTACGCCGTACCTGAACCCCTCCCCAAACTCGTACCCTAAGCCGTACCCTAAGCCTAACCCTAAGCCTAACACTAACCCTAGGCTACCCTTGACTGCTTCTGCCTCCAATAGATTTCCTAAGCACTAGTGTTTTAAGCAACAGCTTAAAAAGAGAATCCTAATGTGATTTCTTTATAATGGGTGTGTTCCTTATCTTATCCTAGTGTCTAAATTCTTCTCCATTGCTGGAACCCCAAATAATATTCCTTTACGTGCTAAGGGGTATCTAGAGAGTGGGATAGGTTTACTAACTACCCTAACCCTAACGCGTACCCTAACCCTAACCCCAACCCTAAACCTAACACGTACCCTAATCCTAACCGTACCCTAAACCGAGCCCTAACCCTAACACTAACCCTAACCCTAACCCTAACCCATACCCTACGCCGTACCCGAAACCCTCCCCGAACCCGTACCCTAAGCCGTACTCTAAGCCTAACCCTAAGCCTAACCCTAACCCTACGCTACCCTTGACTGCTTCTGCCTCCAATAGATTTCCTAAGCACTAGTGTTTTAAGGAACAGCTTAAAAAGAGAATCCTAATGTGATTTCTTTATAATGGGTGTGTTCCTTATCTTATCCTAGTGTCTAAACTCTTCTCCATGGCTGGACCCTCAAATAATATTCCTTTACGTGCTAAGGGGTATCTAGAGAGTGGGATAGGTTTACTAACTACCCTAACCCTAACGCGTACCCTAACCCTAACCCCTACCCTAACCCTAACACGTACACTAATCCTAACCCGTACCCTAAACCGAGCCCTAACCCTAACAATAACCCTAACCCTAACCCTAACCCATACCCTACGCCGTACCCGAAACCCTCCCCGATCCCGTACCCTAAGCCGTACCCTAAGCCTAACCCTAAGCCTAACCCTAACCCTAGGTTACCCTTGACTGCTTCTGCCTCCAATAGATTTCCTAAGCACTAGTGTTTTAAGGAACAGCTTAAAAAGAGAATCCTAATGTGATTTCTTTATAATGGGCGTGTTCCTTATCTTATCCTAGTGTCTAAACTCTTCTCCATGGCTGGACCCTCAAATAATATTCCTTTACGTGCTAAGGGGTATCTAGAGAGTGGGATAGGTTTAATAACTACCCTAACCCTAACGCGTACCCTAACCCTAACCCCTACCCTAACCCTAACACGTACCCTAATACTAACCTGTACCCTAAACCGAGCCCTAACCCTAACACTAACCCTAACCCTAACCCTAACCCATACCCTACGCCGTACCCGCACCCCTCCCCGAACCCGTACCCTAAGCCGTACCCTAAGCCTCACCCTAAGCCTAACCTTATCCTAGGCTACCCTTGACTGCTTCTGCCTCCAATAGATTTCCTAAGCACTACTGTTTTAAGGAACAGCTTAAAAAGAGAATCCTAATGTGATTTCTTTATAATGGGTGTGTTCCTTATCTTATCCTAGTGTCTAAACTCTTCTCCATGGCTGCACCCCCAAATAATATTGCCTTACGTGCTAAGGGGTATCTAGAGAGTGGGATAGGTTTAATAACTACCCTAACCCTAATGCGTACTCTAACCCTAACCCCTAACCTAACACTAACACGTACCCTAATCCTAACCCGTACCCTAAACCGAGCCCTAACCCTAACACTAACACTAACCCTAACCCTAACCCATACCCTACGCCGTACCTGAACCCCTCCCCAAACCCGTACTCTAAGCCGTACCCTAAGCCTAACCCTAAGCCTAACACTAACCCTAGGCTACCCTTGACTGCTTCTGCCTCCAATAGATTTCCTAAGCACTAGTGTTTTAAGCAACAGCTTAAAAAGAGAATCCTAATGTGATTTCTTTATAATGGGTGTGTTCCTTATTTATCCTAGTGTCTAAATTCTTCTCCATGGCTGGAACCCCAAATAATATTCCTTTACGTGCTAAGGGGTATCTAGAGAGTGGGATAGGTTTACTAACTACCCTAACCCTAACGCGTACCCTAACCCTAACCCCTACCCTAACCCTAACACGTACCCTAATCCTAACCCGTACCCTAAACCGAGCCCTAACCCTAACACTAACCCTAACCCTAACCCTAACCCATACCCTACGCCGTACCCGAAACCCTCCCCGAACCCGTACCCTAAGCCGTACCCTAAGCCTAACCCTAAGCCTAACCCTAACCCTAGGCTACCCTTGACTGCTTCTGCCTCCAATAGATTTCCTAAGCACTAGTGTTTTAAGGAACAGCTTAAAAAGAGAATCCTAATGTGATTTCTTTATAATGGGTGTGTTCCTTATCTTATCCTATTGTCTAAACTCTTCTCCATGGCTGGACCCTCAAATAATATTCCTTTACGTGCTAAGGGGTATCTAGAGAGTGGGATAGGTTTAATAACTACCCAAACCCTAATGCATACCCTAACCCTAACCCCTACCCTAACCCTAACACGTACCCTAATCCTAACCCGTACCCTAAACCGAGCCCTAACCCTAACACTAACCCTAACCCTAACCCTAACCCATACCCTATGCCGTACCCGAACCCCTCCCCGAACCCATTCCCCAAGCCGTACCCTAAACATAACCCTAAGCCTAACCCTAACCCTAGGCTACCCTTGACTGCTTCTGCCTCCAATAGATTTCCTAAGCACTAGTGTTTTAAGGAACAGCTTAAAAAGAGAATCCTAATGTGATTTCTTTATAATGGGTGTGTTCCTTATCTTATCCTAGTGTCTAAACTCTTCTCCATGGCTGCACCCCCAAATAATATTGCCTTACGTGCTAAGGGGTATCTAGAGAGTGGGATAGGTTTAATAACTACCCTAACCCTAATGCGTACTCTAACCCTAACCCCTAACCTAACACTAACACGTACCCTAATCCTAACCCGTACACTAAACCGAGCCCTAACCCTAACACTAACACTAACCCTAACCCTAACCCATACCCTACGCCGTACCCCCACCCCTCCCTGAACCCGTACCCTAAGCCGTACCCTAAGACTAACCCTAAGCCTAACCCTAACCCTAGGCTACCCTTGACTGCTTCTGCCTCCAATAGATTTCCTAAGCACTAGTGTTTTAACGAACAGCTTAAAAAGAGAATCCTAAAGTGATTTCTTTATAATGGGTGTGTTCCTTATCTTATCCTAGTGTCTAAACTCTTCTCCATGGCTGCACCCCCAAATAATATTCCCTTACGTGCTAAGGGGTATCTAGAGAGTGGGATAGGTTTAATAACTACCCTAACCCTAACGCGTACCCTAACCCTAACCCCTACCCTAACCCTAACACGTACCCTAATCCTAACCTGTACCCTAAACCGAGCCCTAACCCTAACACTAACCCTAACCCTAACCCTAACCCATACCCTACGCCGTACCCGAACCCCTCCCCGAACTCGTACCCTAAGCCATACCCTAAACCTAACCCTAAGCCTAACCCTAACCCTAGGCTACCCTTGACTGCTTCTGCCTCCAATTGATTTCCTAAGCAGTAGTGTTTTAAGGAACAGCTTAAAAAGAGAATCCTAAAGTGATTTCTTTATAATGGGTGTGTTCCTTATCTTATCCTAGTGTCTAAACTCTTCTCCATGGCTGGACCCCCAAATAATATTCCTTTACGTGCTAAGGGGGAGCTAGAGAGTGGGATAGGTTTACTAACTACCCTAGCCCTAACGCGTAACCTAACCCTAACCCCTACCCTAACCCTAACACGTACCCTAATCCTAACCCGTACCCTAAACCGAGCCCTAACCCTAACACTAACCCAAACCCTAACCCTAACCCATACCCTACGCCGTACACGAACACCTCCCCGAACCCATACCCCAAGCCGTACCCTAAACCTAACCCTAAGCCTAACCCTAACACTAGGCTACCCTTGACTGCTTCTGCCTCCAATAGATTTCCTAAGCACTAGTGTTTTAAGGAACAGCTTAAAAAGAGAATCCTAATGTGATTTCTTTATAATGGGTGTGTTCCTTATCTTATCCTAGTGTCTAAACTCTTCTCCATGGCTGCACCCCCAAATAATATTGCCTTACGTGCTAAGGGGTATCTAGAGAGTGGGATAGGTTTAATAACTACCCTAACCCTAATGCGTACTCTAACCCTAACCCCTAACCTAACACTAACACGTACCCTAATCCTAACCCGTACCCTAAACCGAGCCCTAACCCTAACACTAACACTAACCCTAACCCTAACCCATACCCTACGCCGTACCTGAACCCCTCCCCAAACCCGTACCGAAAGCCGTACCCTAAGCCTAACCCTAAACCTAACACTAACCCTAGGCTACCCTTGACTGCTTCTGCCTCCAATAGATTTCCTAAGCACTAGTGTTTTAAGGAACAGCTTAAAAAGAGAATCCTAATGTGATTTCTTTATAATGGGTGTGTTCCTTATCTTATCCTAGTGTCTAAACTCTTCTCCATGGCTGGACCCCCAAATAATATTCCTTTACGTGCTAAGGGGTATCTAGAGAGTGGGATAGGTTTAATAACTACCCTAACCCTAACGCATACCCTAACCCTAACCCCTACCCTAACCCTAACACGTACCCTAATCCTAACCCGTACCCTAAACCGAGCCCTAACCCTAACACTAACCCTAACCATAACCCTAACCCATACCCTACGCCGTACCCGAACCCCTCCCCGAACCCATTCCCCAAGCCGTACCCTAAACCTAACCCTAAGCCTAACCCTAACCCTAGGCTACCCTTGACTGCTTCTGCCTCCAATAGATTTCCTAAGCACTAGTGTTTTAAGGAACAGCTTAAAAAGAGAATCCTAATGTGATTTCTTTATAATGGGTGTGTTCCTTATCTTATCCTAGTGTCTAAACTCTTCTCCATGGCTGCACCCCCAAATAATATTGCCTTACGTGCTAAGGGGTATCTAGAGAGTGGGATAGGTTTAATAACTACCCTAAACCTAATGCGTACTCTAACCCTAACCCCTACCCTAACACTAACACGTACCCTAATCCTAACCCGTACCCTAAACCGAGCCCTAACCCTAACACTAACACTAACCCTAACCCTAACCCATACCCTACGCCGTACCTGAACCCCTCCCCAAACCCGTACTCTAAGCCGTACCCTAAGCCTAACCCTAAGCCTAACACTAACCCTAGGCTACCCTTGACTGCTTCTGCCTCCAATAGATTTCCTAAGCACTAGTGTTTTAAGCAACAGCTTAAAAAGAGAATCCTAATGTGATTTCTTTATAATGGGTGTGTTCCTTATCTTATCCTAGTGTCTAAATTCTTCTCCATGGCTGGAACCCCAAATAATATTCCTTTACGTGCTAAGGGGTATCTAGAGAGTGGGATAGGTTTACTAACTACCCTAACCCTAACGCGTACCCTAACCCTAACCCCTACCCTAAACCTAACACGTACCCTAATCCTAACCGTACCCTAAACCGAGCCCTAACCCTAACACTAACCCTAACCCTAACCCTAACCCATACCCTACGCCGTACCCGCACCCCTCCCCGAACCCGTACCCTAAGCCGTACCCTAAGCCTAACCCTAAGCCTAACCCTAACCCTAGGCTACCCTTGACTGCTTCTGCCTCCAATAGATTTCCTAAGCACTAGTGTTTTAAGGAACAGCTTAAAAAGAGAATCCTAATGTGATTTCTTTATAATGGGTGTGTTCCTTATCTTATCCTAGTGTCTAAACTCTTCTCCATGGCTGGACCCCCAAATAATATTCCTTTACGTGCTAAGGGGTATCTAGAGAGTGGGATAGGTTTAATAACTACCCTAACCCTAACGCGTACCCTAACCCTAACCCCTACCCTAACCCTAACACGTACCCTAATCCTAACCCGTACCCTAAACCGAGCCCTAACCCTAACACTAACCCTAACCCTAACCCTAACCCATACCCTACACCGTACCCGAAACCCTCCCCGAACCCGTACCCTAAGCCGTACCCTAAGCCTAACCCTAAGCCTAACCCTAACCCTAGGCTACCCTTGACTGCTTCTGCCTCCAATAGATTTCCTAAGCACTAGTGTTTTAAGGAACAGCTTAAAAAGAGAATCCTAATGTGATTTCTTTATAATGGGTGTGTTCCTTATCTTATCCTAGTGTCTAAACTCTTCTCCATGGCTGGACCCTCAAATAATATTCCTTTACGTGCTAAGGGGTATCTAGAGAGTGGGATAGGTTTAATAACTACCCTAACCCTAACGCGTACCCTAACCCTAACCCCTACCCTAACCCTAACACGTACCCTAATACTAACCTGTACCCTAAACCGAGCCCTAACCCTAACACTAACCCTAACCCTAACCCATACCCTACGCCGTACCCGCACCCCTCCCCGAACCCGTACCCTAAGCCGTACCCTAAGCCTAACCCTAAGCCTAACCCTAACCCTAGGCTACCCTTGACTGCTTCTGCCTCCAATAGATTTCCTAAGCACTAGTGTTTTAAGGAACAGCTTAAAAAGAGAATCCTAATGTGATTTCTTTATAATGGGTGTGTTCCTTATCTTATCCTAGTGTCTAAACTCTTCTCCATGGCTGGACCCCCAAATAATATTCCTTTACGTGCTAAGGGGTATCTAGAGAGTGGGATAGGTTTAATAACTACCCTAACCCTAACGCATACCCTAACCCTAACCCCTACCCTAACCCTAACACGTACCCTAATCCTAACCCGTACCCTAAACCGAGCCCTAACCCTAACACTAACCCTAACCCTAACCCTAACCCATACCCTATGCCGTACCCGAACCCCTCCCCGAACCCATTCCCCAAGCCGTACCCTAAACATAACCCTAAGCCTAACCCTAACCCTAGGCTACCCTTGACTGCTTCTGCCTCCAATAGATTTCCTAAGCACTAGTGTTTTAAGCAACAGCTTAAAAAGAGAATCCTAATGTGATTTCTTTATAATGGGTGTGTTCCTTATCTTATCCTAGTGTCTAAATTCTTCTCCATGGCTGGAACCCCAAATAATATTCCTTTACGTGCTAAGGGGTATCTAGAGAGTGGGATAGGTTTACTAACTACCCTAACCCTAACGCGTACCCTAACCCTAACCCCTACCCTAAACCTAACACGTACCCTAATCCTAACCGTACCCTAAACCGAGCCCTAACCCTAACACTAACCCTAACCCTAACCCTAACCCATACACTACGCCGTACCCGCACCCCTCCCCGAACCCGTAACCTAAGCCGTACCCTAAGCCTAACCCTAAGCCTAACCCTAACCCTAGGCTACCCTTGACTGCTTCTGCCTCCAATAGATTTCCTAAGCACTACTGTTTTAAGGAACAGCTTAAAAAGAGAATCCTAATGTGATTTCTTTATAATGGGTGTGTTCCTTATCTTATCCTAGTGTCTAAACTCTTCTCCATGGCTGCACCCCCAAATAATATTCCCTTACGTGCTAAGGGGTATCTAGAGAGTGGGATAGGTTTAATAACTACCCTAACCCTAATGCGTACCCTAACCCTAACCCCTACCCTAACCCTAACACGTACCCTAATCCTAACCTGTACCCTAAACCGAGGCCTAACCCTAACACTAACCCTAACCCTAACCCTAACCCATACCCTACGCCGTACCCGAAACCCTCCCCGAACCCGTACCCTAAGCCATACCCTAAACCTAACCCTAAGCCTAAGCCTAACCCTAGGCTACCCTTGACTGCTTCTGCCTCCAATAGATTTCCTAAGCACTAGTGTTTTAAGGAACAGCTTAAAAAGAGAATCCTAATGTGATTTCTTTATAATGGGTGTGTTCCTTATCTTATCCTAGTGTCTAAACTCTTCTCCATGGCTGCACCCCCAAATAATATTCCCTTACGTGCTAAGGGGTATCTAGAGAGTGGGATAGGTTTAATAACTACCCTAACCCTAACGCGTACCCTAACCCTAACCCCTACCCTAACCCTAACACGTACCCTAATCCTAACCTGTACCCTAAACCGAGGCCTAACCCTAACACTAACCCTAACCCTAACCCTAACCCATACCCTACGCCGTACCCGAAACCCTCCCCGAACCCGTACCCTAAGCCATACCCTAAACCTAACCCTAAGCCTAACCCTAACCCTAGGCTACCCTTGACTGCTTCTGCCTCCAATTGATTTCCTAAGCAGTAGTGTTTTAAGGAACAGCTTAAAAAGAGAATCCTAATGTGATTTCTTTATAATGGGTGTGTTCCTTATCTTATCCTAGTGTCTAAACTTTTCTCCATGGCTGGACCCTCAAATAATATTCCTTTACGTGCTAAGGGGTATCTAGAGATTGGGATAGGTTTAATAACTACCCTAACCCTAACGCGTACCCTAACCCTAACCCCTACCCTAACCCTAACACGTACCCTAATCCTAACCCGTACCCTAAACCGAGCCCTAACCCTAACACTAACCCTAACCCTAACCCTAACCCATACCCTACGCCGTACCCGCACCCCTCCCTGAACCCGTACCCTAAGCCGTACCCTAAGCCTAACCCTAAGCCTAACCCTAACCCTAGGCTACCCTTGACTGCTTCTGCCTCCAATAGATTTCCTAAGCACTAGTGTTTTAACGAACAGCTTAAAAAGAGAATCCTAAAGTGATTTCTTTATAATGGGTGTGTTCCTTATCTTATCCTAGTGTCTAAACTCTTCTCCATGGCTGGACCCCCAAATAATATTCCTTTACGTGCTAAGGGGTATCTAGAGAGTGGGATAGGTTTAATAACTACCCTAACCCTAACGCGCCCCTAACCCTAACCCCTACCCTAACCCTAACACGTACCCTAATCCTAACCCGTACCCTAAACCGAGCCCTAACCCTAACAGTAACCCTAACCCTAACCCATACCCTACGCCGTACCCGAAACCCTCCCCGAACCCGTACCCTAAGCCGTACCCTAAGCCTCACCCTAAGCCTAACCTTATCCTAGGCTACCCTTGACTGCTTCTGCCTCCAATAGATTTCCTAAGCACTAGTGTTTTAAGGAACAGCTTAAAAAGAGAATCCTAATGTGATTTCTTTATAATGGGTGTGTTCCTTATCTTATCCTAGTGTCTAAACTCTTCTCCATTGCTGGACCCTCAAATAATATTCCTTTACGTGCTAAGGGGTATCTAGAGAGTGGGATAGGTTTAATAACTACCCTAAACCTAACGCGTACCCTAACCCTAACCCCTACCCTAACCCTAACACGTACCCTAATCCTAACAGGTACCCTAAACCGAGCCCTAACCCTAACACTAACCCTAACCCTAACCCTAACCCATACCCTACGCCGTACCCGCACCCCTCCCCGAACCCGTACCCTAAGCCGTACCCTAAGCCTAACCCTAAGCCTAACCCTAACCCTAGGCTACCCTTGACTGCTTCTGCCTCCAATAGATTTCCTAAGCACTAGTGTTTTAAGGAACAGCTTAAAAAGAGAATCCTAATGTGATTTCTTTATAATGGGTGTGTTCCTTATCTTATCCTAGTGTCTAAACTCTTCTCCATGGCTGCACCCCCAAATAATATTGCCTTACGTGCTAAGGGGTATCTAGAGAGTGGGATAGGTTTAATAACTACCCTAAACCTAATGCGTACTCTAACCCTAACCCCTACCCTAACACTAACACGTACCCTAATCCTAACCCGTACCCTAAACCGAGCCCTAACCCTAACACTAACACTAACCCTAACCCTAACCCATACCCTATGCCGTACCTGAACCCCTCCCCAAACCCGTACCCTAAGCCGTACCCTAAGCCTAACCCTAAGCCTAACACTAACCCTAGGCTACCCTTGACTGCTTCTGCCTCCAATAGATTTCCTAAGCACTAGTGTTTTAAGCAACAGCTTAAAAAGAGAATCCTAATGTGATTTCTTTATAATGGGTGTGTTCCTTATCTTATCCTAGTGTCTAAATTCTTCTCCATGGCTGGAACCCCAAATAATATTCCTTTACGTGCTAAGGGGTATCTAGAGAGTGGGATAGGTTTACTAACTACCCTAACCCTAACGCGTACCCTAACCCTAACCCCTACCCTAACCCTAACACGTACCCTAATCCTAACCCGTACCCTAAACCGAGCCCTAACCCTAACAATAACCCTAACCCTAACCCTAACCCATACCCTACGCCGTACCCGAAACCCTCCCCGATCCCGTACCCTAAGCCGTACCCTAAGCCTAACCCTAAGCCTAACCCTAACCCTAGGTTACCCTTGACTGCTTCTGCCTCCAATAGATTTCCTAAGCACTAGTGTTTTAAGGAACAGCTTAAAAAGAGAATCCTAATGTGATTTCTTTATAATGGGTGTGTTCCTTATCTTATCCTAGTGTCTAAACTCTTCTCCATGGCTGGACCCTCAAATAATATTCCTTTACGTGCTAAGGGGTATCTAGAGAGTGGGATAGGTTTAATAACTACCCTAACCCTAACGCGTACCCTAACCCTAACCCCTACCCTAACCCTAACACGTACCCTAATCCTAACCCGTACCCTAAAGCGAGCCCTAACCCTAACACTAACCCTAACCCTAACCCTAACCCATACCCTACGCCGTACCCGCACCCCTCCCTGAACCCGTACCCTAAGCCGTACCCTAAGCCTAACCCTAAGCCTAACCCTAACCCTAGGCTACCCTTGACTGCTTCTGCCTCCAATAGATTTCCTAAGCACTAGTGTTTTAACGAACAGCTTAAAAAGAGAATCCTAAAGTGATTTCTTTATAATGGGTGTGTTCCTTATCTTATCCTAGTGTCTAAACTCTTCTCCATGGCTGGACCCCCAAATAATATTCCTTTACGTGCTAAGGGGTATCTAGAGAGTGGGATAGGTTTAATAACTACCCTAACCCTAACGCGTACCCTAACCCTAACCCCTACCCTAACCCTAACACGTACCCTAATCCTAACCCGTACCCTAAACCGAGCCCTAACCCTAACACTAACCCTAACCCTAACCCATACCCTACGCCGTACCCGAAACCCTCCCCGAACCCGTACCCTAAGCCGTACCCTAAGCCTCACCCTAAGCCTAACCTTATCCTAGGCTACCCTTGACTGCTTCTGCCTCCAATAGATTTCCTAAGCACTACTGTTTTAAGGAACAGCTTAAAAAGAGAATCCTAATGTGATTTCTTTATAATGGGTGTGTTCCTTATCTTATCCTAGTGTCTAAACTCTTCTCCATGGCTGCACCCCCAAATAATATTCCCTTACGTGCTAAGGGGTATCTAGAGAGTGGGATAGGTTTAATAACTACCCTAACCCTAACGCGTACCCTAACCCTAACCACTACCCTAACCCTAACACGTACCCTAATCCTAACCTGTACCCTAAACCGAGGCCTAACCCTAACACTAACCCTAACCCTAACCCTAACCCATACCCTACGCCGTACCCGCACCCCTCCCCGAACCCGTACCCTAAGCCATACCCTAAACCTAACCCTAAGCCTAACCCTAACCCTAGGCTACCCTTGACTGCTTCTGCCTCCAATTGATTTCCTAAGCAGTAGTGTTTTAAGGAACAGCTTAAAAAGAGAATCCTAATGTGATTTCTTTATAATGGGTGTGTTCCTTATCTTATCCTAGTGTCTAAACTCTTCTCCATGGCTGGACCCCCAAATAATATTCCTTTACGTGCTAAGGGGGAGCTAGAGAGTGGGATAGGTTTACTAACTACCCTAGCCCTAACGCGTAACCTAACCCTAACCCCTACCCTAACCCTAACACGTACCCTAATCCTAACCCGTACCCTAAACCGAGCCCTAACCCTAACACTAACCCAAACCCTAACCCTAACCCATACCCTACGCCGTACACGAACACCTCCCCGAACCCATACCCCAAGCCGTACCCTAACCCTAACCCTAAGCCTAACCCTAACCCTAGGCTACCCTTGACTGCTTCTGCCTCCAATAGATTTCCTAAGCACTACTGTTTTAAGGAACAGCTTAAAAAGAGAATCCTAAAGTGATTTCTTTATAATGGGTGTGTTCCTTATCTTATCCTAGTGTCTAAACTCTTCTCCATGGCTGCACCCCCAAATAATATTCCTTTACGTGCTAAGGGGTATCTAGAGAGTGGGATAGGTTTAATAACTACCCTAACCCTAACGCGTACCCTAACCCTAACCCCTACCCTAACCCTAACACGTACCCTAATCCTAACCCGTACCCTAAACCGAGCCCTAACCCTAACACTAACCCTAACCCTAACCCTAACCCATACCCTACGCCGTACCCGAAACCCTCCCTGAACTCGTACCCTAAGCCGTACCCTAAGCCTAACCCTAAGCCTAACCCTAACCCTAGGCTACCCTTGACTGCTTCTGCCTCCAATAGATTTCCTAAGCACTAGTGTTTTAAGGAACAGCTTAAAAAGAGAATCCTAATGTGATTTCTTTATAATGGGTGTGTTCCTTATCTTATCCTAGTGTCTAAACTTTTCTCCATGGCTGGACCCTCAAATAATATTCCTTTACGTGCTAAGGGGTATCTAGAGATTGGGATAGGTTTAATAACTACCCTAACCCTAACGCGTACCCTAACCCTAACCCCTACCCTAACCCTAACACGTACCCTAATCCTAACCCGTACCCTAAACCGAGCCCTAACCCTAACACTAACCCTAACCCTAACCCTAACCCATACCCTACGCCGTACCCGCACCCCTCCCTGAACCCGTACCCTAAGCCGTACCCTAAGACTAACCCTAAGCCTAACACTAACCCTAGGCTACCCTTGACTGCTTCTGCCTCCAATAGATTTCCTAAGCACTAGTGTTTTAACGAACAGCTTAAAAAGAGAATCCTAAAGTGATTTCTTTATAATGGGTGTGTTCCTTATCTTATCCTAGTGTCTAAACTCTTCTCCATGGCTGGACCCCCAAATAATATTCCTTTACGTGCTAAGGGGTATCTAGAGAGTGGGATAGGTTTAATAACTACCCTAACCCTAACGCGTACCCTAACCCTAACCCCTACCCTAACCCTAACACGTACCCTAATCCTAACCCGTACCCTAAACCGAGCCCTAACCCTAACACTAACCCTAACCCTAACCCTAACCCATACCCTACGCCGTACCCGCACCCCTCCCCGAACCCGTACCCTAAGCCGTACCCTAAGCCTCACCCTAAGCCTAACCCTAACCCTAGGCTACCCTTGACTGCTTCTGCCTCCAATAGATTTCCTAAGCACTACTGTTTTAAGGAACAGCTTAAAAAGAGAATCCTAATGTGATTTCTTTATAATGGGTGTGTTCCTTATCTTATCCTAGTGTCTAAACTCTTCTCCATGGCTGCACCCCCAAATAATATTCCCTTACGTGCTAAGGGGTATCTAGAGAGTGGGATAGGTTTAATAACTACCCTAACCCTAACGCGTACCCTAACCCTAACCCCTACCCTAACCCTAACACGTACCCTAATCCTAACCTGTACCCTAAACCGAGCCCTAACCCTAACACTAACCCTAACCCTAACCCTAACCCATACCCTACGCCGTACCCGCACCCCTCCCCGAACTCGTACCCTAAGCCATACCCTAAACCTAACCCTAAGCCTAACCCTAACCCTAGGCTACCCTTGACTGCTTCTGCCTCCAATTGATTTCCTAAGCAGTAGTGTTTTAAGGAACAGCTTAAAAAGAGAATCCTAAAGTGATTTCTTTATAATGGGTGTGTTCCTTATCTTATCCTAGTGTCTAAACTCTTCTCCATGGCTGGACCCCCAAATAATATTCCTTTACGTGCTAAGGGGGAGCTAGAGAGTGGGATAGGTTTACTAACTACCCTAGCCCTAACGCGTAACCTAACCCTAACCCCTACCCTAACCCTAACACGTACCCTAATCCTAACCCGTACCCTAAACCGAGCCCTAACCCTAACACTAACCCAAACCCTAACCCTAACCCATACCCTACGCCGTACACGAACACCTCCCCGAACCCATACCCCAAGCCGTACCCTAAACCTAACCCTAAGCCTAACCCTAACACTAGGCTACCCTTGACTGCTTCTGCCTCCAATAGATTTCCTAAGCACTAGTGTTTTAAGGAACAGCTTAAAAAGAGAATCCTAATGTGATTTCTTTATAATGGGTGTGTTCCTTATCTTATCCTAGTGTCTAAACTCTTCTCCATGGCTGCACCCCCAAATAATATTGCCTTACGTGCTAAGGGGTATCTAGAGAGTGGGATAGGTTTAATAACTACCCTAACCCTAATGCGTACTCTAACCCTAACCCCTACCCTAACACTAACACGTACCCTAATCCTAACCCGTACCCTAAACCGAGCCCTAACCCTAACACTAACACTAACCCTAACCCTAACCCATACCCTACGCCGTACCTGAACCCCTCCCCAAACTCGTACCCTAAGCCGTACCCTAAGCCTAACCCTAAGCCTAACACTAACCCTAGGCTACCCTTGACTGCTTCTGCCTCCAATAGATTTCCTAAGCACTAGTGTTTTAAGCAACAGCTTAAAAAGAGAATCCTAATGTGATTTCTTTATAATGGGTGTGTTCCTTATCTTATCCTAGTGTCTAAATTCTTCTCCATTGCTGGAACCCCAAATAATATTCCTTTACGTGCTAAGGGGTATCTAGAGAGTGGGATAGGTTTACTAACTACCCTAACCCTAACGCGTACCCTAACCCTAACCCCAACCCTAAACCTAACACGTACCCTAATCCTAACCGTACCCTAAACCGAGCCCTAACCCTAACACTAACCCTAACCCTAACCCTAACCCATACCCTACGCCGTACCCGAAACCCTCCCCGAACCCGTACCCTAAGCCGTACTCTAAGCCTAACCCTAAGCCTAACCCTAACCCTACGCTACCCTTGACTGCTTCTGCCTCCAATAGATTTCCTAAGCACTAGTGTTTTAAGGAACAGCTTAAAAAGAGAATCCTAATGTGATTTCTTTATAATGGGTGTGTTCCTTATCTTATCCTAGTGTCTAAACTCTTCTCCATGGCTGGACCCTCAAATAATATTCCTTTACGTGCTAAGGGGTATCTAGAGAGTGGGATAGGTTTACTAACTACCCTAACCCTAACGCGTACCCTAACCCTAACCCCTACCCTAACCCTAACACGTACCCTAATCCTAACCCGTACCCTAAACCGAGCCCTAACCCTAACAATAACCCTAACCCTAACCCTAACCCATACCCTACGCCGTACCCGAAACCCTCCCCGATCCCGTACCCTAAGCCGTACCCTAAGCCTAACCCTAAGCCTAACCCTAACCCTAGGTTACCCTTGACTGCTTCTGCCTCCAATAGATTTCCTAAGCACTAGTGTTTTAAGGAACAGCTTAAAAAGAGAATCCTAATGTGATTTCTTTATAATGGGTGTGTTCCTTATCTTATCCTAGTGTCTAAACTCTTCTCCATGGCTGGACCCTCAAATAATATTCCTTTACGTGCTAAGGGGTATCTAGAGAGTGGGATAGGTTTAATAACTACCCTAACCCTAACGCGTACCCTAACCCTAACCCCTACCCTAACCCTAACACGTACCCTAATCCTAACCCGTACCCTAAACCGAGCCCTAACCCTAACACTAACCCTAACCCTAACCCTAACCCATACCCTACGCCGTACCCGCACCCCTCCCTGAACCCGTACCCTAAGCCGTACCCTAAGCCTAACCCTAAGCCTAACCCTAACCCTAGGCTACCCTTGACTGCTTCTGCCTCCAATAGCTTTCCTAAGCACTAGTGTTTTAACGAACAGCTTAAAAAGAGAATCCTAAAGTGATTTCTTTATAATGGGTGTGTTCCTTATCTTATCCTAGTGTCTAAACTCTTCTCCATGGCTGGACCCCCAAATAATATTCCTTTACGTGCTAAGGGGTATCTAGAGAGTGGGATAGGTTTAATAACTACCCTAACCCTAACGCGTACCCTAACCCTAACCCCTACCCTAACCCTAACACGTACCCTAATCCTAACCCGTACCCTAAACCGAGCCCTAACCCTAACACTAACCCTAACCCTAACCCATACCCTACGCCGTACCCGAAACCCTCCCCGAACCCGTACCCTAAGCCGTACCCTAAGCCTCACCCTAAGCCTAACCTTATCCTAGGCTACCCTTGACTGCTTCTGCCTCCAATAGATTTCCTAAGCACTAGTGTTTTAAGGAACAGCTTAAAAAGAGAATCCTAATGTGATTTCTTTATAATGGGTGTGTTCCTTATCTTATCCTAGTGTCTAAACTCTTCTCCATGGCTGGACCCCCAAATAATATTCCTTTACGTGCTAAGAGGTATCTAGAGAGTGGGATAGGTTTAATAACTACCCTAACCCTAACGCGTACCCTAACCCTAATCCCTACCCTAACCCTAACACGTACCCTAATACTAACCTGTACCCTAAACCGAGCCCTAACCCTAACACTAACCCTAACCCTAACCCATACCCTACGCCGTACCCGCACCCCTCCCCGAACCCGTACCCTAAGCCGTACCCTAAGCCTAACCCTAAGCCTAACCCTAACCCTAGGCTACCCTTGACTGCTTCTGCCTCCAATAGATTTCCTAAGCACTAGTGTTTTAAGGAACAGCTTAAAAAGAGAATCCTAATGTGATTTCTTTATAATGGGTGTGTTCCTTATCTTATCCTAGTGTCTAAACTCTTCTCCATGGCTGGACCCCCAAATAATATTCCTTTACGTGCTAAGGGGTATCTAGAGAGTGGGATAGGTTTAATAACTACCCTAACCCTAACGCATACCCTAACCCTAACCCCTACCCTAACCCTAACACGTACCCTAATCCTAACCCGTACCCTAAACCGAGCCCTAACCCTAACACTAACCCTAACCCTAACCCTAACCCATACCCTACGCCGTACCCGAACCCCTCCCCGAACCCATTCCCCAAGCCGTACCCTAAACCTAACCCTAAGCCTAACCCTAACCCTAGGCTACCCTTGACTGCTTCTGCCTCCAATAGATTTCCTAAGCACTAGTGTTTTAAGGAACAGCTTAAAAAGAGAATCCTAATGTGATTTCTTTATAATGGGTGTGTTCCTTATCTTATCCTAGTGTCTAAACTCTTCTCCATGGCTGCACCCCCAAATAATATTGCCTTACGTGCTAAGGGGTATCTAGAGAGTGGGATAGGTTTAATAACTACCCTAACCCTAATGCGTACTCTAACCCTAACCCCTAACCTAACACTAACACGTACCCTAATCCTAACCGTACCCTAAACCGAGCCCTAACCCTAACACTAACCCTAACCCTAACCCTAACCCATACCCTACGCCGTACCCGCACCCCTCCCCGAACCCGTACCCTAAGCCATACCCTAAACCTAACCCTAAGCCTAACCCTAACCCCAGGCTACCCTTGACTGCTTCTGCCTCCAATTGATTTCCTAAGCAGTAGTGTTTTAAGGAACAGCTTAAAAAGAGAATCCTAATGTGATTTCTTTATAATGGGTGTGTTCCTTATCTTATCCTAGTGTCTAAACTCTTCTCCATGGCTGGACCCCCAAATAATATTCCTTTACGTGCTAAGGGGGAGCTAGAGAGTGGGATAGGTTTACTAACTACCCTAGCCCTAACGCGTAACCTAACCCTAACCCCTACCCTAACCCTAACACGTACCCTAATCCTAACCCGTACCCTAAACCGAGCCCTAACCCTAACACTAACCCAAACCCTAACCCTAACCCATACCCTACGCCGTACACGAACACCTCCCCGAACCCATACCCCAAGCCGTACCCTAACCCTAACCCTAAGCCTAACCCTAACCCTAGGCTACCCTTGACTGCTTCTGCCTCCAATAGATTTCCTAAGCACTACTGTTTTAAGGAACAGCTTAAAAAGAGAATCCTAAAGTGATTTCTTTATAATGGGTGTGTTCCTTATCTTATCCTAGTGTCTAAACTCTTCTCCATGGCTGCACCCCCAAATAATATTCCTTTACGTGCTAAGGGGTATCTAGAGAGTGGGAGAGGTTTACTAACTACCCTAGCCCTAACGCGTAACCTAACCCTAACCCCTACCCTAACCCTAACACGTACCCTAATCCTAACCCGTACCCTAAACCGAGCCCTAACCCTAACACTAACCCAAACCCTAACCCTAACCCATACCCTACGCCGTACCCGCACCCCTCCCCGAACCCGTACCCTAAGCCGAACCCTAAGCCTAACCCTAAGCCTAACCCTAACCCTAGGCTACCCTTGACTGCTTCTGCCTCCAATAGATTTCCTAAGCACTACTGTTTTAAGGAACAGCTTAAAAAGAGAATCCTAATGTGATTTCTTTATAATGGGTGTGTTCCTTATCTTATCCTAGTGTCTAAACTCTTCTCCATGGCTGCACCCCCAAATAATATTCCCTTACGTGCTAAGGGGTATCTAGAGAGTGGGATAGGTTTAATAACTACCCTAACCCTAACGCGTACCCTAACCCTAACCCCTACCCTAACCCTAACACGTACCCTAATCCTAACCTGTACCCTAAACCGAGCCCTAACCCTAACACTAACCCTAACCCTAACCCTAACCCATACCCTACGCCGTACCCGCACCCCTCCCCGAACTCGTACCCTAAACCATACCCTAAACCTAACCCTAAGCCTAACCCTAACCCTAGGCTACCCTTGACTGCTTCTGCCTCCAATTGATTTCCGAAGCAGTAGTCTTTTAAGGAACAGCTTAAAAAGAGAATCCTAAAGTGATTTCTTTATAATGGGTGTGTTCCTTATCTTATCCTAGTGTCTAAACTCTTCTCCATGGCTGGACCCCCAAATAATATTCCTTTACGTGCTAAGGGGGAGCTAGAGAGTGGGATAGGTTTACTAACTACCCTAGCCCTAACGCGTAACCTAACCCTAACCCCTACCCTAACCCTAACACGTACCCTAATCCTAACCCGTACCCTAAACCGAGCCCTAACCCTAACACTAACCCAAACCCTAACCCTAACCCATACCCTACGCCGTACACGAACACCTCCCCGAACCCATACCCCAAGCCGTACCCTAAACCTAACCCTAAGCCTAACCCTAACACTAGGCTACCCTTGACTGCTTCTGCCTCCAATAGATTTCCTAAGCACTAGTGTTTTAAGGAACAGCTTAAAAAGAGAATCCTAATGTGATTTCTTTATAATGGGTGTGTTCCTTATCTTATCCTAGAGTCTAAACTCTTCTCCATGGCTGCACCCCCAAATAATATTGCCTTACGTGCTAAGGGGTATCTAGAGAGTGGGATAGGTTTAATAACTACCCTAACCCTAATGCGTACTCTAACCCTAACCCCTACCCTAACACTAACACGTACCCTAATCCTAACCCGTACCCTAAACCGAGCCCTAACCCTAACACTAACACTAACCCTAACCCTAACCCATACCCTACGCCGTACCTGAACCCCTCCCCAAACCCGTACCCTAAGCCGTACCCTAAGCCTAACCCTAAGCCTAACACTAACCCTAGGCTACCCTTGACTGCTTCTGCCTCCAATAGATTTCCTAAGCACTAGTGTTTTAAGCAACAGCTTAAAAAGAGAATCCTAATGTGATTTCTTTATAATGGGTGTGTTCCTTATCTTATCCTAGTGTCTAAATTCTTCTCCATTGCTGGAACCCCAAATAATATTCCTTTACGTGCTAAGGGGTATCTAGAGAGTGGGATAGGTTTACTAACTACCCTAACCCTAACGCGTACCCTAACCCTAACCCCTACCATAAACCTAACACGTACCCTAATCCTAACCGTACCCTAAACCGAGCCCTAACCCTAACACTAACCCTAACCCTAACCCTAACCCATACCCTACGCCGTACCCGAAACCCTCCCCGAACCCGTACCCTAAGCCGTACTCTAAGCCTAACCCTAAGCCTAACCCTAACCCTACGCTACCCTTGACTGCTTCTGCCTCCAATAGATTTCCTAAGCACTAGTGTTTTAAGGAACAGCTTAAAAAGAGAATCCTAATGTGATTTCTTTATAATGGGTGTGTTCCTTATCTTATCCTAGTGTCTAAACTCTTCTCCATGGCTGGACCCTCAAATAATATTCCTTTACGTGCTAAGGGGTATCTAGAGAGTGGGATAGGTTTAATAACTACCCTAACCCTAACGCGTACCCTAACCCTAACCCCTACCCTAACCCTAACACGTACCCTAATCCTAACCCGTACCCTAAACCGAGCCCTAACCCTAACACTAACCCTAACCCTAACCCTAACCCATACCGTACACCGTACCCGCACCCCTCCCCGAACCCGTAACCTAAGCCGTACCCTAAGCCTAACCCTAAGCCTAACCCTAACCCTAGGCTACCCTTGACTGCTTCTGCCTCCAATAGATTTCCTAAGCACTACTGTTTTAAGGAACAGCTTAAAAAGAGAATCCTAATGTGATTTCTTTATAATGGGTGTGTTCCTTATCTTATCCTAGTGTCTAAACTCTTCTCCATGGCTGCACCCCCAAATAATATTCCCTTACGTGCTAAGGGGTATCTAGAGAGTGGGATAGGTTTAATAACTACCCTAACCCTAACGCGTAACCTAACCCTAACCCCTACCCTAACCCTAACACGTACCCTAATCCTAACCCGTACCGTAAACCGAGCCCTAACCCTAACACTAACCCAAACCCTAACCCTAACCCATACCCTACGCCGTACACGAACACCTCCCCGAACCCATACCCCAAGCCGTATCCTAAACCTAACCCTAAGCCTAACCCTAACCCTAGGCTACCCTTGACTGCTTCTGCCTCCAATAGATTTCCTAAGCACTAGTGTTTTAAGGAACAGCTTAAAAAGAGAATCCTAATGTGATTTCTTTATAATGGGTGTGTTCCTTATCTTATCCTAGTGTCTAAACTCTTCTCCATGGCTGCACCCCCAAATAATATTGCCTTACGTGCTAAGGGGTATCTAGAGAGTGGGATAGGTTTAATAACTACCCTAAACCTAATGCGTACTCTAACCCTAACCCCTACCCTAACACTAACACGTACCCTAATCCTAACCCGTACCCTAAACCGAGCCCTAACCCTAACACTAACACTAACCCTAACCCTAACCCATACCCTACGCCGTACCTGAACCCCTCCCCAAACCCGTACCCTAAGCCGTACCCTAAGCCTAACCCTAAGCCTAACACTAACCCTAGGCTACCCTTGACTGCTTCTGCCTCCAATAGATTTCCTAAGCACTAGTGTTTTAAGCAACAGCTTAAAAAGAGAATCCTAATGTGATTTCTTTATAATGGGTGTGTTCCTTATCTTATCCTAGTGTCTAAATTCTTCTCCATGGCTGGAACCCCAAATAATATTCCTTTACGTGCTAAGGGGTATCTAGAGAGTGGGATAGGTTTACTAACTACCCTAACCCTAACGCGTACCCTAACCCTAACCCCTACCCTAAACCTAACACGTACCCTAATCCTAACCGTACCCTAAACCGAGCCCTAACCCTAACACTAACCCTAACCCTAACCCTAACCCATACCCTACGCCGTACCCGAAACCCTCCCCGAACCCGTACCCTAAGCCGTACCCTAAGCCTAACCCTAAGCCTAACCCTAACCCTAGGCTACCCTTGACTGCTTCTGCCTCCAATTGATTTCCTAAGCAGTAGTGTTTTAAGGAACAGCTTAAAAAGAGAATCCTAAAGTGATTTCTTTATAATGGGTGTGTTCCTTATCTTATCCTAGTGTCTAAACTCTTCTCCATGGCTGGACCCCCAAATAATATTCCTTTACGTGCTAAGGGGGAGCTAGAGAGTGGGATAGGTTTACTAACTACCCTAGCCCTAACGCGTAACCTAACCCTAACCCCTACCCTAACCCTAACACGTACCCTAATCCTAACCCGTACCCTAAACCGAGCCCTAACCCTAACACTAACCCAAACCCTAACCCTAACCCATACCCTACGCCGTACACGAACACCTCCCCGAACCCATACCCCAAGCCGTACCCTAAACCTAACCCTAAGCCTAACCCTAACACTAGGCTACCCTTGACTGCTTCTGCCTCCAATAGATTTCCTAAGCACTAGTGTTTTAAGGAACAGCTTAAAAAGAGAATCCTAATGTGATTTCTTTATAATGGGTGTGTTCCTTATCTTATCCTAGTGTCTAAACTCTTCTCCATGGCTGCACCCCCAAATAATATTGCCTTACGTGCTAAGGGGTATCTAGAGAGTGGGATAGGTTTAATAACTACCCTAACCCTAATGCGTACTCTAACCCTAACCCCTACCCTAACACTAACACGTACCCTAATCCTAACCCGTACCCTAAACCGAGCCCTAACCCTAACACTAACACTAACCCTAACCCTAACCCATACCCTACGCCGTACCTGAACCCCTCCCCAAACTCGTACCCTAAGCCGTACCCTAAGCCTAACCCTAAGCCTAACACTAACCCTAGGCTACCCTTGACTGCTTCTGCCTCCAATAGATTTCCTAAGCACTAGTGTTTTAAGCAACAGCTTAAAAAGAGAATCCTAATGTGATTTCTTTATAATGGGTGTGTTCCTTATCTTATCCTAGTGTCTAAATTCTTCTCCATTGCTGGAACCCCAAATAATATTCCTTTACGTGCTAAGGGGTATCTAGAGAGTGGGATAGGTTTACTAACTACCCTAACCCTAACGCGTACCCTAACCCTAACCCCAACCCTAAACCTAACACGTACCCTAATCCTAACCGTACCCTAAACCGAGCCCTAACCCTAACACTAACCCTAACCCTAACCCTAACCCATACCCTACGCCGTACCCGAAACCCTCCCCGAACCCGTACCCTAAGCCGTACTCTAAGCCTAACCCTAAGCCTAACCCTAACCCTACGCTACCCTTGACTGCTTCTGCCTCCAATAGATTTCCTAAGCACTAGTGTTTTAAGGAACAGCTTAAAAAGAGAATCCTAATGTGATTTCTTTATAATGGGTGTGTTCCTT
Organism: Balaenoptera borealis; assembly: GCF_965194805.1. Lineage (NCBI taxonomy): Eukaryota > Metazoa > Chordata > Mammalia > Artiodactyla > Balaenopteridae > Balaenoptera > Balaenoptera borealis. The sequence goes on along the minus strand of NW_028123906.1, from coordinate 309,536 downwards.
ATCTTATCCTAGTGTCTAAACTCTTCTCCATGGCTGGACCCTCAAATAATATTCCTTTACGTGCTAAGGGGTATCTAGAGAGTGGGATAGGTTTACTAACTACCCTAACCCTAACGCGTACCCTAACCCTAACCCCTACCCTAACCCTAACACGTACCCTAATCCTAACCCGTACCCTAAACCGAGCCCTAACCCTAACACTAACCCTAACCCTAACCCTAACCCATACCCTACGCCGTACCCGAAACCCTCCCCGATCCCGTACCCTAAGCCGTACCCTAAGCCTAACCCTAAGCCTAACCCTAACCCTAGGTTACCCTTGACTGCTTCTGCCTCCAATAGATTTCCTAAGCACTAGTGTTTTAAGGAACAGCTTAAAAAGAGAATCCTAATGTGATTTCTTTATAATGGGTGTGTTCCTTATCTTATCCTAGTGTCTAAACTCTTCTCCATGGCTGGACCCTCAAATAATATTCCTTTACGTGCTAAGGGGTATCTAGAGAGTGGGATAGGTTTAATAACTACCCTAACCCTAACGCGTACCCTAACCCTAACCCCTACCCTAACCCTAACACGTACCCTAATCCTAACCCGTACCCTAAACCGAGCCCTAACCCTAACACTAACCCTAACCCTAACCCTAACCCATACCCTACGCCGTACCCGCACCCCTCCCTGAACCCGTACCCTAAGCCGTACCCTAAGCCTAACCCTAAGCCTAACCCTAACCCTAGGCTACCCTTGACTGCTTCTGCCTCCAATAGCTTTCCTAAGCACTAGTGTTTTAACGATCAGCTTAAAAAGAGAATCCTAAAGTGATTTCTTTATAATGGGTGTGTTCCTTATCTTATCCTAGTGTCTAAACTCTTCTCCATGGCTGGACCCCCAAATAATATTCCTTTACGTGCTAAGGGGTATCTAGAGAGTGGGATAGGTTTAATAACTACCCTAACCCTAACGCGTACCCTAACCCTAACCCCTACCCTAACCCTAACACGTACCCTAATCCTAACCCGTACCCTAAACCGAGCCCTAACCCTAACACTAACCCTAACCCTAACCCATACCCTACGCCGTACCCGAAACCCTCCCCGAACCCGTACCCTAAGCCGTACCCTAAGCCTCACCCTAAGCCTAACCTTATCCTAGGCTACCCTTGACTGCTTCTGCCTCCAATAGATTTCCTAAGCACTACTGTTTTAAGGAACAGCTTAAAAAGAGAATCCTAATGTGATTTCTTTATAATGGGTGTGTTCCTTATCTTATCCTAGTGTCTAAACTCTTCTCCATGGCTGCACCCCCAAATAATATTGCCTTACGTGCTAAGGGGTATCTAGAGAGTGGGATAGGTTTAATAACTACCCTAACCCTAATGCGTACTCTAACCCTAACCCCTAACCTAACACTAACACGTACCCTAATCCTAACCGTACCCTAAACCGAGCCCTAACCCTAACACTAACCCTAACCCTAACCCTAACCCATACCCTACGCCGTACCCGCACCCCTCCCCGAACCCGTACCCTAAGCCATACCCTAAACCTAACCCTAAGCCTAACCCTAACCCTAGGCTACCCTTGACTGCTTCTGCCTCCAATTGATTTCCTAAGCAGTAGTGTTTTAAGGAACAGCTTAAAAAGAGAATCCTAATGTGATTTCTTTATAATGGGTGTGTTCCTTATCTTATCCTAGTGTCTAAACTCTTCTCCATGGCTGGACCCCCAAATAATATTCCTTTACGTGCTAAGGGGGAGCTAGAGAGTGGGATAGGTTTACTAACTACCCTGGCCCTAACGCGTAACCTAACCCTAACCCCTACCCTAACCCTAACACGTACCCTAATCCTAACCCGTACCCTAAACCGAGCCCTAACCCTAACACTAACCCAAACCCTAACCCTAACCCATACCCTACGCCGTACACGAACACCTCCCCGAACCCATACCCCAAGCCGTACCCTAACCCTAACCCTAAGCCTAACCCTAACCCTAGGCTACCCTTGACTGCTTCTGCCTCCAATAGATTTCCTAAGCACTACTGTTTTAAGGAACAGCTTAAAAAGAGAATCCTAAAGTGATTTCTTTATAATGGGTGTGTTCCTTATCTTATCCTAGTGTCTAAACTCTTCTCCATGGCTGCACCCCCAAATAATATTCCTTTACGTGCTAAGGGGTATCTAGAGAGTGGGAGAGGTTTACTAACTACCCTAGCCCTAACGCGTAACCTAACCCTAACCCCTACCCTAACCCTAACACGTACCCTAATCCTAACCCGTACCCTAAACCGAGCCCTAACCCTAACACTAACCCAAACCCTAACCCTAACCCATACCCTACGCCGTACCCGCACCCCTCCCCGAACCCGTACCCTAAGCCGAACCCTAAGCCTAACCCTAAGCCTAACCCTAACCCTAGGCTACCCTTGACTGCTTCTGCCTCCAATAGATTTCCTAAGCACTACTGTTTTAAGGAACAGCTTAAAAAGAGAATCCTAATGTGATTTCTTTATAATGGGTGTGTTCCTTATCTTATCCTAGTGTCTAAACTCTTCTCCATGGCTGCACCCCCAAATAATATTCCCTTACGTGCTAAGGGGTATCTAGAGAGTGGGATAGGTTTAATAACTACCCTAACCCTAACGCGTACCCTAACCCTAACCCCTACCCTAACCCTAACACGTACCCTAATCCTAACCTGTACCCTAAACCGAGCCCTAACCCTAACACTAACCCTAACCCTAACCCTAACCCATACCCTACGCCGTACCCGCACCCCTCCCCGAACTCGTACCCTAAACCATACCCTAAACCTAACCCTAAGCCTAACCCTAACCCTAGGCTACCCTTGACTGCTTCTGCCTCCAATTGATTTCCTAAGCAGTAGTCTTTTAAGGAACAGCTTAAAAAGAGAATCCTAAAGTGATTTCTTTATAATGGGTGTGTTCCTTATCTTATCCTAGTGTCTAAACTCTTCTCCATGGCTGGACCCCCAAATAATATTCCTTTACGTGCTAAGGGGGAGCTAGAGAGTGGGATAGGTTTACTAACTACCCTAGCCCTAACGCGTAACCTAACCCTAACCCCTACCCTAACCCTAACACGTACCCTAATCCTAACCCGTACCCTAAACCGAGCCCTAACCCTAACACTAACCCAAACCCTAACCCTAACCCATACCCTACGCCGTACACGAACACCTCCCCGAACCCATACCCCAAGCCGTACCCTAAACCTAACCCTAAGCCTAACCCTAACACTAGGCTACCCTTGACTGCTTCTGCCTCCAATAGATTTCCTAAGCACTAGTGTTTTAAGGAACAGCTTAAAAAGAGAATCCTAATGTGATTTCTTTATAATGGGTGTGTTCCTTATCTTATCCTAGAGTCTAAACTCTTCTCCATGGCTGCACCCCCAAATAATATTGCCTTACGTGCTAAGGGGTATCTAGAGAGTGGGATAGGTTTAATAACTACCCTAACCCTAATGCGTACTCTAACCCTAACCCCTACCCTAACACTAACACGTACCCTAATCCTAACCCGTACCCTAAACCGAGCCCTAACCCTAACACTAACACTAACCCTAACCCTAACCCATACCCTACGCCGTACCTGAACCCCTCCCCAAACCCGTACCCTAAGCCGTACCCTAAGCCTAACCCTAAGCCTAACACTAACCCTAGGCTACCCTTGACTGCTTCTGCCTCCAATAGATTTCCTAAGCACTAGTGTTTTAAGCAACAGCTTAAAAAGAGAATCCTAATGTGATTTCTTTATAATGGGTGTGTTCCTTATCTTATCCTAGTGTCTAAATTCTTCTCCATTGCTGGAACCCCAAATAATATTCCTTTACGTGCTAAGGGGTATCTAGAGAGTGGGATAGGTTTACTAACTACCCTAACCCTAACGCGTACCCTAACCCTAACCCCTACCATAAACCTAACACGTACCCTAATCCTAACCGTACCCTAAACCGAGCCCTAACCCTAACACTAACCCTAACCCTAACCCTAACCCATACCCTACGCCGTACCCGAAACCCTCCCCGAACCCGTACCCTAAGCCGTACTCTAAGCCTAACCCTAAGCCTAACCCTAACCCTACGCTACCCTTGACTGCTTCTGCCTCCAATAGATTTCCTAAGCACTAGTGTTTTAAGGAACAGCTTAAAAAGAGAATCCTAATGTGATTTCTTTATAATGGGTGTGTTCCTTATCTTATCCTAGTGTCTAAACTCTTCTCCATGGCTGGACCCTCAAATAATATTCCTTTACGTGCTAAGGGGTATCTAGAGAGTGGGATAGGTTTAATAACTACCCTAACCCTAACGCGTACCCTAACCCTAACCCCTACCCTAACCCTAACACGTACCCTAATCCTAACCCGTACCCTAAACCGAGCCCTAACCCTAACACTAACCCTAACCCTAACCCTAACCCATACCGTACACCGTACCCGCACCCCTCCCCGAACCCGTAACCTAAGCCGTACCCTAAGCCTAACCCTAAGCCTAACCCTAACCCTAGGCTACCCTTGACTGCTTCTGCCTCCAATAGATTTCCTAAGCACTACTGTTTTAAGGAACAGCTTAAAAAGAGAATCCTAATGTGATTTCTTTATAATGGGTGTGTTCCTTATCTTATCCTAGTGTCTAAACTCTTCTCCATGGCTCCACCCCCAAATAATATTCCCTTACGTGCTAAGGGGTATCTAGAGAGTGGGATAGGTTTAATAACTACCCTAACCCTAACGCGTACCCTAACCCTAACCCCTACCCTAACCCTAACACGTACCCTAATCCTAACCTGTACCCTAAACCGAGCCCTAACCCTAACACTAACCCTAACCCTAACCCTAACCCATACCCTACGCCGTACCCGCACCCCTCCCCGAACTCGTACCCTAAACCATACCCTAAACCTAACCCTAAGCCTAACCCTAACCCTAGGCTACCCTTGACTGCTTCTGCCTCCAATTGATTTCCTAAGCAGTAGTCTTTTAAGGAACAGCTTAAAAAGAGAATCCTAAAGTGATTTCTTTATAATGGGTGTGTTCCTTATCTTATCCTAGTGTCTAAACTCTTCTCCATGGCTGGACCCCCAAATAATATTCCTTTACGTGCTAAGGGGGAGCTAGAGAGTGGGATAGGTTTACTAACTACCCTAGCCCTAACGCGTAACCTAACCCTAACCCCTACCCTAACCCTAACACGTACCCTAATCCTAACCCGTACCCTAAACCGAGCCCTAACCCTAACACTAACCCAAACCCTAACCCTAACCCATACCCTACGCCGTACACGAACACCTCCCCGAACCCATACCCCAAGCCGTACCCTAAACCTAACCCTAAGCCTAACCCTAACACTAGGCTACCCTTGACTGCTTCTGCCTCCAATAGATTTCCTAAGCACTAGTGTTTTAAGGAACAGCTTAAAAAGAGAATCCTAATGTGATTTCTTTATAATGGGTGTGTTCCTTATCTTATCCTAGAGTCTAAACTCTTCTCCATGGCTGCACCCCCAAATAATATTGCCTTACGTGCTAAGGGGTATCTAGAGAGTGGGATAGGTTTAATAACTACCCTAACCCTAATGCGTACTCTAACCCTAACCCCTACCCTAACACTAACACGTACCCTAATCCTAACCCGTACCCTAAACCGAGCCCTAACCCTAACACTAACACTAACCCTAACCCTAACCCATACCCTACGCCGTACCTGAACCCCTCCCCAAACCCGTACCCTAAGCCGTACCCTAAGCCTAACCCTAAGCCTAACACTAACCCTAGGCTACCCTTGACTGCTTCTGCCTCCAATAGATTTCCTAAGCACTAGTGTTTTAAGCAACAGCTTAAAAAGAGAATCCTAATGTGATTTCTTTATAATGGGTGTGTTCCTTATCTTATCCTAGTGTCTAAATTCTTCTCCATTGCTGGAACCCCAAATAATATTCCTTTACGTGCTAAGGGGTATCTAGAGAGTGGGATAGGTTTACTAACTACCCTAACCCTAACGCGTACCCTAACCCTAACCCCTACCATAAACCTAACACGTACCCTAATCCTAACCGTACCCTAAACCGAGCCCTAACCCTAACACTAACCCTAACCCTAACCCTAACCCATACCCTACGCCGTACCCGAAACCCTCCCCGAACCCGTACCCTAAGCCGTACTCTAAGCCTAACCCTAAGCCTAACCCTAACCCTACGCTACCCTTGACTGCTTCTGCCTCCAATAGATTTCCTAAGCACTAGTGTTTTAAGGAACAGCTTAAAAAGAGAATCCTAATGTGATTTCTTTATAATGGGTGTGTTCCTTATCTTATCCTAGTGTCTAAACTCTTCTCCATGGCTGGACCCTCAAATAATATTCCTTTACGTGCTAAGGGGTATCTAGAGAGTGGGATAGGTTTAATAACTACCCTAACCCTAACGCGTACCCTAACCCTAACCCCTACCCTAACCCTAACACGTACCCTAATCCTAACCCGTACCCTAAACCGAGCCCTAACCCTAACACTAACCCTAACCCTAACCCATACCCTACGCCGTACCCGAAACCCTCCCCGAACCCGTACCCTAAGCCGTACCCTAAGCCTCACCCTAAGCCTAACCTTATCCTAGGCTACCCTTGACTGCTTCTGCCTCCAATAGATTTCCTAAGCACTACTGTTTTAAGGAACAGCTTAAAAAGAGAATCCTAATGTGATTTCTTTATAATGGGTGTGTTCCTTATCTTATCCTAGTGTCTAAACTCTTCTCCATGGCTGCACCCCCAAATAATATTGCCTTACGTGCTAAGGGGTATCTAGAGAGTGGGATAGGTTTAATAACTACCCTAACCCTAATGCGTACTCTAACCCTAACCCCTAACCTAACACTAACACGTACCCTAATCCTAACCGTACCCTAAACCGAGCCCTAACCCTAACACTAACCCTAACCCTAACCCTAACCCATACCCTACGCCGTACCCGCACCCCTCCCCGAACCCGTACCCTAAGCCATACCCTAAACCTAACCCTAAGCCTAACCCTAACCCTAGGCTACCCTTGACTGCTTCTGCCTCCAATTGATTTCCTAAGCAGTAGTGTTTTAAGGAACAGCTTAAAAAGAGAATCCTAATGTGATTTCTTTATAATGGGTGTGTTCCTTATCTTATCCTAGTGTCTAAACTCTTCTCCATGGCTGGACCCCCAAATAATATTCCTTTACGTGCTAAGGGGGAGCTAGAGAGTGGGATAGGTTTACTAACTACCCTGGCCCTAACGCGTAACCTAACCCTAACCCCTACCCTAACCCTAACACGTACCCTAATCCTAACCCGTACCCTAAACCGAGCCCTAACCCTAACACTAACCCAAACCCTAACCCTAACCCATACCCTACGCCGTACACGAACACCTCCCCGAACCCATACCCCAAGCCGTACCCTAACCCTAACCCTAAGCCTAACCCTAACCCTAGGCTACCCTTGACTGCTTCTGCCTCCAATAGATTTCCTAAGCACTACTGTTTTAAGGAACAGCTTAAAAAGAGAATCCTAAAGTGATTTCTTTATAATGGGTGTGTTCCTTATCTTATCCTAGTGTCTAAACTCTTCTCCATGGCTGCACCCCCAAATAATATTCCTTTACGTGCTAAGGGGTATCTAGAGAGTGGGAGAGGTTTACTAACTACCCTAGCCCTAACGCGTAACCTAACCCTAACCCCTACCCTAACCCTAACACGTACCCTAATCCTAACCCGTACCCTAAACCGAGCCCTAACCCTAACACTAACCCAAACCCTAACCCTAACCCATACCCTACGCTGTACCCGCACCCCTCCCCGAACCCGTACCCTAAGCCGAACCCTAAGCCTAACCCTAAGCCTAACCCTAACCCTAGGCTACCCTTGACTGCTTCTGCCTCCAATAGATTTCCTAAGCACTACTGTTTTAAGGAACAGCTTAAAAAGAGAATCCTAATGTGATTTCTTTATAATGGGTGTGTTCCTTATCTTATCCTAGTGTCTAAACTCTTCTCCATGGCTGCACCCCCAAATAATATTCCCTTACGTGCTAAGGGGTATCTAGAGAGTGGGATAGGTTTAATAACTACCCTAACCCTAACGCGTACCCTAACCCTAACCCCTACCCTAACCCTAACACGTACCCTAATCCTAACCTGTACCCTAAACCGAGCCCTAACCCTAACACTAACCCTAACCCTAACCCTAACCCATACCCTACGCCGTACCCGCACCCCTCCCCGAACTCGTACCCTAAACCATACCCTAAACCTAACCCTAAGCCTAACCCTAACCCTAGGCTACCCTTGACTGCTTCTGCCTCCAATTGATTTCCTAAGCAGTAGTCTTTTAAGGAACAGCTTAAAAAGAGAATCCTAAAGTGATTTCTTTATAATGGGTGTGTTCCTTATCTTATCCTAGTGTCTAAACTCTTCTCCATGGCTGGACCCCCAAATAATATTCCTTTACGTGCTAAGGGGGAGCTAGAGAGTGGGATAGGTTTACTAACTACCCTAGCCCTAACGCGTAACCTAACCCTAACCCCTACCCTAACCCTAACACGTACCCTAATCCTAACCCGTACCCTAAACCGAGCCCTAACCCTAACACTAACCCAAACCCTAACCCTAACCCATACCCTACGCCGTACACGAACACCTCCCCGAACCCATACCCCAAGCCGTACCCTAAACCTAACCCTAAGCCTAACCCTAACACTAGGCTACCCTTGACTGCTTCTGCCTCCAATAGATTTCCTAAGCACTAGTGTTTTAAGGAACAGCTTAAAAAGAGAATCCTAATGTGATTTCTTTATAATGGGTGTGTTCCTTATCTTATCCTAGAGTCTAAACTCTTCTCCATGGCTGCACCCCCAAATAATATTGCCTTACGTGCTAAGGGGTATCTAGAGAGTGGGATAGGTTTAATAACTACCCTAACCCTAATGCGTACTCTAACCCTAACCCCTACCCTAACACTAACACGTACCCTAATCCTAACCCGTACCCTAAACCGAGCCCTAACCCTAACACTAACACTAACCCTAACCCTAACCCATACCCTACGCCGTACCTGAACCCCTCCCCAAACCCGTACCCTAAGCCGTACCCTAAGCCTAACCCTAAGCCTAACACTAACCCTAGGCTACCCTTGACTGCTTCTGCCTCCAATAGATTTCCTAAGCACTAGTGTTTTAAGCAACAGCTTAAAAAGAGAATCCTAATGTGATTTCTTTATAATGGGTGTGTTCCTTATCTTATCCTAGTGTCTAAATTCTTCTCCATTGCTGGAACCCCAAATAATATTCCTTTACGTGCTAAGGGGTATCTAGAGAGTGGGATAGGTTTACTAACTACCCTAACCCTAACGCGTACCCTAACCCTAACCCCTACCATAAACCTAACACGTACCCTAATCCTAACCGTACCCTAAACCGAGCCCTAACCCTAACACTAACCCTAACCCTAACCCTAACCCATACCCTACGCCGTACCCGAAACCCTCCCCGAACCCGTACCCTAAGCCGTACTCTAAGCCTAACCCTAAGCCTAACCCTAACCCTACGCTACCCTTGACTGCTTCTGCCTCCAATAGATTTCCTAAGCACTAGTGTTTTAAGGAACAGCTTAAAAAGAGAATCCTAATGTGATTTCTTTATAATGGGTGTGTTCCTTATCTTATCCTAGTGTCTAAACTCTTCTCCATGGCTGGACCCTCAAATAATATTCCTTTACGTGCTAAGGGGTATCTAGAGAGTGGGATAGGTTTAATAACTACCCTAACCCTAACGCGTACCCTAACCCTAACCCCTACCCTAACCCTAACACGTACCCTAATCCTAACCCGTACCCTAAACCGAGCCCTAACCCTAACACTAACCCTAACCCTAACCCTAACCCATACCGTACACCGTACCCGCACCCCTCCCCGAACCCGTAACCTAAGCCGTACCCTAAGCCTAACCCTAAGCCTAACCCTAACCCTAGGCTACCCTTGACTGCTTCTGCCTCCAATAGATTTCCTAAGCACTACTGTTTTAAGGAACAGCTTAAAAAGAGAATCCTAATGTGATTTCTTTATAATGGGTGTGTTCCTTATCTTATCCTAGTGTCTAAACTCTTCTCCATGGCTCCACCCCCAAATAATATTCCCTTACGTGCTAAGGGGTATCTAGAGAGTGGGATAGGTTTAATAACTACCCTAACCCTAACGCGTACCCTAACCCTAACCCCTACCCTAACCCTAACACGTACCCTAATCCTAACCTGTACCCTAAACCGAGCCCTAACCCTAACACTAACCCTAACCCTAACCCTAACCCATACCCTACGCCGTACCCGCACCCCTCCCCGAACCCGTACCCTAAGCCATACCCTAAACCTAACCCTAAGCCTAACCCTAACCCTAGGCTACCCTTGACTGCTTCTGCCTCCAATTGATTTCCTAAGCAGTAGTGTTTTAAGGAACAGCTTAAAAAGAGAATCCTAAAGTGATTTCTTTATAATGGGTGTGTTCCTTATCTTATCCTAGTGTCTAAACTCTTCTCCATGGCTGGACCCCCAAATAATATTCCTTTACGTGCTAAGGGGGAGCTAGAGAGTGGGATAGGTTTACTAACTACCCTAGCCCTAACGCGTAACCTAACCCTAACCCCTACCCTAACCCTAACACGTACCCTAATCCTAACCCGTACCGTAAACCGAGCCCTAACCCTAACACTAACCCAAACCCTAACCCTAACCCATACCCTACGCCGTACACGAACACCTCCCCGAACCCATACCCCAAGCCGTATCCTAAACCTAACCCTAAGCCTAACCCTAACCCTAGGCTACCCTTGACTGCTTCTGCCTCCAATAGATTTCCTAAGCACTAGTGTTTTAAGGAACAGCTTAAAAAGAGAATCCTAATGTGATTTCTTTATAATGGGTGTGTTCCTTATCTTATCCTAGTGTCTAAACTCTTCTCCATGGCTGCACCCCCAAATAATATTGCCTTACGTGCTAAGGGGTATCTAGAGAGTGGGATAGGTTTAATAACTACCCTAACCCTAATGCGTACTCTAACCCTAACCCCTAAACTAACACTAACACGTACCCTAATCCTAACCCGTACCCTAAACCGAGCCCTAACCCTAACACTAACCCTAACCCTAACCCTAACCCATACCCTACGCCGTACCCGAACCCCTCCCCGAACCCATTCCCCAAGCCGTACCCTAAACCTAACCCTAAGCCTAACCCTAACCCTAGGCTACCCTTGACTGCTTCTGCCTCCAATGGATTTCCTAAGCACTAGTGTTTTAAGGAACAGCTTAAAAAGAGAATCCTAATGTGATTTCTTTATAATGGGTGTGTTCCTTATCTTATCCTAGTGTCTAAACTCTTCTCCATGGCTGCACCCCCAAATAATATTGCCTTACGTGCTAAGGGGTATCTAGAGAGTGGGATAGGTTTAATAACTACCCTAAACCTAATGCGTACTCTAACCCTAACCCCTACCCTAACACTAACACGTACCCTAATCCTAACCCGTACCCTAAACCGAGCCCTAACCCTAACACTAACACTAACCCTAACCCTAACCCATACCCTACGCCGTACCTGAACCCCTCCCCAAACCCGTACCCTAAGCCGTACCCTAAGCCTAACCCTAAGCCTAACACTAACCCTAGGCTACCCTTGACTGCTTCTGCCTCCAATAGATTTCCTAAGCACTAGTGTTTTAAGCAACAGCTTAAAAAGAGAATCCTAATGTGATTTCTTTATAATGGGTGTGTTCCTTATCTTATCCTAGTGTCTAAATTCTTCTCCATGGCTGGAACCCCAAATAATATTCCTTTACGTGCTAAGGGGTATCTAGAGAGTGGGATAGGTTTACTAACTACCCTAACCCTAACGCGTACCCTAACCCTAACCCCTACCCTAAACCTAACACGTACCCTAATCCTAACCGTACCCTAAACCGAGCCCTAACCCTAACACTAACCCTAACCCTAACCCTAACCCATACCCTATGCCGTACCCGAAACCCTCCCCGAACCCGTACCCTAAGCCGTACCCTAAGCCTAACCCTAAGCCTAACCCTAACCCTAGGCTACCCTTGACTGCTTCTGCCTCCAATAGATTTCCTAAGCACTAGTGTTTTAAGGAACAGCTTAAAAAGAGAATCCTAATGTGATTTCTTTATAATGGGTGTGTTCCTTATCTTATCCTAGTGTCTAAACTCTTCTCCATGGCTGGACCCCCAAATAATATTCCTTTACGTGCTAAGGGGTATCTAGAGAGTGGGATAGGTTTAATAACTACCCTAACCCTAACGCGTACCCTAACCCTAACCCCTACCCTAACCCTAACACGTACCCTAATACTAACCTGTACCCTAAACCGAGCCCTAACCCTAACACTAACCCTAACCCTAACCCATACCCTACGCCGTACCCGCACCCCTCCCCGAACCCGTACCCTAAGCCGTACCCTAAGCCTAACCCTAAGCCTAACCCTAACCCTAGGCTACCCTTGACTGCTTCTGCCTCCAATAGATTTCCTAAGCACTAGTGTTTTAAGGAACAGCTTAAAAATAGAATCCTAATGTGATTTCTTTATAATGGGTGTGTTCCTTATCTTATCCTAGTGTCTAAACTCTTCTCCATGGCTGGACCCCCAAATAATATTCCTTTACGTGCTAAGGGGTATCTAGAGAGTGGGATAGGTTTAATAACTACCCTAACCCTAACGCATACCCTAACCCTAACCCCTACCCTAACCCTAACACGTACCCTAATCCTAACCCGTACCCTAAACCGAGCCCTAACCCTAACACTAACCCTAACCCTAACCCTAACCCATACCCTACGCCGTACCCGAACCCCTCCCCGAACCCATTCCCCAAGCCGTACCCTAAACCTAACCCTAAGCCTAACCCTAACCCTAGGCTACCCTTGACTGCTTCTGCCTCCAATAGATTTCCTAAGCACTAGTGTTTTAAGGAACAGCTTAAAAAGAGAATCCTAATGTGATTTCTTTATAATGGGTGTGTTCCTTATCTTATCCTAGTGTCTAAACTCTTCTCCATGGCTGCACCCCCAAATAATATTGCCTTACGTGCTAAGGGGTATCTAGAGAGTGGGATAGGTTTAATAACTACCCTAACCCTAATGCGTACTCTAACCCTAACCCCTAACCTAACACTAACACGTACCCTAATCCTAACCCGTACCCTAAACCGAGCCCTAACCCTAACACTAACACTAACCCTAACCCTAACCCATACCCTACGCCGTACCTGAACCCCTCCCCAAACCCGTACCGTAAGCCGTACCCTAAGCCTAACCCTAAGCCTAACACTAACCCTAGGCTACCCTTGACTGCTTCTGCCTCCAATAGATTTCCTAAGCACTAGTGTTTTAAGCAACAGCTTAAAAAGAGAATCCTAATGTGATTTCTTTATAATGGGTGTGTTCCTTATCTTATCCTAGTGTCTAAATTCTTCTCCATGGCTGGAACCCCAAATAATATTCCTTTACGTGCTAAGGGGTATCTAGAGAGTGGGATAGGTTTACTAACTACCCTAACCCTAACGCGTACCCTAACCCTAACCCCTACCCTAAACCTAACACGTACCCTAATCCTAACCGTACCCTAAACCGAGCCCTAACCCTAACACTAACCCTAACCCTAACCCTAACCCATACCCTACGCCGTACCCGCACCCCTCCCCGAACCCGTAACCTAAGCCGTACCCTAAGCCTAACCCTAAGCCTAACCCTAACCCTAGGCTACCCTTGACTGCTTCTGCCTCCAATAGATTTCCTAAGCACTAGTGTTTTAAGCAACAGCTTAAAAAGAGAATCCTAAAGTGATTTCTTTATAATGGGTGTGTTCCTTATCTTATCCTAGTGTCTAAACTCTTCTCCATGGCTGGACCCCCAAATAATATTCCTTTACGTGCTAAGGGGTATCTAGAGAGTGGGATAGGTTTAATAACTACCCTAAACCTAACGTGTACCCTAACCCTAACCCCTACCCTAACCCTAACACGTACCCTAATCCTAACCCGTACCCTAAACCGAGCCCTAACCCTAACACTAACCCTAACCCTAACCCTAACCCATACCCTACGCCGTACCCGAAACCCTCCCCGAACTCGTACCCTAAGCCGTACCCTAAGCCTAACCCTAAGCCTAACCCTAACCCTAGGCTACCCTTGACTGCTTCTGCCTCCAATAGATTTCCTAAGCACTAGTGTTTTAAGGAACAGCTTAAAAAGAGAATCCTAATGTGATTTCTTTATAATGGGTGTGTTCCTTATCTTATCCTAGTGTCTAAACTCTTCTCCATGGCTGGACGCTCAAATAATACTCCTTTACGTGCTAAGGGGTATCTAGAGATTGGGATAGGTTTAATAACTACCCTAACCCTAACGCGTACCCTAACCCTAACCCCTACCCTAACCCTAACACGTACCCTAATCCTAACCCGTACCCTAAACCGAGCCCTAACCCTAACACTAACCCTAACCCTAACCCTAACCCATACCCTACGCCGTACCCGCACCCCTCCCTGAACCCGTACCCTAAGCCGTACCCTAAGACTAACCCTAAGCCTAACACTAACCCTAGGCTACCCTTGACTGCTTCTGCCTCCAATAGATTTCCTAAGCACTAGTGTTTTAACGAACAGCTTAAAAAGAGAATCCTAAAGTGATTTCTTTATAATGGGTGTGTTCCTTATCTTATCCTAGTGTCTAAACTCTTCTCCATGGCTGGACCCCCAAATAATATTCCTTTACGTGCTAAGGGGTATCTAGAGAGTGGGATAGGTTTAATAACTACCCTAACCCTAACGCGTACCCTAACCCTAACCCCTACCCTAACCCTAACACGTACCCTAATCCTAACCCGTACCCTAAACCGAGCCCTAACCCTAACACTAACCCTAACCCTAACCCATACCCTACGCCGTACCCGAAACCCTCCCCGAACCCGTACCCAAAGCCGTACCCTAAGCCTCACCCTAAGCCTAACCTTATCCTAGGCTACCCTTGACTGCTTCTGCCTCCAATAGATTTCCTAAGCACTAGTGTTTTAAGGAACAGCTTAAAAAGAGAATCCTAATGTGATTTCTTTATAATGGGTGTGTTCCTTATCTTATCCTAGTGTCTAAACTCTTCTCCATGGCTGGACCCTCAAATAATATTCCTTTACGTGCTAAGGGGTATCTAGAGAGTGGGATAGGTTTAATAACTACCCTAACCCTAACGCGTACCCTAACCCTAACCCCTACCCTAAACCTAACACGTACCCTAATCCTAACCCGTACCCTAAATCGAGCCCTAACCCTAACACTAACCCTAACACTAACCCTAACCCATACCCTACGCCGTACCCGCACCCCTCCCCGAACCCGTACCCTAAGCCGTACCCTAAGCCTAACCCTAAGCCTAACCCTAACCCTAGGCTACCCTTGACTGCTTCTGCCTCCAATAGATTTCCTAAGCACTACTGTTTTAAGGAACAGCTTAAAAAGAGAATCCTAATGTGATTTCTTTATAATGGGTGTGTTCCTTATCTTATCCTAGTGTCTAAACTCTTCTCCATGGCTGCACCCCCAAATAATATTCCCTTACGTGCTAAGGGGTATCTAGAGAGTGGGATAGGTTTAATAACTACCCTAACCCTAACGCGTACCCTAACCCTAACCCCTACCCTAACCCTAACACGTACCCTAATCCTAACCTGTACCCTAAACCGAGCCCTAACCCTAACACTAACCCTAACCCTAACCCTAACCCATACCCTACGCCGTACCCGCACCCCTCCCCGAACCCGTACCCTAAGCCATACCCTAAACCTAACCCTAAGCCTAACCCTAACCCTAGGCTACCCTTGACTGCTTCTGCCTCCAATTGATTTCCTAAGCAGTAGTGTTTTAAGGAACAGCTTAAAAAGAGAATCCTAAAGTGATTTCTTTATAATGGGTGTGTTCCTTATCTTATCCTAGTGTCTAAACTCTTCTCCATGGCTGGACCCCCAAATAATATTCCTTTACGTGCTAAGGGGGAGCTAGAGAGTGGGATAGGTTTACTAACTACCCTAGCCCTAACGCGTAACCTAACCCTAACCCCTACCCTAACCCTAACACGTACCCTAATCCTAACCCGTACCCTAAACCGAGCCCTAACCCTAACACTAACCCAAACCCTAACCCTAACCCATACCCTATGCCGTACACGAACACCTCCCCGAACCCATACCCCAAGCCGTACCCTAAACCTAACCCTAAGCCTAACCCTAACCCTAGGCTACCCTTGACTGCTTCTGCCTCCAATAGATTTCCTAAGCACTAGTGTTTTAAGGAACAGCTTAAAAAGAGAATCCTAATGTGATTTCTTTATAATGGGTGTGTTCCTTATCTTATCCTAGTGTCTAAACTCTTCTCCATGGCTGCACCCCCAAATAATATTGCCTTACGTGCTAAGGGGTATCTAGAGAGTGGGATAGGTTTAATAACTACCCTAACCCTAATGCGTACTCTAACCCTAACCCCTACCCTAACACTAACACGTACCCTAATCCTAACCCGTACCCTAAACCGAGCCCTAACCCTAACACTAACACTAACCCTAACCCTAACCCATACCCTACGCCGTACCTGAACCCCTCCCCAAACCCGTACCCTAAGCCGTACCCTAAGCCTAACCCTAAGCCTAACACTAACCCTAGGCTACCCTTGAGTGCTTCTGCCTCCAATAGATTTCCTAAGCACTACTGTTTTAAGGAACAGCTTAAAAAGAGAATCCTAATGTGATTTCTTTATAATGGGTGTGTTCCTTAGTTATCCTAGTGTCTAAACTCTTCTCCATGGCTGCACCCCCAAATAATATTCCCTTACGTGCTAAGGGGTATCTAGAGAGTGGGATAGGTTTAATAACTACCCTAACCCTAACGCGTACCCTAACCCTAACGCCTACCCTAACCCTAACACGTACCCTAATCCTAACCTGTACCCTAAACCGAGCCCTAACCCTAACACTAACCCTAACCCTAACCCTAACCCATACCCTACGCCGTACCCGCACCCCTCCCCGAACCCGTACCCTAAGCCATACCCTAAACCTAACCCTAAGCCTAACCCTAACCCTAGGCTACCCTTGACTGCTTCTGCCTCCAATTGATTTCCTAAGCAGTAGTGTTTTAAGGAACAGCTTAAAAAGAGAATCCTAAAGTGATTTCTTTATATTGGGTGTGTTCCTTATCTTATCCTAGTGTCTAAACTCTTCTCCATGGCTGGACCCCCAAATAATATTGCTTTACGTGCTAAGGGGGAGCTAGAGAGTGGGATAGGTTTACTAACTACCCTAGCCCTAACGCGTAACCTAACCCTAACCCCTACCCTAACACTAACACGTACCCTAATCCTAACCCGTACCCTAAACCGAGCCCTAACCCTAACACTAACCCTAACCCTAACCCTAACCCATACCCTACGCCGTACACGAACACCTCCCCGAACCCATACCCCAAGCCGTATCCTAAACCTAACCCTAAGCCTAACCCTAACCCTAGGCTACCCTTGACTGCTTCTGCCTCCAATAGATTTCCTAAGCACTAGTGTTTTAAGGAACAGCTTAAAAAGAGAATCCTAATGTGATTTCTTTATAATGGGTGTGTTCCTTATCTTATCCTAGTGTCTAAACTCTTCTCCATGGCTGCACCCCCAAATAATATTGCCTTACGTGCTAAGGGGTATCTAGAGAGTGGGATAGGTTTAATAACTACCCTAACCCTAATGCGTACTCTAACCCTAACCCCTAAACTAACACTAACACGTACCCTAATCCTAACCCGTACCCTAAACCGAGCCCTAACCCTAACACTAACCCTAACCCTAACCCTAACCCATACCCTACGCCGTACCCGAACCCCTCCCCGAACCCATTCCCCAAGCCGTACCCTAAACCTAACCCTAAGCCTAACCCTAACCCTAGGCTACCCTTGACTGCTTCTGCCTCCAATGGATTTCCTAAGCACTAGTGTTTTAAGGAACAGCTTAAAAAGAGAATCCTAATGTGATTTCTTTATAATGGGTGTGTTCCTTATCTTATCCTAGTGTCTAAACTCTTCTCCATGGCTGCACCCCCAAATAATATTTCCTTACGTGCTAAGGGGTATCTAGAGAGTGGGATAGGTTTAATAACTACCCTAAACCTAATGCGTACTCTAACCCTAACCCCTACCCTAACACTAACACGTACCCTAATCCTAACCCGTACCCTAAACCGAGCCCTAACCCTAACTCTAACACTAACCCTAACCCTAACCCATACCCTACGCCGTACCTGAACCCCTCCCCAAACCCGTACCCTAAGCCGTACCCTAAGCCTAACCCTAAGCCTAACACTAACCCTAGGCTACCCTTGACTGCTTCTGCCTCCAATAGATTTCCTAAGCACTAGTGTTTTAAGCAACAGCTTAAAAAGAGAATCCTAATGTGATTTCTTTATAATGGGTGTGTTCCTTATCTTATCCTAGTGTCTAAATTCTTCTCCATGGCTGGAACCCCAAATAATATTCCTTTACGTGCTAAGGGGTATCTAGAGAGTGGGATAGGTTTACTAACTACCCTAACCCTAACGCGTACCCTAACCCTAACCCCTACCCTAAACCTAACACGTACCCTAATCCTAACCGTACCCTAAACCGAGCCCTAACCCTAACACTAACCCTAACCCTAACCCTAACCCATACCCTACGCCGTACCCGAAACCCTCCCCGAACCCGTACCCTAAGCCGTACCCTAAGCCTAACCCTAAGCCTAACCCTAACCCTAGGCTACCCTTGACTGCTTCTGCCTCCAATAGATTTCCTAAGCACTAGTGTTTTAAGGAACAGCTTAAAAAGAGAATCCTAATGTGATTTCTTTATAATGGGTGTGTTCCTTATCTTATCCTAGTGTCTAAACTCTTCTCCATGGCTGGACCCCCAAATAATATTCCTTTACGTGCTAAGGGGTATCTAGAGAGTGGGATAGGTTTAATAACTACCCTAACCCTAACGCGTACCCTAACCCTAACCCCTACCCTAACCCTAACACGTACCCTAATACTAACCTGTACCCTAAACCGAGCCCTAACCCTAACACTAACCCTAACCCTAACCCATACCCTACGCCGTACCCGCACCCCTCCCCGAACCCGTACCCTAAGCCGTACCCTAAGCCTAACCCTAAGCCTAACCCTAACCCTAGGCTACCCTTGACTGCTTCTGCCTCCAATAGATTTCCTAAGCACTAGTGTTTTAAGGAACAGCTTAAAAATAGAATCCTAATGTGATTTCTTTATAATGGGTGTGTTCCTTATCTTATCCTAGTGTCTAAACTCTTCTCCATGGCTGGACCCCCAAATAATATTCCTTTACGTGCTAAGGGGTATCTAGAGAGTGGGATAGGTTTAATAACTACCCTAACCCTAACGCATACCCTAACCCTAACCCCTACCCTAACCCTAACACGTACCCTAATCCTAACCCGTACCCTAAACCGAGCCCTAACCCTAACACTAACCCTAACCCTAACCCTAACCCATACCCTACGCCGTACCCGAACCCCTCCCCGAACCCATTCCCCAAGCCGTACCCTAAACCTAACCCTAAGCCTAACCCTAACCCTAGGCTACCCTTGACTGCTTCTGCCTCCAATAGATTTCCTAAGCACTAGTGTTTTAAGGAACAGCTTAAAAAGAGAATCCTAATGTGATTTCTTTATAATGGGTGTGTTCCTTATCTTATCCTAGTGTCTAAACTCTTCTCCATGGCTGCACCCCCAAATAATATTGCCTTACGTGCTAAGGGGTATCTAGAGAGTGGGATAGGTTTAATAACTACCCTAACCCTAATGCGTACTCTAACCCTAACCCCTAACCTAACACTAACACGTACCCTAATCCTAACCCGTACCCTAAACCGAGCCCTAACCCTAACACTAACACTAACCCTAACCCTAACCCATACCCTACGCCGTACCTGAACCCCTCCCCAAACCCGTACCGTAAGCCGTACCCTAAGCCTAACCCTAAGCCTAACACTAACCCTAGGCTACCCTTGACTGCTTCTGCCTCCAATAGATTTCCTAAGCACTAGTGTTTTAAGCAACAGCTTAAAAAGAGAATCCTAATGTGATTTCTTTATAATGGGTGTGTTCCTTATCTTATCCTAGTGTCTAAATTCTTCTCCATGGCTGGAACCCCAAATAATATTCCTTTACGTGCTAAGGGGTATCTAGAGAGTGGGATAGGTTTACTAACTACCCTAACCCTAACGCGTACCCTAACCCTAACCCCTACCCTAAACCTAACACGTACCCTAATCCTAACCGTACCCTAAACCGAGTCCTAACCCTAACACTAACCCTAACCCTAACCCTAACCCATACCCTACGCCGTACCCGCACCCCTCCCCGAACCCGTAACCTAAGCCGTACCCTAAGCCTAACCCTAAGCCTAACCCTAACCCTAGGCTACCCTTGACTGCTTCTGCCTCCAATAGATTTCCTAAGCACTAGTGTTTTAAGCAACAGCTTAAAAAGAGAATCCTAAAGTGATTTCTTTATAATGGGTGTGTTCCTTATCTTATCCTAGTGTCTAAACTCTTCTCCATGGCTGGACCCCCAAATAATATTCCTTTACGTGCTAAGGGGTATCTAGAGAGTGGGATAGGTTTAATAACTACCCTAAACCTAACGCGTACCCTAACCCTAACCCCTACCCTAACCCTAACACGTACCCTAATCCTAACCCGTACCCTAAACCGAGCCCTAACCCTAACACTAACCCTAACCCTAACCCTAACCCATACCCTACGCCGTACCCGAAACCCTCCCCGAACTCGTACCCTAAGCCGTACCCTAAGCCTAACCCTAAGCCTAACCCTAACCCTAGGCTACCCTTGACTGCTTCTGCCTCCAATAGATTTCCTAAGCACTAGTGTTTTAAGGAACAGCTTAAAAAGAGAATCCTAATGTGATTTCTTTATAATGGGTGTGTTCCTTATCTTATCCTAGTGTCTAAACTCTTCTCCATGGCTGGACCCTCAAATAATACTCCTTTACGTGCTAAGGGGTATCTAGAGATTGGGATAGGTTTAATAACTACCCTAACCCTAACGCGTACCCTAACCCTAACCCCTACCCTAACCCTAACACGTACCCTAATCCTAACCCGTACCCTAAACCGAGCCCTAACCCTAACACTAACCCTAACCCTAACCCTAACCCATACCCTACGCCGTACCCGCACCCCTCCCTGAACCCGTACCCTAAGCCGTACCCTAAGACTAACCCTAAGCCTAACACTAACCCTAGGCTACCCTTGACTGCTTCTGCCTCCAATAGATTTCCTAAGCACTAGTGTTTTAACGAACAGCTTAAAAAGAGAATCCTAAAGTGATTTCTTTATAATGGGTGTGTTCCTTATCTTATCCTAGTGTCTAAACTCTTCTCCATGGCTGGACCCCCAAATAATATTCCTTTACGTGCTAAGGGGTATCTAGAGAGTGGGATAGGTTTAATAACTACCCTAACCCTAACGCGTACCCTAACCCTAACCCCTACCCTAACCCTAACACGTACCCTAATCCTAACCCGTACCCTAAACCGAGCCCTAACTCTAACACTAACCCTAACCCTAACCCATACCCTACGCCGTACCCGAAACCCTCCCCGAACCCGTACCCAAAGCCGTACCCTAAGCCTCACCCTAAGCCTAACCTTATCCTAGGCTACCCTTGACTGCTTCTGCCTCCAATAGATTTCCTAAGCACTAGTGTTTTAAGGAACAGCTTAAAAAGAGAATCCTAATGTGATTTCTTTATAATGGGTGTGTTCCTTATCTTATCCTAGTGTCTAAACTCTTCTCCATGGCTGGACCCTCAAATAATATTCCTTTACGTGCTAAGGGGTATCTAGAGAGTGGGATAGGTTTAATAACTACCCTAACCCTAACGCGTACCCTAACCCTAACCCCTACCCTAAACCTAACACGTACCCTAATCCTAACCCGTACCCTAAACCGAGCCCTAACCCTAACACTAACCCTAACACTAACCCTAACCCATACCCTACGCCGTACCCGCACCCCTCCCCGAACCCGTACCCTAAGCCGTACCCTAAGCCTAACCCTAAGCCTAACCCTAACCCTAGGCTACCCTTGACTGCTTCTGCCTCCAATAGATTTCCTAAGCACTACTGTTTTAAGGAACAGCTTAAAAAGAGAATCCTAATGTGATTTCTTTATAATGGGTGTGTTCCTTATCTTATCCTAGTGTCTAAACTCTTCTCCATGGCTGCACCCCCAAATAATATTCCCTTACGTGCTAAGGGGTATCTAGAGAGTGGGATAGGTTTAATAACTACCCTAACCCTAACGCGTACCCTAACCCTAACCCCTACCCTAACCCTAACACGTACCCTAATCCTAACCTGTACCCTAAACCGAGCCCTAACCCTAACACTAACCCTAACCCTAACCCTAACCCATACCCTACGCCGTACCCGCACCCCTCCCCGAACCCGTACCCTAAGCCATACCCTAAACCTAACCCTAAGCCTAACCCTAACCCTAGGCTACCCTTGACTGCTTCTGCCTCCAATTGATTTCCTAAGCAGTAGTGTTTTAAGGAACAGCTTAAAAAGAGAATCCTAAAGTGATTTCTTTATAATGGGTGTGTTCCTTATCTTATCCTAGTGTCTAAACTCTTCTCCATGGCTGGACCCCCAAATAATATTCCTTTACGTGCTAAGGGGGAGCTAGAGAGTGGGATAGGTTTACTAACTACCCTAGCCCTAACGCGTAACCTAACCCTAACCCCTACCCTAACCCTAACACGTACCCTAATCCTAACCCGTACCCTAAACCGAGCCCTAACCCTAACACTAACCCAAACCCTAACCCTAACCCATACCCTATGCCGTACACGAACACCTCCCCGAACCCATACCCCAAGCCGTACCCTAAACCTAACCCTAAGCCTAACCCTAACCCTAGGCTACCCTTGACTGCTTCTGCCTCCAATAGATTTCCTAAGCACTAGTGTTTTAAGGAACAGCTTAAAAAGAGAATCCTAATGTGATTTCTTTATAATGGGTGTGTTCCTTATCTTATCCTAGTGTCTAAACTCTTCTCCATGGCTGCACCCCCAAATAATATTGCCTTACGTGCTAAGGGGTATCTAGAGAGTGGGATAGGTTTAATAACTACCCTAACCCTAATGCGTACTCTAACCCTAACCCCTACCCTAACACTAACACGTACCCTAATCCTAACCCGTACCCTAAACCGAGCCCTAACCCTAACACTAACACTAACCCTAACCCTAACCCATACCCTACGCCGTACCTGAACCCCTCCCCAAACCCGTACCCTAAGCCGTACCCTAAGCCTAACCCTAAGCCTAACACTAACCCTAGGCTACCCTTGAGTGCTTCTGCCTCCAATAGATTTCCTAAGCACTACTGTTTTAAGGAACAGCTTAAAAAGAGAATCCTAATGTGATTTCTTTATAATGGGTGTGTTCCTTAGTTATCCTAGTGTCTAAACTCTTCTCCATGGCTGCACCCCCAAATAATATTCCCTTACGTGCTAAGGGGTATCTAGAGAGTGGGATAGGTTTAATAACTACCCTAACCCTAACGCGTACCCTAACCCTAACCCCTACCCTAACCCTAACACGTACCCTAATCCTAACCTGTACCCTAAACCGAGCCCTAACCCTAACACTAACCCTAACCCTAACCCTAACCCATACCCTACGCCGTACCCGCACCCCTCCCCGAACCCGTACCCTAAGCCATACCCTAAACCTAACCCTAAGCCTAACCCTAACCCTAGGCTACCCTTGACTGCTTCTGCCTCCAATTGATTTCCTAAGCAGTAGTGTTTTAAGGAACAGCTTAAAAAGAGAATCCTAAAGTGATTTCTTTATATTGGGTGTGTTCCTTATCTTATCCTAGTGTCTAAACTCTTCTCCATGGCTGGACCCCCAAATAATATTGCTTTACGTGCTAAGGGGGAGCTAGAGAGTGGGATAGGTTTACTAACTACCCTAGCCCTAACGCGTAACCTAACCCTAACCCCTACCCTAACACTAACACGTACCCTAATCCTAACCCGTACCCTAAACCGAGCCCTAACCCTAACCCTAACCCTAACCCATACCCTACGCCGTACACGAACACCTCCCCGAACCCATACCCCAAGCCGTACCCTAAACCTAACCCTAAGCCTAACCCTAACCCTAGGCTACCCTTGACTGCTTCTGCCTCCAATAGATTTCCTAAGCACTAGTGTTTTAAGGAACAGCTTAAAAAGAGAATCCTAATGTGATTTCTTTATAATGGGTGTGTTCCTTATCTTATCCTAGTGTCTAAACTCTTCTCCATGGCTGCACCCCCAAATAATATTGCCTTACGTGCTAAGGGGTATCTAGAGAGTGGGATAGGTTTAATAACTACCCTAACCCTAATGCGTACTCTAACCCTAACCCCTACCTTAACACTAACACGTACCCTAATCCTAATCCGTACCCTAAACCGAGCCCTAACCCTAACACTAACCCTAACCCTAACCCATACCCTACGCCGTACCCGCACCCCTCCCCGAACCCGTAACCTAAGCCGTACCCTAAGCCTGACCCTAAGCCTAACCCTAACCCTAGGCTACCCTTGACTGCTTCTGCCTCCAATAGATTTCCTAAGCACTACTGTTTTAAGGAACAGCTTAAAAAGAGAATCCTAATGTGATTTCTTTATAATGGGTGTGTTCCTTACCTTATCCTAGTGTCTAAACTCTTCTCCATGGCTGCACCCCCAAATAATATTCCCTTACGTGCTAAGGGGTATCTAGAGAGTGGGATAGGTTTAATAACTACCCTAACCCTAACGCGTACCCTAACCCTAACCCCTACCCTAACCCTAACACGTACCCTAATCCTAACCTGTACCCTAAACCGAGCCCTAACCCTAACACTAACCCTAACCCTAACCCTAACCCATACCCTACGCCGTACCCGCACCCCTCCCCGAACCCGTACCCTAAGCCATACCCTAAACCTAACCCTAAGCCTAACCCTAACCCTAGGCTACCCTTGACTGCTTCTGCCTCCAATTGATTTCCTAAGCAGTAGTGTTTTAAGGAACAGCTTAAAAAGAGAATCCTAATGTGATTTCTTTATAATGGGTGTGTTCCTTATCTTATCCTAGTGTCTAAACACTTCTCCATGGCTGGACCCCCAAATAATATTCCTTTACGTGCTAAGGGGGAGCTAGAGAGTGGGATAGGTTTACTAACTACCCTAGCCCTAACGCGTAACCTAACCCTAACCCCTACCCTAACCCTAACACGTACCCTAATCCTAAGCCGTACCCTAAACCGAGCCCTAACCCTAACACTAACCCAAACCCTAACCCTAACCCATACCCTACGCCGTACACGAACACCTCCCCGAACCCATACCCCAAGCCGTACCCTAACCCTAACCCTAAGCCTAACCCTAACCCTAGGCTACCCTTGACTGCTTCTGCCTCCAATAGATTTCCTAAGCACTAGTGTTTTAAGAACAGCTTAAAAAGAGAATCCTAAAGTGATTTCTTTATAATGGGTGTGTTCCTTATCTTATCCTAGTGTCTAAACTCTTCTCCATGGCTGGACCCCCAAATAATATTCCTTTACGTGCTAAGGGGTATCTAGAGAGTGGGATAGGTTTAATAACTACCCTAACCCTAACGCGTACCCTAACCCTAACCCCTACCCTAACCCTAACATGTACCCTAATCCTAACCCGTACCCTAAACCGAGCCCTAACCCTAACACTAACCCTAACCCTAACCCTAACCCATACCCTACGCCGTACCCGAAACCCTCCCTGAACCCGTACCCTAAGCCGTACCCTAAGCCTAACCCTAAGCCTAACACTAACCCTAGGCTACCCTTGACTGCTTCTGCCTCCAATAGATTTCCTAAGCACTAGTGTTTTAAGCAACAGCTTAAAAAGAGAATCCTAATGTGATTTCTTTATAATGGGTGTGTTCCTTGTCTTATCCTAGTGTCTAAACTCTTCTCCATGGCTGGACCCCCAAATAATATT
Organism: Balaenoptera borealis; assembly: GCF_965194805.1. Lineage (NCBI taxonomy): Eukaryota > Metazoa > Chordata > Mammalia > Artiodactyla > Balaenopteridae > Balaenoptera > Balaenoptera borealis. The sequence continues at coordinate 283,389 of NW_028123906.1, read as the reverse complement.
CCTTTACGTGCTAAGGGGTATCTAGAGAGTGGGATAGGTTTACTAACGACCCTAACCCTAATGCGTACCCTAACCCTAACCCCTACCCTAAACCTACCACGTACCCTAATCCTACCCGTACCCTAAACCGAGCCCTAACCCTAACACAAACCCTAACCCTAACGCTAACCCATACCCTACGCCGTACCCGAAACCCTCCCCGAACCCGTACCCTAAGCCGTACCCTAAGCCTAACCCTAAGCCTAACCCTAACCCTAGGCTACCCTTGACTGCTTCTGCCTCCAATAGATTTCCTAAGCACTAGTGTTTTAAGGAAGAGCTGAAAAAGAGAATCCTAATGTGATTTCTTTATAATGGGTGTGTTCCTTATCTTATCCTAGTGTCTAAACTCTTCTCCATGGCTGGACCCTCAAATAATATTCCTTTACGTGCTAAGGGGTATCTAGAGAGTGGGATAGGTTTAATAACTACCCTAACCCTAATGCATACCCTAACCCTAACCCCTACCCTAACCCTAACACGTACCCTAATCCTAACCCGTACCCTAAACCGAGCCCTAACCCTAACACTAACCCTAACCCTAACCCTAACCCATACCCTATGCCGTACCCGAACCCCTCCCCGAACCCATTCCCCAAGCCGTACCCTAAACATAACCCTAAGCCTAACCCTAACCCTAGGCTACCCTTGACTGCTTCTGCCTCCAATAGATTTCCTAAGCACTAGTGTTTTAAGGAACAGCTTAAAAAGAGAATCCTAATGTGATTTCTTTATAATGGGTGTGTTCCTTATCTTATCCTAGTGTCTAAACTCTTCTCCATGGCTGCACCCCCAAATAATATTGCCTTACGTGCTAAGGGGTATCTAGAGAGTGGGATAGGTTTAATAACTACCCTAACCCTAATGCGTACTCTAACCCTAACCCCTAACCTAACACTAACACGTACCCTAATCCTAACCCGTACACTAAACCGAGCCCTAACCCTAACACTAACACTAACCCTAACCCTAACCCATACCCTACGCCGTACCCGCACCCCTCCCTGAACCCGTACCCTAAGCCGTACCCTAAGACTAACCCTAAGCCTAACCCTAACCCTAGGCTACCCTTGACTGCTTCTGCCTCCAATAGATTTCCTAAGCACTAGTGTTTTAACGAACAGCTTAAAAAGAGAATCCTAAAGTGATTTCTTTATAATGGGTGTGTTCCTTATCTTATCCTAGTGTCTAAACTCTTCTCCATGGCTGCACCCCCAAATAATATTCCCTTACGTGCTAAGGGGTATCTAGAGAGTGGGATAGGTTTAATAACTACCCTAACCCTAACGCGTACCCTAACCCTAACCCCTACCCTAACCCTAACACGTACCCTAATCCTAACCTGTACCCTAAACCGAGCCCTAACCCTAACACTAACCCTAACCCTAACCCTAACCCATACCCTACGCCGTACCCGAACCCCTCCCCGAACTCGTACCCTAAGCCATACCCTAAACCTAACCCTAAGCCTAACCCTAACCCTAGTCTACCCTTGACTGCTTCTGCCTCCAATTGATTTCCTAAGCAGTAGTGTTTTAAGGAACAGCTTAAAAAGAGAATCCTAAAGTGATTTCTTTATAATGGGTGTGTTCCTTATCTTATCCTAGTGTCTAAACTCTTCTCCATGGCTGGACCCCCAAATAATATTCCTTTACGTGCTAAGGGGGAGCTAGAGAGTGGGATAGGTTTACTAACTACCCTAGCCCTAACGCGTAACCTAACCCTAACCCCTACCCTAACCCTAACACGTACCCTAATCCTAACCCGTACCCTAAACCGAGCCCTAACCCTAACACTAACCCAAACCCTAACCCTAACCCATACCCTACGCCGTACACGAACACCTCCCCGAACCCATACCCCAAGCCGTACCCTAAACCTAACCCTAAGCCTAACCCTAACACTAGGCTACCCTTGACTGCTTCTGCCTCCAATAGATTTCCTAAGCACTAGTGTTTTAAGGAACAGCTTAAAAAGAGAATCCTAATGTGATTTCTTTATAATGGGTGTGTTCCTTATCTTATCCTAGTGTCTAAACTCTTCTCCATGGCTGCACCCCCAAATAATATTGCCTTACGTGCTAAGGGGTATCTAGAGAGTGGGATAGGTTTAATAACTACCCTAACCCTAATGCGTACTCTAACCCTAACCCCTAACCTAACACTAACACGTACCCTAATCCTAACCCGTACCCTAAACCGAGCCCTAACCCTAACACTAACACTAACCCTAACCCTAACCCATACCCTACGCCGTACCTGAACCCCTCCCCAAACCCGTACCGAAAGCCGTACCCTAAGCCTAACCCTAAACCTAACACTAACCCTAGGCTACCCTTGACTGCTTCTGCCTCCAATAGATTTCCTAAGCACTAGTGTTTTAAGGAACAGCTTAAAAAGAGAATCCTAATGTGATTTCTTTATAATGGGTGTGTTCCTTATCTTATCCTAGTGTCTAAACTCTTCTCCATGGCTGGACCCCCAAATAATATTCCTTTACGTGCTAAGGGGTATCTAGAGAGTGGGATAGGTTTAATAACTACCCTAACCCTAACGCATACCCTAACCCTAACCCCTACCCTAACCCTAACACGTACCCTAATCCTAACCCGTACCCTAAACCGAGCCCTAACCCTAACACTAACCCTAACCATAACCCTAACCCATACCCTACGCCGTACCCGAACCCCTCCCCGAACCCATTCCCCAAGCCGTACCCTAAACCTAACCCTAAGCCTAACCCTAACCCTAGGCTACCCTTGACTGCTTCTGCCTCCAATAGATTTCCTAAGCACTAGTGTTTTAAGGAACAGCTTAAAAAGAGAATCCTAATGTGATTTCTTTATAATGGGTGTGTTCCTTATCTTATCCTAGTGTCTAAACTCTTCTCCATGGCTGCACCCCCAAATAATATTGCCTTACGTGCTAAGGGGTATCTAGAGAGTGGGATAGGTTTAATAACTACCCTAAACCTAATGCGTACTCTAACCCTAACCCCTACCCTAACACTAACACGTACCCTAATCCTAACCCGTACCCTAAACCGAGCCCTAACCCTAACACTAACACTAACCCTAACCCTAACCCATACCCTACGCCGTACCTGAACCCCTCCCCAAACCCGTACTCTAAGCCGTACCCTAAGCCTAACCCTAAGCCTAACACTAACCCTAGGCTACCCTTGACTGCTTCTGCCTCCAATAGATTTCCTAAGCACTAGTGTTTTAAGCAACAGCTTAAAAAGAGAATCCTAATGTGATTTCTTTATAATGGGTGTGTTCCTTATCTTATCCTAGTGTCTAAATTCTTCTCCATGGCTGGAACCCCAAATAATATTCCTTTACGTGCTAAGGGGTATCCAGAGAGTGGGATAGGTTTACTAACTACCCTAACCCTAACGCGTACCCTAACCCTAACCCCTACCCTAAACCTAACACGTACCCTAATCCTAACCGTACCCTAAACCGAGCCCTAACCCTAACACTAACCCTAACCCTAACCCTAACCCATACCCTACGCCGTACCCGCACCCCTCCCCGAACCCGTACCCTAAGCCGTACCCTAAGCCTAACCCTAAGCCTAACCCTAACCCTAGGCTACCCTTGACTGCTTCTGCCTCCAATAGATTTCCTAAGCACTAGTGTTTTAAGGAACAGCTTAAAAAGAGAATCCTAATGTGATTTCTTTATAATGGGTGTGTTCCTTATCTTATCCTAGTGTCTAAACTCTTCTCCATGGCTGGACCCCCAAATAATATTCCTTTACGTGCTAAGGGGTATCTAGAGAGTGGGATAGGTTTAATAACTACCCTAACCCTAACGCGTACCCTAACCCTAACCCCTACCCTAACCCTAACACGTACCCTAATCCTAACCCGTACCCTAAACCGAGCCCTAACCCTAACACTAACCCTAACCCTAACCCTAACCCATACCCTACACCGTACCCGAAACCCTCCCCGAACCCGTACCCTAAGCCGTACCCTAAGCCTAACCCTAAGCCTAACCCTAACCCTAGGCTACCCTTGACTGCTTCTGCCTCCAATAGATTTCCTAAGCACTAGTGTTTTAAGGAACAGCTTAAAAAGAGAATCCTAATGTGATTTCTTTATAATGGGTGTGTTCCTTATCTTATCCTAGTGTCTAAACTCTTCTCCATGGCTGGACCCTCAAATAATATTCCTTTACGTGCTAAGGGGTATCTAGAGAGTGGGATAGGTTTAATAACTACCCTAACCCTAACGCGTACCCTAACCCTAACCCCTACCCTAACCCTAACACGTACCCTAATACTAACCTGTACACTAAACCGAGCCCTAACCCTAACACTAACCCTAACCCTAACCCATACCCTACGCCGTACCCGCACCCCTCCCCGAACCCGTACCCTAAGCCGTACCCTAAGCCTAACCCTAAGCCTAACCCTAACCCTAGGCTACCCTTGACTGCTTCTGCCTCCAATAGATTTCCTAAGCACTAGTGTTTTAAGGAACAGCTTAAAAAGAGAATCCTAATGTGATTTCTTTATAATGGGTGTGTTCCTTATCTTATCCTAGTGTCTAAACTCTTCTCCATGGCTGGACCCCCAAATAATATTCCTTTACGTGCTAAGGGGTATCTAGAGAGTGGGATAGGTTTAATAACTACCCTAACCCTAACGCATACCCTAACCCTAACCCCTACCCTAACCCTAACACGTACCCTAATCCTAACCCGTACCCTAAACCGAGCCCTAACCCTAACACTAACCCTAACCCTAACCCTAACCCATACCCTATGCCGTACCCGAACCCCTCCCCGAACCCATTCCCCAAGCCGTACCCTAAACATAACCCTAAGCCTAACCCTAACCCTAGGCTACCCTTGACTGCTTCTGCCTCCAATAGATTTCCTAAGCACTAGTGTTTTAAGGAACAGCTTAAAAAGAGAATCCTAATGTGATTTCTTTATAATGGGTGTGTTCCTTATCTTATCCTAGTGTCTAAACTCTTCTCCATGGCTGCACCCCCAAATAATATTGCCTTACGTGCTAAGGGGTATCTAGAGAGTGGGATAGGTTTAATAACTACCCTAACCCTAATGCGTACTCTAACCCTAACCCCTAACCTAACACTAACACGTACCCTAATCCTAACCCGTACACTAAACCGAGCCCTAACCCTAACACTAACACTAACCCTAACCCTAACCCATACCCTACGCCGTACCTGAACCCCTCCCCAAACCCGTACCGAAAGCCGTACCCTAAGCCTAACCCTAAACCTAACACTAACCCTAGGCTACCCTTGACTGCTTCTGCCTCCAATAGATTTCCTAAGCACTAGTGTTTTAAGCAACAGCTTAAAAAGAGAATCCTAATGTGATTTCTTTATAATGGGTGTGTTCCTTATCTTATCCTAGTGTCTAAATTCTTCTCCATGGCTGGAACCCCAAATAATATTCCTTTACGTGCTAAGGGGTATCTAGAGAGTGGGATAGGTTTACTAACTACCCTAACCCTAACGCGTACCCTAACCCTAACCCCTACCCTAAACCTAACACGTACCCTAATCCTAACCGTACCCTAAACCGAGCCCTAACCCTAACACTAACCCTAACCCTAACCCTAACCCATACCCTACGCCGTACCCGCACCCCTCCCCGAACCCGTAACCTAAGCCGTACCCTAAGCCTAACCCTAAGCCTAACCCTAACCCTAGGCTACCCTTGACTGCTTCTGCCTCCAATAGATTTCCTAAGCACTACTGTTTTAAGGAACAGCTTAAAAAGAGAATCCTAATGTGATTTCTTTATAATGGGTGTGTTCCTTATCTTATCCTAGTGTCTAAACTCTTCTCCATGGCTGCACCCCCAAATAATATTCCCTTACGTGCTAAGGGGTATCTAGAGAGTGGGATAGGTTTAATAACTACCCTAACCCTAACGCGTACCCTAACCCTAACCCCTACCCTAACCCTAACACGTACCCTAATCCTAACCTGTACCCTAAACCGAGGCCTAACCCTAACACTAACCCTAACCCTAACCCTAACCCATACCCTACGCCGTACCCGAAACCCTCCCCGAACCCGTACCCTAAGCCATACCCTAAACCTAACCCTAAGCCTAAGCCTAACCCTAGGCTACCCTTGACTGCTTCTGCCTCCAATAGATTTCCTAAGCACTAGTGTTTTAAGGAACAGCTTAAAAAGAGAATCCTAATGTGATTTCTTTATAATGGGTGTGTTCCTTATCTTATCCTAGTGTCTAAACTCTTCTCCATGGCTGCACCCCCAAATAATATTCCCTTACGTGCTAAGGGGTATCTAGAGAGTGGGATAGGTTTAATAACTACCCTAACCCTAACGCGTACCCTAACCCTAACCCCTACCCTAACCCTAACACGTACCCTAATCCTAACCTGTACCCTAAACCGAGGCCTAACCCTAACACTAACCCTAACCCTAACCCTAACCCATACCCTACGCCGTACCCGAAACCCTCCCCGAACCCGTACCCTAAGCCATACCCTAAACCTAACCCTAAGCCTAACCCTAACCCTAGGCTACCCTTGACTGCTTCTGCCTCCAATTGATTTCCTAAGCAGTAGTGTTTTAAGGAACAGCTTAAAAAGAGAATCCTAATGTGATTTCTTTATAATGGGTGTGTTCCTTATCTTATCCTAGTGTCTAAACTTTTCTCCATGGCTGGACCCTCAAATAATATTCCTTTACGTGCTAAGGGGTATCTAGAGATTGGGATAGGTTTAATAACTACCCTAACCCTAACGCGTACCCTAACCCTAACCCCTACCCTAACCCTAACACGTACCCTAATCCTAACCCGTACCCTAAACCGAGCCCTAACCCTAACACTAACCCTAACCCTAACCCTAACCCATACCCTACGCCGTACCCGCACCCCTCCCTGAACCCGTACCCTAAGCCGTACCCTAAGCCTAACCCTAAGCCTAACCCTAACCCTAGGCTACCCTTGACTGCTTCTGCCTCCAATAGATTTCCTAAGCACTAGTGTTTTAACGAACAGCTTAAAAAGAGAATCCTAAAGTGATTTCTTTATAATGGGTGTGTTCCTTATCTTATCCTAGTGTCTAAACTCTTCTCCATGGCTGGACCCCCAAATAATATTCCTTTACGTGCTAAGGGGTATCTAGAGAGTGGGATAGGTTTAATAACTACCCTAACCCTAACGCGCCCCTAACCCTAACCCCTACCCTAACCCTAACACGTACCCTAATCCTAACCCGTACCCTAAACCGAGCCCTAACCCTAACAGTAACCCTAACCCTAACCCATACCCTACGCCGTACCCGAAACCCTCCCCGAACCCGTACCCTAAGCCGTACCCTAAGCCTCACCCTAAGCCTAACCTTATCCTAGGCTACCCTTGACTGCTTCTGCCTCCAATAGATTTCCTAAGCACTAGTGTTTTAAGGAACAGCTTAAAAAGAGAATCCTAATGTGATTTCTTTATAATGGGTGTGTTCCTTATCTTATCCTAGTGTCTAAACTCTTCTCCATTGCTGGACCCTCAAATAATATTCCTTTACGTGCTAAGGGGTATCTAGAGAGTGGGATAGGTTTAATAACTACCCTAACCCTAACGCGTACCCTAACCCTAACCCCTACCCTAACCCTAACACGTACCCTAATCCTAACAGGTACCCTAAACCGAGCCCTAACCCTAACACTAACCCTAACCCTAACCCTAACCCATACCCTACGCCGTACCCGCACCCCTCCCCGAACCCGTACCCTAAGCCGTACCCTAAGCCTAACCCTAAGCCTAACCCTAACCCTAGGCTACCCTTGACTGCTTCTGCCTCCAATAGATTTCCTAAGCACTAGTGTTTTAAGGAACAGCTTAAAAAGAGAATCCTAATGTGATTTCTTTATAATGGGTGTGTTCCTTATCTTATCCTAGTGTCTAAACTCTTCTCCATGGCTGCACCCCCAAATAATATTGCCTTACGTGCTAAGGGGTATCTAGAGAGTGGGATAGGTTTAATAACTACCCTAAACCTAATGCGTACTCTAACCCTAACCCCTACCCTAACACTAACACGTACCCTAATCCTAACCCGTACCCTAAACCGAGCCCTAACCCTAACACTAACACTAACCCTAACCCTAACCCATACCCTATGCCGTACCTGAACCCCTCCCCAAACCCGTACCCTAAGCCGTACCCTAAGACTAACCCTAAGCCTAACACTAACCCTAGGCTACCCTTGACTGCTTCTGCCTCCAATAGATTTCCTAAGCACTAGTGTTTTAAGCAACAGCTTAAAAAGAGAATCCTAATGTGATTTCTTTATAATGGGTGTGTTCCTTATCTTATCCTAGTGTCTAAATTCTTCTCCATGGCTGGAACCCCAAATAATATTCCTTTACGTGCTAAGGGGTATCTAGAGAGTGGGATAGGTTTACTAACTACCCTAACCCTAACGCGTACCCTAACCCTAACCCCTACCCTAACCCTAACACGTACCCTAATCCTAACCCGTACCCTAAACCGAGCCCTAACCCTAACAATAACCCTAACCCTAACCCATACCCTACGCCGTACCCGAAACCCTCCCCGATCCCGTACCCTAAGCCGTACCCTAAGCCTAACCCTAAGCCTAACCCTAACCCTAGGTTACCCTTGACTGCTTCTGCCTCCAATAGATTTCCTAAGCACTAGTGTTTTAAGGAACAGCTTAAAAAGAGAATCCTAATGTGATTTCTTTATAATGGGTGTGTTCCTTATCTTATCCTAGTGTCTAAACTCTTCTCCATGGCTGGACCCTCAAATAATATTCCTTTACGTGCTAAGGGGTATCTAGAGAGTGGGATAGGTTTAATAACTACCCTAACCCTAACGCGTACCCTAACCCTAACCCCTACCCTAACCCTAACACGTACCCTAATCCTAACCCGTACCCTAAAGCGAGCCCTAACCCTAACACTAACCCTAACCCTAACCCTAACCCATACCCTACGCCGTACCCGCACCCCTCCCTGAACCCGTACCCTAAGCCGTACCCTAAGCCTAACCCTAAGCCTAACCCTAACCCTAGGCTACCCTTGACTGCTTCTGCCTCCAATAGATTTCCTAAGCACTAGTGTTTTAACGAACAGCTTAAAAAGAGAATCCTAAAGTGATTTCTTTATAATGGGTGTGTTCCTTATCTTATCCTAGTGTCTAAACTCTTCTCCATGGCTGGACCCCCAAATAATATTCCTTTACGTGCTAAGGGGTATCTAGAGAGTGGGATAGGTTTAATAACTACCCTAACCCTAACGCGTACCCTAACCCTAACCCCTACCCTAACCCTAACACGTACCCTAATCCTAACCCGTACCCTAAACCGAGCCCTAACCCTAACACTAACCCTAACCCTAACCCATACCCTACGCCGTACCCGAAACCCTCCCCGAACCCGTACCCTAAGCCGTACCCTAAGCCTCACCCTAAGCCTAACCTTATCCTAGGCTACCCTTGACTGCTTCTGCCTCCAATAGATTTCCTAAGCACTACTGTTTTAAGGAACAGCTTAAAAAGAGAATCCTAATGTGATTTCTTTATAATGGGTGTGTTCCTTATCTTATCCTAGTGTCTAAACTCTTCTCCATGGCTGCACCCCCAAATAATATTCCCTTACGTGCTAAGGGGTATCTAGAGAGTGGGATAGGTTTAATAACTACCCTAACCCTAACGCGTACCCTAACCCTAACCACTACCCTAACCCTAACACGTACCCTAATCCTAACCTGTACCCTAAACCGAGGCCTAACCCTAACACTAACCCTAACCCTAACCCTAACCCATACCCTACGCCGTACCCGCACCCCTCCCCGAACCCGTACCCTAAGCCATACCCTAAACCTAACCCTAAGCCTAACCCTAACCCTAGGCTACCCTTGACTGCTTCTGCCTCCAATTGATTTCCTAAGCAGTAGTGTTTTAAGGAACAGCTTAAAAAGAGAATCCTAATGTGATTTCTTTATAATGGGTGTGTTCCTTATCTTATCCTAGTGTCTAAACTCTTCTCCATGGCTGGACCCCCAAATAATATTCCTTTACGTGCTAAGGGGGAGCTAGAGAGTGGGATAGGTTTACTAACTACCCTAGCCCTAACGCGTAACCTAACCCTAACCCCTACCCTAACCCTAACACGTACCCTAATCCTAACCCGTACCCTAAACCGAGCCCTAACCCTAACACTAACCCAAACCCTAACCCTAACCCATACCCTACGCCGTACACGAACACCTCCCCGAACCCATACCCCAAGCCGTACCCTAACCCTAACCCTAAGCCTAACCCTAACCCTAGGCTACCCTTGACTGCTTCTGCCTCCAATAGATTTCCTAAGCACTACTGTTTTAAGGAACAGCTTAAAAAGAGAATCCTAAAGTGATTTCTTTATAATGGGTGTGTTCCTTATCTTATCCTAGTGTCTAAACTCTTCTCCATGGCTGCACCCCCAAATAATATTCCTTTACGTGCTAAGGGGTATCTAGAGAGTGGGATAGGTTTAATAACTACCCTAACCCTAACGCGTACCCTAACCCTAACCCCTACCCTAACCCTAACACGTACCCTAATCCTAACCCGTACCCTAAACCGAGCCCTAACCCTAACACTAACCCTAACCCTAACCCTAACCCATACCCTACGCCGTACCCGAAACCCTCCCTGAACTCGTACCCTAAGCCGTACCCTAAGCCTAACCCTAAGCCTAACCCTAACCCTAGGCTACCCTTGACTGCTTCTGCCTCCAATAGATTTCCTAAGCACTAGTGTTTTAAGGAACAGCTTAAAAAGAGAATCCTAATGTGATTTCTTTATAATGGGTGTGTTCCTTATCTTATCCTAGTGTCTAAACTTTTCTCCATGGCTGGACCCTCAAATAATATTCCTTTACGTGCTAAGGGGTATCTAGAGATTGGGATAGGTTTAATAACTACCCTAACCCTAACGCGTACCCTAACCCTAACCCCTACCCTAACCCTAACACGTACCCTAATCCTAACCCGTACCCTAAACCGAGCCCTAACCCTAACACTAACCCTAACCCTAACCCTAACCCATACCCTACGCCGTACCCGCACCCCTCCCTGAACCCGTACCCTAAGCCGTACCCTAAGACTAACCCTAAGCCTAACACTAACCCTAGGCTACCCTTGACTGCTTCTGCCTCCAATAGATTTCCTAAGCACTAGTGTTTTAACGAACAGCTTAAAAAGAGAATCCTAAAGTGATTTCTTTATAATGGGTGTGTTCCTTATCTTATCCTAGTGTCTAAACTCTTCTCCATGGCTGGACCCCCAAATAATATTCCTTTACGTGCTAAGGGGTATCTAGAGAGTGGGATAGGTTTAATAACTACCCTAACCCTAACGCGTACCCTAACCCTAACCCCTACCCTAACCCTAACACGTACCCTAATCCTAACCCGTACCCTAAACCGAGCCCTAACCCTAACACTAACCCTAACCCTAACCCTAACCCATACCCTACGCCGTACCCGCACCCCTCCCCGAACCCGTACCCTAAGCCGAACCCTAAGCCTAACCCTAAGCCTAACCCTAACCCTAGGCTACCCTTGACTGCTTCTGCCTCCAATAGATTTCCTAAGCACTACTGTTTTAAGGAACAGCTTAAAAAGAGAATCCTAATGTGATTTCTTTATAATGGGTGTGTTCCTTATCTTATCCTAGTGTCTAAACTCTTCTCCATGGCTGCACCCCCAAATAATATTCCCTTACGTGCTAAGGGGTATCTAGAGAGTGGGATAGGTTTAATAACTACCCTAACCCTAACGCGTACCCTAACCCTAACCCCTACCCTAACCCTAACACGTACCCTAATCCTAACCTGTACCCTAAACCGAGCCCTAACGCTAACACTAACCCTAACCCTAACCCTAACCCATACCCTACGCCGTACCCGCACCCCTCCCCGAACTCGTACCCTAAGCCATACCCTAAACCTAACCCTAAGCCTAACCCTAACCCTAGGCTACCCTTGACTGCTTCTGCCTCCAATTGATTTCCTAAGCAGTAGTGTTTTAAGGAACAGCTTAAAAAGAGAATCCTAAAGTGATTTCTTTATAATGGGTGTGTTCCTTATCTTATCCTAGTGTCTAAACTCTTCTCCATGGCTGGACCCCCAAATAATATTCCTTTACGTGCTAAGGGGGAGCTAGAGAGTGGGATAGGTTTACTAACTACCCTAGCCCTAACGCGTAACCTAACCCTAACCCCTACCCTAACCCTAACACGTACCCTAATCCTAACCCGTACCCTAAACCGAGCCCTAACCCTAACACTAACCCAAACCCTAACCCTAACCCATACCCTACGCCGTACACGAACACCTCCCCGAACCCATACCCCAAGCCGTACCCTAAACCTAACCCTAAGCCTAACCCTAACACTAGGCTACCCTTGACTGCTTCTGCCTCCAATAGATTTCCTAAGCACTAGTGTTTTAAGGAACAGCTTAAAAAGAGAATCCTAATGTGATTTCTTTATAATGGGTGTGTTCCTTATCTTATCCTAGTGTCTAAACTCTTCTCCATGGCTGCACCCCCAAATAATATTGCCTTACGTGCTAAGGGGTATCTAGAGAGTGGGATAGGTTTAATAACTACCCTAACCCTAATGCGTACTCTAACCCTAACCCCTACCCTAACACTAACACGTACCCTAATCCTAACCCGTACCCTAAACCGAGCCCTAACCCTAACACTAACACTAACCCTAACCCTAACCCATACCCTACGCCGTACCTGAACCCCTCCCCAAACTCGTACCCTAAGCCGTACCCTAAGCCTAACCCTAAGCCTAACACTAACCCTAGGCTACCCTTGACTGCTTCTGCCTCCAATAGATTTCCTAAGCACTAGTGTTTTAAGCAACAGCTTAAAAAGAGAATCCTAATGTGATTTCTTTATAATGGGTGTGTTCCTTATCTTATCCTAGTGTCTAAATTCTTCTCCATTGCTGGAACCCCAAATAATATTCCTTTACGTGCTAAGGGGTATCTAGAGAGTGGGATAGGTTTACTAACTACCCTAACCCTAACGCGTACCCTAACCCTAACCCCAACCCTAAACCTAACACGTACCCTAATCCTAACCGTACCCTAAACCGAGCCCTAACCCTAACACTAACCCTAACCCTAACCCTAACCCATACCCTACGCCGTACCCGAAACCCTCCCCGAACCCGTACCCTAAGCCGTACTCTAAGCCTAACCCTAAGCCTAACCCTAACCCTACGCTACCCTTGACTGCTTCTGCCTCCAATAGATTTCCTAAGCACTAGTGTTTTAAGGAACAGCTTAAAAAGAGAATCCTAATGTGATTTCTTTATAATGGGTGTGTTCCTTATCTTATCCTAGTGTCTAAACTCTTCTCCATGGCTGGACCCTCAAATAATATTCCTTTACGTTCTAAGGGGTATCTAGAGAGTGGGATAGGTTTACTAACTACCCTAACCCTAACGCGTACCCTAACCCTAACCCCTACCCTAACCCTAACACGTACCCTAATCCTAACCCGTACCCTAAACCGAGCCCTAACCCTAACAATAACCCTAACCCTAACCCTAACCCATACCCTACGCCGTACCCGAAACCCTCCCCGATCCCGTACCCTAAGCCGTACCCTAAGCCTAACCCTAAGCCTAACCCTAACCCTAGGTTACCCTTGACTGCTTCTGCCTCCAATAGATTTCCTAAGCACTAGTGTTTTAAGGAACAGCTTAAAAAGAGAATCCTAATGTGATTTCTTTATAATGGGTGTGTTCCTTATCTTATCCTAGTGTCTAAACTCTTCTCCATGGCTGGACCCTCAAATAATATTCCTTTACGTGCTAAGGGGTATCTAGAGAGTGGGATAGGTTTAATAACTACCCTAACCCTAACGCGTACCCTAACCCTAACCCCTACCCTAACCCTAACACGTACCCTAATCCTAACCCGTACCCTAAACCGAGCCCTAACCCTAACACTAACCCTAACCCTAACCCTAACCCATACCCTACGCCGTACCCGCACCCCTCCCTGAACCCGTACCCTAAGCCGTACCCTAAGCCTAACCCTAAGCCTAACCCTAACCCTAGGCTACCCTTGACTGCTTCTGCCTCCAATAGCTTTCCTAAGCACTAGTGTTTTAACGAACAGCTTAAAAAGAGAATCCTAAAGTGATTTCTTTATAATGGGTGTGTTCCTTATCTTATCCTAGTGTCTAAACTCTTCTCCATGGCTGGACCCCCAAATAATATTCCTTTACGTGCTAAGGGGTATCTAGAGAGTGGGATAGGTTTAATAACTACCCTAACCCTAACGCGTACCCTAACCCTAACCCCTACCCTAACCCTAACACGTACCCTAATCCTAACCCGTACCCTAAACCGAGCCCTAACCCTAACACTAACCCTAACCCTAACCCATACCCTACGCCGTACCCGAAACCCTCCCCGAACCCGTACCCTAAGCCGTACCCTAAGCCTCACCCTAAGCCTAACCTTATCCTAGGCTACCCTTGACTGCTTCTGCCTCCAATAGATTTCCTAAGCACTAGTGTTTTAAGGAACAGCTTAAAAAGAGAATCCTAATGTGATTTCTTTATAATGGGTGTGTTCCTTATCTTATCCTAGTCTCTAAACTCTTCTCCATGGCTGGACCCCCAAATAATATTCCTTTACGTGCTAAGAGGTATCTAGAGAGTGGGATAGGTTTAATAACTACCCTAACCCTAACGCGTACCCTAACCCTAATCCCTACCCTAACCCTAACACGTACCCTAATACTAACCTGTACCCTAAACCGAGCCCTAACCCTAACACTAACCCTAACCCTAACCCATACCCTACGCCGTACCCGCACCCCTCCCCGAACCCGTACCCTAAGCCGTACCCTAAGCCTAACCCTAAGCCTAACCCTAACCCTAGGCTACCCTTGACTGCTTCTGCCTCCAATAGATTTCCTAAGCACTAGTGTTTTAAGGAACAGCTTAAAAAGAGAATCCTAATGTGATTTCTTTATAATGGGTGTGTTCCTTATCTTATCCTAGTGTCTAAACTCTTCTCCATGGCTGGACCCCCAAATAATATTCCTTTACGTGCTAAGGGGTATCTAGAGAGTGGGATAGGTTTAATAACTACCCTAACCCTAACGCATACCCTAACCCTAACCCCTACCCTAACCCTAACACGTACCCTAATCCTAACCCGTACCCTAAACCGAGCCCTAACCCTAACACTAACCCTAACCCTAACCCTAACCCATACCCTACGCCGTACCCGAACCCCTCCCCGAACCCATTCCCCAAGCCGTACCCTAAACCTAACCCTAAGCCTAACCCTAACCCTAGGCTACCCTTGACTGCTTCTGCCTCCAATAGATTTCCTAAGCACTAGTGTTTTAAGGAACAGCTTAAAAAGAGAATCCTAATGTGATTTCTTTATAATGGGTGTGTTCCTTATCTTATCCTAGTGTCTAAACTCTTCTCCATGGCTGCACCCCCAAATAATATTGCCTTACGTGCTAAGGGGTATCTAGAGAGTGGGATAGGTTTAATAACTACCCTAACCCTAATGCGTACTCTAACCCTAACCCCTAACCTAACACTAACACGTACCCTAATCCTAACCGTACCCTAAACCGAGCCCTAACCCTAACACTAACCCTAACCCTAACCCTAACCCATACCCTACGCCGTACCCGCACCCCTCCCCGAACCCGTAACCTAAGCCGTACCCTAAGCCTAACCCTAAGCCTAACCCTAACCCTAGGCTACCCTTGACTGCTTCTGCCTCCAATAGATTTCCTAAGCACTAGTGTTTTAAGGAACAGCTTAAAAAGAGAATCCTAATGTGATTTCTTTATAATGGGTGTGTTCCTTATCTTATCCTAGTGTCTAAACTCTTCTCCATGGCTGCACCCCCAAATAATATTCCCTTACGTGCTAAGGGGTATCTAGAGAGTGGGATAGGTTTAATAACTACCCTAACCCTAACGCGTACCCTAACCCTAACCCCTACCCTAACCCTAACACGTACCCTAATCCTAACCTGTACCCTAAACCGAGGCCTAACCCTAACACTAACCCTAACCCTAACCCTAACCCATACCCTACGCCGTACCCGCACCCCTCCCCGAACCCGTACCCTAAGCCATACCCTAAACCTAACCCTAAGCCTAACCCTAACCCTAGGCTACCCTTGACTGCTTCTGCCTCCAATTGATTTCCTAAGCAGTAGTGTTTTAAGGAACAGCTTAAAAAGAGAATCCTAATGTGATTTCTTTATAATGGGTGTGTTCCTTATCTTATCCTAGTGTCTAAACTCTTCTCCATGGCTGGACCCCCAAATAATATTCCTTTACGTGCTAAGGGGGAGCTAGAGAGTGGGATAGGTTTACTAACTACCCTAGCCCTAATGCGTAACCTAACCCTAACCCCTACCCTAACCCTAACACGTACCCTAATCCTAACCCGTACCCTAAACCGAGCCCTAACCCTAACACTAACCCAAACCCTAACCCTAACCCATACCCTACGCCGTACACGAACACCTCCCCGAACCCATACCCCAAGCCGTACCCTAACCCTAACCCTAAGCCTAACCCTAACCCTAGGCTACCCTTGACTGCTTCTGCCTCCAATAGATTTCCTAAGCACTACTGTTTTAAGGAACAGCTTAAAAAGAGAATCCTAAAGTGATTTCTTTATAATGGGTGTGTTCCTTATCTTATCCTAGTGTCTAAACTCTTCTCCATGGCTGCACCCCCAAATAATATTCCTTTACGTGCTAAGGGGTATCTAGAGAGTGGGAGAGGTTTACTAACTACCCTAGCCCTAACGCGTAACCTAACCCTAACCCCTACCCTAACCCTAACACGTACCCTAATCCTAACCCGTACCCTAAACCGAGCCCTAACCCTAACACTAACCCAAACCCTAACCCTAACCCATACCCTACGCCGTACCCGCACCCCTCCCCGAACCCGTACCCTAAGCCGAACCCTAAGCCTAACCCTAAGCCTAACCCTAACCCTAGGCTACCCTTGACTGCTTCTGCCTCCAATAGATTTCCTAAGCACTACTGTTTTAAGGAACAGCTTAAAAAGAGAATCCTAATGTGATTTCTTTATAATGGGTGTGTTCCTTATCTTATCCTAGTGTCTAAACTCTTCTCCATGGCTGCACCCCCAAATAATATTCCCTTACGTGCTAAGGGGTATCTAGAGAGTGGGATAGGTTTAATAACTACCCTAACCCTAACGTGTACCCTAACCCTAACCCCTACCCTAACCCTAACACGTACCCTAATCCTAACCTGTACCCTAAACCGAGCCCTAACCCTAACACTAACCCTAACCCTAACCCTAACCCATACCCTACGCCGTACCCGCACCCCTCCCCGAACTCGTACCCTAAACCATACCCTAAACCTAACCCTAAGCCTAACCCTAACCCTAGGCTACCCTTGACTGCTTCTGCCTCCAATTGATTTCCTAAGCAGTAGTCTTTTAAGGAACAGCTTAAAAAGAGAATCCTAAAGTGATTTCTTTATAATGGGTGTGTTCCTTATCTTATCCTAGTGTCTAAACTCTTCTCCATGGCTGGACCCCCAAATAATATTCCTTTACGTGCTAAGGGGGAGCTAGAGAGTGGGATAGGTTTACTAACTACCCTAGCCCTAACGCGTAACCTAACCCTAACCCCTACCCTAACCCTAACACGTACCCTAATCCTAACCCGTACCCTAAACCGAGCCCTAACCCTAACACTAACCCAAACCCTAACCCTAACCCATACCCTACGCCGTACACGAACACCTCCCCGAACCCATACCCCAAGCCGTACCCTAAACCTAACCCTAAGCCTAACCCTAACACTAGGCTACCCTTGACTGCTTCTGCCTCCAATAGATTTCCTAAGCACTAGTGTTTTAAGGAACAGCTTAAAAAGAGAATCCTAATGTGATTTCTTTATAATGGGTGTGTTCCTTATCTTATCCTAGAGTCTAAACTCTTCTCCATGGCTGCACCCCCAAATAATATTGCCTTACGTGCTAAGGGGTATCTAGAGAGTGGGATAGGTTTAATAACTACCCTAACCCTAATGCGTACTCTAACCCTAACCCCTACCCTAACACTAACACGTACCCTAATCCTAACCCGTACCCTAAACCGAGCCCTAACCCTAACACTAACACTAACCCTAACCCTAACCCATACCCTACGCCGTACCTGAACCCCTCCCCAAACCCGTACCCTAAGCCGTACCCTAAGCCTAACCCTAAGCCTAACACTAACCCTAGGCTACCCTTGACTGCTTCTGCCTCCAATAGATTTCCTAAGCACTAGTGTTTTAAGCAACAGCTTAAAAAGAGAATCCTAATGTGATTTCTTTATAATGGGTGTGTTCCTTATCTTATCCTAGTGTCTAAATTCTTCTCCATTGCTGGAACCCCAAATAATATTCCTTTACGTGCTAAGGGGTATCTAGAGAGTGGGATAGGTTTACTAACTACCCTAACCCTAACGCGTACCCTAACCCTAACCCCTACCATAAACCTAACACGTACCCTAATCCTAACCGTACCCTAAACCGAGCCCTAACCCTAACACTAACCCTAACCCTAACCCTAACCCATACCCTACGCCGTACCCGAAACCCTCCCCGAACCCGTACCCTAAGCCGTACTCTAAGCCTAACCCTAAGCCTAACCCTAACCCTACGCTACCCTTGACTGCTTCTGCCTCCAATAGATTTCCTAAGCACTAGTGTTTTAAGGAACAGCTTAAAAAGAGAATCCTAATGTGATTTCTTTATAATGGGTGTGTTCCTTATCTTATCCTAGTGTCTAAACTCTTCTCCATGGCTGGACCCTCAAATAATATTCCTTTACGTGCTAAGGGGTATCTAGAGAGTGGGATAGGTTTAATAACTACCCTAACCCTAACGCGTACCCTAACCCTAACCCCTACCCTAACCCTAACACGTACCCTAATCCTAACCCGTACCCTAAACCGAGCCCTAACCCTAACACTAACCCTAACCCTAACCCTAACCCATACCGTACACCGTACCCGCACCCCTCCCCGAACCCGTAACCTAAGCCGTACCCTAAGCCTAACCCTAAGCCTAACCCTAACCCTAGGCTACCCTTGACTGCTTCTGCCTCCAATAGATTTCCTAAGCACTACTGTTTTAAGGAACAGCTTAAAAAGAGAATCCTAATGTGATTTCTTTATAATGGGTGTGTTCCTTATCTTATCCTAGTGTCTAAACTCTTCTCCATGGCTGCACCCCCAAATAATATTCCCTTACGTGCTAAGGGGTATCTAGAGAGTGGGATAGGTTTAATAACTACCCTAACCCTAACGCGTACCCTAACCCTAACCCCTACCCTAACCCTAACACGTACCCTAATCCTAACCTGTACCCTAAACCGAGCCCTAACCCTAACACTAACCCTAACCCTAACCCTAACCCATACCCTACGCCGTACCCGCACCCCTCCCCGAACCCGTACCCTAAGCCATACCCTAAACCTAACCCTAAGCCTAACCCTAACCCTAGGCTACCCTTGACTGCTTCTGCCTCCAATTGATTTCCTAAGCAGTAGTGTTTTAAGGAACAGCTTAAAAAGAGAATCCTAAAGTGATTTCTTTATAATGGGTGTGTTCCTTATCTTATCCTAGTGTCTAAACTCTTCTCCATGGCTGGACCCCCAAATAATATTCCTTTACGTGCTAAGGGGGAGCTAGAGAGTGGGATAGGTTTACTAACTACCCTAGCCCTAACGCGTAACCTAACCCTAACCCCTACCCTAACCCTAACACGTACCCTAATCCTAACCCGTACCGTAAACCGAGCCCTAACCCTAACACTAACCCAAACCCTAACCCTAACCCATACCCTACGCCGTACACGAACACCTCCCCGAACCCATACCCCAAGCCGTATCCTAAACCTAACCCTAAGCCTAACCCTAACCCTAGGCTACCCTTGACTGCTTCTGCCTCCAATAGATTTCCTAAGCACTAGTGTTTTAAGGAACAGCTTAAAAAGAGAATCCTAATGTGATTTCTTTATAATGGGTGTGTTCCTTATCTTATCCTAGTGTCTAAACTCTTCTCCATGGCTGCACCCCCAAATAATATTGCCTTACGTGCTAAGGGGTATCTAGAGAGTGGGATAGGTTTAATAACTACCCTAACCCTAATGCGTACTCTAACCCTAACCCCTAAACTAACACTAACACGTACCCTAATCCTAACCCGTACCCTAAACCGAGCCCTAACCCTAACACTAACCCTAACCCTAACCCTAACCCATACCCTACGCCGTACCCGAACCCCTCCCCGAACCCATTCCCCAAGCCGTACCCTAAACCTAACCCTAAGCCTAACCCTAACCCTAGGCTACCCTTGACTGCTTCTGCCTCCAATGGATTTCCTAAGCACTAGTGTTTTAAGGAACAGCTTAAAAAGAGAATCCTAATGTGATTTCTTTATAATGGGTGTGTTCCTTATCTTATCCTAGTGTCTAAACTCTTCTCCATGGCTGCACCCCCAAATAATATTGCCTTACGTGCTAAGGGGTATCTAGAGAGTGGGATAGGTTTAATAACTACCCTAAACCTAATGCGTACTCTAACCCTAACCCCTACCCTAACACTAACACGTACCCTAATCCTAACCCGTACCCTAAACCGAGCCCTAACCCTAACACTAACACTAACCCTAACCCTAACCCATACCCTACGCCGTACCTGAACCCCTCCCCAAACCCGTACCCTAAGCCGTACCCTAAGCCTAACCCTAAGCCTAACACTAACCCTAGGCTACCCTTGACTGCTTCTGCCTCCAATAGATTTCCTAAGCACTAGTGTTTTAAGCAACAGCTTAAAAAGAGAATCCTAATGTGATTTCTTTATAATGGGTGTGTTCCTTATCTTATCCTAGTGTCTAAATTCTTCTCCATGGCTGGAACCCCAAATAATATTCCTTTACGTGCTAAGGGGTATCTAGAGAGTGGGATAGGTTTACTAACTACCCTAACCCTAACGCGTACCCTAACCCTAACCCCTACCCTAAACCTAACACGTACCCTAATCCTAACCGTACCCTAAACCGAGCCCTAACCCTAACACTAACCCTAACCCTAACCCTAACCCATACCCTACGCCGTACCCGAAACCCTCCCCGAACCCGTACCCTAAGCCGTACCCTAAGCCTAACCCTAAGCCTAACCCTAACCCTAGGCTACCCTTGACTGCTTCTGCCTCCAATAGATTTCCTAAGCACTAGTGTTTTAAGGAACAGCTTAAAAAGAGAATCCTAATGTGATTTCTTTATAATGGGTGTGTTCCTTATCTTATCCTAGTGTCTAAACTCTTCTCCATGGCTGGACCCCCAAATAATATTCCTTTACGTGCTAAGGGGTATCTAGAGAGTGGGATAGGTTTAATAACTACCCTAACCCTAACGCGTACCCTAACCCTAACCCCTACCCTAACCCTAACACGTACCCTAATCCTAACCCGTACCCTAAACCGAGCCCTAACCCTAACAATAACCCTAACCCTAACCCTAACCCATACCCTACGCCGTACCCGAAACCCTCCCCGAACCCATACCCTAAGCCGTACCCTAAGCCTAACCGTAAGCCTAACCCTAACCCTAGGCTACCCTTGACTGCTTCTGCCTCCAATAGATTTCCTAAGCACTAGTGTTTTAAGGAACAGCTTAAAAAGAGAATCCTAATGTGATTTCTTTATAATGGGTGTGTTCCTTATCTTATCCTAGTGTCTAAACTCTTCTCCATGGCTGGACCCTCAAATAATATTCCTTTACGTGCTAAGGGGTATCTAGAGAGTGGGATAGGTTTAATAACTACCCTAACCCTAACGCGTACCCTAACCCTAACCCCTACCCTAACCCTAACACGTACCCTAATACTAACCTGTACCCTAAACCGAGCCCTAACCCTAACACTAACCCTAACCCTAACCCATACCCTACGCCGTACCCGCACCCCTCCCCGAACCCGTACCCTAAGCCGTACCCTAAGCCTAACCCTAAGCCTAACCCTAACCCTAGGCTACCCTTGACTGCTTCTGCCTCCAATAGATTTCCTAAGCACTAGTGTTTTAAGGAACAGCTTAAAAAGAGAATCCTAATGTGATTTCTTTATAATGGGTGTGTTCCTTATCTTATCCTAGTGTCTAAACTCTTCTCCATGGCTGGACCCCCAAATAATATTCCTTTACGTGCTAAGGGGTATCTAGAGAGTGGGATAGGTTTAATAACTACCCTAACCCTAACGCATACCCTAACCCTAACCCCTACCCTAACCCTAACACGTACCCTAATCCTAACCCGTACCCTAAACCGAGCCCTAACCCTAACACTAACCCTAACCCTAACCCTAACCCATACCCTACGCCGTACCCGAACCCCTCCCCGAACCCATTCCCCAAGCCGTACCCTAAACCTAACCCTAAGCCTAACCCTAACCCTAGGCTACCCTTGACTGCTTCTGCCTCCAATAGATTTCCTAAGCACTAGTGTTTTAAGGAACAGCTTAAAAAGAGAATCCTAATGTGATTTCTTTATAATGGGTGTGTTCCTTATCTTATCCTAGTGTCTAAACTCTTCTCCATGGCTGCACCCCCAAATAATATTGCCTTACGTGCTAAGGGGTATCTAGAGAGTGGGATAGGTTTATTAACTACCCTAACCCTAATGCGTACTCTAACCCTAACCCCTAACCTAACACTAACACGTACCCTAATCCTAACCCGTACCCTAAACCGAGCCCTAACCCTAACACTAACACTAACCCTAACCCTAACCCATACCCTACGCCGTACCTGAACCCCTCCCCAAACCCGTACCGTAAGCCGTACCCTAAGCCTAACCCTAAGCCTAACACTAACCCTAGGCTACCCTTGACTGCTTCTGCCTCCAATAGATTTCCTAAGCACTAGTGTTTTAAGCAACAGCTTAAAAAGAGAATCCTAATGTGATTTCTTTATAATGGGTGTGTTCCTTATCTTATCCTAGTGTCTAAATTCTTCTCCATGGCTGGAACCCCAAATAATATTCCTTTACGTGCTAAGGGGTATCTAGAGAGTGGGATAGGTTTACTAACTACCCTAACCCTAACGCGTACCCTAACCCTAACCCCTACCCTAAACCTAACACGTACCCTAATCCTAACCGTACCCTAAACCGAGCCCTAACCCTAACACTAACCCTAACCCTAACCCTAACCCATACCCTACGCCGTACCCGCACCCCTCCCCGAACCCGTAACCTAAGCCGTACCCTAAGCCTAACCCTAAGCCTAACCCTAACCCTAGGCTACCCTTGACTGCTTCTGCCTCCAATAGATTTCCTAAGCACTAGTGTTTTAAGCAACAGCTTAAAAAGAGAATCCTAAAGTGATTTCTTTATAATGGGTGTGTTCCTTATCTTATCCTAGTGTCTAAACTCTTCTCCATGGCTGGACCCCCAAATAATATTCCTTTACGTGCTAAGGGGTATCTAGAGAGTGGGATAGGTTTAATAACTACCCTAAACCTAACGTGTACCCTAACCCTAACCCCTACCCTAACCCTAACACGTACCCTAATCCTAACCCGTACCCTAAACCGAGCCCTAACCCTAACACTAACCCTAACCCTAACCCTAACCCATACCCTACGCCGTACCCGAAACCCTCCCCGAACTCGTACCCTAAGCCGTACCCTAAGCCTAACCCTAAGCCTAACCCTAACCCTAGGCTACCCTTGACTGCTTCTGCCTCCAATAGATTTCCTAAGCACTAGTGTTTTAAGGAACAGCTTAAAAAGAGAATCCTAATGTGATTTCTTTATAATGGGTGTGTTCCTTATCTTATCCTAGTGTCTAAACTCTTCTCCATGGCTGGACCCTCAAATAATACTCCTTTACGTGCTAAGGGGTATCTAGAGATTGGGATAGGTTTAATAACTACCCTAACCCTAACGCGTACCCTAACCCTAACCCCTACCCTAACCCTTACACGTACCCTAATCCTAACCCGTACCCTAAACCGAGCCCTAACCCTAACACTAACCCTAACCCTAACCCTAACCCATACCCTACGCCGTACCCGCACCCCTCCCTGAACCCGTACCCTAAGCCGTACCCTAAGACTAACCCTAAGCCTAACACTAACCCTAGGCTACCCTTGACTGCTTCTGCCTCCAATAGATTTCCTAAGCACTAGTGTTTTAACGAACAGCTTAAAAAGAGAATCCTAAAGTGATTTCTTTATAATGGGTGTGTTCCTTATCTTATCCTAGTGTCTAAACTCTTCTCCATGGCTGGACCCCCAAATAATATTCCTTTACGTGCTAAGGGGTATCTAGAGAGTGGGATAGGTTTAATAACTACCCTAACCCTAACGCGTACCCTAACCCTAACCCCTACCCTAACCCTAACACGTACCCTAATCCTAACCCGTACCCTAAACCGAGCCCTAACCCTAACACTAACCCTAACCCTAACCCATACCCTACGCCGTACCCGAAACCCTCCCCGAACCCGTACCCAAAGCCGTACCCTAAGCCTCACCCTAAGCCTAACCTTATCCTAGGCTACCCTTGACTGCTTCTGCCTCCAATAGATTTCCTAAGCACTAGTGTTTTAAGGAACAGCTTAAAAAGAGAATCCTAATGTGATTTCTTTATAATGGGTGTGTTCCTTATCTTATCCTAGTGTCTAAACTCTTCTCCATGGCTGGACCCTCAAATAATATTCCTTTACGTGCTAAGGGGTATCTAGAGAGTGGGATAGGTTTAATAACTACCCTAACCCTAACGCGTACCCTAACCCTAACCCCTACCCTAAACCTAACACGTACCCTAATCCTAACCCGTACCCTAAACCGAGCCCTAACCCTAACACTAACCCTAACACTAACCCTAACCCATACCCTACGCCGTACCCGCACCCCTCCCCGAACCCGTACCCTAAGCCGTACCCTAAGCCTAACCCTAAGCCTAACCCTAACCCTAGGCTACCCTTGACTGCTTCTGCCTCCAATAGATTTCCTAAGCACTACTGTTTTAAGGAACAGCTTAAAAAGAGAATCCTAATGTGATTTCTTTATAATGGGTGTGTTCCTTATCTTATCCTAGTGTCTAAACTCTTCTCCATGGCTGCACCCCCAAATAATATTCCCTTACGTGCTAAGGGGTATCTAGAGAGTGGGATAGGTTTAATAACTACCCTAACCCTAACGCGTACCCTAACCCTAACCCCTACCCTAACCCTAACACGTACCCTAATCCTAACCTGTACCCTAAACCGAGCCCTAACCCTAACACTAACCCTAACCCTAACCCTAACCCATACCCTACGCCGTACCCGCACCCCTCCCCGAACCCGTACCCTAAGCCATACCCTAAACCTAACCCTAAGCCTAACCCTAACCCTAGGCTACCCTTGACTGCTTCTGCCTCCAATTGATTTCCTAAGCAGTAGTGTTTTAAGGAACAGCTTAAAAAGAGAATCCTAAAGTGATTTCTTTATAATGGGTGTGTTCCTTATCTTATCCTAGTGTCTAAACTCTTCTCCATGGCTGGACCCCCAAATAATATTCCTTTACGTGCTAAGGGGGAGCTAGAGAGTGGGATAGGTTTACTAACTACCCTAGCCCTAACGCGTAACCTAACCCTAACCCCTACCCTAACCCTAACACGTACCCTAATCCTAACCCGTACCCTAAACCGAGCCCTAACCCTAACACTAACCCAAACCCTAACCCTAACCCATACCCTATGCCGTACACGAACACCTCCCCGAACCCATACCCCAAGCCGTACCCTAAACCTAACCCTAAGCCTAACCCTAACCCTAGGCTACCCTTGACTGCTTCTGCCTCCAATAGATTTCCTAAGCACTAGTGTTTTAAGGAACAGCTTAAAAAGAGAATCCTAATGTGATTTCTTTATAATGGGTGTGTTCCTTATCTTATCCTAGTGTCTAAACTCTTCTCCATGGCTGCACCCCCAAATAATATTGCCTTACGTGCTAAGGGGTATCTAGAGAGTGGGATAGGTTTAATAACTACCCTAACCCTAATGCGTACTCTAACCCTAACCCCTACCCTAACACTAACACGTACCCTAATCCTAACCCGTACCCTAAACCGAGCCCTAACCCTAACACTAACACTAACCCTAACCCTAACCCATACCCTACGCCGTACCTGAACCCCTCCCCAAACCCGTACCCTAAGCCGTACCCTAAGCCTAACCCTAAGCCTAACAGTAACCCTAGGCTACCCTTGAGTGCTTCTGCCTCCAATAGATTTCCTAAGCACTACTGTTTTAAGGAACAGCTTAAAAAGAGAATCCTAATGTGATTTCTTTATAATGGGTGTGTTCCTTAGTTATCCTAGTGTCTAAACTCTTCTCCATGGCTGCACCCCCAAATAATATTCCCTTACGTGCTAAGGGGTATCTAGAGAGTGGGATAGGTTTAATAACTACCCTAACCCTAACGCGTACCCTAACCCTAACCCCTACCCTAACCCTAACACGTACCCTAATCCTAACCTGTACCCTAAACCGAGCCCTAACCCTAACACTAACCCTAACCCTAACCCTAACCCATACCCTACGCCGTACCCGCACCCCTCCCCGAACCCGTACCCTAAGCCATACCGTAAACCTAACCCTAAGCCTAACCCTAACCCTAGGCTACCCTTGACTGCTTCTGCCTCCAATTGATTTCCTAAGCAGTAGTGTTTTAAGGAACAGCTTAAAAAGAGAATCCTAAAGTGATTTCTTTATATTGGGTGTGTTCCTTATCTTATCCTAGTGTCTAAACTCTTCTCCATGGCTGGACCCCCAAATAATATTGCTTTACGTGCTAAGGGGGAGCTAGAGAGTGGGATAGGTTTACTAACTACCCTAGCCCTAACGCGTAACCTAACCCTAACCCCTACCCTAACACTAACACGTACCCTAATCCTAACCCGTACCCTAAACCGAGCCCTAACCCTAACACTAACCCTAACCCTAACCCTAACCCATACCCTACGCCGTACACGAACACCTCCCCGAACCCATACCCCAAGCCGTATCCTAAACC
Source organism: Balaenoptera borealis (assembly GCF_965194805.1). Taxonomy (NCBI): domain Eukaryota; kingdom Metazoa; phylum Chordata; class Mammalia; order Artiodactyla; family Balaenopteridae; genus Balaenoptera; species Balaenoptera borealis. The sequence continues at coordinate 256,211 of NW_028123906.1, read as the reverse complement.
TAACCCTAAGCCTAACCCTAACCCTAGGCTACCCTTGACTGCTTCTGCCTCCAATAGATTTCCTAAGCACTAGTGTTTTAAGGAACAGCTTAAAAAGAGAATCCTAATGTGATTTCTTTATAATGGGTGTGTTCCTTATCTTATCCTAGTGTCTAAACTCTTCTCCATGGCTGCACCCCCAAATAATATTGCCTTACGTGCTAAGGGGTATCTAGAGAGTGGGATAGGTTTAATAACTACCCTAACCCTAATGCGTACTCTAACCCTAACCCCTAAACTAACACTAACACGTACCCTAATCCTAACCCGTACCCTAAACCGAGCCCTAACCCTAACACTAACCCTAACCCTAACCCTAAACCATACCCTACGCCGTACCCGAACCCCTCCCCGAACCCATTCCCCAAGCCGTACCCTAAACCTAACCCTAAGCCTAACCCTAACCCTAGGCTACCCTTGACTGCTTCTGCCTCCAATGGATTTCCTAAGCACTAGTGTTTTAAGGAACAGCTTAAAAAGAGAATCCTAATGTGATTTCTTTATAATGGGTGTGTTCCTTATCTTATCCTAGTGTCTAAACTCTTCTCCATGGCTGCACCCCCAAATAATATTGCCTTACGTGCTAAGGGGTATCTAGAGAGTGGGATAGGTTTAATAACTACCCTAAACCTAATGCGTACTCTAACCCTAACCCCTACCCTAACACTAACACGTACCCTAATCCTAACCCGTACCCTAAACCGAGCCCTAACCCTAACACTAACACTAACCCTAACCCTAACCCATACCCTACGCCGTACCTGAACCCCTCCCCAAACCCGTACCCTAAGCCGTACCCTAAGCCTAACCCTAAGCCTAACACTAACCCTAGGCTACCCTTGACTGCTTCTGCCTCCAATAGATTTCCTAAGCACTAGTGTTTTAAGCAACAGCTTAAAAAGAGAATCCTAATGTGATTTCTTTATAATGGGTGTGTTCCTTATCTTATCCTAGTGTCTAAATTCTTCTCCATGGCTGGAACCCCAAATAATATTCCTTTACGTGCTAAGGGGTATCTAGAGAGTGGGATAGGTTTACTAACTACCCTAACCCTAACGCGTACCCTAACCCTAACCCCTACCCTAAACCTAACACGTACCCTAATCCTAACCGTACCCTAAACCGAGCCCTAACCCTAACACTAACCCTAACCCTAACCCTAACCCATACCCTACGCCGTACCCGAAACCCTCCCCGAACCCGTACCCTAAGCCGTACCCTAAGCCTAACCCTAAGCCTAACCCTAACCCTAGGCTACCCTTGACTGCTTCTGCCTCCAATAGATTTCCTAAGCACTAGTGTTTTAAGGAACAGCTTAAAAAGAGAATCCTAATGTGATTTCTTTATAATGGGTGTGTTCCTTATCTTATCCTAGTGTCTAAACTCTTCTCCATGGCTGGACCCCCAAATAATATTCCTTTACGTGCTAAGGGGTATCTAGAGAGTGGGATAGGTTTAATAACTACCCTAACCCTAACGCGTACCCTAACCCTAACCCCTACCCTAACCCTAACACGTACCCTAATCCTAACCCGTACCCTAAACCGAGCCCTAACCCTAACAATAACCCTAACCCTAACCCTAACCCATACCCTACGCCGTACCCGAAACCCTCCCCGAACCCGTACCCTAAGCCGTACCCTAAGCCTAACCCTAAGCCTAACCCTAACCCTAGGCTACCCTTGACTGCTTCTGCCTCCAATAGATTTCCTAAGCACTAGTGTTTTAAGGAACAGCTTAAAAAGAGAATCCTAATGTGATTTCTTTATAATGGGTGTGTTCCTTATCTTATCCTAGTGTCTAAACTCTTCTCCATGGCTGGACCCTCAAATAATATTCCTTTACGTGCTAAGGGGTATCTAGAGAGTGGGATAGGTTTAATAACTACCCTAACCCTAACGCGTACCCTAACCCTAACCCCTACCCTAACCCTAACACGTACCCTAATACTAACCTGTACCCTAAACCGAGCCCTAACCCTAACACTAACCCTAACCCTAACCCATACCCTACGCCGTACCCGCACCCCTCCCCGAACCCGTACCCTAAGCCGTACCCTAAGCCTAACCCTAAGCCTAACCCTAACCCTAGGCTACCCTTGACTGCTTCTGCCTCCAATAGATTTCCTAAGCACTAGTGTTTTAAGGAACAGCTTAAAAATAGAATCCTAATGTGATTTCTTTATAATGGGTGTGTTCCTTATCTTATCCTAGTGTCTAAACTCTTCTCCATGGCTGGACCCCCAAATAATATTCCTTTACGTGCTAAGGGGTATCTAGAGAGTGGGATAGGTTTAATAACTACCCTAACCCTAACGCATACCCTAACCCTAACCCCTACCCTAACCCTAACACGTACCCTAATCCTAACCCGTACCCTAAACCGAGCCCTAACCCTAACACTAACCCTAACCCTAACCCTAACCCATACCCTACGCCGTACCCGAACCCCTCCCCGAACCCATTCCCCAAGCCGTACCCTAAACCTAACCCTAAGCCTAACCCTAACCCTAGGCTACCCTTGACTGCTTCTGCCTCCAATAGATTTCCTAAGCACTAGTGTTTTAAGGAACAGCTTAAAAAGAGAATCCTAATGTGATTTCTTTATAATGGGTGTGTTCCTTATCTTATCCTAGTGTCTAAACTCTTCTCCATGGCTGCACCCCCAAATAATATTGCCTTACGTGCTAAGGGGTATCTAGAGAGTGGGATAGGTTTAATAACTACCCTAACCCTAATGCGTACTCTAACCCTAACCCCTAACCTAACACTAACACGTACCCTAATCCTAACCCGTACCCTAAACCGAGCCCTAACCCTAACACTAACACTAACCCTAACCCTAACCCATACCCTACGCCGTACCTGAACCCCTCCCCAAACCCGTACCGTAAGCCGTACCCTAAGCCTAACCCTAAGCCTAACACTAACCCTAGGCTACCCTTGACTGCTTCTGCCTCCAATAGATTTCCTAAGCACTAGTGTTTTAAGCAACAGCTTAAAAAGAGAATCCTAATGTGATTTCTTTATAATGGGTGTGTTCCTTATCTTATCCTAGTGTCTAAATTCTTCTCCATGGCTGGAACCCCAAATAATATTCCTTTACGTGCTAAGGGGTATCTAGAGAGTGGGATAGGTTTACTAACTACCCTAACCCTAACGCGTACCCTAACCCTAACCCCTACCCTAAACCTAACACGTACCCTAATCCTAACCGTACCCTAAACCGAGCCCTAACCCTAACACTAACCCTAACCCTAACCCTAACCCATACCCTACGCCGTACCCGCACCCCTCCCCGAACCCGTAACCTAAGCCGTACCCTAAGCCTAACCCTAAGCCTAACCCTAACCCTAGGCTACCCTTGACTGCTTCTGCCTCCAATAGATTTCCTAAGCACTAGTGTTTTAAGCAACAGCTTAAAAAGAGAATCCTAAAGTGATTTCTTTATAATGGGTGTGTTCCTTATCTTATCCTAGTGTCTAAACTCTTCTCCATGGCTGGACCCCCAAATAATATTCCTTTACGTGCTAAGGGGTATCTAGAGAGTGGGATAGGTTTAATAACTACCCTAAACCTAACGCGTACCCTAACCCTAACCCCTACCCTAACCCTAACACGTACCCTAATCCTAACCCGTACCCTAAACCGAGCCCTAACCCTAACACTAACCCTAACCCTAACCCTAACCCATACCCTACGCCGTACCCGAAACCCTCCCCGAACTCGTACCCTAAGCCGTACCCTAAGCCTAACCCTAAGCCTAACCCTAACCCTAGGCTACCCTTGACTGCTTCTGCCTCCAATAGATTTCCTAAGCACTAGTGTTTTAAGGAACAGCTTAAAAAGAGAATCCTAATGTGATTTCTTTATAATGGGTGTGTTCCTTATCTTATCCTAGTGTCTAAACTCTTCTCCATGGCTGGACCCTCAAATAATACTCCTTTACGTGCTAAGGGGTATCTAGAGATTGGGATAGGTTTAATAACTACCCTAACCCTAACGCGTACCCTAACCCTAACCCCTACCCTAACCCTAACACGTACCCTAATCCTAACCCGTACCCTAAACCGAGCCCTAACCCTAACACTAACCCTAACCCTAACCCTAACCCATACCCTACGCCGTACCCGCACCCCTCCCTGAACCCGTACCCTAAGCCGTACCCTAAGACTAACCCTAAGCCTAACACTAACCCTAGGCTACCCTTGACTGCTTCTGCCTCCAATAGATTTCCTAAGCACTAGTGTTTTAACGAACAGCTTAAAAAGAGAATCCTAAAGTGATTTCTTTATAATGGGTGTGTTCCTTATCTTATCCTAGTGTCTAAACTCTTCTCCATGGCTGGACCCCCAAATAATATTCCTTTACGTGCTAAGGGGTATCTAGAGAGTGGGATAGGTTTAATAACTACCCTAACCCTAACGCGTACCCTAACCCTAACCCCTACCCTAACCCTAACACGTACCCTAATCCTAACCCGTACCCTAAACCGAGCCCTAACCCTAACACTAACCCTAACCCTAACCCATACCCTACGCCGTACCCGAAACCCTCCCCGAACCCGTACCCAAAGCCGTACCCTAAGCCTCACCCTAAGCCTAACCTTATCCTAGGCTACCCTTGACTGCTTCTGCCTCCAATAGATTTCCTAAGCACTAGTGTTTTAAGGAACAGCTTAAAAAGAGAATCCTAATGTGATTTCTTTATAATGGGTGTGTTCCTTATCTTATCCTAGTGTCTAAACTCTTCTCCATGGCTGGACCCTCAAATAATATTCCTTTACGTGCTAAGGGGTATCTAGAGAGTGGGATAGGTTTAATAACTACCCTAACCCTAACGCGTACCCTAACCCTAACCCCTACCCTAAACCTAACACGTACCCTAATCCTAACCCGTACCCTAAACCGAGCCCTAACCCTAACACTAACCCTAACACTAACCCTAACCCATACCCTACGCCGTACCCGCACCCCTCCCCGAACCCGTACCCTAAGCCGTACCCTAAGCCTAACCCTAAGCCTAACCCTAACCCTAGGCTACCCTTGACTGCTTCTGCCTCCAATAGATTTCCTAAGCACTACTGTTTTAAGGAACAGCTTAAAAAGAGAATCCTAATGTGATTTCTTTATAATGGGTGTGTTCCTTATCTTATCCTAGTGTCTAAACTCTTCTCCATGGCTGCACCCCCAAATAATATTCCCTTACGTGCTAAGGGGTATCTAGAGAGTGGGATAGGTTTAAAAACTACCCTAACCCTAACGCGTACCCTAACCCTAACCCCTACCCTAACCCTAACACGTACCCTAATCCTAACCTGTACCCTAAACCGAGCCCTAACCCTAACACTAACCCTAACCCTAACCCTAACCCATACCCTACGCCGTACCCGCACCCCTCCCCGAACCCGTACCCTAAGCCATACCCTAAACCTAACCCTAAGCCTAACCCTAACCCTAGGCTACCCTTGACTGCTTCTGCCTCCAATTGATTTCCTAAGCAGTAGTGTTTTAAGGAACAGCTTAAAAAGAGAATCCTAAAGTGATTTCTTTATAATGGGTGTGTTCCTTATCTTATCCTAGTGTCTAAACTCTTCTCCATGGCTGGACCCCCAAATAATATTCCTTTACGTGCTAAGGGGGAGCTAGAGAGTGGGATAGGTTTACTAACTACCCTAGCCCTAACGCGTAACCTAACCCTAACCCCTACCCTAACCCTAACACGTACCCTAATCCTAACCCGTACCCTAAACCGAGCCCTAACCCTAACACTAACCCAAACCCTAACCCTAACCCATACCCTATGCCGTACACGAACACCTCCCCGAACCCATACCCCAAGCCGTACCCTAAACCTAACCCTAAGCCTAACCCTAACCCTAGGCTACCCTTGACTGCTTCTGCCTCCAATAGATTTCCTAAGCACTAGTGTTTTAAGGAACAGCTTAAAAAGAGAATCCTAATGTGATTTCTTTATAATGGGTGTGTTCCTTATCTTATCCTAGTGTCTAAACTCTTCTCCATGGCTGCACCCCCAAATAATATTGCCTTACGTGCTAAGGGGTATCTAGAGAGTGGGATAGGTTTAATAACTACCCTAACCCTAATGCGTACTCTAACCCTAACCCCTACCCTAACACTAACACGTACCCTAATCCTAACCCGTACCCTAAACCGAGCCCTAACCCTAACACTAACACTAACCCTAACCCTAACCCATACCCTACGCCGTACCTGAACCCCTCCCCAAACCCGTACCCTAAGCCGTACCCTAAGCCTAACCCTAAGCCTAACACTAACCCTAGGCTACCCTTGAGTGCTTCTGCCTCCAATAGATTTCCTAAGCACTACTGTTTTAAGGAACAGCTTAAAAAGAGAATCCTAATGTGATTTCTTTATAATGGGTGTGTTCCTTAGTTATCCTAGTGTCTAAACTCTTCTCCATGGCTGCACCCCCAAATAATATTCCCTTACGTGCTAAGGGGTATCTAGAGAGTGGGATAGGTTTAATAACTACCCTAACCCTAACGCGTACCCTAACCCTAACCCCTACCCTAACCCTAACACGTACCCTAATCCTAACCTGTACCCTAAACCGAGCCCTAACCCTAACACTAACCCTAACCCTAACCCTAACCCATACCCTACGCCGTACCCGCACCCCTCCCCGAACCCGTACCCTAAGCCATACCCTAAACCTAACCCTAAGCCTAACCCTAACCCTAGGCTACCCTTGACTGCTTCTGCCTCCAATTGATTTCCTAAGCAGTAGTGTTTTAAGGAACAGCTTAAAAAGAGAATCCTAAAGTGATTTCTTTATATTGGGTGTGTTCCTTATCTTATCCTAGTGTCTAAACTCTTCTCCATGGCTGGACCCCCAAATAATATTGCTTTACGTGCTAAGGGGGAGCTAGAGAGTGGGATAGGTTTACTAACTACCCTAGCCCTAACGCGTAACCTAACCCTAACCCCTACCCTAACACTAACTCGTACCCTAATCCTAACCCGTACCCTAAACCGAGCCCTAACCCTAACACTAACCCTAACCCTAACCCTAACCCATACCCTACGCCGTACACGAACACCTCCCCGAACCCATACCCCAAGCCGTACCCTAAACCTAACCCTAAGCCTAACCCTAACCCTAGGCTACCCTTGACTGCTTCTGCCTCCAATAGATTTCCTAAGCACTAGTGTTTTAAGGAACAGCTTAAAAAGAGAATCCTAATGTGATTTCTTTATAATGGGTGTGTTCCTTATCTTATCCTAGTGTCTAAACTCTTCTCCATGGCTGCACCCCCAAATAATATTGCCTTACGTGCTAAGGGGTATCTAGAGAGTGGGATAGGTTTAATAACTACCCTAACCCTAATGCGTACTCTAACCCTAACCCCTACCCTAACACTAACACGTACCCTAATCCTAATCCGTACCCTAAACCGAGCCCTAACCCTAACACTAACCCTAACCCTAACCCATACCCTACGCCGTACCCGCACCCCTCCCCGAACCCGTAACCTAAGCCGTACCCTAAGCCTGACCCTAAGCCTAACCCTAACCCTAGGCTACCCTTGACTGCTTCTGCCTCCAATAGATTTCCTAAGCACTACTGTTTCAAGGAACAGCTTAAAAAGAGAATCCTAATGTGATTTCTTTATAATGGGTGTGTTCCTTACCTTATCCTAGTGTCTAAACTCTTCTCCATGGCTGCACCCCCAAATAATATTCCCTTACGTGCTAAGGGGTATCTAGAGAGTGGGATAGGTTTAATAACTACCCTAACCCTAACGCGTACCCTAACCCTAACCCCTACCCTAACCCTAACACGTACCCTAATCCTAACCTGTACCCTAAACCGAGCCCTAACCCTAACACTAACCCTAACCCTAACCCTAACCCATACCCTACGCCGTACCCGCACCCCTCCCCGAACCCGTACCCTAAGCCATACCCTAAACCTAACCCTAAGCCTAACCCTAACCCTAGGCTACCCTTGACTGCTTCTGCCTCCAATTGATTTCCTAAGCAGTAGTGTTTTAAGGAACAGCTTAAAAAGAGAATCCTAATGTGATTTCTTTATAATGGGTGTGTTCCTTATCTTATCCTAGTGTCTAAACACTTCTCCATGGCTGGACCCCCAAATAATATTCCTTTACGTGCTAAGGGGGAGCTAGAGAGTGGGATAGGTTTACTAACTACCCTAGCCCTAACGCGTAACCTAACCCTAACCCCTACCCTAACCCTAACACGTACCCTAATCCTAAGCCGTACCCTAAACCGAGCCCTAACCCTAACACTAACCCAAACCCTAACCCTAACCCATACCCTACGCCGTACACGAACACCTCCCCGAACCCATACCCCAAGCCGTACCCTAACCCTAACCCTAAGCCTAACCCTAACCCTAGGCTACCCTTGACTGCTTCTGCCTCCAATAGATTTCCTAAGCACTAGTGTTTTAAGAACAGCTTAAAAAGAGAATCCTAAAGTGATTTCTTTATAATGGGTGTGTTCCTTATCTTATCCTAGTGTCTAAACTCTTCTCCATGGCTGGACCCCCAAATAATATTCCTTTACGTGCTAAGGGGTATCTAGAGAGTGGGATAGGTTTAATAACTACCCTAACCCTAACGCGTACCCTAACCCTAACCCCTACCCTAACCCTAACATGTACCCTAATCCTAACCCGTACCCTAAACCGAGCCCTAACCCTAACACTAACCCTAACCCTAACCCTAACCCATACCCTACGCCGTACCCGAAACCCTCCCCGAACCCGTACCCTAAGCCGTACCCTAAGCCTAACCGTAAGCCTAACACTAACCCTAGGCTACCCTTGACTGCTTCTGCCTCCAATAGATTTCCTAAGCACTAGTGTTTTAAGCAACAGCTTAAAAAGAGAATCCTAATGTGATTTCTTTATAATGGGTGTGTTCCTTGTCTTATCCTAGTGTCTAAACTCTTCTCCATGGCTGGACCCCCAAATAATATTCCTTTACGTGCTAAGGGGTATCTAGAGAGTGGGATAGGTTTACTAACGACCCTAACCCTAATGCGTACCCTAACCCTAACCCCTACCCTAAACCTACCACGTACCCTAATCCTACCCGTACCCTAAACCGAGCCCTAACCCTAACACAAACCCTAACCCTAACGCTAACCCATACCCTACGCCGTACCCGAAACCCTCCCCGAACCCGTACCCTAAGCCGTACCCTAAGCCTAACCCTAAGCCTAACCCTAACCCTAGGCTACCCTTGACTGCTTCTGCCTCCAATAGATTTCCTAAGCACTAGTGTTTTAAGGAAGAGCTGAAAAAGAGAATCCTAATGTGATTTCTTTATAATGGGTGTGTTCCTTATCTTATCCTAGTGTCTAAACTCTTCTCCATGGTTGGACCCCCAAATAATATTCCTTTACGTGCTAAGGGGTATCTAGAGAGTGGGATAGGTTTAATAACTACCCTAACCCTAACGCGTACCCTAACCCTAACCCCTACCCTAACCCTAACACGTACCCTAATCCTAACCCGTACCCTAAACCGAGCCCTAACCCTAACACTAACCCTAACCCTAACCCTAACCCATACCCTACGCTGTACCCGAACCCCTCACCGAACCTGTAGCCTAAGCCGTACCCTAACCCTATCCCTAAGCCTAACCCTAACCCTAGGCTACCCTTGACTGCTTCTGCCTCCAATAGATTTCCTAAGCACTAGTGTTTTAAGGAACAGCTTAAAAAGAGAATCCTAAAGTGATTTCTTTATAATGGGTGTGTTCCTTATCTTATCCTAGTGTCTAAACTCTTCTCCATGGCTGGACCCCCAAATAATATTCCTTTACGTGCTAAGGGGGAGCTAGAGAGTGGGATAGGTTTAACAACTACCCTAACCCTAACACGTACCCTAAACCTAACCCCTACCCTAACCCTAACACGTACCCTAATCCTAACCCGTACCCTAAACCGAGCCCTAACCCTAACACTAACACTAACCCTAACCCTAAACCATACCGTACGCCGTACCCGCACCCCTCCCCGAACTCGTACCCTAAGCCGTACCCTAAGCCGAACCCTAAGCCTAACCCTAACCCTAGGCTACCCTTGACTGCTTCTGCCTCCAATTGATTTCCTAAGCACTAGTGTTTTAAGGAACAGCTTAAAAAGAGAATCCTAATGTGATTTCTTTATAATGGGTGTGTTCCTTATCTTATCCTAGTGTCTAAACTCTTCTCCATGGCTGCACCCCCAAATAATATTGCCTTACGTGCTAAGGGGTATCTAGAGAGTGGGATAGGTTTAATAACTACCCTAACCCTAATGCGTACTCTAACCCTAACCCCTACCCTAACACTAACACGTACCCTAATCCTAACCCGTACCCTAAACCGAGCCCTAACCCTAACACTAACACTAACCCTAACCCTAACACATACCCTACGCCGTACCCGAACCCCTCCCCAAACCCGTACCCTAAGCCATACCCTAAGCCTAACCTTAAGCCTAACACTAACCCTAGGCTACCCTTGACTGCTTCTGCCTCCAATAGATTTCCTAAGCACTAGTGTTTTAAGGAACAGCTTAAAAAGAGAATCCTAATGTGATTTCTTTATAATGGGTGTGTTCCTTAGTTATCCTAGTGTCTAAACTCTTCTCCATAGCTGGACCCCCAAATAATATTCCTTTACGTGCTAAGGGGTATCTAGAGAGTGGGATAGGTTTAATAACTACCCTAACCCTAACACGTACCCTAACTCTAACACCTACCCTAACCCTAACACGTACCCTAATCCTGACCCGTACCCTAAACCGAGCCCTAACCGTAACACTAACCCTAACCCTAACGCTAAACCATACCCTACGCCGTAACCGAACCCCTCCCCGAACCCGTACCCTAAGCCGTACCCTAAGCCTAACCCTAAGCCTAACCCTAACCCTAGGCTACCCTTGACTGCTTCTGCCTCCAATAGATTTCCTAAGCACTAGTGTTTTAAGGAACAGCTTAAAAAGAGAATCCTATATGTGATTTCTTTATAATGGGTGTGTTCCTTATCTTTTCCTAGTGTCTAAACTCTTCTCCATGGCTGGACCCTCAAATAATATTCCTTTACGTGCTAAGGGGTATCTAGAGAGTGGGATAGGTTTAATAACTACCCTAACCCTAACGCGTACCCTAACCCTAACCCCTACCCTAACCCTAACACGTACCCTAATCCTAACCCGTACCCTAAACCGAGCCCTAACCCTAACACAAACCCTAACCCTAACCCTAACCCATACCGTACGCCGTACACGCACCCCTCCCCGAACCCGTACCCTAAGCCGTACCCTAAGCCGAACCCTAAGCCTAACCCTAACCCTAGGCTACCCTTGACTGCTTCTGCCTCCAATAGATTTCCTAAGCACTAGTGTTTTAAGGAACTGCTTAAAAAGGGAATCCTAATGTGATTTCTTTATAATCGGTGTGTTCCTTATCTTATCCTAGTGTCTAAACTCTTCTCCATGGCTGGACCTCAAATAATATTCCTTTACGTGCTAAGGGGTATCTAGAGAGTGGGATAGGTTTACTAACTACCCTAACCCTAACGCGTACCCTAACCCTAACCCCTACCCTAACACTAACACGTACCCTAATCCTAACCCGTACCCTAAACCGAGCCCTATCCCTAACACTAACCCTAACCCTAACCCTAACCCATACCCTACGCCGTACCCGCACCCCTCCCCGAACCCGTACCCTAAGCCGTACCCTAAGCCTAACCCTAAGCCCAACCCTAACCCTAGGCTACCCTTGACTGCTTCTGCCTCCAGTAGATTTCCTAAGCACTAGTGTTTTAAGGAATAGTTTAAAAAGAGAATCCTAGTGTGATTTCTTTATAATGGGTGTGTTCCTTATCTTATCTTAGTGTCTAAACTCTTCTCCATGGCTGCACCCCCAAATAATATTCCCTTACGTGCTAAGGGGTATCTAGAGAGTGGGATAGGTTTAATAACTACCCTAACCCTAATGCGTACTCTAACCCTAACCCCTACCCTAACCCTAACACGTACCCTAATCCTAACCCGTACCCTAAACCGAGCCCTAACCCTAAAACTAACCCTAACCCTAACCCTAACCCATACCCTACGCCGTACCCGAACCCCTCCCCAAACCCGTACCCTAAGCCTGACCCTAAGCCTAACACTAACTCTAGGCTACCCTTGACTGCTTCTGCCTCCAATAGATTTCCTAAGCACTAGTGTTTTAAGGAACAGCTTAAAAAGAGAATCCTAATGTGATTTCTTTATAATGGGTGTGTTCCTTAGTTATTCTAGTGTCTAAACTCTTCTCCATAGCTGGACCCCCAAATAATATTCCTTTACGTGCTAAGGGGTATCTAGAGAGTGGGATAGGTTTAATAACTACCCTAACCCTAACACGTACCCTAACTCTAACACCTACCCTAACCCTAACACGTACCCTAATCCTGACCCGTATCTAAACCGAGCCCTAACCGTAACACTAACCCTAACCCTAACGCTAAACCATACCCTACGCCGTAACCGAACCCCTCCCCGAACCCGTACTCTAAGCCGTACCCTAAGCCTAACCCTAAGCCTAACCCTAACCCTAGGCTACCCTTGACTGCTTCTGCCTCCAATAGATTTCCTAAGCACTAGTGTTTTAAGGAACAGCTTAAAAAGAGAATCCTATATGTGATTTCTTTATAATGGGTGTGTTCCTTATCTTTTCCTAGTGTCTAAACTCTTCTCCATGGCTGGAGCCTCAAATAATATTCCTTTACGTGCTAAGGGGTATCTAGAGAGTGGGATAGGTTTAATAACTACCCTAACCCTAACGCGTACCCTAACGCTAACCCCTACCCTAACCCTAACACGTACCCTAATCCTAACCCGTACCCTAAACCGAGCCCTAACCCTAACACAAACCCTAACCCTAAACCTAACCCATACCCTACGCCGTACCCGAACCCCTCCCCAAACCCGTACCCTAAGCCGTACAGTAAGCCTAACCCTAAGCCTAACACTAACCCTAGGCTACCCTTGACTGCTTCTGCCTCCAATAGATTTCCTAAGCACTCGTGTTTTAAGGAAGAGCTTAAAAAGAGAATCCTAATGTGATTTCTTTATAATGGGTGTGTTCCTTATTTATCCTAGTGTCTAAACTCTTCTCCATGGCTGGACCCCCAAATAATATTCCTTTACGTGCTAAGGGGTATCTAGAGAGTGGGATAGGTTTAATAACTATCCTAACCCTAACGCATACCCTAACTCTAACCCCTACCCTAACCCTAACACGTACCCTAATCCTAACCCGTACCCTAAACCGAGCCCTAACCCTAACAGTAACCCTAACCCTAACCCTAACCCATACCCTACGCCGTACCCGCACCCCTCCCCGAACCCGTACCCTAAGCCGTAGCCTAAGCCTAACCCTAAGCCTAACACTAACCCTAGGCTACCCTTGACTGCTTCTGCCTCCAATAGATTGCCTAAGCACTAGTGTTTTAAGGAACAGCTGAAAAAGAGAATCCTAATGTGATTTCTTTATAATGGGTGTGTTCCTTATCTTATCCTAGTGTCTAAACTCTTCTCCATGGCTGGACCCCCAAATAATACTCCTTTACGTGCTAAGGGGTATCTAGAGAGTGGAATAGGTTTAATAACTACCCTAACACTAACGCGTAACCTAACCCTAACCCCTACCCTAACCCTAACACGTACCCTAATCCTAACCCGTACCCTAAACCGATCCCTAACCCTAACACTAACTCTAACCCTAACCGAAACCCATACCCTACGCCGAACCCGTACCCTAAGCCGTACCCTAAGCCTAACCCTAAGCCTAACCCTAACCCTAGGCTACCCTTGACTGCTTCTGCCTCCAATAGATTTCCTAAGCACTAGTGTTTTAAGGAACAGCTTAAAAAGAGAATCCTAATGTGATTTCTTTATAATGGGTGTGTTCCTTATCTTATCCTAGTGCCTAAACTCTTCTCCATGGCTGGACCCCCAAATAATATTCCTTTACGTGCTAAGGGGTATCTAGAGAGTGGGATAGGTTTAATAACTACCCTAACCCTAACGCATACCCTAACCCTAACCCCTACCCTAAACCTAACACGTACCCTAATCCTAACCCGTACCCTGAACCGAGCCCTAACCCTAACACTAACCCTAACCCTAACCCTAACCCATACCCTACGCCGTACCCGAACCCCTCCCCGAACCCGTACCCTAAGCCGTACCCTAAGCCTAACCCTAAGCCTAACCCTAACCCTAGGCTACCCTTGACTGCTTCTGCCTCCAATAGATTTCCTAAGCACTAGTGTTTTAAGGAACAGCTGAAAAAGAGAATCCTAATGTGATTTCTTTATAATGGGTGTGTTCCTTATCTTATCCTAGTGTCTAAACTCTTCTCCATGCCTGGACCCCCAAATAATACTCCTTTACGTGCTAAGGGGTATCTAGAGAGTGGGATAGGTTTACTAACTACCCTAACCCTAACGCGTACCCTAACCCTAACCCCTACCCTAACCCTAACACGTACCCTAATCCTAACCCGTACCCTAAACCGATCCCTAACCCTAACACTAACCCTAACCCTAACCCAAACACATACCCTACGCCGAACCCGTACCCTAAGCCTTACCCTAAGCCTAACCCTAAGCCTAACCCTAACCCTAGGCTACCCTTGACTGCTTCTGCCTCCAATTGATTTCCTAAGCACTAGTGTTTTAAGGAAGAGCTTAAAAAGAGAATCCTAATGTGAGTTCTTTATAATGGGTGTGTTCCTTATCTTATCCTAGTGTTTAAACTCTTCTCCATGGCTGGACCCCCAAATAATATTCCTTTACGTGCTAAGGGGTATCTAGAGAGTGGGATAGGTTTAATAACTACCCTAACCCTAACGCGTACCGTAACCCTAAACCCTACCCTAACCCTATCACGTACCCTAATCCTAACCCGTACCCTGAACCGAGCCCTAACCCTAACACTAACCCTAACACTAACCCTAACCCATACCCTACGCCGTAACCGAACCCCTCCCCGAACCCGTACCCTAAGCCGTACCCTAAGCCTAACCCTAAGGCTAACCCTAACCCTAGACTACCCTTGACTGCTTCTGCCTCCAATTGATTTCCTAAGCACTAGTGTTTTAAGGAACAGCTTAAAAAGAGAATCCTAATGTGATTTCTTTATAATGGGTGTGTTCCTTATCTTATCCTAGTGTCTAAACTCTTCTCCATGGCTGGACCCCCAAATAATATTCCTTTACGTGCTAAGGGGTATCTAGAGAGTGGGATAGGTTTAATAACTACCCTAACCCTAACGCGTACCCTAACCCTAACCCCTACCCTAACCCTAACACGTACCCTAATCCTAAACCGTACCCTAAACCGAGCTCTAAAGCTAAAACTAACCCTAACCCTAACCCTAACCCATACCCTACGCCGTACCCGAACCCCTCCCCGAACCCATACCCTAAGACGTACCCTAACCCTAACCCTAAGCCTAAACCTAACACTAGTCTACCCTTGACTGCTTCTGCCTCCAATAGATTTCCTAAGCACTAGTGTTTGAAGGAACAGAAATAAGTCACACAGAAAAGGACACTTCTCATAAGGTATCACTTATAGAGGGAATGTAAATACCGTTACACTTGAACTGAATTACAAAACAGAACAGAGTCACACATTCAGAAAACACACTATGGCTGCTTAACGGGAAAGGTGAGGTGGGGTGATACATAAAACAAGGGTTTCAAATTAGCTCAGATACCGTTCCATAAACCCAATATGTAATAGACAAGACCTACTCCTTGCTCAGAGAACTGGACTCAACACGCCCTATTCACCGCACAAGAATATATCTGACTAGTATTAATCTTAAAACCTATGTATTGATATCTCTCTGTTAGTGTGTCAAGTGGGTGTAAAGCGGCATAAACACAGCATTGAAAAGCAGCTAAACACCATTATAAAAATAAATTACTTTGAAAAACCCATGAAACAAAGACGGTGAAAGAGAGAGAAATTCTTACACAATGCCTTCAGGAGCTGTGATGCAACCTGGATTGACCATATCTAGACCCACAGCTGGATGAGACATAAGGGTGGACACTCTTGGGGCTGAGAGGTTTGGTGAGGTTGGGTGAGCAAACGCAGACCCTTTAAAGTAATACTGCGTGGTACCCATCGCATGGGTCCCAAATCTCCAGGTTCAAGGGCATCTTCCTACATCGAAAACATGCATGAGAAACCCAGAAGATGGTACACCGTGTGATGGGGAAAGGTTTCTAAAACGCACCTCATTTCTCATCTCCTTGTGCCCGGGTTCGCCATTCCAGCCGTTTTACTAGGAACCTCCCTACTTGGAGCATCAGCACCTTTAACCTCCTGTTCCGTACAGGTTGCAATTTGTCCTGAGGATGAACGGGAAGACGTGGAACCAACGAGAGACTAGCTCTTGGTGTTGGGACAGGCACAGGTCACTCTATTTTCCCATCAGGAAGAAGAATTAACCACAGGCTCAGCCTGCCCCTCGGAACCAGAACCGTGCCTGATGCCATCCTGTGCTTTTGTGGCCAGCTCCCAAAAACGCGAGTTGTAAAATGGGGGTTCAGGGCACTGCAATTCACAAACCTGCAGAGTTATAAATGATAACTCTCGTCCACAAATATATTCAGCGAAGGCAAAGAAGAGGATTTGAAATCAAGGCAGAATTGCAAGAAACAGATTTCAGGAGGTACATACGAATCGCCTTTAAAGCACATGAAAAGCGGCAAAACGTTGACAATGATGCCCTTGGCCAAAAAGGGCGTATGCGTTTTTTCCTGAATATATTCAGGAAAAAACGCATACGCCCTTTTTGGCCAACCAAGCAATCTGGAAATGCAAATCAGCGCTACAAAGAAGTCTCGCTTCCCATCGGTCAAAAGGGCCATGCTGAAAAAAGTGTCAAAACCAGAAATGCAGGACAGGCCATGGAGAAATGGGAGCCTTCCTACACTGATGGGCGGGATGTAAATTGCCAACAGCCACTCTGGAGAAGTGTACGGTGTGTCCTGAAGCATCTGAAAAACACAGCTTAGAGAGCACAGGGCACTTCCACTCATGGGGGTATAAATTGGGAAAATTAAAATCAGCAAGACACAAGCACCCCAAAGTTGAGGGCTGCTCTGTTGACAAGGACCTCCACTTCATTCCACCTTCAATATCCCAGGAAAAAGAAAAATGGATAAAGAAGTTGTGGTCCTTATGTACAATGGAATATCACTCAGCCATGAAATCAATGTCATAAGGCTAGTAGCAGCATGATGAGTGGATTTAGGTACGACGACTCTAAGTGAAATAAGTCACACAGAAAAGGACACTTCTCATAAGGTATCACTTACAGAGGGAATGTAAAAACCGTTACACTTGAACTGAATCACAAAACAGAACAGAGTCACACATGCAGAAAACACACTATGGCTCCTTAACGGGAAAGGTGAGGTGGGGTGATACATAAAACAAGGGTTTCAAATTAGCTCAGATACCGTTCCATAAACCCAATATGTAATAGACAAGACCTACTCCTTGCTCAGAGAACTGGACTCAACACGCCCTATTCACCACACAAGAATATATCTGACTAGTAATAATCTTAACACCTATGTATTGATATCTCTCTGTTAGTGTGTCAAGTGGGTGTAAAGCGGCATAAACACAGCAGTGAAAAGCACCTAAACCTCATTATAAAAATAAATTACTTTTAAAAACCCATGAAACAAAGACGGTGAAAGAGAGAGAAATTCTTACACAATGCGTTCAGGGGCTGTGATGCAACCTGGATTGACCATACCTAGACCCACAGCTGGATGAGACATAAGGGTGGACACTCTTGGGGCTGAGAGGTTTGGTGAGGTTGGGTGAGCAAACGCAGACCCTTTAAAGTAATACTGCGTGGTACCCATCGCATGGGTCCCAAATCTCCAGGTTCAAGGGCATCTTCCTACATCGAAAACATGCATGAGAAACCCAGAAGATGGTACACCGTGTGATGGGGAAAGGTTTCTATAACGCACCTCATTTCTCATCTCCTTGTGCCCGGGTTCGCCATTCCAGCCGCTTTACTAGCAATCTCCCTACTTGGAGCATCAGCACCTTTAACCTCCTGTTTCGTACAGGTTGCAATTTGTCCTGAGGATGAACGGGAAGACGTGGAACCAACGAGAGACTAGCTCTTGGTGTTGGGACAGGCACAGGTCACTCTATTTTCCCATCAGGAAGAAGAATTAACCACAGGCTCAGCCAGCGCCCCGGAACAAGAACAGGGCCTGAAGCCATCCTGCGCTTTTGCGGCCAGCTCCCAAAAAAGCGAGTTGTAAAATGGAGCTTCAGGGCACTGCAATTCACAAACCTGCAGAGTTATAAATGATAACTCTCGTCCACAAATATATTGAGGGAAGGCAAAGAAGAGGATTTGAAATCAAGGCAGAATTGCAGGAAACAGATTTCAGGAGGTAGATTCGAATCTCCTTTAAAGCACATGAAAAGCGGCAAAATGTTGACAATGATGCCCTTGGCCAAAAAGGGCGTATGCGTTTTTTCCTGAATATATTCAGGAAAAAACGCATACGCCCTTTTTGGCCAACCAAGCAACCTGGAAAGGCAAATCAGCGCTACAAAGAAGTCTCGCTTCCCATCGGTCAAAAGGGCCATGCTGAAAAAAGTGTCAAAACCAGAAATGCAGGACAGGCCATGGAGAAATGGGAGCCTTGCTACACTGATGGGCGGAATGTAAATTGCCAACAGCCACTCTGGAGAAGTGTACGGTGTGTCCTGAAACATCTGAAAAACACAGCTTAGAGAGCATAGGGCACTTCCACTCATGGGGGTATAAATTGGGAAAATGAAAAATCAGCAAGACACAAGCACCCCAAAGTTGAGGGCTGCTCTGTTGACAAGGACCTCCACTTCATTCCACCTTAAATATCCCAGGAAAAAGAAAAATGGATAAAGAAATTGTGGTCCTTATGTACAATGGAATATCACTCAGCCATGAAATCAATGTCATAAGGCTAGTAGCAGCATGATGAGTGGATTTAGGTACGACGATTCTAAGTGAAATAAGTCACACAGAAAAGGACACTTCTCATAAGGTATCACTTATAGAGGGAATGTAAAAACCGTTACACTTGAACTGAATTACAAAACAGAACAGAGTCACACATGCAGAAAACACACTATGGCTGCTTAACGGGAAAGGTGAGGTGGGGTGATACATAAAACAAGGGTTTCAAATTAGCTCAGATACCGTTCCATAAACCCAATATGTAATAGACAAGACCTACTCCTTGCTCAGAGAACTGGACTCAACACGCCCTATTCACCGCACAAGAATATATCTGAGTAGTAATAATCTTAAAACCTATGTATTGATATCTCTCTGTTAGTGTGTCAAGTGGGTGTAAAGCGGCATAAACACAGCAGTGAAAACCAGCTAAACCTCATTATAAAAATAAATTACTTTTAAAAACCCATGAAACAAAGACAGTGAAAGAGAGAGAAATACTTACACATTGCGTTCAGGGGCTGTGATGCAACCTGGATTGACCATACCTAGACCCACAGCTGGATGAGACATAAGGGTGGACACTCTTGGGGCTGAGAGGTTTGGTGAGGTTGGGTGAGCAAACGCAGACCCTTTAAAGTAATACTGCGTGGTACCCATCGCATGGGTCCCAACTCTCCAGGTTCAAGGGCATCTTCCTACATCGAAAACATGCATGAGAAACCCAGAAGATGGTACACCGTGTGATGGGGAAAGGTTTCTAAAACGCACCTCATTTCTCATCTCCTTGTGCCCGGGTTCGCCATTCCAGCCGTTTTACTAGGAACCTCCCTACTTGGAGCATCAGCACCTTTAACCTCCTGTTCCGTACAGGTTGCAATTTGTCCTGAGGATGAACGGGAAGACGTGGAACCAACGAGAGACTAGCTCTTGGTGTTGGGACAGGCACAGGTCACTCTATTTTCCCATCAGGAAGAAGAATTAACCACAGGCTCAGCCTGCCCCTCGGAACCAGAACAGGGCCTGATGCCATCCTGTGCTTTTGTGGCCAGCTCCCAAAAACGCGAGTTGTAAAATGGGGGTTCAGGGCACTGCAATTCACAAACCTGCAGAGTTATAAATGATAACTCTCGTCCACAAATATATTGAGGGAAGGCAAAGAAGAGGATTTGAAATCAAGGCAGAATTGCAAGAAACAGATTTCAGGAGGTACATACGAATCGCCTTTAAAGCACATGAAAAGCGGCAAAACGTTGACAATGATGCCCTTGGCTAAAAAGGGCGTATGCGTTTTTTCCTGAATATATTCAGGAAAAAACGCATACGCCCTTTTTGGCCAACCAAGCAATCTGGAAATGCAAATCAGCGCTACAAAGAAGTCTCGCTTCCCATCGGTCAAAAGGGCCATGCTGAAAAAAGTGTCAAAACCAGAAATGCAGGAGAGGCCATGGAGAAATGGGAGCCTTCCTACACTGATGGGCGGGATGTAAATTGCCAACAGCCACTCTGGAGAAGTGTACGGTGTGTCCTGAAGCATCTGAAAAACACAGCTTAGAGAGCATAGGGCACTTCCACTCATGGGGGTATAAATTGGGAAAATTAAAATCAGCAAGACACAAGCACCCCAAAGTTGAGGGCTGCTCTGTTGACAAGGACCTCCACTTCATTCCACCTTCAATATCCCAGGAAAGAGAAAAATGGATAAAGAAGTTGTGGTCCTTATGTACAATGGAATATCACTCTGCCATGAAATCAATGTCATAAGGCTAGTAGCAGCATGATGAGTGGATTTAGGTACGACGAATCTAAGTGAAATAAGTCACACAGAAAAGGACACTTCTCATAAGGTATCACTTACAGAGGGAATGTAAAAACCGTTACACTTGAACTGAATTACAAAACAGAACAGAGACACACATGCAGAAAACACACTATGGCTCCTTAACGGGAAAGGTGAGGTGGGGTGATACATAAAACAAGGGTTTCAAATTAGCTCAGATACCGTTCCATAAACCCAATATGTAATAGACAAGACCTACTCCTTGCTCAGAGAACTGGACTCAACACGCCCTATTCACCGCACAAGAATATATCTGAGTAGTAATAATCTTCAAACCTATGTATTGATATCTCTCTGTTAGTGTGTCAAGTGGGTGTAAAGCGGCATAAACACAGCAGTGAAAAGCAGCTAAACCTCATTATAAAAATAAATTACTTTTAAAAACCAATGAAACAAAGACAGTGAAAGAGAGAGAAATACTTACACATTGCGTTCAGGGGCTGTGATGCAACCTGGATTGACCATACCTAGACCCACAGCTGGATGAGACATAAGGGTGGACACTCTTGGGGCTGAGAGGTTTGGTGAGGTTGGGTGAGCAAACGCAGACCCTTTAAAGTAATACTGCGTGGTACCCATCGCATGGGTCCCAAATCTCCAGGTTCAAGGGCATCTTCCTACATCGAAAACATGCATGAGAAACCCAGAAGATGGTACACCGTGTGATGGGGAAAGGTTTCTAAAACGCACCTCATTTCTCATCTCCTTGTGCCCGGGTTCGCCATTCCAGCCGTTTTACTAGGAACCTCCCTACTTGGAGCATCAGCACCTTTAACCTCCTGTTCCGTACAGGTTGCAATTTGTCCTGAGGATGAACGGGAAGACGTGGAACCAACGAGAGACTAGCTCTTGGTGTTGGGACAGGCACAGGTCACTCTATTTTCCCATCAGGAAGAAGAATTAACCACAGGCTCAGCCTGCCCCTCGGAACCAGAACAGGGCCTGATGCCATCCTGTGCTTTTGTGGCCAGCTCCCAAAAACGCGAGTTGTAAAATGGGGGTTCAGGGCACTGCAATTCACAAACCTGCAGAGTTATAAATGATAACTCTCGTCCACAAATATATTGAGGGAAGGCAAAGAAGAGGATTTGAAATCAAGGCAGAATTGCAAGAAACAGATTTCAGGAGGTACATACGAATCGCCTTTAAAGCACATGAAAAGCGGCAAAACGTTGACAATGATGCCCTTGGCTAAAAAGGGCGTATGCGTTTTTTCCTGAATATATTCAGGAAAAAACGCATACGCCCTTTTTGGCCAACCAAGCAATCTGGAAATGCAAATCAGCGCTACAAAGAAGTCTCGCTTCCCATCGGTCAAAAGGGCCATGCTGAAAAAAGTGTCAAAACCAGAAATGCAGGAGAGGCCATGGAGAAATGGGAGCCTTCCTACACTGATGGGCGGGATGTAAATTGCCAACAGCCACTCTGGAGAAGTGTACGGTGTGTCCTGAAGCATCTGAAAAACACAGCTTAGAGAGCATAGGGCACTTCCACTCATGGGGGTATAAATTGGGAAAATTAAAATCAGCAAGACACAAGCACCCCAAAGTTGAGGGCTGCTCTGTTGACAAGGACCTCCACTTCATTCCACCTTCAATATCCCAGGAAAGAGAAAAATGGATAAAGAAGTTGTGGTCCTTATGTACAATGGAATATCACTCTGCCATGAAATCAATGTCATAAGGCTAGTAGCAGCATGATGAGTGGATTTAGGTACGACGAATCTAAGTGAAATAAGTCACACAGAAAAGGACACTTCTCATAAGGTATCACTTACAGAGGGAATGTAAAAACCGTTACACTTGAACTGAATTACAAAACAGAACAGAGACACACATGCAGAAAACACACTATGGCTCCTTAACGGGAAAGGTGAGGTGGGGTGATACATAAAACAAGGGTATCAAATTAGCTCAGATACCGTTCCATAAACCCAATATGTAATAGACAAGACCTACTCCTTGCTCAGAGAACTGGACTCAACACGCCCTATTCACCGCACAAGAATATATCTGACTAGTAATAATCTTAAAACCTATGTATTGATATCTCTCTGTTAGTGTGTCAAGTGGGTGTAAAGCGGCATAAACACAGCAGTGAAAAGCACCTAAACCTCATTATAAAAATAAATTACTTTTAAAAACCCATGAAACAATGACGGTGAAAGAGAGAGAAATTCTTACACAATGCGTTCAGGGGCTGTGATGCAACCTGGATTGACCATACCTAGACCCACAGCTGGATGAGACATAAGGGTGGACACTCTTGGGGCTGAGAGGTTTGGTGAGGTTGGGTGAGCAAACGCAGACCCTTTAAAGTAATACTGCGTGGTACCCATCGCATGGGTCCCAAATCTCCAGGTTCAAGGGCATCTTCCTACATCGAAAACATGCATGAGAAACCCAGAAGATGGTACACCGTGTGATGGGGAAAGGTTTCTATAACGCACCTCATTTCTCATCTCCTTGTGCCCGGGTTCGCCATTCCAGCCGCTTTACTAGCAATCTCCCTACTTGGAGCATCAGCACCTTTAACCTCCTGTTTCGTACAGGTTGCAATTTGTCCTGAGGATGAACGGGAAGACGTGGAACCAATGAGAGACTAGCTCTTGGTGTTGGGAAAGACACAGGTCACTCTATTTTCCCATCAGGAAGAAGAATTAACCACAGGCTCAGCCAGCGCCCCGGAACAAGAACAGGGCCTGAAGCCATCCTTCGCTTTTGCGGCCAGCTCCCAAAAAAGCGAGTTGTAAAATGGAGCTTCAGGGCACAGCAATTCACAAACCTGCAGAGTTATAAATGATAACTCTCGTCCACAAATGTATTGAGGGAAGGCAAAGAAGAGGATTTGAAATCAAGGCAGAATTGCAGGAAACAGATTTCAGGAGGTAGATTCGAATCTCTTTTAAAGCACATGAAAAGCGGCAAAATGTTGACAATGATGCCCTTGGCCAAAAAGGGCATATGCGTTTTTTCCTGAATATATTCAGGAAAAAACGCATACACCCTTTTTGGCCAACCAAGCAACCTGGAAAGGCAAATCAGCGCTACAAAGAAGTCTCGCTTCCCATCGGTCAAAAGGGCCATGCTGAAAAAAGTGTCAAAACCAGAAATGCAGGACAGGCCATGGAGAAATGGGAGCCTTGCTACACTGATGGGTGGAATGTAAATTGCCAACAGCCACTCTGGAGAAGTGTACGGTGTGTCCTGAAACATCTGAAAAACACAGCTTAGAGAGCATAGGGCACTTCCACTCATGGGGGTATAAATTGGGAAAATGAAAAATCAGCAAGACACAAGCACCCCAAAGTTTAGGGCTGCTCTGTTGACAAGGACCTCCACTTCATTCCACCTTCAATATCCCAGGAAAGAGAAAAATGGATAAAGAAGTTGTGGTCCTTATGTACAATGGAATATCACTCAGCCATGAAATCAATGTCATAAGGCTAGTAGCAGCATGATGAGTGGATTTAGGTACGACGATTCTAAGTGAAATAAGTCACACAGAAAAGGACACTTCTCATAAGGTATCACTTATAGAGGGAATGTAAAAACCGTTACACTTGAACTGAATTACAAAACAGAACAGAGTCACACATGCAGAAAACACACTATGGCTCCTTAACGGGAAAGGTGAGGTGGGGTGATACATAAAACAAGGGTTTCAAATTAGCTCAGATACCGTTCCATAAACCCAATATGTAATAGACAAGACCTACTCCTTGCTCAGAGAACTGGACTCAACACGCCCTATTCACCGCACAAGAATATATCTGACTAGTAATAATCTTAAAACCTATGTATTGATATCTCTCTGTTAGTGTGTCAAGTGGGTGTAAAGCGGCATAAACACAGCAGTGAAAAGCACCTAAACCTCATTATAAAAATAAATTACTTTTAAAAACCCATGAAACAAAGACAGTGAAAGAGAGAGAAATACTTACACAATGCGTTCAGGGGCTGTGATGCAACCTGGATTGACCATACCTAGACCCACAGCTGGATGAGACATAAGGGTGGACACTCTTGGGGCTGAGAGGTTTGGTGAGGTTGGGTGAGCAAACGCAGACCCTTTAAAGTAATACTGCGTGGTACCCATCGCATGGGTCCCAAATCTCCAGGTTCAAGGGCATCTTCCTACATCGAAAACATGCATGAGAAACCCAGAAGATGGTACACCGTGTGATGGGGAAAGGTTTCTAAAACGCACCTCATTTCTCATCTCCTTGTGCCCGGGTTCGCCATTCCAGCCGTTTTACTAGGAACCTCCCTACTTGGAGCATCAGCACCTTTAACCTCCTGTTCCGTACAGGTTGCAATTTGTCCTGAGGATGAACGGGAAGACGTGGAACCAACGAGAGACTAGCTCTTGGTGTTGGGACAGGCACAGGTCACTCTATTTTCCCATCAGAAAGAAGAATTAACCACAGGCTCAGCCTGCCCCTCGGAACCAGAACAGGGCCTGATGCCATTGTGCTTTTGTGGCCAGCTCCCAAAAACGCGAGTTGTAAAATGGGGGTTCAGGGCACTGCAATTCACAAACCTGCAGAGTTATAAATGATAACTCTCGTCCACAAATATATTGAGGGAAGGCAAAGAAGAGGATTTGAAATCAAGGCAGAATTGCAAGAAACAGATTTCAGGAGGTACATACGAATCGCCTTTAAAGCACATGAAAAGCGGCAAAACGTTGACAATGATGCCCTTGGCCAAAAAGGGCGTATGCGTTTTTTCCTGAATATATTCAGGAAAAAACGCATACGCCCTTTTTGGCCAACCAAGCAATCTGGAAATGCAAATCAGCGCTACAAAGAAGTCTCGCTTCCCATCGGTCAAAAGGGCCATGCTGAAAAAAGTGTCAAAACCAGAAATGCAGGACAGGCCATGGAGAAATGGGAGCCTTGCTACACTGATGGGCGGGATGTAAATTGCCAACAGCCACTCTGGAGAAGTGTACGGTGTGTCCTGAAACATCTGAAAAACACAGCTTAGAGAGCATAGGGCACTTCCACTCATGGGGGTATAAATTGGGAAAATTAAAAATCAGCAAGACACAAGCACCCCAAAGTTTAGGGCTGCTCTGTTGACAAGGACCTCCACTTCATTCCACCTTCAATATCCCAGGAAAGAGAAAAATGGATAAAGAAGTTGTGGTCCTTATGTACAATGGAATATCACTCAGCCATGAAATCAATGTCATAAGGCTAGTAGCAGCATGATGAGTGGATTTAGGTACGACGATTCTAAGTGAAATAAGTCACACAGAAAAGGACACTTCTCATAAGGTATCACTTATAGAGGGAATGTAAAAACCGTTACACTTGAACTGAATTACAAAACAGAACAGAGTCACACATGCAGAAAACACACTATGGCTGCTTAACGGGAAAGGTGAGGTGGGGTGATACATAAAACAAGGGTTTCAAATTAGCTCAGATACCGTTCCATAAACCCAATATGTAATAGACAAGACCTACTCCTTGCTCAGAGAACTGGACTCAACACGCCCTATTCACCGCACAAGAATATATCTGACTAGTAATAATCTTAAAACCTATGTATTGATATCTCTCTGTTAGTGTGTCAAATGGGTGTAAAGCGGCATAAACACAGCAGTGAAAAGCAGCTAAACCCCATTATTAAAATAAATTACTTTGAAAAACCCATGAAACAACAACAGTGAAAGAGATAGAAATTGTTACACAATGCCTTCAGGGGCTGTGATGCAACCTGGATTCACCATATCTAGACCCACAGCTGGATGAGACATAAGGGTGGACACTCTTGGGGCTTAGAGGTTTGGTGAGGTTGGGTGAGCAAACGCAGACCCTTTAAAGTAATACTGCGTGGTACCCTTCGCATGGGTCCCAAATCTACAGGTTCAAGGGCATCTTCCTACATCGAAAACATGCATGAGAAACCCAGAAGATGGTACACCGTGTGATGGGGAAAGGTTTCTAAAAAGCACCTCATTTCTCATCTCCTTGTGCCCGGGTTCGCCATTCCAGCAGCTTTACTAGCAATCTCCCTACTTGGAGCATCAGCACCTTTAACCTCCTGTTTCGTACAGGTTGATATTTGTCCTGAGGATGAACTGGAAGACGTGGAACCAATGAGAGACTAGCTCTTGGTGTTGGGAAAGACACAGGTCACTCTATTTTCCCATCAGGAAGAAGAATTAACCACAGGCTCAGCCTGCCCCCCGGAACCAGAACAGGGCCTGAAGCCATCATGCGCTTTTGCAGCCAGCTCCCAAAAAAGCGAGTTGTAATATTGAGGTTCAGGGCACTGCAATTCACAAACCTGCAGAGTTATAAATGATAACTCTCGTCCACAAATATATTGAGGGAAGGCAAAGAAGAGGATTTGAAATCAAGGCAGAATTGCAGGAAACAGATTTCAGGAGGTAGATTCGAATCGCCTTTAAAGCACATGAAAAGCGGCAAAATGTTGACAATGATGCCCTTGGCCAAAAGGGCGTATGCGTTTTTTCCTGAATATATTCAGGAAAAAACGCATACGCCCTTTTTGGCCAACCAAGCAACCTGGAAAGGCAAATCAGCGCTACAAAGAAGTCTCGCTTCCCATCGGTCAAAAGGGCCATGCTGAAAAAAGTGTCAAAACCAGAAATGCAGGACAGGCCATGGAGAAATGGGAGCCTTGCTACACTGATGGGTGGGATGTAAATTGCCAACAGCCACTCTGGAGAAGTGTACGGTGTGTCCTGAAACATCTGAAAAACACAGCTTAGAGAGCATAGGGCACTTCCACTCATGGGGGTATAAATTGGGAAAATTAAAAATCAGCAAGACACAAGCACCCCAAAGTTGAGGGCTGCTCTGTTGACAAGGACCTCCACTTCATTCCACCTTAAATATCCCAGGAAAGAGAAAAATGGATAAAGAAGTTGTGGTCCTTATGTACAATGGAATATCACTCAGCCATGAAATCAATGTCATAAGGTTAGGAGCAGCATGATGAGTGGATTTAGGTATGACGATTCTAAGTGAAATAAGTCACACAGAAAAGGACACTTCTCATAAGGTATCACTGATAGAGGGAATGTAAAAACCGTTACACTTGAACTGAATTACAAAACAGAACAGAGTCACACATGCAGAAAACACACTATGGCTGCTTAACGGGAAAGGTGAGGTGGGGTGATACATAAAACAAGGGTATCAAATTAGCTCAGATACCGTTCCATAAACCCAATATGTAATAGACAAGACCTACTCCTTGCTCAGAGATCTGGACTCAACACGCCCTATTCACCACACAAGAATATATCTGACTAGTAATAATCTTAAAACCTATGTATTAATATCTCTCTGTTAGTGTGTCAAGTGGGTGTATAGCGGCATAAACACAGCAGTGAAAAGCAGCTAAACCCCATTATGAAAATAAATTACTTTGAAAAACCCATGAAACAAAGACGGTGAAAGAGAGAGAAATTCTTACACAATGCCTTCAGGAGCTGTGATGCAACCTGGATTGACCATATCTAGACCCACAGCTGGATGAGACATAAGGGTGGACACTCTTGGGGCTGAGAGGTTTGGTGAGGTTGGGTGAGCAAACGCAGACCCTTTAAAGTAATACTGCGTGGTACCCATCGCATGGGTCCCAAATCTCCAGGTTCAAGGGCATCTTCCTACATCGAAAACATGCATGAGAAACCCAGAAGATGGTGCACCGTGTGATGGGGAAAGGTTTCTAAAATGCACCTCATTTCTCATCTCCTTGTGCCCGGGTTCGCCATTCCAGCCGCTTTACTAGCAATCTCCCTACTTGGAGCATCAGCACCTTTAACCTCCTGTTTCGTACAGGTTGCAATTTGTCCTGAGGATGAACGGGAAGACGTGGAACCAATGAGAGACTAGCTCTTGGTGTTGGGAAAGACACAGGTCACTCTATTTTCCCATCAGGAAGAAGAATTAACCACAGGCTCAGCCTGCCCCCCGGAACCAGAACAGGGCCTGAAGCCATCATGCGCTTTTGCAGCCAGCTCCCAAAAAGCGAGTTGTAATATTGAGGTTCAGGGCACTGCAATTCACAAACCTGCAGAGTTATAAATGATAACTCTCGTCCACAAATATATTGAGGGAAGGCAAAGAAGAGGATTTGAAATCAAGGCAGAATTGCAGGAAACAGATTTCAGGAGGTAGATTCGAATCGCCTTTAAAGCACATGAAAAGCGGCAAAATGTTGACAATGATGCCCTTGGCCAAAAAGGGCGTATGCGTTTTTTCCTGAATATATTCAGGAAAAAACGCATACGCCCTTTTTGGCCAACCAAGCAACCTGGAAAGGCAAATCAGCGCTACAAAGAAGTCTCGCTTCCCATCGGTCAAAAGGGCCATGCTGAAAAAAGTCTCAAAACCAGAAATGCAGGACAGGCCATGGAGAAATGGGAGCCTTGCTACACTGATGGGCGGGATGTAAATTGCCAACAGCCACTCTGGAGAAGTGTACGGTGTGTCCTAAAACATCTGAAAAACACAGTTAGAGAGCATAGGGCACTTCCACTCATGGGGGTATAAATTGGGAAAATAAAAAATCTGCAAGACACAAGCACCCCAAAGTTGAGGGCTGCTCTGTTGGCAAGGACCTCCACTTCATTCCACCTTAAATATCCCAGGAAAGAGAAAAATGGATAAAGAAGTTGTGGTCCTTATGTACAATGGAATATCACTCAGCCATGAAATCAATGTCATAAGGTTAGTAGCAGCATGATGAGTGGATTTAGGTATGACGATTCTAAGTGAAATAAGTCACACAGAAAAGGACACTTCTCATAAGGTATCACTTATAGAGGGAATGTAAAAACCGTTACACTTGAACTGAATTACAGAACAGAACAGAGTCACACATGCAGAAAACAGACTATGGCTGCTTAACGGGAAAGGTGAGGTGGGGTGATACATAAAACAAGGGTATCAAATTAGCTCAGATACCGTTCCATAAACCCAATATGTAATAGACAACACCTACTCCTAGCTCAGAGAACTGGACTCAACACGCCCTATTCACCACACAAGAATATACCTGACTAGTAATAATCTTAAAACCTATGTATTAATATCTCTCTGTTAGTGTGTCAAATGGGTGTAAAGCGGCATAAACACAGCAGTGAAAAGCAGCTAAACCCCATTATGAAAATAAATTACTTTGAAAAACCCATGAAACAACAACAGTGAAAGAGATAGAAATTGTTACACAATGCCTTCAGGGGCTGTGATGCAACCTGGATTGACCATATCTAGACCCACAGCTGGATGAGACATAAGGGTGGACACTCTTGGGGCTGAGAGGTTTGGTGAGGTTGGGTGAGCAAACGCAGACCCTTTAAAGTAATACTGCGTGGTACCCATCGCATGGGTCCCAAATCTCCAGGTTCAAGGGCATCTTCCTACATCGAAAACATGCATGAGAAACCCAGAAGATGGTACACCGTGTGATGGGGAAAGGTTTCTAAAATGCACCTCATTTCTCATCTCCTTGTGCCCGGGTTCGCCATTCCAGCCGCTTTACTAGCAATCTCCCTACTTGGAGCATCAGCACCTTTAACCTCCTGTTTCGTACAGGTTGCAATTTTTCCTGAGGATGAACGGGAAGACGTGGAACCAATGAGAGACTAGCTCTTGGTGTTGGGAAAGACACAGGTCACTCTATTTTCCCATCAGGAAGAAGAATTAACCACAGGCTCAGCCTGCCCCCCGGAACCAGAACAGGGCCTGAAGCCATCCTGCGCTTTTGCGGCCAGCTCCCAAAAAAGCGAGTTGGAAAATGGAGGTTCAGGGCACTGCAATTCACAAACCTGCAGAGTTATAAATGATAACTCTCGTCCACAAATATATTGAGGGAAGGCAAAGAAGAGGATTTGAAATCAAGGCAGAATTGTACGAAACAGATTTCAGGAGGTAGATACGAATCGCCTTTAAAGCACATGAAAAGCGGCAAAACGTTGACAATGATGCCCTTGGCCAAAAAGGGCGTATGCGTTTTTTCCTGAATATAATCAGGAAAAAACGCATACGCCCTTTTTGGCCAACGAAACAACCTGGAAAGTCAAATCAGCGCTACAAAGAAGTCTCGCTTCCCATCGGTCAAATGGGCCATGCTGAAAAAAGTGTCAAAACCAGAAATGCAGGACAGGCCATGGAGAAATGGGGGCCTTGCTACACTGATGGGCGGGGGTGTAAATTGCCAACAGCCACTCAGGAGAAGTGTACAGTGAGTCCTGAAACATCTGAAAAACAGAGCTTAGAGAGCATAGGGCACTTCAACTCATGGGGGTATAAATTGGGAAAATTAAAAATCAGCAAGACACAAGCACCCCAAAGTTTAGGGCTACTCTGTTGACAAGGACCTCCACTTCATTCCACCTTCAATATCCCAGGAAAGAGAAACAAGGATAAAGAAGTGTGGTCCTTATATACAATGGAATATCACTCAGCCATGAAATCAATGTCACAAGGCTACTAGCAGCATGATGAGTGGATTTAGGTACGACGATTCTAAGTGAAATAAGTCACACAGAAAAGGACACTTCTCATAAGGTATCACTGATAGAGGGAATGTAAAAACCGTTACACTTGAACTGAATTACAAAACAGAACAGAGTCACACATGCAGAAAACACACTATGGCTGCTTAACGGGAAAGGTGAGGTGGGGTGATACATAAAACAAGGGTTTCAAATTAGCTCAGATACCGTTCCATAAACCCAATATGTAATAGACAAGACCTACTCCTTGCTCAGAGAACTGGACTCAACACGCCCTATTCACCGCACAAGAATATATCTGACTAGTAATAATCTTAAAACCTATGTATTGATATCTCTCTGTTAGTGTGTCAAGTGGGTGTAAAGCGGCATAAACACAGCAGTGAAAAGCACCTAAACCTCATTATAAAAATAAATTACTTTTAAAAACCCATGAAACAAAGACAGTGAAAGAGAGAGAAATTCTTACACAATGCGTTCAGGGGCTGTGATGCAACCTGGATTGACCATACCTAGACCCACAGCTGGATGAGACATAAGGGTGGACACTCTTGGGGCTGAGAGGTTTGGTGAGGTTGGGTGAGCAAACGCAGACCCTTTAAAGTAATACTGCGTGGTACCCATCGCATGGGTCCCAAATCTCCAGGTTCAAGGGCATCTTCCTACATCGAAAACATGCATGAGAAACCCAGAAGATGGTGCACCGTGTGATGGGGAAAGGTTTCTAAAATGCACCTCATTTCTCATCTCCTTGTGCCCGGGTTCGCCATTCCAGCCGCTTTACTAGCAATCTCCCTACTTGGAGCATCAGCACCTTTAACCTCCTGTTTCGTACAGGTTGCAATTTGTCCTGAGGATGAACGGGAAGACGTGGAACCAATGAGAGACTAGCTCTTGGTGTTGGGAAAGACACAGGTCACTCTATTTTCCCATCAGGAAGAAGAATTAACCACAGGCTCAGCCTGCCCCCCGGAACCAGAACAGGGCCTGAAGCCATCATGCGCTTTTGCAGCCAGCTCCCAAAAAGCGAGTTGTAATATTGAGGTTCAGGGCACTGCAATTCACAAACCTGCAGAGTTATAAATGATAACTCTCGTCCACAAATATATTGAGGGAAGGCAAAGAAGAGGATTTGAAATCAAGGCAGAATTGCAGGAAACAGATTTCAGGAGGTAGATTCGAATCGCCTTTAAAGCACATGAAAAGCGGCAAAATGTTGACAATGATGCCCTTGGCCAAAAAGGGCGTATGCGTTTTTTCCTGAATATATTCAGGAAAAAACGCATACGCCCTTTTTGGCCAACCAAGCAACCTGGAAAGGCAAATCAGCGCTACAAAGAAGTCTCGCTTCCCATCGGTCAAAAGGGCCATGCTGAAAAAAGTCTCAAAACCAGAAATGCAGGACAGGCCATGGAGAAATGGGAGCCTTGCTACACTGATGGGCGGGATGTAAATTGCCAACAGCCACTCTGGAGAAGTGTACGGTGTGTCCTAAAACATCTGAAAAACACAGTTAGAGAGCATAGGGCACTTCCACTCATGGGGGTATAAATTGGGAAAATAAAAAATCTGCAAGACACAAGCACCCCAAAGTTGAGGGCTGCTCTGTTGGCAAGGACCTCCACTTCATTCCACCTTAAATATCCCAGGAAAGAGAAAAATGGATAAAGAAGTTGTGGTCCTTATGTACAATGGAATATCACTCAGCCATGAAATCAATGTCATAAGGTTAGTAGCAGCATGATGAGTGGATTTAGGTATGACGATTCTAAGTGAAATAAGTCACACAGAAAAGGACACTTCTCATAAGGTATCACTTATAGAGGGAATGTAAAAACCGTTACACTTGAACTGAATTACAGAACAGAACAGAGTCACACATGCAGAAAACAGACTATGGCTGCTTAACGGGAAAGGTGAGGTGGGGTGATACATAAAACAAGGGTATCAAATTAGCTCAGATACCGTTCCATAAACCCAATATGTAATAGACAACACCTACTCCTAGCTCAGAGAACTGGACTCAACACGCCCTATTCACCACACAAGAATATACCTGACTAGTAATAATCTTAAAACCTATGTATTAATATCTCTCTGTTAGTGTGTCAAATGGGTGTAAAGCGGCATAAACACAGCAGTGAAAAGCAGCTAAACCCCATTATGAAAATAAATTACTTTGAAAAACCCATGAAACAACAACAGTGAAAGAGATAGAAATTGTTACACAATGCCTTCAGGGGCTGTGATGCAACCTGGATTGACCATATCTAGACCCACAGCTGGATGAGACATAAGGGTGGACACTCTTGGGGCTGAGAGGTTTGGTGAGGTTGGGTGAGCAAACGCAGACCCTTTAAAGTAATACTGCGTGGTACCCATCGCATGGGTCCCAAATCTCCAGGTTCAAGGGCATCTTCCTACATCGAAAACATGCATGAGAAACCCAGAAGATGGTACACCGTGTGATGGGGAAAGGTTTCTAAAATGCACCTCATTTCTCATCTCCTTGTGCCCGGGTTCGCCATTCCAGCCGCTTTACTAGCAATCTCCCTACTTGGAGCATCAGCACCTTTAACCTCCTGTTTCGTACAGGTTGCAATTTTTCCTGAGGATGAACGGGAAGACGTGGAACCAATGAGAGACTAGCTCTTGGTGTTGGGAAAGACACAGGTCACTCTATTTTCCCATCAGGAAGAAGAATTAACCACAGGCTCAGCCTGCCCCCCGGAACCAGAACAGGGCCTGAAGCCATCCTGCGCTTTTGCGGCCAGCTCCCAAAAAAGCGAGTTGGAAAATGGAGGTTCAGGGCACTGCAATTCACAAACCTGCAGAGTTATAAATGATAACTCTCGTCCACAAATATATTGAGGGAAGGCAAAGAAGAGGATTTGAAATCAAGGCAGAATTGTACGAAACAGATTTCAGGAGGTAGATACGAATCGCCTTTAAAGCACATGAAAAGCGGCAAAACGTTGACAATGATGCCCTTGGCCAAAAAGGGCGTATGCGTTTTTTCCTGAATATAATCAGGAAAAAACGCATACGCCCTTTTTGGCCAACGAAACAACCTGGAAAGTCAAATCAGCGCTACAAAGAAGTCTCGCTTCCCATCGGTCAAATGGGCCATGCTGAAAAAAGTGTCAAAACCAGAAATGCAGGACAGGCCATGGAGAAATGGGGGCCTTGCTACACTGATGGGCGGGGGTGTAAATTGCCAACAGCCACTCAGGAGAAGTGTACAGTGAGTCCTGAAACATCTGAAAAACAGAGCTTAGAGAGCATAGGGCACTTCAACTCATGGGGGTATAAATTGGGAAAATTAAAAATCAGCAAGACACAAGCACCCCAAAGTTTAGGGCTACTCTGTTGACAAGGACCTCCACTTCATTCCACCTTCAATATCCCAGGAAAGAGAAACAAGGATAAAGAAGTGTGGTCCTTATATACAATGGAATATCACTCAGCCATGAAATCAATGTCACAAGGCTACTAGCAGCATGATGAGTGGATTTAGGTACGACGATTCTAAGTGAAATAAGTCACACAGAAAAGGACACTTCTCATAAGGTATCACTGATAGAGGGAATGTAAAAACCGTTACACTTGAACTGAATTACAAAACAGAACAGAGTCACACATGCAGAAAACACACTATGGCTGCTTAACGGGAAAGGTGAGGTGGGGTGATACATAAAACAAGGGTTTCAAATTAGCTCAGATACCGTTCCATAAACCCAATATGTAATAGACAAGACCTACTCCTTGCTCAGAGAACTGGACTCAACACGCCCTATTCACCGCACAAGAATATATCTGACTAGTAATAATCTTAAAACCTATGTATTGATATCTCTCTGTTAGTGTGTCAAGTGGGTGTAAAGCGGCATAAACACAGCAGTGAAAAGCACCTAAACCTCATTATAAAAATAAATTACTTTTAAAAACCCATGAAACAAAGACAGTGAAAGAGAGAGAAATTCTTACACAATGCGTTCAGGGGCTGTGATGCAACCTGGATTGACCATACCTAGACCCACAGCTGGATGAGACATAAGGGTGGACACTCTTGGGGCTGAGAGGTTTGGTGAGGTTGGGTGAGCAAACGCAGACCCTTTAAAGTAATACTGCGTGGTACCCATCGCATGGGTCCCAAATCTCCAGGTTCAAGGGCATCTTCCTACATCGAAAACATGCATGAGAAACCCAGAAGATGGTACACCGTGTGATGGGGAAAGGTTTCTATAACGCACCTCATTTCTCATCTCCTTGTGCCCGGGTTCGCCATTCAAGCCACTTTACTAGCAATCTCCCTACTTGGAGCATCAGCACCTTTAACCTCCTGTTTCGTACAGGTTGCAATTTGTCCTGAGGATGAACGGGAAGACGTGGAACCAATGAGAGACTAGCTCTTGGTGTTGGGACAGGCACAGGTCACTCTATTTTCCCATCAGGAAGAAGAATTAACCACAGGCTCAGCCAGCGCCCCGGAACAAGAACAGGGCCTGAAGCCATCCTGCGCTTTTGCGGCCAGCTCCCAAAAAAGCGAGTTGGAAAATGGAGGTTCAGGGCACTGCAATTCACAAACCTGCAGAGTTATAAATGATAACTCTCGTCCACAAATATATTGAGGGAAGGCAAAGAAGAGGATTTGAAATCAAGGCAGAATTGTACGAAACAGATTTCAGGAGGTAGATACGAATCGCCTTTAAAGCACATGAAAAGCAGCAAAACGTTGACAATGATGCCCTTGGCCAAAAAGGGCGTATGCGTTTTTTCCTGAATATAATCAGGAAAAAACGCATACGCCCTTTTTGGCCAACGAAACAACCTGGAAAGTCAAATCAGCGCTACAAAGAAGTCTCGCTTCCCATCGGTCAAATGGGCCATGCTGAAAAAAGTGTCAAAACCAGAAATGCAGGACAGGCCATGGAGAAATGGGGGCCTTGCTACACTGATGGGCGGGGGTGTAAATTGCCAACAGCCACTCAGGAGAAGTGTACAGTGAGTCCTGAAACATCTGAAAAACAGAGCTTAGAGAGCATAGGGCACTTCAACTCATGGGGGTATAAATTGGGAAAATTAAAAATCAGCAAGACACAAGCACCCCAAAGTTTAGGGCTACTCTGTTGACAAGGACCTCCACTTCATTCCACCTTCAATATCCCAGGAAAGAGAAAGAAGGATAAAGAAGTGTGGTCCTTATATACAATGGAATATCACTCAGCCATGAAATCAATGTCACAAGGCTACTAGCAGCATGATGAGTGGATTTAGGTACGACGATTCTAAGTGAAATAAGTCACACAGAAAAGGACACTTCTCATAAGGTATCACTGATAGAGGGAATGTAAAAACCGTTACACTTGAACTGAATTACAAAACAGAACAGAGTCACACATGCAGAAAACACACTATGGCTGCTTAACGGGAAAGGTGAGGTGGGGTGATACATAAAACAAGGGTTTCAAATTAGCTCAGATACCGTTCCATAAACCCAATATGTAATAGACAAGACCTACTCCTTGCTCAGAGAACTGGACTCAACACGCCCTATTCACCGCACAAGAATATATCTGACTAGTAATAATCTTAAAACCTATGTATTGATATCTCTCTGTTAGTGTGTCAAGTGGGTGTAAAGCGGCATAAACACAGCAGTGAAAAGCACCTAAACCTCATTA
The DNA here is from genome assembly GCF_965194805.1 of Balaenoptera borealis. Lineage (NCBI taxonomy): Eukaryota > Metazoa > Chordata > Mammalia > Artiodactyla > Balaenopteridae > Balaenoptera > Balaenoptera borealis. Next base: position 219,085 of record NW_028123906.1, on the reverse strand, counting down.
TAAAAATAAATTACTTTTAAAAACCCATGAAACAAAGACAGTGAAAGAGAGAGAAATTCTTACACAATGCGTTCAGGGGCTGTGATGCAACCTGGATTGACCATACCTAGACCCACAGCTGGATGAGACATAAGGGTGGACACTCTTGGGGCTGAGAGGTTTGGTGAGGTTGGGTGAGCAAACGCAGACCCTTTAAAGTAATACTGCGTGGTACCCATCGCATGGGTCCCAAATCTCCAGGTTCAAGGGCATCTTCCTACATCGAAAACATGCATGAGAAACCCAGAAGATCTTACACCGTGTGATGGGGAAAGGTTTCTAAAATGCACCTCATTTCTCATCTCCTTGTGCCCGGGTTCGCCATTCCAGCCGCTTTACTAGCAATCTCCCTACTTGGAGCATCAGCACCTTTAACCTCCTGTTCCGTACAGGTTGCAATTTGTCCTGAGGATGAACGGGAAGACGTGGAACCAATGAGAGACTAGCTCTTGGTGTTGGGAAAGACACAGGTCACTCTATTTTCCCATCAGGAAGAAGAATTAACCGCAGGCTCAGCCTGCCCCCCGGAACCAGAACAGGGCCTGAAGCGATCCTGTGCTTTTGCGGCCAGATCCGAAAAAAGCGAGTTGTAAAATGGAGGTTCAGGGCACTGCAATTCACAAACCTGCAGAGTTATAAATGATAACTCTCGTCCACAAATATATTGAGGGAAGGCAAAGAAGAGGATTTGAAATCAAGGCAGAATTGCAGGAAACAGATTTCAGGAGGTAGATTCGAATCGCCTTTAAAGCACATGAAAAGCGGGAAAATGTTGACAATGATGCCCATGGCCAAAAAGGGCATATGCGTTTTTTCGTGAATATATTCAGGAAAAAACGCATACGCCCTTTTTGGCCAACCAAGCAACCTGGAAAGGCAAATCAGAGCTACCAAAAAGTCTCGCTTCCCATTGGTCAAAAGGGCCATGCTGAAAAAAGTGTCAAAACCAGAAATGCAGGACAGGCCATGGAGAAATGGGAGCCTTGCTACACTGATGGGCGGGATGTAAATTGCCAACAGCCACTCTGGAGAAGTGTCCGGTGAGTCCTGAAACATCTGAAAAACACAGCTTAGAGAGCATAGGGCACTTCCACTCATGGGGGTATAAATTGGGAAAATTAAAAATCAGCAAGACACAAGCACCCCAAAGTTGAGGGCTGCTCTGTTGACAAGGACCTCCACTTCATTCCACCTTAAATATCCCAGGAAAGAGAAAAATGGATAAAGAAGTTGTGGTCCTTATGTACAAAGTAATATCACTCAGCCATGAAATCAATGTCATAAGGTTAGTACCAGCATGATGAGTGGATTTAGGTACGACGATTCTAAGTGAAATAAGTCACACAGAAAAGGACACTTCTCATATGGTATCACTTTTAGAGGGAATTTAAAAACCGTTACACTTGAACTGAATTACAAAACAGAACAGAGTCACACATACAGAAAACAGACTATGGCTGCTTAACGGGAAAGGTGAGGTGGGGTGATACATAAAACAAGGGTATCAAATTAGCTCAGATACCATTCCATAAACCCAATATGTAATAGACAAGACCTACTCCTTGCTCAGAGAACTGGACTCAACACGCCCTATTCACCGCACAAGAATATATCTGACTAGTAATAATCTTAAAAGCTATGTATTGATATCTGTCTGTTAGTGTGTCAAGTGGGTGTAAAGCGGCATAAACACAGCAGTGAAAAGCAGCTAAACCCCATTATAAAAATAAATTACTTTGAAAAACCCATGAAACAACGACAGTGAAAGAGATAGAAATTCATACACAATGAGTTCAGGGGCTGTGATGCAACCTGGATTGACCATATCTAGACCCACAGCTGGATGAGACATAAGGGTGGACACTCTTGGGGCCGAGAGATTTGGTGAGGTTGGGTGAGCAAACGCAGACTCTTTAAAGTAATACTGTGTGGTACCCATCGCATGGGTCCCAAATCTCCAGGTTCAAGGGCATCTTCCTACATCGAAAACATGCATGAGAAACCCAGAAGATGGTACACCGTGTGATGGGGAAAGGTTTCTAAAAGGCACCTCATTTCTCAACTCCTTGTGCCCGGGTTCGCTATTCCAGCCGCTTGACTAGCAATCTCCCTACTTGGAGCATCAGCACCTTTAACCTCCTGTTCCGTACAGGTTGCAATTTGTCCTGAGGATGAACGGGAAGACGTGGAACCAATGAGAGACTAGCTCTTGGTGTTGGGACAGGCACAGGTCACTCTATTTTCCCATCAGGAAGAAGAATTAACCACAGGCTCAGCCTGCCCCCCGGAACAAGAACAGGGCCTGAAGCCATCCTGCGCTTTTGCGGCCATCTCCCAAAAACGCGAGTTATAAAATGGAGGTTCAGGGCACAGCAATTCACAAACCTGCAGAGTTATAAATGATAACTCTCGTCCACAAATATATTGAGGGAAGGCAAAGAAGAGGATTTGAAATCAAGGCAGAATTGCAGGAAACAGATTTCAGGAGGTAGATTCCAATCGCCTTTAAAGCACATGAAAAGCGGCAAAACGTTGACAATGATGCCCTTGGCCAAAAAGGGCGTATGCGTTTTTTCCTGAATATATTCAGGAAAAAACGCATACGCCCTTTTTGGCCAACCAAGCAACCTGGAAAGGCAAATCAGCGCTACAAAGATGTCTCGCTTCCCATCGGTTAAAAAGGCCATGCTGAAAAAAGTGTCAAAACCAGAAATGCAGGACAGGCCATGGAGAAATGGGAGCCTTGCTACACTGATGGGCGGGATGTAAATTGCCAAAAGCCACTCCGGAGAAGTGTCCGGTGAGTCCTGAAACATCTGAAAAACACAGCTTAGAGAGCATAGGGCACTTCCACTCATGGGGGTATAAATTGGGAAAATTAAAAATCAGCAAGACACAAGCACCCCAAAGTTTAGGGCTGCTCTGTTGACCAGGACCTCCACTTCATTCCACCTTAAATATCCCAGGAAAGAGAAAAATGGATAAAGAAGTTGTGATCCTTATGTACAATGGAATATCACTCAGCCATGAAATCAATGTCGTAAGGTTAGTAGCAGCATGATGAGAGGATTTAGGTACGACGATTCTAAGTGAAATAAGTCACACAGAAAAGGACACTTCTCATAAGGTATCACTGATAGAGGGAATGTAAAAACCGTTACACTTGAACTGAATTACAAAACAGAACAGAGTCACACATGCAGAAAACACACTATGGCTGCTTAACGGGAAAGGTGAGGTGGGGTGATACATAAAACAAGGGTATCAAATTAGCTCAGATACCGTTCCATAAACCCAATATGTAATAGACAAGACCTACTCCTTGCTCAGAGAACTGGACTCAACACGCCCTATTCACCGCACAAGAATATATCTGACTAATAATAATCGTAAAACCTATGTATTGATATCTCTCTGTTATTGTGTCAAGTGGGTGTAAAGCGGCATAAACACAGCAGTGAAAAGCAGCTAAACCCCATTATAAAAATAAATTACTTTGAAACACCCATGAAACAAAGACAGTGAAAGAGAGAGTAATTCTTAAACAATGCGTTCAGGGGCTGTGATGCAACCTGGATTGACCATATCTAGACGCACAGCTGGATGAGACATAAGGGTGGACACTCTTGGGGCTGAGAGGTTTGGTGAGGTTGGGTGAGCAAACGCAGACCCTTTAAAGGAATACTGCGTGGTACCCATCGCATGGGTCCCAAATCTCCAGGTTCAAGGGCATCTTCCTACATCAAAAACATGCATGAGAAACCCAGAAGATGGTACACCGTGTGATGGGGAAAGGTTTCTAAAACGCACCTCATTTCTCATCTCCTTGTGCCCGGGTTCGCCATTCCAGCCGCTTTACTAGCAAGCTCCCTACTTGGAGCATCAGCACCTTTAACCTCCTGTTCCATACAGGTTGCAATTTGTCCTGAGGATAAACGGGAAGACGTGGAACCAACGAGAGACTAGCTCTTGGTGTTGGGACAGGCACAGGTCACTCTATTTTCCCATCAGAAAGAAGAATTAACCACAGGCTCAGCCTGCCCCCCGGAACCAGAACAGGGCCTGAAGCCATTCTGCGATTTTGCGGCCAGCTCCCATAAAAACGAGTTGTAAAATGGAGGTTCAGGGCACTGCAATTCACAAACCTGCAGAGTTATAAATGATAACTCTCGTCCACAAATATATTGAGGGAAGGCAAAGAAGAGGATTTGAAATCAAGGCAGAATTGCAGGAAACAGATTTCAGGAGGTAGATACGAATCGCCTTTAAAGCACATGAAAAGCGGCAAAACGTTGACAATGATGCCCTTGGCCAAAAAGGGCGTATGCGTTTTTTCCTGAATATATTCAGGAAAAAACGCATACGCCCTTTTTGGCCAACCAAGGAACCTGGAAAGGCAAATCAGCGATACAAAGAAGTCTCGCTTCCCATCGGTCAAAAGGGCCATGCTGAAAAAAGTGTCAAAACCAGAAATGCAGGACAGGCCATGGAGAAATGGGAGCCTTGCTACACTGATGGGCGGGATGTAAATTGCCAAGAGCCACTCCGGAGAAGTGTCCGGTGAGTCCTGAAACATCTGAAAAACACAGCTTAGAGAGCATAGGGCACTTCCACTCATGGGGGTATAAATTGGGAAAATGAAAAATCAGCAAGACACAAGCACCCCAAAGTTTAGGGCTGCTCTGTTGACAAGGACCTCCACTTCATTCCACCTTCAATATCCCAGGAAAGAGAAAAATGGATAAAGAAGTTGTGGTCCTTATGTACAATGGAATATCACTCTGCCATGAAATCAATGTCATAAGGCTAGTAGCAGCATGATGAGTGGATTTAGGTACGACGATTCTAAGTGAAATAAGTCACACAGAAAAGGACACTTCTCATAAGGTATCACTGATAGAGGGAATGTAAAAACCGTTACACTTGAACTGAATTACAAAACAGAACAGAGTCACACATGCAGAAAACACACTATGGCTGCTTAACGGGAAAGGTGAGGTGGGGTGATACATAAAACAAGGGTTTCAAATTAGCTCAGATACCGTTCCATAAACCCAATATGTAATAGACAAGACCTACTCCTTGCTCAGAGAACTGGACTCAACACGCCCTATTCACCGCACAAGAATATATCTGACTAGTAATAATCTTAAAACCTATGTATTGATATCTCTCTGTTAGTGTGTCAAGTGGGTGTAAAGCCGCATAAACACAGCAGTGAAAAGCAGCTAAACCCCATTATAAAAATAAATTACTTTGAAAAACCCATGAAACAAAGACAGTGAAAGAGATAGAAATTCTTACACAATGCGTACACGGGCTGTGATGCAACCTGGATTGACCATATCTAGACCCACAGCTGGATGAGACATAAGGGTGGACACTCTTGGGGCTGAGAGGTTTGGTGAGGTTGGGTGAGCAAACGCAGACCCTTTAAAGTAATACTGCATGGTACCCATCGCATGGGTCCCAAAACTCCAGGTTCAAGGGCATCTTCCTACATCGAAAACATGCATGAGAAACCCAGAAGATGGTACACCGTGTGATGGGGAAAGGTTTCTAAAACGTACCTCATTTCTCATCTCCTTGTGCCCGGGTTCGCTATTCCAGCCGCTTGACTAGCAATCTCCCTACTTGGAGCATCAGCACCTTTAACCTCCTGTTCCGTACAGGTTGCAATTTGTCCTGAGGATGAACGGGAAGACGTGGAACCAATGAGAGACTAGCTCTTGGTGTTGGGACAGGCACAGGTCACTCTATTTTCCCATCAGGAAGAAGAATTAACCACAGGCTCAGCCTGCCCCCCGGAACAAGAACAGGGCCTGAAGCCATCCTGCGCTTTTGCGGCCATCTCCCAAAAATGCGAGTTATAAAATGGAGGTTCAGGGCACTGCAATTCACAAACCTGCAGAGTTATAAATGATAACTCTCGTCCACAAATATATTGAGGGAAGGCAAAGAAGAGGATATGAAATCAAGGCAGAATTGCAGGAAACAGATTTCAGGAGGTAGATTCCAATCGCCTTTAAAGCACATGAAAAGCGGCAAAACGTTGACAATGATGCCCTTGGCCAAAAAGGGCGTATGCGTTTTTTCCTGAATATATTCAGGAAAAAACGCATACGCCCTTTTTGGCCAACCAAGCAACCTGGAAAGGCAAATCAGCGCTACAAAGATGTCTCGCTTCCCATCGGTTAAAAAGGCCATGCTGAAAAAAGTGTCAAAACCAGAAATGCGGGACAGGCCATGGAGAAATGGGAGCCTTGCTACACTGATGGGCGGGATGTAAATTGCCAACAGCCACTCTGGAGAAGCGTACGGTGAGTCCTGAAACATCTAAAAAACAAAGCTTAGAGAGCATACGGCACTTCCACTCATGGGGTTATAAATTGGGAAAATTAAAAATCAGCAAGACACAAGCACCCCAAAGTTTAGGGCTGCTCTGTTGACAAGGACCTCCACTTCATTCCACCTTCAATATCCCAGGAAAGAGAAAAATGGATAAAGAAGTTGTGGTCCTTATGTACAATGGAATATCACTCAGCCGTGAAATCAATGTCATAAGGCTAGTAGCAGCATGATGAGTGGATTTAGGTACGACGACTCTAAGTGAAATAAGTCACACAGAAAAGGACACTTCTCATAAGGTATCACTTATAGAGGGAATGTAAAAACCGTTACACTTGAACTGAATTACAAAACAGAACAGAGTCACACATGCAGAAAACACACTATGGCTGCTTAACGGGAAAGGTGAGGTGGGGTGATACATAAAACAAGGGTTTCAAATTAGCTCAGATACCGTTCCATAAACCCAATATGTAATAGACAAGACCTACTCCTTGCTCAGAGAACTGGACTCAACACGCCCTATTCACCGCACAAGAATATATCTGACTAGTAATAATCTTAAAACCTATGTATTGATATCTCTCTGTTACTGTGTCAAGTGGGTAAAAAGCGGCATAAAAACAGCAGTGAAAAGCAGCTAAACCCCATTATAAAAATAAATTACTTTGAAAAACCCATGAAACAAAGACAGTGAAAGAGAGAGAAATTCTTACACAATGCGTTCAGGGGCTGTGATGCAACCTGGATTGACCATATCTAGACCCACAGCTGGATGAGACATAAGGGTGGACACTGTTGCGGCTGAGAGGTTTGGTGAGGTTGGGTGAGCAAACGCAGACCCTTTAAAGTAATACTGCGTGGTATCCATCGCATGGGTCCCAAATCTCCAGGTTCAAGGGCATCTTCCTACATCGAAAACATGCATGAGATACCCATAAGATGGTACACCGTGTGATGGGGAAAGGTTTCTAAAACGCACCTCATTTCTCATCTGCTTGTGCCCGGGTTCGCCATTCCAGCCACTTTACTAGCAATCTCCCTCCTTGGAGCATCAGCACCTTTAACCTCCTGTTCCGTACAGGTTGCAATTTGTACTGAGGATGAACGGGAAGACGTGGAACCAATGAAAGACTAGCTCTTGGTGTTGGGACAGGCACAGGTCACTCTATTTTCCCATCAGGAAGAAGAATTAACCACAGGCTCAGCCTGCCCCCGGGAACCAGAACAGGGCCTGAAGCCATCCTGCGCTTTTGCGGGCAGCTCCCTAAAAAGCGAGTTGTAAATTGGAGGTTCAGGGCACTGCAATTCACAAACCTGCAGAGTTATAAATGATAACTCTCATCCACAAATATATTGAGGGAAGGCAAAGAAGAGGATTTGAAATCAAGGCAGAATTGCAGGAAACAGATTTCAGGAGGTAGATTCGAATCGCCTTTAAAGCACATGAAAAGCGGCAAAACGTTGACAATGATGCCCTTGGCCAAAAAGGGCGTATGCGTTTTTTCCTGAATATATTCAGGAAAAAACGCATACGCCCTTTTTGGCCAACCAAGCAACCTGGAAAGACAAATCAGCGCTACAAAGATGTCTCGCTTCCCATCGGTCAAAAGGGCCATGCTGAAAAAAGTGTCAAAACCAGAAATGCAGGACAGGCCATGGAGAAATGGGAGCCTTGCTACACTGATGGGCGGGATGTAAATTGTCAACAGCCACTCTGGAGAAGTGTACGGTGAGTCCTGAAACGTCTAAAAAGCAAAGCTTAGAGAGCATAGGGCACTTCCACTCATGGGGGTATAAATTGGGAAAATTAAAAATCAGCAAGACACAAGCGCCCCAAAGTTTAGGGCTGCGCTGTTGACAAGGACCTCCACTTCATTCCACCTTCAATATCCCAGGAAAGAGAAAAATGGATAAAGAAGTTGTGGTCCTTATGTACAATGGAATATCACTCAGCCATGAAATCAATGTCATAAGGCTAGTAGCAGCATGATGAGTGGATTTAGGTACAACGATTCTAAGTGAAATAAGTCACACAGAAAAGGACACTTCTCAAAAGGTATCACTGATAGAGGGAATGTAAAAACCGTTACACTTGAAGTGAATCAGAAAACAGAACAGAGTCACACATGTAGAAAACACACTATGGCTGCTTCACGGGAAAGGTGAGGTGGGGTGATACATAAAACAAGGGTTTCAAATTAGCTCAGATACCGTTCCATAAACCCAATATGTAATAGACAAGACCTACTCCTTGCTCAGAGAACTGGACTCAACACGCCCTATTCACCGCACAAGAATATATCTGACTAGTAATAATCTTAAAACCTATGTATTGATATCTCTCTGTTAGTGTGTCAAGTGGGTAAAAAGCGGCATAAACTCAGCAGTGAAAAGCAGCTAAACCCCATTATAAAAATAAATTACTTTGAAAAACCCATGAAACAAAGACAGTGAAAGAGAGAGAAATTCTTACACAATGCGTTCAGGGGCTGTGATGCAACCTGGATTGACCATATCTAGACCCACAGCTGGATGAGACCTAAGGGTGGACACTGTTGCGGCTGAGAGGTTTGGTGAGGTTGGGTGAGCAAACGCAGACCCTTTAAATAATACTGCGTGGTACCCATCGCATGGGTCCCAAATCTCCAGGTTCAAGGGTATCTTCCTACATCGAAAACATGCATGAGATACCCAGAAGATGGTACACCGTGTGATGGGGAAAGGTTTCTAAAACGCACCTCATTTCTCATCTGCTTGTGCCCGGGTTCGCCATTCCAGCCACTTTACTAGCAATCTCCCTACTTGGAGCATCAGCACCTTTAACCTCCTGTTCCGTACAGGTTGCAATTTGTACTGAGGATGAACGGGAAGACGTGGAACCAATGAAAGACTAGCTCTTGGTGTTGGGACAGGCACAGGTCACTCTATTTTCCCATCAGGAAGAAGAATTAACCACAGGCTCAGCCTGCCCCCCGGAACCAGAACAGGGCCTGAAGCCATCCTGCGCTTTTGCGGCCAGCTCCCTAAAAAGCGAGTTGTAAAATGGAGGTTCAGGGCACTGCAGTTCACAAACCTGCAGAGTTATAAATGATAACTCTCATCCACAAATATATTGAGGGAAGGCAAAGAAGAGGATTTGAAATCAAGGCAGAATTGCAGGAAACAGATTTCAGGAGGTAGATTCGAATCGCCTTTAAAGCACATGAAAAGCGGCAAAACGTTGACAATGATGCCCTTGGCCAAAAAGGGCGTATGCGTTTTTTCCTGAATATATTCAGGAAAAAACGCATACGCCCTTTTTGGCCAACCAGGCAACCTGGAAAGGCAAATCAGCGCTACAAAGATGTCTCGCTTCCCATCGGTCAAAAGGGCCATGCTGAAAAAAGTGTCAACACCAGAAATGCAGGACAGGCCATGGAGAAATGGGAGCCTTGCTACACTGATGGGCGGGATGTAAATTGTCAACAGCCACTCTGGAGAAGTGTACGGTGAGTCCTGAAAGGTCTAAAAAGCAAAGCTTAGAGAGCATAGGGCACTTCCACTCCTAGGGGTATAAATTGGGAAAATTAAAAATCAGCAAGACACAAGCACCCCAAAGTTTAGGGCTGCTCTGTTGACAAGGACCTCCACTTCATTCCACCTTCAATATCCCAGGAAAGAGAAAAATGGATAAAGAAGTTGTGGTCCTTATGTACAATGGAATATCACTCAGCCGTGAAATCAATGTCATAAGGCTAGGAGCAGCATGATGAGTGGATTTAGGTACGACGGCTCTAAGTGAAATAAGTCACACAGAAAAGGACACTTCTCATAAGGTATCACTTATAGAGGGAATGTAAAAACCGTTACACTTGAACTGAATTACAAAACAGAACAGAGTCACACATGCAGAAAACACACTATGGCTGCTTAACGGGAAAGGTGAGGTGGGGTGATACATAAAACAAGGGTTTCAAATTAGCTCAGATACCGTTCCATAAACCCAATATGTAATAGACAAGACCTACTCCTTGCTCAGAGAACTGGACTCAACACGCCCTATTCACCGCACAAAAATATATCTGACTAGTAATAATCTTAAAACCTGTGTATTGATATCTCTCTGTTAGTGTGTCAAGTGGGTAAAAAGCGGCATAAACACAGCAGTGAAAAGCAGCTAAACCCCATTATAAAAATAAATTACTTTGAAAAACCCATGAAACAAAGACAGTGAAAGAGAGAGAAATTCTTACACAATGCGTTCAGGGGCTGTGATGCAACCTGGATTGACCATATCTAGACCCACAGCTGGATGAGACCTAAGGGTGGACACTGTTGCGGCTGAGAGGTTTGGTGAGGTTGGGTGAGCAAACGCAGACCCTTTAAATAATACTGCGTGGTACCCATCGCATGGGTCCCAAATCTCCAGGTTCAAGGGTATCTTCCTACATCGAAAACATGCATGAGATACCCAGAAGATGGTACACCGTGTGATGGGGAAAGGTTTCTAAAACGCACCTCATTTCTCATCTGCTTGTGCCCGGGTTCGCCATTCCAGCCACTTTACTAGCAATCTCCCTCCTTGGAGCATCAGCACCTTTAACCTCCTGTTCCGTACAGGTTGCAATTTGTACTGAGGATGAACGGGAAGACGTGGAACCAATGAAAGACTAGCTCTTGGTGTTGGGACAGGCACAGGTCACTCTATTTTCCCATCAGGAAGAAGAATTAACCACAGGCTCAGCCTGTCCCCCGGAACCAGAACAGGGCCTGAAGCCATCCTGCGCTTTTGCGGCCAGCTCCCTAAAAAGCGAGTTGTAAAATGGAGGTTCAGGGCACTGCAGTTCACAAACCTGCAGAGTTATAAATGATAACTCTCATCCACAAATATATTGAGGGAAGGCAAAGAAGAGGATTTCAAATCAAGGCAGAATTGCAGGAAACAGAATTCAGGAGGTAGATTCGAATCGCCTTTAAAGCACATGAAAAGCGGCAAAACGTTGACAATGATGCCCTTGGCCAAAAAGGGCGTATGCGTTTTTTCCTGAATATATTCAGGAAAAAACGCATACGCCCTTTTTGGCCAACCAAGCAACCTGGAAAGGCAAATCAGCGCTACAAAGATGTCTCGCTTCCCATCGGTCAAAAGGGCCATGCTGAAAAAAGTGTCAACACCAGAAATGCAGGACAGGCCATGGAGAAATGGGAGCCTTGCTACACTGATGGGCGGGATGTAAATTGTCAACAGCCACTCTGGAGAAGTGTACGGTGAGTCCTGAAAGGTCTAAAAAGCAAAGCTTAGAGAGCATAGGGCACTTCCACTCATGGGGGTATAAATTGGGAAAATGAAAAATCAGCAAGACACAAGCACCCCAAAGTTTAGGGCTGCTCTGTTGACAAGGACCTCCACTTCATTCCACCTTCAATATCCCAGGAAAGAGAAAAATGGATAAAGAAGTTGTGGTCCTTATGTACAATGGAATATCACTCAGCCGTGAAATCAATGTCATAAGGCTAGGAGCAGCATGATGAGTGGATTTAGGTACGACGACTCTAAGTGAAATAAGTCACACAGAAAAGAACACTTCTCATAAGGTATCACTTATAGAGGGAATGTAAAAACCGTTACACTTGAACTGAATTACAAAACAGAACAGAGTCACACATGCAGAAAACACACTATGGCTGCTTAACGGGAAAGGTGAGGTGGGGTGATACATAAAACAAGGGTTTCAAATTAGCTCAGATACCGTTCCATAAACCCAATATGTAATAGACAAGACCTACTCCTTGCTCAGAGAACTGGACTCAACACGCCCTATTCACCGCACAAGAATATATCTGACTAGTAATAATCTTAAAACCTATGTATTGATATCTCTCTGTTAGTGTGTCAAGTGGGTAAAAAGCGGCATAAACACAGCAGTGAAAAGCAGCTAAACCCCATTATAAAAATAAATTACTTTGAAAAACCCATGAAACAAAGACAGTGAAAGAGAGAGAAATTCTTACACAATGCGTTCAGGGGCTGTGATGCAACCTGGATTGACCATATCTAGACCCACAGCTGGATGAGACATAAGGGTGGACACTCTTGGGGCTGAGAGGTTTGGTGAGGTTGGGTGAGCAAACGCAGACCCTTTAAAGTAATACTGCGTGGTACCCATCGCATGGGTCCCAAATCTCCAGGTTCAAGGGCATCTTCCTACATCGAAAACATGCATGAGATACCCAGAAGATGGTACACCGTGTGATGGGGAAAGGTTTCTAAAACGCACCTCATTTCTCATCTGCTTGTGCCCGGGTTCGCCATTCCAGCCACTTTACTAGCAATCTCCCTCCTTGGAGCATCAGCACCTTTAACCTCCTGTTCCGTACAGGTTGCAATTTGTACTGAGGATGAACGGGAAGACGTGGAACCAATGAAAGACCAGCTCTTGGTGTTGGGACAGGCACAGGTCACTCTATTTTCCCATCAGGAAGAAGAATTAACCACAGGCTCAGCCTGCCCCCCGGAACCAGAACCGGGCCTGAAGCCATCCTGCGCTTTTGCAGCCAGCTCCCTAAAAAGCGAGTTGTAAAATGGAGGTTCAGGGCACTGCAATTCACAAACCTGCAGAGTTATAAATGATAACTCTCATCCACAAATATATTGAGGGAAGGCAAAGAAGAGGATTTGAAATCAAGGCAGAATTGCAGGAAACAGATTTCAGGAGGTAGATTCGAATCGCCTTTAAAGCACATGAAAAGCGGCAAAACGTTGACAATGATGCCCTTGGCCAAAAAGGGCGTATGCGTTTTTTCCTGAATATATTCAGGAAAAAACGCATACGCCCTTTTTGGCCAACCAAGCAACCTGGAAAGGCAAATCAGCGCTACAAAGATGTCTCGCTTCCCATCGGTCAAAAGGGCCATGCTGAAAAAAGTGTCAAAACCAGAAATGCAGGACAGGCCATGGAGAAATGGGAGCCTTGCTACACTGATGGGCGGGATGTAAATTGTCAACAGCCACTCTGGAGAAGTGTACGGTGAGTCCTGAAACGTCTAAAAAGCAAAGCTTAGAGAGCATAGGGCACTTCCACTCATGGGGGTATAAATTGGGAAAATTAAAAATCAGCAAGACACAAGCACCCCAAAGTTTAGGGCTGCTCTGTTGACAAGGACCTCCACTTCATTCCACCTTAAATATCCCAGGAAAGAGAAAAATGGATAAAGAAGTTGTGGTCCTTATGTACAATGGAATATCACTCAGCCATGAAATCAATGTCATAAGGCTAGTAGCAGCATGATGAGTGGATTTAGGTACAACGATTCTAAGTGAAATAAGTCACACAGAAAAGGACACTTCTCAAAAGGTATCACTGATAGAGGGAATGTAAAAACCGTTACACTTGAACTGAATTACAAAACAGAACAGAGTCACACATGCAGAAAACACACTATGGCTGCTTAACGGGAAAGGTGAGGTGGGGTGATACATAAAACAAGGGTTTCAAATTAGCTCAGATACCGTTCCATAAAACCAATATGTAATAGACAAGACCTACTCCTTGCTCAGAGAACTGGACTCAACACGCCCTATTCACCGCACAAGAATATATCTGACTAGTAATAATCTTAAAACCTATGTATTGATATCTCTCTGTTAGTGTGTCAAGTGGGTGTAAAGCGGCATAAACACAGCAGTGAAAAGCAGCTAAACCCCATTATAAAAATAAATTACTTTGAAAAACCCATGAAACAAAGACAGTGAAAGAGATAGAAATTCTTACACAATGCGTTCACGAGCTGTGATGCAACCTGGATTGACCATATCTAGACCCACAGCTGGATGAGACATAAGGGTGGACACTGTTGCGGCTGAGAGGTTTGGTGAGGTTGGGTGAGCAAACGCAGACCCTTTAAAGTAATACTGCATGTTGCCCATCGCATGGGTCCCAAATCTCCAGGTTCAAGGGCATCTTCCTACATCGAAAACATGCATGAGAATCCCAGAAGATGGTACACTGTGTGATGTGGAAAGGTTTCTAAAACGCACCTCATTTCTCATCTCCTTGTGCCCGGGTTCGCTATTCCAGCCGCTTTACTAGCAATCTCCCTACTTGGAGCATCAGCACCTTTAACCTCCTGTTCCGTACAGGTTGCAATTTGTCCTGAGGATGAACGGGAAGACGTGGAACCAATGAGAGACTAGCTCTTGGTGTTGGGACAGGCACAGGTCACTCTATTTTCCCATCAGGAAGAAGAATTAACCACAGGCTCAGCCTGCCCCCCGGAACCAGAACAGGGCCTGAAGCCATCCTGCGCTTTTGCGGCCAGCTCCCAAAAAAGCGAGTTGTAAAATGGAGGTTCAGGGCACTGCAATTCACAAACCTGCAGAGTTATAAATGATAACTCTCGTCCACAAATATATTGACGGAAGGCAAAGAAGAGGATTTGAAATCAAGGCAGAATTGCAGGAAACAGATTTCAGGAGGTAGATTCGAGTCGCCTTTAAAGCACATGAAAAGTGGCAAAACGTTGACAATGATGCCCTTGGCCAAAAAGGGCGTATGCGTTTTTTCCTGAATGTATTCAGGAAAAAACGCATACGCCCTTTTTGGCCAACCAAGCAACCTGGAAAGGCAAATCAGCGCTACAAAGATTTCTCGCTTCCCATCGGTTAAAAAGGCCATGCTGAAAAAAATGTCAAAACCAGAAATGCAGGACAGGCCATGGAGAAATGGGAGCCTTCCTACACTGATGGGCGGGATGTAAATTGCCAACAGCCACTCTGGAGAAGCGTACGGTGAGTCCTGAAACATCTAAAAAACAAAGCTT
The DNA here is from genome assembly GCF_965194805.1 of Balaenoptera borealis. Lineage (NCBI taxonomy): Eukaryota > Metazoa > Chordata > Mammalia > Artiodactyla > Balaenopteridae > Balaenoptera > Balaenoptera borealis. The sequence continues at coordinate 203,896 of NW_028123906.1, read as the reverse complement.
AGAGAGCATAGGGCACTTCCACTCATGGGGTTATAAACTGGGAAAATTAAAAATCAGCAAGACACAAGCACCCCAAAGTTTAGGGCTGCTCTGTTGACAAGGACCTCCACTTCATTCCACCTTCAATATCCCAGGAAAGAGAAAAATGGATAAAGAAGTTGTGGTCCTTATGTACAATGGAATATCACTCAGCCGTGAAATCAATGTCATAAGGCTAGTAGCAGCATGATGAGTGGATTTAGGTATGACGACTCTAAGTGAAATAAGTCACACAGAAAAGGACACTTCTCATAAGGTATCACTTATAGAGGGAATGTAAAAACCGTTACACTTGAACTGAATTACAAAACAGAACAGAGTCACACATGCAGAAAACACACTATGGCTGCTTAACGGGAAAGGTGAGGTGGGGTGATACATAAAACAAGGGTTTCAAATTAGCTCAGATACCGTTCCATAAACCCAATATGTAATAGACAACACCTACTCCTTGCTCAGAGAACTGGACTCAACACGCCCTATTCACCGCACAAGAATATATCTGACAAGTAATAATCTTAAAACCTATATATTGATATCTCTCTGTTAGTGTGTCAAGTGGGTAAAAAGCGGCATAAACACAGCAGTGAAAAGCAGCTAAACCCCATTATAAAAATAAATTACTTTGAAAAACCCATGAAACAAAGACAGTGAAAGAGAGCGAAATTCTTACACAATGCGTTCAGGGGCTGTGATGCCACCTGTATTGACCATATCCAGACCCACAGCTGGATGAGACCTAAGGGTGGACACTGTTGCGGCTGAGAGGTTTGGTGAGGTTGGGTGAGCAAACGCAGACCCTTTAAAGTAATACTGCGTGGTACCCATCGCATGGGTCCCAAATCTCCAGGTTCAAGGGCATCTTCCTACATCGAAAACATGCATGAGAAACCCAGAAGATGGTACTTCGTGTGATGTGGAAAGGTTTCTAAAACGCACCTCATTTCTCATCTCCTTGTGCCCGGGTTCGCTATTCCAGCCGCTTTACTAGCAATCTCCCTACTTGGAGCATCAGCACCTTTAACCTCCTGTTCCGTACAGGTTGCAATTTGTCCTGAGGATGAACGGGAAGACGTGGAACCAATGAGAGACTAGCTCTTGGTGTTGGGACAGGCACAGGTCACTCTATTTTCCCATCAGGAAGAAGAATTAACCACAGGCTCAGCCTGCCCCCCGGAACCAGAACAGGGCCTGAAGCCATCCTGCACTTTTGCGGCCAGCTCCCTAAAAAGCGAGTTGTAAAATGGAGGTTCAGGGCACTGCAATTCACAAACCTGCAGAGTTATAAATGATAACTCTCATCCACAAATATATTGAGGGAAGGCAAAGAAGAGGATTTGAAATCAAGGCAGAATTGCAGGAAACAGATTTCAGGAGGTAGATTCGAATCGCCTTTAAAGCACATGAAAAGCGGCAAAACGTTGACAATGATGCCCTTGGCCAAAAAGGGCGTATGCGTTTTTTCCTGAATATATTCAGGAAAAAACGCATACGCCCTTTTTGGCCAACCAAGCAACCTGGAAAGGCAAATCAGCGCTACAAAGATGTCTCGCTTCCCATCGGTCAAAAGGGCCATGCTGAAAAAAGTGTCAACACCAGAAATGCAGGACAGGCCATGGAGAAATGGGAGCCTTGCTACACTGATGGGCGGGATGTAAATTGTCAACAGCCACTCTGGAGAAGTGTACGGTGAGTCCTGAAACGTCTAAAAAGCAAAGCTTAGAGAGCATAGGGCACTTCCACTCATGGGGGTATAAATTGGGAAAATGAAAAATCAGCAAGACACAAGCACCCCAAAGTTTAGGGCTGCTCTGTTGACAAGGACCTCCACTTCATTCCACCTTCAATATCCCAGGAAAGAGAAAAATGGATAAAGAAGTTGTGGTCCTTATGTACAATGGAATATCACTCAGCCATGAAATCAATGTCATAAGGCTAGTAGCAGCATGATGAGTGGATTTAGGTACGACGATTCTAAGTGAAATAAGTCACACAGAAAAGGACACTTCTCATAAGGTATCACTGATAGAGGGAATGTAAAAACCGTTACACTTGAACTGAATTACAAAACAGAACAGAGTCACACATGCAGAAAACACACTATGGCTGCTTAACGGGAAAGGTGAGGTGGGGTGATACATAAAACAAGGGTTTCAAATTAGCTCAGATACCGTTCCATAAAACCAATATGTAATAGACAAGACCTACTCCTTGCTCAGAGAACTGGACTCAACACGCCCTATTCACCGCACAAGAATATATCTGACTAGTAATAATCTTAAAACCTATGTATTGATATCTCTCTGTTAGTGTGTCAAGTGGGTGTAAAGCGGCATAAACACAGCAGTGAAAAGCAGCTAAACCCCATTATAAAAATAAATTACTTTGAAAAACCCATGAAACAAAGACAGTGAAAGAGATAGAAATTCCTACACAATGCGTTCACGGGCTGTGATGCAACCTGGATTGACCATATCTAGACCCACAGCTGGATGAGACATAAGGGTGGACACTCTTGGGGCTGAGAGGTTTGGTGAGGTTGGGTGAGCAAACGCAGACCCTTTAAAGTAATACTGCATGGTAACCATCGCATGGGTCGCAAATCGCCAGGTTCAAGGGCATCTTCCTACATCGAAAACATGCATGAGAAACCCAGAAGATGGTACACCGTGTGATGTGGAAAGGTTTCTAAAACGCACCTCATTTCTCATCTCCTTGTGCCCGGGTTCGCTATTCCAGCCGCTTTACTAGCAATCTCCCTACTTGGAGCATCAGCACCTTTAACCTCCTGTTCCGTACAGGTTGCAATTTGTCCTGAGGATGAACGGGAAGACGTGGAACCAATGACAGACTAGCTCTTGGTGTTGGGACAGGCACAGGTCACTCTATTTTCCCATCAGGAAGAAGAATTAACCACAGGCTCAGCCTGCCCCCCGGAACAAGAACAGGGCCTGAAGCCATCCTGCGCTTTTGCGGCCATCTCCCAAAAACGCGTGTTGTAAAATGGAGGTTCAGGGCACTGCAATTCACAAACCTGCAGAGTTATAAATGATAACTCTCGTCCACAAATATATTGAGGGAAGGCAAAGAAGAGGATTTGAAATCAAGGCAGAATTGCAGGAAACAGATTTCAGGAGGTAGATTCGAATTGCCTTTAAAGCACATGAAAACCGGCAAAACGTTGACAATGATGCCCTTGGCCAAAAAGGGCGTATGCGTTTTTTCCTGAATATATTCAGGAAAAAACGCATACGCCCTTTTTGGCCAACCAAGCAACCTGGAAAGGCAAATCAGCGCTACAAAGAAGTCTCGCTTCCCATCGGTTAAAAAGGCCATGCTGAAAAAAGTGTCAAAACCAGAAATGCAGGACAGGCCATGGAGAAATGGGAGCCTTGCTACACTGATGGGCGGGATGTAAATTGCCAACAGCCACTCTGGAGAAGAGTACGGTGTGTCCTGAAACATCTAAAAAACACAGCTTAGAGAGCATAGGGCACTTCCACTCATGGGGGTATAAATTGGGAAAATTAAAAATCAGCAAGACACAAGCACCCCAAAGTTTAGGACTGCTCTGTTGACAAGGACCTCCACTTCATTCCACCTTCAATATCCCAGGAAAGAGAAAAATGGATAAAGAAGTTGTGGTCCTTATGTACAATGGAATATCACTCAGCCATGAAATCAATGTCATAAGGCTAGTAGCAGCATGATGAGTGGATTTAGGTACGACGATTCTAAGTGAAATAAGGCACACAGAAAAGGACACTTCTAATAAGGTATCACTGATAGAGGGAATGTAAAAACCGTTACACTTGAACTGAATTACAAAACAGAACAGAGTCACACATGCAGAAAACACACTATGGCTGCTTAACGGGAAAGGTGAGGTGGGGTGATACATAAAACAAGGGTTTCAAATTAGCTCAGATACCGTTCCATAAAACCAATATGTAATAGACAAGACCTACTCCTTGCTCAGAGAACTGGACTCAACACGCCCTATTCACCGCACAAGAATATATCTGACTAGTAATAATCTTAAAACCTATGTATTGATATCTCTCTGTTAGTGTGTCAAGTGGGTGAAAAGCGGCATAAACACAGCAGTGAAAAGCAGCTAAACCCATTTATAAAAATAAATTACTTTGAAAAACCCATGAAACAAAGACAGTGAAAGAGATAGAAATTCTTACACAATGCGTTCACGGGCTGTGATGCAACCTGGATTGACCATATCTAGACCCACAGCTGGATGAGACATAAGGGTGGACACTCTTGGGGCTGAGAGGTTTGGTGAGGTTGGGTGAGCAAACGCAAACCCTTTAAAGTAATACTGCGTGGTACCCATCGCATGGGTCCCAAATCTCCAGGTTCAAGGGCATCTTCCTACATCGAAAACATGCATGAGAAACCCAGAAGATGGTACACCGTGTGATGGGGAAAGGTTTCTAAAACGCACCTCATTTCTCATCTCTTTGTGCTCGGGTTCGCCATTCCAGCCACTTTACTAGCAATCTCCCTCCTTGGAGCATCATCACGTTTAACCTCCTGTTCCGTACAGGTTGATATTTGTCCTGAGGATGAACGGGAAGACGTGGAACCAATGAGAGACTAGCTCTTGGTGTTGGGACAGGCACAGGTCACTCTATTTTCCCATCAGGAAGAAGAATTAACCACAGGCTCAGCCTGCCCCCCGGAACAAGAACAGGGCCTGAAGCCATCCTGCGCTTTTGCGGCCAGCTCCCAAAAACGCGAGTTGTAAAATGGAGGTTCAGGGCACTGCAATTCACAAACCTGCAGAGTTATAAATGATAACTCTCGTCCACAAATATATTGAGGGAAGGCAAAGAAGAGGATTTGAAATCAAGGCAGAATTGCAGGAAACAGATTTCAGGAGGTAGATTCGAATCGCCTTTAAAGCACATGAAAAGCGGCAAAACGTTGACAATGATGCCCTTGGCCAAAAAGGGCGTATGCGTTTTTTCCTGAATATATTCAGGAAAAAACGCATACGCCCTTTTTGGCCAACCAAGCAACCTGGAAAGGCAAATCAGCGCTACAAAGATGTCTCGCTTCCCATCGGTTAAAAAGGCCATGCTGAAAAAAGTGTCAAAACCAGAAATGCAGGACAGGCCATGGAGAAATGGGAGCCTTGCTACACTGATGGGCGGGATGTAAATTGCCAACAGCCACTCTGGAGAAGCGTACGGTGAGTCGTGAAACATCTAAAAAACAAAGCTTAGAGAGCATAGGGCACTTCCACTCATGGGGGTATAAATTGGGAAAATTAAAAATCAGCAAGACACAAGCACCCCAAAGTTTAGGGCTGCTCTGTTGACAAGGACCTCCACTTCATTCCACCTTCAATATCCCAGGAAAGAGAAAAATGGATAAAGAAGTTGTGGTCCTTATGTACAATGGAATATCACTCAGCCGTGAAATCAATGTCATAAGGCTAGTAGCAGCATGATGAGTGGATTTAGGTACGACGAATCTAAGTGAAATAAGTCACACAGAAAAGGACACTTCTCATAAGGTATCACTTATAGAGGGAATGTAAAAACCGTTACACTTGAACTGAATTACAAAACAGAACAGAGTCACACATGCAGAAAACACACTATGGCTGCTTAACGGGAAAGGTGAGGTGGGGTGATACATAAAACAAGGGTTTCAAATTAGCTCAGATACCGTTCCATAAACCCAATATGTAATAGACAAGACCTACTCCTTGCTCAGAGAACTGGACTCAACACGCCCTATTCACCGCACAAGAATATATCTGACTAGTCATAATCTTAAAACCTATGTATTGATATCTCTCTGTTAGTGTGTCAAGTGGGTAAAAAGCGGCATAAACACAGCAGTGAAAAGCAGCTAAACCCCATTATAAAAATAAATTACTTTGAAAAACCCATGAAAGAAAGACAGTGAAAGAGAGAGAAATTCTTACACAATGCGTTCAGGGGCTGTGATGCAACCTGGATTGACCATATCTAGACCCACAGCTGGATGAGACATAAGGGTGGACACTGTTGCGGCTGAGAGGTTTGGTGAGGTTGGGTGAGCAAACGCAGACCCTTTAAAGTAATACTGCGTGGTACCCATCGCATGGGTCCCAAATCTCCAGGTTCAAGGGCATCTTCCTACATCGAAAACATGCATGAGATACCCAGAAGATGGTACACTGTGTGATGTGGAAAGGTTTCTAAAACGCACCTCATTTCTCATCTGCTTGTGCCCGGGTTTGCCATTCCAGCCACTTTACTAGCAATCTCCCTCCTTGGAGCATCAGCACCTTTAACCTCCTGTTCCGTACAGGTTGCAATTTGTACTGAGGATGAACGGGAAGACGTGGAACCAATGAAAGACTAGCTCTTGGTGTTGGGACAGGCACAGGTCACTCTATTTTCCCATCAGGAAGAAGAATTAACCACAGGCTCAGCCTGCCCCCCGGAACCAGAACAGGGCCTGAAGCCATCCTGCGCTTTTGCGGCCAGCTCCCTAAAAAGCGAGTTGTAAATTGGAGGTTCAGGGCACTGCAATTCACAAACCTGCAGAGTTATAAATGATAACTCTCATCCACAAATATATTGAGGGAAGGCAAAGAAGAGGATTTGAAATCAAGGCAGAATTGCAGGAAACAGATTTCAGGAGGTAGATTCGAATCGCCTTTAAAGCACATGAAAAGCGGCAAAACGTTGACAATGATGCCCTTGGCCAAAAAGGGCGTATGCGTTTTTTCCTGAATATATTCAGGAAAAAACGCATACGCCCTTTTTGGCCAACCAAGCAACCTGGAAAGGCAAATCAGCGCTACAAAGATGTCTCGCTTCCCATCGGTCAAAAGGGCCATGCTGAAAAAAGTGTCAACACCAGAAATGCAGGACAGGCCATGGAGAAATGGGAGCCTTGCTACACTGATGGGCGGGATGTAAATTGTCAACAGCCACTCTGGAGAAGTGTACGGTGAGTCCTGAAACGTCTAAAAAGCAAAGCTTAGAGAGCATAGGGCACTTCCACTCATGGGGGTATAAATTGGGAAAATTAAAAATCAGCAAGACACAAGCACCCAAAAGTTTAGGGCTGCTCTGTTGACAAGGACCTCCACTTTATTCCACCTTAAATATCCCAGGAAAGAGAAAAATGGATAAAGAAGTTGTGGTCCTTATGTACAATGGAATATCACTCAGCCGTGAAATCAATGTCATAAGGCTAGTAGCAGCATGATGAGTGGATTTAGGTACGACGATTCTAAGTGAAATAAGTCACACAGAAAAGGACACTTCTCATAAGGTATCACTTATAGAGGGAATGTAAAAACCGTTAAACTTGAACTGAATTACAAAACAGAACAGAGTCACACATGCAGAAAACACACTATGGCTGCTTAACGGGAAAGGTGAGGTGGGGTGATACATAAAACAAGGGTTTCAAATTAGCTCAGATACCGTTCCATAAACCCAATATGTAATAGACAAGACCTACTCCTTGCTCAGAGAACTGGACTCAACACGCCCTATTCACCGCACAAGAATATATCTGACTAGTAATAATCTTAAAACCTATGTATTGATATCTCTCTGTTAGTGTGTCAAGTGGGTAAAAAGCGGCATAAACACAACAGTGAAAAGCAGCTAAACCCCATTATAAAAATAAATTACTTTGAAAAACCCATGAAACAAAGACAGTGAAAGAGAGAGAAATTCTTACACAATGCGTTCAGGGGCTGTGATGCAACCTGGATTGACCATATCTAGACCCACAGCTGGATGAGTCATAAGGGTGGACACTCTTGGGGCTGAGAGGTTTGGTGAGGTTGGGTGAGCAAACGCAGACCCTTTAAAGTAATACTGCGTGGTACCCATCGCATGGGTCCCAAATCTCCAGGTTCAAGGGCATCTTCCTACATCGAAAACATGCATGAGAAACCCAGAAGATGGTACACCGTGTGATGGGGAAAGGTTTCTAAAACGCACCTCATTTCTCATCTGCTTGTGCTCGGGTTCGCGATTGCAGCCACTTTACTAGCAATCTCCCTCCTTGGAGCATCACCACGTTTAACCTCCTGTTCCGTACAGGTTGATATTTGTCCTGAGGATGAACGGGAAGTCGTGGAACCAATGAGAGACTAGCTCTTGGTGTTGGGACAGGCACAGGTCACTCTATTTTCCCATCAGGAAGAAGAATTAACCACAGGCTCAGCCTGCCCCCCGGAACAAGAACAGGGCCTGAAGCCATCCTGCGCTTTTGCGGGCATCTCCCAAAAACGCGAGTTGTAAAATGGAGGTTCAGGGCACTGCAATTCACAAACCTGCAGAGTTATAAATGATAACTCTCGTCCACAAATATATTGAGGGAAGGCAAAGAAGAGGATTTGAAATCAAGGCAGAATTGCAGGAAACAGATTTCAGGAGGTAGATTCGAATCGCCTTTAAAGCACATGAAAAGCGGCAAAACGTTGACAATGATGCCCTTGGCCAAAAAGGGCGTATGCGTTTTTTCCTGAATATATTCAGGAAAAAACGCATACGCCCTTTTTGGCCAACCAAGCAACCTGGAAAGGCAAATCAGCGCTACAAAGAAGTCTCGCTTCCCATCGGTCAAAAGGGCCATGCTGAAAAAAGTGTCAAAACCAGAAATGCAGGACAGGCCATGGAGAAATGGGAGCCTTGCTACACTGATGGGCGGGATGTAAATTGCCAAGAGCCACTCTGGAGAAGTGTCTGGTGAGTCCTGAAACATCTGAAAAACACAGCTTAGAGAGCATAGGGCACTTCCACTCATGGGGGTATAAATTGGGAAAATTAAAAATCAGCAAGACACAAGCACCCCAAAGTTTAGGGCTGCTCTGTTGACCAGGACCTCCACTTCATTCCACCTTAAATATCCCAGGAAAGAGAAAAATGGATAAAGAAGTTGTGGTCCTTATGTACAATGGAATATCACTCAGCCAGGAAATCAATGTCGTAAGGTTAGTAGCAGCATGATGAGTGGATTTAGGTACGACGATTCTAAGTGAAATAAGTCACACAGAAAAGGACACTTCTCATAAGGTATCACTGTTAGAGGGAATGTAAAAACTGTTACACTTGAACTGAATTACAAAACAGAACAGAGTCACACATGCAGAAAACACACTATGGCTGCTTAACGGGAAAGGTGAGGTGGGGTGATACATAAAACAAGGGTATCAAATTAGCTCAGATACCATTCCATAAACCCAATATGTAATAGACAAGACCTACTCCTTGCTCAGAGAACTGGACTCAACACGCCCTATTCACCGCACAAGAATATATCTGACTAATAATAATCGTAAAACCTAGGTATTGATATCTCTCTGTTAGTGTGTCAAGTGGGTGTAAAGCCGCATAAACACAGCAGTGAAAAGCAGCTAAACCTCATTATAAAAATAAATTACTTTGAAACACCCATGAAACAAAGACAGTGAAAGAGAGAGAAATTCTTACACAATGCGTTCAGGGGCTGTGATGCAACCTGGATTGACCATATCTAGACGCACAGCTGGATGAGACATAAGGTTGGACACTCTTGGGGCTGAGAGGTTTGGTGAGGTTGGGTGAGCAAACGCAGACCCTTTAAAGTAATACTGCGTGGTACCCATCGCATGGGTCCCAAATCTCCAGGTTCAAGGGCATCTTCCTACATCAAAAACATGCATGAGAAACCCAGAAGATGGTACACCGTGTGATGGGGAAAGGTTTCTAAAACGCACCTCATTTCTCATCTCCTTGTGCCCGGGTTCGCCATTCCAGCCGCTTTACTAGCAAGCTCCCTACTTGGAGCATCAGCACCTTTAACCTCCTGTTCCGTACAGGTTGCAATTTGTCCTGAGGATAAACGGGAAGACGTGGAACCAACGAGAGACTAGCTCTTGGTGTTGGGACAGGCACAGGTCACTCTATTTTCCCATCAGAAAGAAGAAATAACCACAGGCTCAGCCTGACCCCCGGAACCAGAACAGGGCCTGAAGCCATTCTGCGATTTTGTGGCCAGCTCCCATAAAAACGAGTTGTAAAATGGAGGTTCAGGGCACTGCAATTCACAAACCTGCAGAGTTATAAATGATAACTCTCGTCCACAAATATATTGAGGGAAGGCAAAGAAGAGGATTTGAAATCAAGGCAGAATTGCAGGAAACAGATTTCAGGAGGTAGATACGAATCGCCTTTAAAGCACATGAAAAGCGGCAAAACGTTGACAATGATGCCCTTGGCCAAAAAGGGCGTATGCGTTTTTTCCTGAATATATTCAGGAAAAAACGCATACGCCCTTTTTGGCCAACCAAGCAACCTGGAAAGGCAAATCAGCGCTACAAAGAAGTCTCGCTTCCCATCGGTCAAAAGGGCCATGCTGAAAAAAGTGTCAAAACCAGAAATGCAGGACAGGCCATGGAGAAATGGGAGCCTTGCTACACTGATGGGCGGGATGTAAATTGCCAAGAGCCACTCTGGAGAAGTGTCCGGTGAGTCCTGAAACATCTGAAAAACACAGCTTAGAGAACATAGGGCACTTCCACTCATGGGGGTATAAATTGGGAAAATTAAAAATCAGCAAGACACAAGCACCCCAAAGTTTAGGGCTGCTCTGTTAACCAGGACCTCCACTTCATTCCACCTTAAATATCCCAGGAAAGAGAAAAATGGATAAAGAAGTTGTGGTCCTTATGTACAATGGAATATCACTCAGCCAGGAAATCAATGTCGTAAGGTTAGTAGCAGCATGATGAGTGGATTTAGGTACGACGATTCTAAGTGAAATAAGTCACACAGAAAAGGACACTTCTCATAAGGTATCACTGATAGAGGGAATGTAAAAACCGTTACACTTGAACTGAATTACAAAACAGAACAGAGTCACACATGCAGAAAACACACTATGGCTGCTTAACGGGAAAGGTGAGGTGGGGTGATACATAAAACAAGGGTATCAAATTAGCTCAGATACCGTTCCATAAACCCAATATGTAATAGACAAAACCTACTCCTTGCTCAGAGAACTGGACTCAACACGCCCTATTCACCGCACAAGAATATATCTGACTAATAATAATCGTAAAACCTATGTATTGATATCTCTCTGTTAGTGTGTCAAGTGGGTGTAAAGCCGCATAAACACAGCAGTGAAAAGCAGCTAAACCCCATTATAAAAATAAATTACTTTGAAACAACCATGAAAAAAAGACAGTGAAAGAGAGAGAAATTCTTACACAATGCGTTCAGGGGCTGTGATGCAACCTGGATTGACCATATCTAGACGCACAGCTGGATGAGACATAAGGGTGGACACTCTTGGGGCTGAGAGGTTTGGTGAGGTTGGGTGAGCAAACGCAGACCCTTTAAAGGAATACTGCGTGGTACCCATCGCATGGGTCCCAAATCTCCAGGTTCAAGGGCATCTTCCTACATCAAAAACATGCATGAGAAACCCAGAAGACGGTACACCGTGTGATGGGGAAAGGTTTCTAAAACTTACCTCATTTCTCATCTCCTTGTGCCCGGGTTCGCCGTTCCAGCCGCTTTACTAGCAAGCTCCCTACTTGGAGCATCAGCACCTTTAACCTCCTGTTCCGTACAGGTTGCAATTTGTCCTGAGGATAAACGGGAAGACGTGGAACCAACGAGAGACTAGCTCTTGGTGTTGGGACAGGCACAGGTCACTCTATTTTCCCGTCAGAAAGAAGAATTAACCACAGGCTCAGCCTGACCCCCGGAACCAGAACAGGGCCTGAAGCCATTCTGCGATTTTGCGGCCAGCTCCCATAAAAACGAGTTGTAAAATGGAGGTTCAGGGCACTGCAATTCACAAACCTGCAGAGTTATAAATGATAACTCTCGTCCACAAATATATTGAGGGAAGGCAAAGAAGAGGATTTGAAATCAAGGCAGAATTGCAGGAAACAGATTTCAGGAGGTAGATACGAATCGCCTTTAAAGCACATGAAAAGCGGCAAAACGTTGACAATGATGCCCTTGGCCAAAAAGGGCGTATGCGTTTTTTCCTGAATATATTCAGGAAAAAACGCATACGCCCTTTTTGGCCAACCAAGCAACCTGGAAAGGCAAATCAGCGCTACAAAGAAGTCTCGCTTCCCATCGGTCAAAAGGGCCATGCTGAAAAAAGTGTCAAAACCAGAAATGCAGGACAGGCCATGGAGAAATGGGAGCCTTGCTACACTGATGGGCGGGATGTAAATTGCCAAGAGCCACTCTGGAGAAGTGTCCGGTGAGTCCTGAAACATCTGAAAAACACAGCTTAGAGAGCATAGGGCACTTCCACTCATGGGGGTATAAATTGGGAAAATTAAAAATCAGCAAGACACAAGCACCCCAAAGTTTAGGGCTGCTCTGTTGACCAGGACCTCCACTTCATTCCACCTTCAATATCCCAGGAAAGAGAAAAATGGATAAAGAAGTTGTGGTCCTTATGTACAATGGAATATCACTCAGCCAGGAAATCAATGTCGTAAGGTTAGTAGCAGCATGATGAGTGGATTTAGGTACGACGATTCTAAGTGAAATAAGTCACACAGAAAAGGACACTTCTCATAAGGTATCACTGATAGAGGGAATGTAAAAACCGTTACACTTGAACTGAATTACAAAACAGAACAGAGTCACACATGCAGAAAACACACTATGGCTGCTTAACGGGAAAGGTGAGGTGGGGTGATACATAAAACAAGGGTATCAAATTAGCTCAGATACCATTCCATAAACCCAATATGTAATAGACAAGACCTACTCCTTGCTCAGAGAACTGGACTCAACACGCCCTATTCACCGCACAAGAATATATCTGACTAATAATAATCGTAAAACCTATGTATTGATATCTCTCTGTTAGTGTGTCAAGTGGGTGTAAAGCGGCATAAACACAGCAGTGAAAAGCAGCTAAACCCCATTATAAAAATAAATTACTTTGAAACACCCATGAAACAAAGACAGTGAAAGAGAGAGAAATTCTTACACAATGCGTTCAGGGGCTGTGATGCAACCTGGATTGACCATATCTAGACGCACAGCTGGATGAGACATAAGGGTGGACACTCTTGGGGCTGAGAGGTTTGGTGAGGTTGGGTGAGCAAACGCAGACCCTTTAAAGTAATACTGCGTGGTCCCCATCGCATGGGTCCCAAATCTCCAGGTTCAAGGGCATCTTCCTACATCAAAAACATGCATGAGAAACCCAGAAGATGGTACACCGTGTGATGGGGAAAGGTTTCTAAAACGCACCTCATTTCTCATCTCCTTGTGCCCGGGTTCGCCATTCCAGCCGCTTTACTAGCAAGCTCCCTACTTGGAGCATCAGCACCTTTAACCTCCTGTTCCGTACAGGTTGCAATTTGTCCTGAGGATAAACGGGAAGACGTGGAACCAACGAGAGACTAGCTCTTGGTGTTGGGACAGGCACAGGTCACTCTATTTTCCCATCAGAAAGAAGAATTAACCACAGGCTCAGCCTGACCCCCGGAACCAGAATAGGGCCTGAAGCCATTCTGCGATTTTGCGGCCAGCTCCCATAAAAACGAGTTGTAAAATGGAGGTTCAGGGCACTGCAATTCACAAACCTGCAGAGTTATAAATGATAACTCTCGTCCACAAATATATTGAGGGAAGGCAAAGAAGAGGATTTGAAATCAAGTCAGAATTGCAGGAAACAGATTTCAGGAGGTAGATACGAATCACCTTTAAAGCACATGAAAAGCGGCAAAACGTTGACAATGATGCCCTTGGCCAAAAAGGGCGTATGCGTTTTTTCCTGAATATATTCAGGAAAAAACGCATACGCCCTTTTTGGCCAACCAAGCAACCTGGAAAGGCAAATCAGCGCTACAAAGAAGTCTCGCTTCCCATCGGTCAAAAGGGCCATGCTGAAAAAAGTGTCAAAACCAGAAATGCAGGACAGGCCATGGAGAAATGGGAGCCTTGCTACACTGATGGGCGGGATGTAAATTGCCAAGAGCCACTCTGGAGAAGTGTCTGGTGAGTCCTGAAACATCTGAAAAACACAGCTTAGAGAGCATAGGGCACTTCCACTCATGGGGGTATAAATTGGGAAAATTAAAAATCACCAAGACACAAGCACCCCAAAGTTTAGGGCTGCTCTGTTGACCAGGACCTCCACTTCATTCCACCTTAAATATCCCAGGAAAGAGAAAAATGGATAAAGAAGTTGTGGTCCTTATGTACAATGGAATATCACTCAGCCAGGAAATCAATGTCGTAAGGTTAGTAGCAGCATGATGAGTGGATTTAGGTACGACGATTCTAAGTGAAATAAGTCACACAGAAAAGGACACTTCTCATAAGGTATCACTGTTAGAGGGAATGTAAAAACTGTTACACTTGAACTGAATTACAAAACAGAACAGAGTCACACATGCAGAAAACACACTATGGCTGCTTAACGGGAAAGGTGAGGTGGGGTGATACATAAAACAAGGGTATCAAATTAGCTCAGATACCATTCCATAAACCCAATATGTAATAGACAAGACCTACTCCTTGCTCAGAGAACTGGACTCAACACGCCCTATTCACCACACAAGAATATATCTGACTAATAATAATCGTAAAACCTATGTATTGATATCTCTCTGTTAGTGTGTCAAGTGGGTGTAAAGCCGCATAAACACAGCAGTGAAAAGCAGCTAAACCCCATTATAAAAATAAATTACTTTGAAACACCCATGAAACAAAGACAGTGAAAGAGAGAGAAATTCTTACACAATGCGTTCAGGGGCTGTGATGCAACCTGGATTGACCATATCTAGACGCACAGCTGGATGAGACATAAGGGTGGACACTCTTGGGGCTGAGAGGTTTGGTGAGGTTGGGTGAGCAAACGCAGACCCTTTAAAGTAATACTGCGTGGTACCCATCGCATGGGTCCCAAATCTCCAGGTTCAAGGGCATCTTCCTACATCAAAAACATGCATGAGAAACCCAGAAGATGGTACACCGTGTGATGGGGAAAGGTTTCTAAAACGCACCTCATTTCTCATCTCCTTGTGCCCGGGTTCGCCATTCCAGCCGCTTTACTAGCAAGCTCCCTACTTGGAGCATCAGCACCTTTAACCTCCTGTTCCGTACAGGTTGCAATTTGTCCTGAGGATAAACGGGAAGACGTGGAACCAACGAGAGACTAGCTCTTGGTGTTGGGACAGGCACAGGTCACTCTATTTTCCCATCAGAAAGAAGAAATAACCACAGGCTCAGCCTGACCCCCGGAACCAGAACAGGGCCTGAAGCCATTCTGCGATTTTGTGGCCAGCTCCCATAAAAACGAGTTGTAAAATGGAGGTTCAGGGCACTGCAATTCACAAACCTGCAGAGTTATAAATGATAACTCTCGTCCACAAATATATTGAGGGAAGGCAAAGAAGAGGATTTGAAATCAAGGCAGAATTGCAGGAAACAGATTTCAGGAGGTAGATACGAATCGCCTTTAAAGCACATGAAAAGCGGCAAAACGTTGACAATGATGCCCTTGGCCAAAAAGGGCGTATGCGTTTTTTCCTGAATATATTCAGGAAAAAACGCATACGCCCTTTTTGGCCAACCAAGCAACCTGGAAAGGCAAATCAGCGCTACAAAGAAGTCTCGCTTCCCATCTGTCAAAAGGGCCATGCTGAAAAAAGTGTCAAAACCAGAAATGCAGGACAGGCCATGGAGAAATGGGAGCCTTGCTACACTGATGGGCGGGATGTAAATTGCCAAGAGCCACTCTGGAGAAGTGTCCGGTGAGTCCTGAAACATCTGAAAAACACAGCTTAGAGAACATAGGGCACTTCCACTCATGGGGGTATAAATTGGGAAAATTAAAAATCAGCAAGACACAAGCACCCCAAAGTTTAGGGCTGCTCTGTTAACCAGGACCTCCACTTCATTCCACCTTAAATATCCCAGGAAAGAGAAAAATGGATAAAGAAGTTGTGGTCCTTATGTACAATGGAATATCACTCAGCCAGGAAATCAATGTCGTAAGGTTAGTAGCAGCATGATGAGTGGATTTAGGTACGACGATTCTAAGTGAAATAAGTCACACAGAAAAGGACACTTCTCCTAAGGTATCACTGATAGAGGGAATGTAAATCCGTTACACTTGAACTGAATTACAAAATAGAAGAGAGTCACACATGCAGAAAACACACTATGGCTGCTTAACGGGAAAGGTGAGGTGGGGTGATACATAAAACAAGGGTATCAAATTAGCTCAGATACCGTTCCATAAACCCAATATGTAATAGACAAGACCTACTCCTTGCTCAGAGAACTGGACTCAACACGCCCTATTCACCGCACAAGAATATATCTGACTAATAATAATCGTAAAAACTATGTATTGATATCTCTCTGTTAGTGTGTCAAGTGGGTGTAAAGCCGCATAAACACAGCAGTGAAAAGCAGCTAAACCCCATTATAAAAATAAATTACTTTGAAACAACCATGAAACAAAGACAGTGAAAGAGAGAGAAATTCTTACACAATGCGTTCAGGGGCTGTGATGCAACCTGGATTGACCATATCTAGACGCACAGCTGGATGAGACATAAGGGTGGACACTCTTGGGGCTGAGAGGTTTGGTGAGGTTGGGTGAGCAAACGCAGACCCTTTAAAGTAATACTGCGTGGTACCCATCGCATGGGTCCCAAATCTCCAGGTTCAAGGGCATCTTCCTACATCAAAAACATGCATGAGAAACCCAGAAGACGGTACACCGTGTGATGGGGAAAGGTTTCTAAAACGTACCTCATTTCTCATCTCCTTGTGCCCGGGTTCGCCGTTCCAGCCGCTTTACTAGCAAGCTCCCTACTTGGAGCATCAGCACTTTTAACCTCCTGTTCCGTACAGGTTGCAATTTGTCCTGAGGATAAACGGGAAGACGTGGAACCAACGAGAGACTAGCTCTTGGTGTTGGGACAGGCACAGGTCACTCTATTTTCCCATCAGAAAGAAGAATTAACCACAGGCTCAGCCTGACCCCCGGAACCAGAACAGGGCCTGAAGCCATTCTGCGATTTTGCGGCCAGCTCCCATAAAAACGAGTTGTAAAATGGAGGTTCAGGGCACTGCAATTCACAAACCTGCAGAGTTATAAATGATAACTCTCGTCCACAAATATATTGAGGGAAGGCAAAGAAGAGGATTTGAAATCAAGGCAGAATTGCAGGAAACAGATTTCAGGAGGTAGATACGAATCGCCTTTAAAGCACATGAAAAGCGGCAAAACGTTGACAATGATGCCCTTGGCCAAAAAGGGCGTATGCGTTTTTTCCTGAATATATTCAGGAAAAAACGCATACGCCCTTTTTGGCCAACCAAGCAACCTGGAAAGGCAAATCAGGGCTACAAAGAAGACTCGCTTCCCATTGGTCAAAAGGGCCATGCTGAAAAAAGTGTCAAAACCAGAAATGCAGGACAGGCCATGGAGAAATGGGAGCCTTGCTACACTGATGGGCGGGATGTAAATTGCCAAGAGCCACTCTGGAGAAGTGTCCGGTGAGTCCTGAAACATCTGAAAAACACAGCTTAGAGAACATAGGGCACTTCCACTCATGGGGGTATAAATTGGGAAAATTAAAAATCAGCAAGACACAAGCACCCCAAAGTTTAGGGCTGCTCTGTTGACCAGGACCTCCACTTCATTCCACCTTAAATATCCCAGGAAAGAGAAAAATGGATAAAGAAGTTGTGGTCCTTATGTACAATGGAATATCACTCAGCCAGGAAATCAATGTCGTAAGGTTAGTAGCAGCATGATGAGTGGATTCAGGTACGACGATTCTAAGTGAAATAAGTCACACAGAAAAGGACACTTCTCATAAGGTATCACTGATAGAGGGAATGTAAAAACCGTTACACTTGAACTGAATTACAAAACAGAACAGAGTCACACATGCAGAAAACACACTATGGCTGCTTAACGGGAAAGGTGAGGTGGGGTGATACATAAAACAAGGGTATCAAATTAGCTCAGATACCATTCCATAAACCCAATATGTAATAGACAAGACCTACTCCTTGCTCAGAGAACTGGACTCAACACGCCCTATTCACCGCACAAGAATATATCTGACTAATAATAATCGTAAAACCTATGTATTGATATCTCTCTGTTAGTGTGTCAAGTGGGTGTAAAGCGGCATAAACACAGCAGTGAAAAGCAGCTAAACCCCATTATAAAAATAAATTACTTTGAAACACCCATGAAACAAAGACAGTGAAAGAGAGAGAAATTCTTACACAATGCGTTCAGGGGCTGTGATGCAACCTGGATTGACCATATCTAGACGCACAGCTGGATGAGACATAAGGGTGGACACTCTTGGGGCTGAGAGGTTTGGTGAGGTTGGGTGAGCAAACGCAGACCCTTTAAAGTAATACTGCGTGGTCCCCATCGCATGGGTCCCAAATCTCCAGGTTCAAGGGCATCTTCCTACATCAAAAACATGCATGAGAAACCCAGAAGATGGTACACCGTGTGATGGGGAAAGGTTTCTAAAACACACCTCATTTCTCATCTCCTTGTGCCCGGGTTCGCCATTCCAGCCGCTTTACTAGCAAGCTCCCTACTTGGAGCATCAGCACCTTTAACCTCCTGTTCCGTACAGGTTGCAATTTGTCCTGAGGATAAACGGGAAGACGTGGAACCAACGAGAGACTAGCTCTTGGTGTTGGGACAGGCACAGGTCACTCTATTTTCCCATCAGAAAGAAGAATTAACCACAGGCTCAGCCTGACCCCCGGAACCAGAATAGGGCCTGAAGCCATTCTGCGATTTTGCGGCCAGCTCCCATAAAAACGAGTTGTAAAATGGAGGTTCAGGGCACTGCAATTCACAAACCTGCAGAGTTATAAATGATAACTCTCGTCCACAAATATATTGAGGGAAGGCAAAGAAGAGGATTTGAAATCAAGTCAGAATTGCAGGAAACAGATTTCAGGAGGTAGACACGAATCACCTTTAAAGCACATGAAAAGCGGCAAAACGTTGACAATGATGCCCTTGGCCAAAAAGGGCGTATGCGTTTTTTCCTGAATATATTCAGGAAAAAACGCATACGCCCTTTTTGGCCAACCAAGCAACCTGGAAAGGCAAATCAGCGCTACAAAGAAGTCTCGCTTCCCATCGGTCAAAAGGGCCATGCTGAAAAAAGTGTCAAAACCAGAAATGCAGGACAGGCCATGGAGAAATGGGAGCCTTGCTACACTGATGGGCGGCATGTAAATTTCCAAGAGCCACTCTGGAGAAGTGTCTGGTGAGTCCTGAAACATCTGAAAAACACAGCTTAGAGAGCATAGGGCACTTCCACTCATGGGGGTATAAATTGGGAAAATTAAAAATCACCAAGACACAAGCACCCCAAAGTTTAGGGCTGCTCTGTTGACCAGGACCTCCACTTCATTCCACCTTAAATATCCCAGGAAAGAGAAAAAAGGATAAAGAAGTTGTGGTCCTTATGTACAATGGAATATCACTCAGCCAGGAAATCAATGTCGTAAGGTTAGTAGCAGCATGATGAGTGGATTTAGGTACGACGATTCTAAGTGAAATAAGTCACACAGAAAAGGACACTTCTCATAAGGTATCACTGTTAGAGGGAATGTAAAAACTGTTACACTTGAACTGAATTACAAAACAGAACAGAGTCACACATGCAGAAAACACACTATGGCTGCTTAACGGGAAAGGTGAGGTGGGGTGATACATAAAACAAGGGTATCAAATTAGCTCAGATACCGTTCCATAAACCCAATATGTAATAGACAAGACCTACTCCTTGCTCAGAGAACTGGACTCAACACGCCCTATTCACCGCACAAGAATATATCTGACTAATAATAATCGTAAAACCTATGTATTGATATCTCTCTGTTAGTGTGTCAAGTGGGTGTAAAGCCGCATAAACACAGCAGTGAAAAGCAGCTAAACCCCATTATAAAAATAAATTACTTTGAAACACCCATGAAACAAAGACAGTGAAAGAGAGAGAAATTCTTACACAATGCGTTCAGGGGCTGTGATGCAACCTGGATTGACCATATCTAGACGCACAGCTGGATGAGACATAAGGGTGGACACTCTTGGGGCTGAGAGGTTTGGTGAGGTTGGGTGAGCAAACGCAGACCATTTAAAGTAATACTGCGTGGTACCCATCGCATGGGTCCCAAATCTCCAGGTTCAAGGGCATCTTCCTACATCAAAAACATGCATGAGAAACCCAGAAGATGGTACACCGTGTGATGGGGAAAGGTTTCTAAAACGCACCTCATTTCTCATCTCCTTGTGCCCGGGTTCGCCATTCCAGCCGCTTTACTAGCAAGCTCCCTACTTGGAGCATCAGCACCTTTAACCTCCTGTTCCGTACAGGTTGCAATTTGTCCTGAGGATAAACGGGAAGACGTGGAACCAACGAGAGACTAGCTCTTGGTGTTGGGACAGGCACAGGTCACTCTATTTTCCCATCAGAAAGAAGAAATAACCACAGGCTCAGCCTGACCCCCGGAACCAGAACAGGGCCTGAAGCCATTCTGCGATTTTGTGGCCAGCTCCCATAAAAACGAGTTGTAAAATGGAGGTTCAGGGCACTGCAATTCACAAACCTGCAGAGTTATAAATGATAACTCTCATCCACAAATATATTGAGGGAAGGCAAAGAAGAGGATTTGAAATCAAGGCAGAATTGCAGGAAACAGATTTCAGGAGGTAGATACGAATCGCCTTTAAAGCACATGAAAAGCGGCAAAACGTTGACAATGATGCCCTTGGCCAAAAAGGGCGTATGCGTTTTTTCCTGAATATATTCAGGAAAAAACGCATACGCCCTTTTTGGCCAACCAAGCAACCTGGAAAGGCAAATCAGGGCTACAAAGAAGACTCGCTTCCCATTGGTCAAAAGGGCCATGCTGAAAAAAGTGTCAAAACCAGAAATGCAGGACAGGCCATGGAGAAATGGGAGCCTTGCTACACTGATGGGCGGGATGTAAATTGCCAAGAGCCACTCTGGAGAAGTGTCCGGTGAGTCCTGAAACATCTGAAAAACACAGCTTAGAGAACATAGGGCACTTCCACTCATGGGGGTATAAATTGGGAAAATTAAAAATCAGCAAGACACAAGCACCCCAAAGTTTAGGGCTGCTCTGTTGACCAGGACCTCCACTTCATTCCACCTTAAATATCCCAGGAAAGAGAAAAATGGATAAAGAAGTTGTGGTCCTTATGTACAATGGAATATCACTCAGCCAGGAAATCAATGTCGTAAGGTTAGTAGCAGCATGATGAGTGGATTTAGGTACGACGATTCTAAGTGAAATAAGTCACACAGAAAAGGACACTTCTCATAAGGTATCACTGATAGAGGGAATGTAAAAACCGTTACACTTGAACTGAATTACAAAACAGAACAGAGTCACACATGCAGAAAACACACTATGGCTGCTTAACGGGAAAGGTGAGGTGGGGTGATACATAAAACAAGGGTATCAAATTAGCTCAGATACCATTCCATAAACCCAATATGTAATAGACAAGACCTACTCCTTGCTCAGAGAACTGGACTCAACACGCCCTATTCACCGCACAAGAATATATCTGACTAATAATAATCGTAAAACCTATGTATTGATATCTCTCTGTTAGTGTGTCAAGTGGGTGTAAAGCGGCATAAACACAGCAGTGAAAAGCAGCTATACCCCATTATAAAAATAAATTACTTTGAAACACCCATGAAACAAAGACAGTGAAAGAGAGAGAAATTCTTACACAATGCGTTCAGGGGCTGTGATGCAACCTGGATTGACCATATCTAGACGCACAGCTGGATGAGACATAAGGGTGGACACTCTTGGGGCTGAGAGGTTTGGTGAGGTTGGGTGAGCAAACGCAGACCCTTTAAAGTAATACTGCGTGGTCCCCATCGCATGGGTCCCAAATCTCCAGGTTCAAGGGCATCTTCCTACATCAAAAACATGCATGAGAAACCCAGAAGATGGTACACCGTGTGATGGGGAAAGGTTTCTAAAACACACCTCATTTCTCATCTCCTTGTGCCCGGGTTCGCCATTCCAGCCGCTTTACTAGCAAGCTCCCTACTTGGAGCATCAGCACCTTTAACCTCCTGTTCCGTACAGGTTGCAATTTGTCCTGAGGATAAACGGGAAGACGTGGAACCAACGAGAGACTAGCTCTTGGTGTTGGGACAGGCACAGGTCACTCTATTTTCCCATCAGAAAGAAGAATTAACCACAGGCTCAGCCTGACCCCCGGAACCAGAATAGGGCCTGAAGCCATTCTGCGATTTTGCGGCCAGCTCCCATAAAAACGAGTTGTAAAATGGAGGTTCAGGGCACTGCAATTCACAAACCTGCAGAGTTATAAATGATAACTCTCGTCCACAAATATATTGAGGGAAGGCAAAGAAGAGGATTTGAAATCAAGTCAGAATTGCAGGAAACAGATTTCAGGAGGTAGATACGAATCACCTTTAAAGCACATGAAAAGCGGCAAAACGTTGACAATGATGCCCTTGGCCAAAAAGGGCGTATGCGTTTTTTCCTGAATATATTCAGGAAAAAACGCATACGCCCTTTTTGGCCAACCAAGCAACCTGGAAAGGCAAATCAGCGCTACAAAGAAGTCTCGCTTCCCATCGGTCAAAAGGGCCATGCTGAAAAAAGTGTCAAAACCAGAAATGCAGGACAGGCCATGGAGAAATGGGAGCCTTGCTACACTGATGGGCGGGATGTAAATTGCCAAGAGCCACTCTGGAGAAGTGTCTGGTGAGTCCTGAAACATCTGAAAAACACAGCTTAGAGAGCATAGGGCACTTCCACTCATTGGGGTATAAATTGGGAAAATTAAAAATCACCAAGACACAAGCACCCCAAAGTTTAGGGCTGCTCTGTTGACCAGGACCTCCACTTCATTCCACCTTAAATATCCCAGGAAAGAGAAAAAAGGATAAAGAAGTTGTGGTCCTTATGTACAATGGAATATCACTCAGCCAGGAAATCAATGTCGTAAGGTTAGTAGCAGCATGATGAGTGGATTTAGGTACGACGATTCTAAGTGAAATAAGTCACACAGAAAAGGACACTTCTCATAAGGTATCACTGTTAGAGGGAATGTAAAAACTGTTACACTTGAACTGAATTACAAAACAGAACAGAGTCACACATGCAGAAAACACACTATGGCTGCTTAACGGGAAAGGTGAGGTGGGGTGATACATAAAACAAGGGTATCAAATTAGCTCAGATACCGTTCCATAAACCCAATATGTAATAGACAAGACCTACTCCTTGCTCAGAGAACTGGACTCAACACGCCCTATTCACCGCACAAGAATATATCTGACTAATAATAATCGTAAAACCTATGTATTGATATCTCTCTGTTAGTGTGTCAAGTGGGTGTAAAGCCGCATAAACACAGCAGTGAAAAGCAGCTAAACCCCATTATAAAAATAAATTACTTTGAAACACCCATGTAACAAAGACAGTGAAAGAGAGAGAAATTCTTACACAATGCGTTCAGGGGCTGTGATGCAACCTGGATTGACCATATCTAGATGCACAGCTGGATGAGACATAAGGGTGGACACTCTTGGGGCTGAGAGGTTTGGTGAGGTTGGGTGAGCAAACGCAGACCCTTTAAAGTAATACTGCTTGGTACCCATCGCATGGGTCCCAAATCTCCAGGTTCAAGGGCATCTTCCTACATCAAAAACATGCATGAGAAACCCAGAAGACGGTACACCGTGTGATGGGGAAAGGTTTCTAAAACTTACCTCATTTCTCATCTCCTTGTGCCCGGGTTCGCCGTTCCAGCCGCTTTACTAGCAAGCTCCCTACTTGGAGCATCAGCACCTTTAACCTCCTGTTCCGTACAGGTTGCAATTTGTCCTGAGGATAAACGGGAAGACGTGGAACCAACGAGAGACTAGCTCTTGGTGTTGGGACAGGCACAGGTCACTCTATTTTCCCATCAGAAAGAAGAATTAACCACAGGCTCAGCCTGACCCCCGGAACCAGAACAGGGCCTGAAGCCATTCTGCGATTTTGCGGCCAGCTCCCATAAAAACGAGTTGTAAAATGGAGGTTCAGGGCACTGCAATTCACAAACCTGCAGAGTTATAAATGATAACTCTCGTCCACAAATATATTGAGGGAAGGCAAAGAAGAGGATTTGAAATCAAGGCAGAATTGCAGGAAACAGATTTCAGGAGGTAGATACGAATCGCCTTTAAAGCACATGAAAAGCGGCAAAACGTTGACAATGATGCCCTTGGCCAAAAAGGGCGTATGCGTTTTTTCCTGAATATATTCAGGAAAAAACGCATACGCCCTTTTTGGCCAACCAAGCAACCTGGAAAGGCAAATCAGGGCTACAAAGAAGACTCGCTTCCCATTGGTCAAAAGGGCCATGCTGAAAAAAGTGTCAAAACCAGAAATGCAGGACAGGCCATGGAGAAATGGGAGCCTTGCTACACTGATGGGCGGGATGAAAATTGCCAAGAGCCACTCTGGAGAAGTGTCCGGTGAGTCCTGAAACATCTGAAAAACACAGCTTAGAGAACATAGGGCACTTCCACTCATGGGGGTATAAATTGGGAAAATTAAAAATCAGCAAGACACAAGCACCCCAAAGTTTAGGGCTGCTCTGTTGACCAGGACCTCCACTTCATTCCACCTTAAATATCCCAGGAAAGAGAAAAATGGATAAAGAAGTTGTGGTCCTTATGTACAATGGAATATCACTCAGCCAGGAAATCAATGTCGTAAGGTTAGTAGCAGCATGATGAGTGGATTTAGGTACGACGATTCTAAGTGAAATAAGTCACACAGAAAAGGACACTTCTCATATGGTATCACTGATAGAGGGAATGTAAAAACCGTTACACTTGAACTGAATTACAAAACAGAACAGAGTCACACATGCAGAAAACACACTATGGCTGCTTAACGGGAAAGGTGAGGTGGGGTGATACATAAAACAAGGGTATCAAATTAGCTCAGATACCATTCCATAAACCCAATATGTAATAGACAAGACCTACTCCTTGCTCAGAGAACTGGACTCAACACGCCCTATTCACCACACAAGAATATATCTGAATAATAATAATCGTAAAACCTATGTATTGATATCTCTCTGTTAGTGTGTCAAGTGGGTGTAAAGCCGCATAAACACAGCAGTGAAAAGCAGCTAAACCCCATTATAAAAATAAATTACTTTGAAACACCCATGAAACAAAGACAGTGAAAGAGAGAGAAATTCTTACACAATGCGTTCAGGGGCTGTGATGCAACCTGGATTGACCATATCTAGACGCACAGCTGGATGAGACATAAGGGTGGACACTCTTGGGGCTGAGAGGTTTGGTGAGGTTGGGTGAGCAAACGCAGACCCTTTAAAGTAATACTGCGTGGTACCCATCGCATGGGTCCCAAATCTCCAGGTTCAAGGGCATCTTCCTACATCAAAAACATGCATGAGAAACCCAGAAGATGGTACACCGTGTGATGGGGAAAGGTTTCTAAAACGCACCTCATTTCTCATCTCCTTGTGCCCGGGTTCGCCATTCCAGCCGCTTTACTAGCAAGCTCCCTACTTGGAGCATCAGCACCTTTAACCTCCTGTTCCGTACAGGTTGCAATTTGTCCTGAGGATAAACGGGAAGACGTGGAACCAACGAGAGACTAGCTCTTGGTGTTGGGACAGGCACAGGTCACTCTATTTTCCCATCAGAAAGAAGAATTAACCACAGGCTCAGCCTGACCCCCGGAACCAAAACAGGGCCTGAAGCCATTCTGCGATTTTGTGGCCAGCTCCCATAAAAACGAGTTGTAAAATGGAGGTTCAGGGCACTGCAATTCACAAACCTGCAGAGTTATAAATGATAACTCTCGTCCACAAATATATTGAGGGAAGGCAAAGAAGAGGATTTGAAATCAAGGCAGAATTGCAGGAAACAGATTTCAGGAGGTAGATACGAATCGCCTTTAAAGCACATGAAAAGCGGCAAAACGTTGACAATGATGCCCTTGGCCAAAAAGGGCGTATGCGTTTTTTCCTGAATATATTCAGGAAAAAACGCATACTCCCTTTTTGGCCAACCAAGCAACCTGGAAAGGCAAATCAGCGCTACAAAGAAGTCTCGCTTCCCATCGGTCAAAAGGGCCATGCTGAAAAAAGTGTCAAAACCAGAAATGCAGGACAGGCCATGGAGAAATGGGAGCCTTGCTACACTGATGGGCGGGATGTAAATTGCCAAGAGCCACTCTGGAGAAGTGTCCGGTGAGTCCTGAAACATCTGAAAAACACAGCTTAGAGAGCATAGGGCACTTCCACTCATGGGGGTATAAATTGGGAAAATGAAAAATCAGCAAGACACAAGCACCCCAAAGTTTAGGGCTGCTCTGTTGACCAGGACCTCCACTTCATTCCACCTTAAATATCCCAGGAAAGAGAAAAATGGATAAAGAAGTTGTGGTCCTTATGTACAATGGAATATCACTCAGCCATGAAATCAATGTCATAAGGTTAGTAGCAGTATGATGAGTGGATTTAGGTACGACGATTCTAAGTGAAATAAGTCACACAGAAAAGGACACTTCTCCTAAGGTATCACTGATAGAGGGAATGTAAATCCGTTACACTTGAACTGAATTACAAAACAGAAGAGAGTCACACATGCAGAAAACACACTATGGCTGCTTAACGGGAAAGGTGAGGTGGGGTGATACAGAAAACAAGGGTATCAAATTAGCTCAGATACCGTTCCATAAACCCAATATGTAATAGACAAGACCTACTCCTTGCTCAGAGAACTGGACTCAACACGCCCTATTCACCGCACAAGAATATATCTGACTAATAATAATCGTAAAACCTATGCATTGATATCTCTCTGTTAGTGTGTCAAGTGGGTGTAAAGCGGCATAAACACAGCATTGAAAAGCAGCTAAACCCCATTATAAAAATAAATTACTTTGAAACACCCATGAAACAAAGACAGTGAAAGAGAGAGAAATTCTTACACAATGCGTTCAGGGGCTGTGATGCAACCTGGATTGACCATATCTAGACGCACAGCTGGATGAGACATAAGGGTGGACACTCTTGGGGCTGAGAGGTTTGGTGAGGTTGGGTGAGCAAACGCAGACCCTTTAAAGTAATACTGCGTGGTACCCATCGCATGGGTCCCAAATCTCCAGGTTCAAGGGCATCTTCCTACATCAAAAACATGCATGAGAAACCCAGAAGATGGTACACCGTGTGATGGGGAAAGGTTTCTAAAACACACCTCATTTCTCATCTCCTTGTGCCCGGGTTCGCCATTCCAGCCGCTTTACTAGCAAGCTCCCTACTTGGAGCATCAGCACCTTTAACCTCCTGTTCCGTACAGGTTGCAATTTGTCCTGAGGATAAACGGGAAGACGTGGAACCAACGAGAGACTAGCTCTTGGTGTTGGGACAGGCACAGGTCACTCTATTTTCCCATCAGAAAGAAGAATTAACCACAGGCTCAGCCTGACCCCCGGAACCAGAATAGGGCCTGAAGCCATTCTGAGATTTTGCGGCCAGCTCCCATAAAAACGAGTTGTAAAATGGAGGTTCAGGGCACTGCAATTCACAAACCTGCAGAGTTATAAATGATAACTCTCGTCCACAAATATATTGAGGGAAGGCAAAGAAGAGGATTTGAAATCAAGGCAGAATTGCAGGAAACAGATTTCAGGAGGTAGATACGAATCGCCTTTAAAGCACATGAAAAGCGGCAAAACGTTGACAATGATGCCCTTGGCCAAAAAGGGCGTATGCGTTTTTTCCTGAATATATTCAGGAAAAAACGCATACGCCCTTTTTGGCCAACCAAGCAACCTGGAAAGGCAAATCAGCGCTACAAAGAGGTCTCGCTTCCCATCGGTCAAAAGGGCCATGCTGAAAAAAGTGTCAAAACCAGAAATGCAGGACAGGCCATGGAGAAATGGGAGCCTTGCTACACTGATGGGCGGGATGTAAATTGCCAAGAGCCACTCTGGAGAAGTGTCCGGTGAGTCCTGAAACATCTGAAAAACAGAGCTTAGAGAGCATAGGGCACTTCCACTCATGGGGGTATAAATTGGGAAAATGAAAAATCAGCAAGACACAAGCACCCCAAAGTTTAGGGCTGCTCTGTTGACCAGGACCTCCACTTCATTCCACCTTAAATATCCCAGGAAAGAGAAAAATGGATAAAGAAGTTGTGGTCCTTATGTACAATGGAATATCACTCAGCCAGGAAATCAATGTCGTAAGGTTAGTAGCAGCATGATGAGTGGATTTAGGTACGACGATTCTAAGTGAAATAAGTCACACAGAAAAGGACACTTCTCATAAGGTATCACTGTTAGAGGGAATGTAAAAACTGTTACACTTGAACTGAATTACAAAACAGAACAGAGTCACACATGCAGAAAACACACTATGGCTGCTTAACGGGAAAGGTGAGGTGGGGTGATACATAAAACAAGGGTATCAAATTAGCTCAGATACCGTTCCATAAACCCAATATGTAATAGACAAGACCTACTCCTTGCTCAGAGAACTGGACTCAACACGCCCTATTCACCGCACAAGAATATATCTGACTAATAATAATCGTAAAACCTATGTATTGATATCTCTCTGTTAGTGTGTCAAGTGGGTGTAAAGCCGCATAAACACAGCAGTGAAAAGCAGCTAAACCCCATTATAAAAATAAATTACTTTGAAACAACCATGAAACAAAGACAGTGAAAGAGAGAGAAATTCTTACACAATGCGTTCAGGGGCTGTGATGCAACCTGGATTGACCATATCTAGACGCACAGCTGGATGAGACATAAGGGTGGACACTCTTGGGGCTGAGAGGTTTGGTGAGGTTGGGTGAGCAAACGCAGACCCTTTAAAGTAATACTGCGTGGTACCCATCGCATGGGTCCCAAATCTCCAGGTTCAAGGGCATCTTCCTACATCAAAAACATGCATGAGAAACCCAGAAGATGGTACACCGTGTGATGGGGAAAGGTTTCTAAAACACACCTCATTTCTCATCTCCTTGTGCCCGGGTTCGCCATTCCAGCCGCTTTACTAGCAAGCTCCCTACTTGGAGCATCAGCACCTTTAACCTCCTGTTCCGTACAGGTTGCAATTTGTCCTGAGGATAAACGGGAAGACGTGGAACCAACGAGAGACTAGCTCTTGGTGTTGGGACAGGCACAGGTCACTCTATTTTCCCATCAGAAAGAAGAATTAACCACAGGCTCAGCCTGACCCCCGGAACCAAAACAGGGCCTGAAGCCATTCTGCGATTTTGTGGCCAGCTCCCATAAAAACGAGTTGTAAAATGGAGGTTCAGGGCACTGCAATTCACAAACCTGCAGAGTTATAAATGATAACTCTCGTCCACAAATATATTGAGGGAAGGCAAAGAAGAGGATTTGAAATCAAGGCAGAATTGCAGGAAACAGATTTCAGGAGGTAGATACGAATCGCCTTTAAAGCACATGAAAAGCGGCAAAACGTTGACAATGATGCCCTTGGCCAAAAAGGGCGTATGCGTTTTTTCCTGAATATATTCAGGAAAAAACGCATACGCCCTTTTTGGCCAACCAAGCAACCTGGAAAGGCAAATCAGCGCTACAAAGAAGTCTCGCTTCCCATCGGTCAAAAGGGCCATGCTGAAAAAAGTGTCAAAACCAGAAATGCAGGACAGGCCATGGAGAAATGGGAGCCTTGCTACACTGATGGGCGGGATGTAAATTGCCAAGAGCCACTCTGGAGAAGTGTCCGGTGAGTCCTGAAACATCTGAAAAACACAGCGTAGAGAACATAGGGCACTTCCACTCATGGGGGTATAAATTGGGAAAATTAAAAATCAGCAAGACACAAGCACCCCAAAGTTTAGGGCTGCTCTGTTAACCAGGACCTCCACTTCATTCCACCTTAAATATCCCAGGAAAGAGAAAAATGGATAAAGAAGTTGTGGTCCTTATGTACAATGGAATATCACTCAGCCAGGAAATCAATGTCGTAAGGTTAGTAGCAGCATGATGAGTGGATTTAGGTACGACGATTCTAAGTGAAATAAGTCACACAGAAAAGGACACTTCTCATAAGGTATCACTGATAGAGGGAATGTAAAAACCGTTACACTTGAACTGAATTACAAAACAGAACAGAGTCACACATGCAGAAAACACACTATGGCTGCTTAACGGGAAAGGTGAGGTGGGGTGATACATAAAACAAGGGTATCAAATTAGCTCAGATACCGTTCCATAAACCCAATATGTAATAGACAAAACCTACTCCTTGCTCAGAGAACTGGACTCAACACGCCCTATTCACCGCACAAGAATATATCTGACTAATAATAATCGTAAAACCTATGTATTGATATCTCTCTGTTAGTGTGTCAAGTGGGTGTAAAGCGGCATAAACACAGCAGTGAAAAGCAGCTAAACCCCATTATAAAAATAAATTACTTTGAAACACCCATGAAACAAAGACAGTGAAAGAGAGAGAAATTCTTACACAATGCGTTCAGGGGCTGTGATGCAACCTGGATTGACCATATCTAGACGCACAGCTGGATGAGACATAAGGGTGGACACTCTTGGGGCTGAGAGGTTTGGTGAGGTTGGGTGAGCAAACGCAGACCCTTTAAAGGAATACTGCGTGGTACCCATCGCATGGGTCCCAAATCTCCAGGTTCAAGGGCATCTTCCTACATCAAAAACATGCATGAGAAACCCAGAAGATGGTACACCGTGTGATGGGGAAAGGTTTCTAAAACGTACCTCATTTCTCATCTCCTTGTGCCCGGGTTCGCCGTTCCAGCCGCTTTACTAGCAAGCTCCCTACTTGGAGCAACAGCACCTTTAACCTCCTGTTCCGTACAGGTTGCAATTTGTCCTGAGGATAAACGGGAAGACGTGGAACCAACGAGAGACTAGCTCTTGGTGTTGGGACAGGCACAGGTCACTCTATTTTCCCATCAGAAAGAAGAATTAACCACAGGCTCAGCCTGACCCCCGGAACCAGAACAGGGCCTGAAGCCATTCTGCGATTTTGCGGCCAGCTCCCATAAAAACGAGTTGTAAAATGGAGGTTCAGGGCACTGCAATTCACAAACCTGCAGAGTTATAAATGATAACTCTCGTCCACAAATATATTGAGGGAAGGCAAAGAAGAGGATTTGAAATCAAGGCAGAATTGCAGGAAACAGATTTCAGGAGGTAGATACGAATCGCCTTTAAAGCACATGAAAAGCGGCAAAACGTTGACAATGATGCCCTTGGCCAAAAAGGGCGTATGCGTTTTTTCCTGAATATATTCAGGAAAAAACGCATACGTCCTTTTTGGCCAACCAAGCAACCTGGAAAGGCAAATCAGGGCTACAAAGAAGACTCGCTTCCCATTGGTCAAAAGGGCCATGCTGAAAAAGTGTCAAAACCAGAAATGCAGGACAGGCCATGGAGAAATGGGAGCCTTGCTACACTGATGGGCGGGATGTAAATTGCCAAGAGCCACTCTGGAGAAGTGTCCGGTGAGTCCTGAAACATCTGAAAAACACAGCTTAGAGAACATAGGGCACTTCCACTCATGGGGTTATAAATTGGGAAAATTAAAAATCAGCAAGACACAAGCACCCCAAAGTTTAGGGCTGCTCTGTTGACCAGGACCTCCACTTCATTCCACCTTAAATATCCCAGGAAAGAGAAAAATGGATAAAGAAGTTGTGGTCCTTATGTACAATGGAATATCACTCAGCCAGGAAATCAATGTCGTAAGGTTAGTAGCAGCATGATGAGTGGATTTAGGTACGACGATTCTAAGTGAAATAAGTCACACAGAAAAGGACACTTCTCATATGGTATCACTGATAGAGGGAATGTAAAAACCGTTACACTTGGACTGAATTACAAAACAGAACAGAGTCACACATGCAGAAAACACACTATGGCTGCTTAACGGGAAAGGTGAGGTGGGGTGATACATAAAACAAGGGTATCAAATTAGCTCAGATACCATTCCATAAACCCAATATGTAATAGACAAGACCTACTCCTTGCTCAGAGAACTGGACTCAACACGCCCTATTCACCGCACAAGAATATATCTGACTAATAATAATCGTAAAACCTATGTATTGATATCTCTCTGTTAGTGTGTCAAGTGGGTGTAAAGCGGCATAAACACAGCAGTGAAAAGCAGCTAAACCCCATTATAAAAATAAATTACTTTGAAACACCCATGAAACAAAGACAGTGAAAGAGAGAGAAATTCTTACACAATGCGTTCAGGGGCTGTGATGCAACCTGGATTGACCATATCTAGACGCACAGCTGGATGAGACATAAGGGTGGACACTCTTGGGGCTGAGAGGTTTGGTGAGGTTGGGTGAGCAAACGCAGACCCTTTAAAGGAAAACTGCGTGGTACCCATCGCATGGGTCCCAAATCTCCAGGTTCAAGGGCATCTTCCTACATCAAAAACATGCATGAGAAACCCAGAAGATGGTACACCGTGTGATGGGGAAAGGTTTCTAAAACGCACCTCATTTCTCATCTCCTTGTGCCCGGGTTCGCCATTCCAGCCGCTTTACTAGCAAGCTCCCTACTTGGAGCATCAGCACCTTTAACCTCCTGTTCCGTACAGGTTGCAATTTGTCCTGAGGATAAACGGGAAGACGTGGAACCAACGAGAGACTAGCTCTTGGTGTTGGGACAGGCACAGGTCACTCTATTTTCCCATCAGAAAGAAGAATTAACCACAGGCTCAGCCTGACCCCCGGAACCAGAACAGGGCCTGAAGCCATTCTGCGATTTTGCGGCCAGCTCCCATAAAAACGAGTTGTAAAATGGAGGTTCAGGGCACTGCAATTCACAAACCTGCAGAGTTATAAATGATAACTCTCGTCCACAAATATATTGAGGGAAGGCAAAGAAGAGGATTTGAAATCAAGGCAGAATTGCAGGAAACAGATTTCAGGAGGTAGATACAAATCGCCTTTAAAGCACATGAAAAGCGGCAAAACGTTGACAATGATGCCCTTGGCCAAAAAGGGCGTATGCGTTTTTTCCTGAATATATTCAGGAAAAAACGCATACGCCCTTTTTGGCCAACCAAGCAACCTGGAAAGGCAAATCAGGGCTACAAAGAAGACTCGCTTCCCATTGGTCAAAAGGGCCATGCTGAAAAAAGTGTCAAAACCAGAAATGCAGGACAGGCCATGGAGAAATGGGAGCCTTGCTACACTGATGGGCGGGATGTAAATTGCCAAGAGCCACTCTGGAGAAGTGTCCGGTGAGTCCTGAAACATCTGAAAAACACAGCTTAGAGAACATAGGGCACTTCCACTCATGGGGGTATAAATTGGGAAAATGAAAAATCAGCAAGACACAAGCACCCCAAAGTTTAGGGCTGCTCTGTTGACCAGGACCTCCACTTCATTCCACCTTAAATATCCCAGGAAAGAGAAAAATGGATAAAGAAGTTGTGGTCCTTATGTACAATGGAATATCACTCAGCCAGGAAATCAATGTCGTAAGGTTAGTAGCAGCATGATGAGTGGATTTAGGTACGACGATTCTAAGTGAAATAAGTCACACAGAAAAGGACACTTCTCCTAAGGTATCACTGATAGAGGGAATGTAAATCCGTTACACTTGAACTGAATTACAAAACAGAAGAGAGTCACACATGCAGAAAACACACTATGGCTGCTTAACGGGAAAGGTGAGGTGGGGTGATACAGAAAACAAGGGTATCAAATTAGCTCAGATACCGTTCCATAAACCCAATATGTAATAGACAAAACCTACTCCTTGCTCAGAGAACTGGACTCAACACGCCCTATTCACCGCACAAGAATATATCTGACTAATAATAATCGTAAAACCTATGCATTGATATCTCTCTGTTAGTGTGTCAAGTGGGTGTAAAGCGGCATAAACACAGCATTGAAAAGCAGCTAAACCCCATTATAAAAATAAATTACTTTGAAACACCCATGAAACAAAGACAGTGAAAGAGAGAGAAATTCTTACACAATGCGTTCAGGGGCTGTGATGCAACCTGGATTGACCATATCTAGACGCACAGCTGGATGAGACATAAGGGTGGACACTCTTGGGGCTGAGAGGTTTGGTGAGGTTGGGTGAGCAAACGCAGACCCTTTAAAGTAATACTGCGTGGTACCCATCGCATGGGTCCCAAATCTCCAGGTTCAAGGGCATCTTCCTACATCAAAAACATGCATGAGAAACCCAGAAGATGGTACACCGTGTGATGGGGAAAGGTTTCTAAAACGCACCTCATTTCTCATCTCCTTGTGCCCTGGTTCGCCATTCCAGCCGCTTTACTAGCAATCTCCCTACTTGGAGCATCAGCACCTTTAACCTCCTGTTCCGTACAGGTTGCAATTTGTCCTGAGGATAAACGGGAAGACGTGGAACCAACGAGAGACTAGCTCTTGGTGTTGGGACAGGCACAGGTCACTCTATTTTCCCATCAGAAAGAAGAATTAACCACAGGCTCAGCCTGACCCCCGGAACCAGAACAGGGCCTGAAGCCATTCTGCGATTTTGCGGCCAGCTCCCATAAAAACGAGTTGTAAAATGGAGGTTCAGGGCACTGCAATTCACAAACCTGCAGAGTTATAAATGATAACTCTCGTCCACAAATATATTGAGGGAAGGCAAAGAAGAGGATTTGAAATCAAGGCAGAATTGCAGGAAACAGATTTCAGGAGGTAGATACAAATCGCCTTTAAAGCACATGAAAAGCGGCAAAACGTTGACAATGATGCCCTTGGCCAAAAAGGGCGTATGCGTTTTTTCCTGAATATATTCAGGAAAAAACGCATACGCCCTTTTTGGCCAACCAAGCAACCTGGAAAGGCAAATCAGGGCTACAAAGAAGACTCGCTTCCCATTGGTCAAAAGGGCCATGCTGAAAAAAGTGTCAAAACCAGAAATGCAGGACAGGCCATGGAGAAATGGGAGCCTTGCTACACTGATGGGCGGGATGTAAATTGCCAAGAGCCACTCTGGAGAAGTGTCCGGTGAGTCCTGAAACATCTGAAAAACACAGCTTAGAGAACATAGGGCACTTCCACTCATGGGGGTATAAATTGGGAAAATTAAAAATCAGCAAGACACAAGCACCCCAAAGTTTAGGGCTGCTCTGTTGACCAGGACCTCCACTTCATTCCACCTTAAATATCCCAGGAAAGAGAAAAATGGATAAAGAAGTTGTGGTCCTTATGTACAATGGAATATCACTCAGCCAGGAAATCAATGTCGTAAGGTTAGTAGCAGCATGATGAGTGGATTTAGGTACGACGATTCTAAGTGAAATAAGTCACACAGAAAAGGACACTTCTCATAAGGTATCACTGATAGAGGGAATGTAAAAACCGTTACACTTGAACTGAATTACAAAACAGAACAGAGTCACACATGCAGAAAACACACTATGGCTGCTTAACGGGAAAGGTGAGGTGGGGTGATACATAAAACAAGGGTATCAAATTAGCTCATATACCGTTCCATAAACCCAATATGTAATAGACAAGACCTACTCCTTGCTCAGAGAACTGGACTCAACACGCCCTATTCACCGCACAAGAATATATCTGACTAATAATAATCGTAAAACCTATGTATTGATATCTCTCTGTTAGTGTGTCAAGTGGGTGTAAAGCGGCATAAACACAGCAGTGAAAAGCAGCTAAACCCCATTATAAAAATAAATTACTTTGAAACACCCATGAAACAAAGACAGTGAAAGAGAGAGAAATTCTTACACAATGCGTTCAGGGGCTGTGATGCATCCTGGATTGACCATATCTAGACGCACAGCTGGATGAGACATAAGGGTGGACACTCTTGGGGCTGAGAGGTTTGGTGAGGTTGGGTGAGCAAACGCAGACCCTTTAAAGGAATACTGCGTGGTACCCATCGCATGGGTCCCAAATCTCCAGGTTCAAGGGCATCTTCCTACATCAAAAACATGCATGAGAAACCCAGAAGATGGTACACCGTGTGATGGGGAAAGGTTTCTAAAACGCACCTCATTTCTCATCTCCTTGTGCCCGGGTTCGCCATTCCAGCCGCTTTACTAGCAAGCTCCCTACTTGGAGCATCAGCACCTTTAACCTCCTGTTCCGTACAGGTTGCAATTTGTCCTGAGGATAAACGGGAAGACGTGGAACCAACGAGAGACTAGCTCTTGGTGTTGGGACAGGCACAGGTCACTCTATTTTCCCATCAGAAAGAAGAATTAACCACAGGCTCAGCCTGACCCCCGGAACCAGAACAGGGCCTGAAGCCATTCTGCGATTTTGCGGCCAGCTCCCATAAAAACGAGTTGTAAAATGGAGGTTCAGGGCACTGCAATTCACAAACCTGCAGAGTTATAAATGATAACTCTCGTCCACAAATATATTGAGGGGAGGCAAAGAAGAGGATTTGAAATCAAGGCAGAATTGCAGGAAACAGATTTCAGGAGGTAGATACGAATCGCCTTTAAAGCACATGAAAAGCGGCAAAACGTTGACAATGATGCCCTTGGCCAAAAAGGGCGTATGCGTTTTTTCCTGAATATATTCAGGAAAAAACGCATACGCCCTTTTTGGCCAACCAAGCAACCTGGAAAGGCAAATCAGGGCTACAAAGAAGACTCGCTTCCCATTGGTCAAAAGGGCCATGCTGAAAAAAGTGTCAAAACCAGAAATGCAGGACAGGCCATGGAGAAATGGGAGCCTTGCTACACTGATGGGCGGGATGTAAATTGCCAAGAGCCACTCTGGAGAAGTGTCCGGTGAGTCCTGAAACATCTGAAAAACACAGCTTAGAGAACATAGGGCACTTCCACTCATGGGGGTATAAATTGGGAAAATGAAAAATCAGCAAGACACAAGCACCCCAAAGTTTAGGGCTGCTCTGTTGACCAGGACCTCCACTTCATTCCACCTTAAATATCCCAGGAAAGAGAAAAATGGATAAAGAAGTTGTGGTCCTTATGTACAATGGAATATCACTCAGCCAGGAAATCAATGTCGTAAGGTTAGTAGCAGCATGATGAGTGGATTTAGGTACGACGATTCTAAGTGAAATAAGTCACACAGAAAAGGACACTTCTCATAAGGTATCACTGATAGAGGGAATGTAAAAACCGTTACACTTGAACTGAATTACAAAACAGAACAGAGTCACACATGCAGAAAACACACTATGGCTGCTTAACGGGAAAGGTGAGGTGGGGTGATACATAAAACAAGGGTATCAAATTAGCTCAGATACCGTTCCATAAACCCAATATGTAATAGACAAGACCTACTCCTTGCTCAGAGAACTGGACTCAACACGCCCTATTCACCGCACAAGAATATATCTGACTAATAATAATCGTAAAACCTATGTATTGATATCTCTCTGTTAGTGTGTCAAGTGGGTGTAAAGCGGCATAAACACAGCAGTGAAAAGCAGCTAAACCCCATTATAAAAATAAATTACTTTGAAACACCCATGAAACAAAGACAGTGAAAGAGAGAGAAATTCTTACACAATGCGTTCAGGGGCTGTGATGCAACCTGGATTGACCATATCTAGACGCACAGCTGGATGAGACATAAGGGTGGACACTCTTGGGGCTGAGAGGTTTGGTGAGGTTGGGTGAGCAAACGCAGACCCTTTAAAGGAAAACTGCGTGGTACCCATCGCATGGGTCCCAAATCTCCAGGTTCAAGGGCATCTTCCTACATCAAAAACATGCATGAGAAACCCAGAAGATGGTACACCGTGTGATGGGGAAAGGTTTCTAAAACGCACCTCATTTCTCATCTCCTTGTGCCCGGGTTCGCCATTCCAGCCACTTTACTAGCAAGCTCCCTACTTGGAGCATCAGCACCTTTAACCTCCTGTTCCGTACAGGTTGCAATTTGTCCTGAGGATAAACGGGAAGACGTGGAACCAACGAGAGACTAGCTCTTGGTGTTGGGACAGGCACAGGTCACTCTATTTTCCCATCAGAAAGAAGAATTAACCACAGGCTCAGCCTGACCCCCGGAACCAGAACAGGGCCTGAAGCCATTCTGCGATTTTGCGGCCAGCTCCCATAAAAACGAGTTGTAAAATGGAGGTTCAGGGCACTGCAATTCACAAACCTGCAGAGTTATAAATGATAACTCTCGTCCACAAATATATTGAGGGAAGGCAAAGAAGAGGATTTGAAATCAAGGCAGAATTGCAGGAAACAGATTTCAGGAGGTAGATACGAATCGCCTTTAAAGCACATGAAAAGCGGCAAAACGTTGACAATGATGCCCTTGGCCAAAAAGGGCGTATGCGTTTTTTCCTGAATATATTCAGGAAAAAACGCATACGCCCTTTTTGGCCAACCAAGCAACCTGGAAAGGCAAATCAGGGCTACAAAGAAGACTCGCTTCCCATTGGTCAAAAGGGCCATGCTGAAAAAAGTGTCAAAACCAGAAATGCAGGACAGGCCATGGAGAAATGGGAGCCTTGCTACACTGATGGGCGGGATGTAAATTGCCAAGAGCCACTCTGGAGAAGTGTCCGGTGAGTCCTGAAACATCTGAAAAACACAGCTTAGAGAACATAGGGCACTTCCACTCATGGGGGTATAAATTGGGAAAATTAAAAATCAGCAAGACACAAGCACCCCAAAGTTTAGGGCTGCTCTGTTGACCAGGACCTCCACTTCATTCCACCTTAAATATCCCAGGAAAGAGAAAAATGGATAAAGAAGTTGTGGTCCTTATGTACAATGGAATATCACTCAGCCAGGAAATCAATGTCGTAAGGTTAGTAGCAGCATGATGAGTGGATTTAGGTACGACGATTCTAAGTGAAATAAGTCACACAGAAAAGGACACTTCTCATAAGGTATCACTGTTAGAGGGAATGTAAAATCTGTTACACTTGAACTGAATTACAAAACAGAACAGAGTCACACATGCAGAAAACACACTATGGCTGCTTAACGGGAAAGGTGAGGTGGGGTGATACATAAAACAAGGGTATCAAATTAGCTCAGATACCGTTCCATAAACCCAATATGTAATAGACAAGACCTACTCCTTGCTCAGAGAACTGGACTCAACACGCCCTATTCACCGCACAAGAATATATCTGACTAATAATAATCGTAAAACCTATGTATTGATATCTCTCTGTTAGTGTGTCAAGTGGGTGTAAAGCCGCATAAACACAGCATTGAAAAGCAGATAAACCCCATTATAAAAATAAATTACTTTGAAACACCCATGAAACAAAGACAGTGAAAGAGAGAGAAATTCTTACACAATGCGTTCAGGGGCTGTGATGCAACCTGGATTGACCATATCTAGACGCACAGCTGGATGAGACATAAGGGTGGACACTCTTGGGGCTGAGAGGTTTGGTGAGGTTGTGTGAGCAAACGCAGACCCTTTAAAGTAATACTGCGTGGTACCCATCGCATGGGTCCCAAATCTCCAGGTTCAAGGGCATCTTCCTACATCAAAAACATGCATGAGAAACCCAGAAGACGGTACACCGTGTGATGGGGAAAGGTTTCTAAAACGTACCACATTTCTCATCTCCTTGTGCCCGGGTTCGCCGTTCCAGCCACTTTACTAGCAAGCTCCCTACTTGGAGCATCAGCACCTTTAACCTCCTGTTCCGTACAGGTTGCAATTTGTCCTGAGGATAAACGGGAAGACGTGGAACCAACGAGAGACTAGCTCTTGGTGTTGGGACAGGCACAGGTCACTCTATTTTCCCATCAGAAAGAAGAATTAACCACAGGCTCAGCCTGACCCCCGGAACCAGAACAGGGCCTGAAGCCATTCTGCGATTTTGCAGCCAGCTCCCATAAAAACGAGTTGTAAAATGGAGGTTCAGGGCACTGCAATTCACAAACCTGCAGAGTTATAAATGATAACTCTCGTCCACAAATATATTGAGGGAAGGCAAAGAAGAGGATTTGAAATCAAGGCAGAATTGCAGGAAACAGATTTCAGGAGGTAGATACGAATCGCCTTTAAAGCACATGAAAAGCGGCAAAACGTTGACAATGATGCCCTTGGCCAAAAAGGGCGTATGCGTTTTTTCCTGAATATATTCAGGAAAAAACGCATACGCCCTTTTTGGCCAACCAAGCAACCTGGAAAGGCAAATCAGGGCTACAAAGAAGACTCGCTTCCCATTGGTCAAAAGGGCCATGCTGAAAAAAGTGTCAAAACCAGAAATGCAGGACAGGCCATGGAGAAATGGGAGCCTTGCTACACTGATGGGCGGGATGTAAATTGCCAAGAGCCACTCTGGAGAAGTGTCCGGTGAGTCCTGAAACATCTGAAAAACACAGCTTAGAGAACATAGGGCACTTCCACTCATGGGGGTATAAATTGGGAAAATTAAAAATCAGCAAGACACAAGCACCCCAAAGTTTAGGGCTGCTCTGTTGACCAGGACCTCCACTTCATTCCACCTTAAATATCCCAGGAAAGAGAAAAATGGATAAAGAAGTTGTGGTCCTTATGTACAATGGAATATCACTCAGCCAGGAAATCAATGTCGTAAGGTTAGTAGCAGCATGATGAGTGGATTTAGGTACGACGATTCTAAGTGAAATAAGTCACACAGAAAAGGACACTTCTCATAAGGTATCACTGATAGAGGGAATGTAAAAACCGTTACACTTGAACTGAATTACAAAACAGAACAGAGTCACACATGCAGAAAACACACTATGGCTGCTTAACGGGAAAGGTGAGGTGGGGTGATACATAAAACAAGGGTATCAAATTAGCTCAGATACCGTTCCATAAACCCAATATGTAATAGACAAGACCTACTCCTTGCTCAGAGAACTGGACTCAACACGCCCTATTCACCGCACAAGAATATATCTGACTAATAATAATCGTAAAACCTATGTATTGATATCTCTCTGTTAGTGTGTCAAGTGGGTGTAAAGCGGCATAAACACAGCAGTGAAAAGCAGCTAAACCCCATTATAAAAATAAATTACTTTGAAACACCCATGAAACAAAGACAGTGAAAGAGAGAGAAATTCTTACACAATGCGTTCAGGGGCTGTGATGCAACCTGGATTGACCATATCTAGACGCACAGCTGGATGAGACATAAGGGTGGACACTCTTGGGGCTGAGAGGTTTGGTGAGGTTGGGTGAGCAAACGCAGACCCTTTAAAGGAAAACTGCGTGGTACCCATCGCATGGGTCCCAAATCTCCAGGTTCAAGGGCATCTTCCTACATCAAAAACATGCATGAGAAACCCAGAAGATGGTACACCGTGTGATGGGGAAAGGTTTCTAAAACGCACCTCATTTCTCATCTCCTTGTGCCCGGGTTCGCCATTCCAGCCACTTTACTAGCAAGCTCCCTACTTGGAGCATCAGCACCTTTAACCTCCTGTTCCGTACAGGTTGCAATTTGTCCTGAGGATAAACGGGAAGACGTGGAACCAACGAGAGACTAGCTCTTGGTGTTGGGACAGGCACAGGTCACTCTATTTTCCCATCAGAAAGAAGAATTAACCACAGGCTCAGCCTGACCCCCGGAACCAGAACAGGGCCTGAAGCCATTCTGCGATTTTGCGGCCAGCTCCCATAAAAACGAGTTGTAAAATGGAGGTTCAGGGCACTGCAATTCACAAACCTGCAGAGTTATAAATGATAACTCTCGTCCACAAATATATTGAGGGAAGGCAAAGAAGAGGATTTGAAATCAAGGCAGAATTGCAGGAAACAGATTTCAGGAGGTAGATACGAATCGCCTTTAAAGCACATGAAAAGCGGCAAAACGTTGACAATGATGCCCTTGGCCAAAAAGGGCGTATGCGTTTTTTCCTGAATATATTCAGGAAAAAACGCATACGCCCTTTTTGGCCAACCAAGCAACCTGGAAAGGCAAATCAGGGCTACAAAGAAGACTCGCTTCCCATTGGTCAAAAGGGCCATGCTGAAAAAAGTGTCAAAACCAGAAATGCAGGACAGGCCATGGAGAAATGGGAGCCTTGCTACACTGATGGGCGGGATGTAAATTGCCAAGAGCCACTCTGGAGAAGTGTCCGGTGAGTCCTGAAACATCTGAAAAACACAGCTTAGAGAACATAGGGCACTTCCACTCATGGGGGTATAAATTGGGAAAATTAAAAATCAGCAAGACACAAGCACCCCAAAGTTTAGGGCTGCTCTGTTGACCAGGACCTCCACTTCATTCCACCTTAAATATCCCAGGAAAGAGAAAAATGGATAAAGAAGTTGTGGTCCTTATGTACAATGGAATATCACTCAGCCAGGAAATCAATGTCGTAAGGTTAGTAGCAGCATGATGAGTGGATTTAGGTACGACGATTCTAAGTGAAATAAGTCACACAGAAAAGGACACTTCTCATA
Organism: Balaenoptera borealis; assembly: GCF_965194805.1. Classification (NCBI taxonomy): domain Eukaryota; kingdom Metazoa; phylum Chordata; class Mammalia; order Artiodactyla; family Balaenopteridae; genus Balaenoptera; species Balaenoptera borealis. Next base: position 161,367 of record NW_028123906.1, on the reverse strand, counting down.
AGGTATCACTGTTAGAGGGAATGTAAAATCTGTTACACTTGAACTGAATTACAAAACAGAACAGAGTCACACATGCAGAAAACACACTATGGCTGCTTAACGGGAAAGGTGAGGTGGGGTGATACATAAAACAAGGGTATCAAATTAGCTCAGATACCGTTCCATAAACCCAATATGTAATAGACAAGACCTACTCCTTGCTCAGAGAACTGGACTCAACACGCCCTATTCACCGCACAAGAATATATCTGACTAATAATAATCGTAAAACCTATGTATTGATATCTCTCTGTTAGTGTGTCAAGTGGGTGTAAAGCCGCATAAACACAGCATTGAAAAGCAGATAAACCCCATTATAAAAATAAATTACTTTGAAACACCCATGAAACAAAGACAGTGAAAGAGAGAGAAATTCTTACACAATGCGTTCAGGGGCTGTGATGCAACCTGGATTGACCATATCTAGACGCACAGCTGGATGAGACATAAGGGTGGACACTCTTGGGGCTGAGAGGTTTGGTGAGGTTGTGTGAGCAAACGCAGACCCTTTAAAGTAATACTGCGTGGTACCCATCGCATGGGTCCCAAATCTCCAGGTTCAAGGGCATCTTCCTACATCAAAAACATGCATGAGAAACCCAGAAGACGGTACACCGTGTGATGGGGAAAGGTTTCTAAAACGTACCACATTTCTCATCTCCTTGTGCCCGGGTTCGCCGTTCCAGCCACTTTACTAGCAAGCTCCCTACTTGGAGCATCAGCACCTTTAACCTCCTGTTCCGTACAGGTTGCAATTTGTCCTGAGGATAAACGGGAAGACGTGGAACCAACGAGAGACTAGCTCTTGGTGTTGGGACAGGCACAGGTCACTCTATTTTCCCATCAGAAAGAAGAATTAACCACAGGCTCAGCCTGACCCCCGGAACCAGAACAGGGCCTGAAGCCATTCTGCGATTTTGCAGCCAGCTCCCATAAAAACGAGTTGTAAAATGGAGGTTCAGGGCACTGCAATTCACAAACCTGCAGAGTTATAAATGATAACTCTCGTCCACAAATATATTGAGGGAAGGCAAAGAAGAGGATTTGAAATCAAGGCAGAATTGCAGGAAACAGATTTCAGGAGGTAGATACGAATCGCCTTTAAAGCACATGAAAAGCGGCAAAACGTTGACAATGATGCCCTTGGCCAAAAAGGGCGTATGCGTTTTTTCCTGAATATATTCAGGAAAAAACGCATACGCCCTTTTTGGCCAACCAAGCAACCTGGAAAGGCAAATCAGGGCTACAAAGAAGACTCGCTTCCCATTGGTCAAAAGGGCCATGCTGAAAAAAGTGTCAAAACCAGAAATGCAGGACAGGCCATGGAGAAATGGGAGCCTTGCTACACTGATGGGCGGGATGTAAATTGCCAAGAGCCACTCTGGAGAAGTGTCCGGTGAGTCCTGAAACATCTGAAAAACACAGCTTAGAGAACATAGGGCACTTCCACTCATGGGGGTATAAATTGGGAAAATTAAAAATCAGCAAGACACAAGCACCCCAAAGTTTAGGGCTGCTCTGTTGACCAGGACCTCCACTTCATTCCACCTTCAATATCCCAGGAAAGAGAAAAATGGATAAAGAAGTTGTGGTCCTTATGTACAATGGAATATCACTCAGCCAGGAAATCAATGTCGTAAGGTTAGTAGCAGCATGATGAGTGGATTTAGGTACGACGATTCTAAGTGAAATAAGTCACACAGAAAAGGACACTTCTCATAAGGTATCACTGATAGAGGGAATGTAAAAACCGTTACACTTGAACTGAATTACAAAACAGAACAGAGTCACACATGCAGAAAACACACTATGGCTGCTTAACGGGAAAGGTGAGGTGGGGTGATACATAAAACAAGGGTATCAAATTAGCTCAGATACCATTCCATAAACCCAATATGTAATAGACAAGACCTACTCCTTGCTCAGAGAACTGGACTCAACACGCCCTATTCACCGCACAAGAATATATCTGACTAATAATAATCGTAAAACCTATGTATTGATATCTCTCTGTTAGTGTGTCAAGTGGGTGTAAAGCGGCATAAACACAGCAGTGAAAAGCAGCTAAACCCCATTATAAAAATAAATTACTTTGAAACACCCATGAAACAAAGACAGTGAAAGAGAGAGAAATTCTTACACAATGCGTTCAGGGGCTGTGATGCAACCTGGATTATTGACCATATCTAGACGCACAGCTGGATGAGACATAAGGGTGGACACTCTTGGGACTGAGAGGTTTGGTGAGGTTGGGTGAGCAAACGCAGACCCTTTAAAGTAATACTGCGTTGTACCCATCGCATGGGTCCCAAATCTCCAGGTTCAAGGGCATCTTCCTACATCAAAAACATGCATGAGAAACCCAGAAGATGGTACACCGTGTGATGGGGAAAGGTTTCTAAAACGCACCTCATTTCTCATCTCCTTGTGCCCGGGTTCGCCATTCCAGCCGCTTTACTAGCAAGCTCCCTACTTGGAGCATCAGCACCTTTAAACTCCTGTTCCGTACAGGTTGCAATTTGTCCTGAGGATAAACGGGAAGACGTGGAACCAACGAGAGACTAGCTCTTGGTGTTGGGACAGGCACAGGTCACTCTATTTTCCCATCAGAAAGAAGAATTAACCACAGGCTCAGCCTGCCCCCCGGAACCAGAACAGGGCCTGAAGCCATTCTGCGATTTTGCGGCCAGCTCCCATAAAAACGAGTTGTAAAATGGAGGTTCAGGGCACTGCAATTCACAAACCTGCAGAGTTATAAATGATAACTCTCGTCCACAAATATATTGAGGGAAGGCAAAGAAGAGGATTTGAAATCAAGGCAGAATTGCAGGAAACAGATTTCAGGAGGTAGATACGAATCGCCTTTAAAGCACATGAAAAGCGGCAAAACGTTGACAATGATGCCCTTGGCCAAAAAGGGCGTATGCGTTTTTTCCTGAATATATTCAGGAAAAAACGCATACGCCCTTTTTGGCCAACCAAGCAACCTGGAAAGGCAAATCAGGGCTACAAAGAAGACTCGCTTCCCATTGGTCAAAAGGGCCATGCTGAAAAAAGTGTCAAAACCAGAAATGCAGGACAGGCCATGGAGAAATGGGAGCCTTGCTACACTGATGGGCGGGATGTAAATTGCCAAGAGCCACTCTGGAGAAGTGTCCGGTGAGTCCTGAAACATCTGAAAAACACAGCTTAGAGAACATAGGGCACTTCCACTCATGGGGGTATAAATTGGGAAAATGAAAAATCAGCAAGACACAAGCACCCCAAAGTTTAGGGCTGCTCTGTTGACCAGGACCTCCACTTCATTCCACCTTAAATATCCCAGGAAAGAGAAAAATGGATAAAGAAGTTGTGGTCCTTATGTACAATGGAATATCACTCAGCCAGGAAATCAATGTCGTAAGGTTAGTAGCAGCATGATGAGTGGATTTAGGTACGACGATTCTAAGTGAAATAAGTCACACAGAAAAGGACACTTCTCATAAGGTATCACTGATAGAGGGAATGTAAAAACCGTTACACTTGAACTGAATTACAAAACAGAACAGAGTCACACATGCAGAAAACACACTATGGCTGCTTAACGGGAAAGGTGAGGTGGGGTGATACAGAAAACAAGGGTATCAAATTAGCTCAGATACCGTTCCATAAACCCAATATGTAATAGACAAGACCTACTCCTTGCTCAGAGAACTGGACTCAAAACGCCCTATTCACCGCACAAGAATATATCTGACTAATAATAATCGTAAAACCTATGCATTGATATCTCTCTGTTAGTGTGTCAAGTGGGTGTAAAGCGGCATAAACACAGCATTGAAAAGCAGCTAAACCCCATTATAAAAATAAATTACTTTGAAACACCCATGAAACAAAGACAGTGAAAGAGAGAGAAATTCTTACACAATGCGTTCAGGGGCTGTGATGCAACCTGGATTGACCATATCTAGACGCACAGCTGGATGAGACATAAGGGTGGACACTCTTGGGGCTGAGAGGTTTGGTGAGGTTGGGTGAGCAAACGCAGACCCTTTAAAGTAATACTGCGTGGTACCCATCGCATGGGTCCCAAATCTCCAGGTTCAAGGGCATCTTCCTACATCAAAAACATGCATGAGAAACCCAGAAGATGGTACACCGTGTGATGGGGAAAGGTTTCTAAAACGCACCTCATTTCTCATCTCCTTGTGCCCGGGTTCGCCATTCCAGCCGCTTTACTAGCAAGCTCCCTACTTGGAGCATCAGCACCTTTAACCTCCTGTTCCGTACAGGTTGCAATTTGTCCTGAGGATAAACGGGAAGACGTGGAACCAACGAGAGACTAGCTCTTGGTGTTGGGACAGGCACAGGTCACTCTATTTTCCCATCAGAAAGAAGAATTAACCACAGGCTCAGCCTGACCCCCGGAACCAGAACAGGGCCTGAAGCCATTCTGCGATTTTGTGGCCAGCTCCCATAAAAACGAGTTGTAAAATGGAGGTTCAGGGCACTGCAATTCACAAACCTGCAGAGTTATAAATGATAACTCTCGTCCACAAATATATTGAGGGAAGGCAAAGAAGAGGATTTGAAATCAAGGCAGAATTGCAGGAAACAGATTTCAGGAGGTAGATACGAATCGCCTTTAAAGCACATGAAAAGCGGCAAAACGTTGACAATGATGCCCTTGGCCAAAAAGGGCGTATGCGTTTTTTCCTGAATATATTCAGGAAAAAACGCATACGCCCTTTTTGGCCAACCAAGCAACCTGGAAAGGCAAATCAGGGCTACAAAGAAGACTCGCTTCCCATTGGTCAAAAGGGCCATGCTGAAAAAAGTGTCAAAACCAGAAATGCAGGACAGGCCATGGAGAAATGGGAGCCTTGCTACACTGATGGGCGGGATGTAAATTGCCAAGAGCCACTCTGGAGAAGTGTCCGGTGAGTCCTGAAACATCTGAAAAACACAGCTTAGAGAACATAGGGCACTTCCACTCATGGGGGTATAAATTGGGAAAATGAAAAATCAGCAAGACACAAGCACCCCAAAGTTTAGGGCTGCTCTGTTGACCAGGACCTCCACTTCATTCCACCTTAAATATCCCAGGAAAGAGAAAAATGGATAAAGAAGTTGTGGTCCTTATGTACAATGGAATATCACTCAGCCAGGAAATCAATGTCGTAAGGTTAGTAGCAGCATGATGAGTGGATTTAGGTACGACGATTCTAAGTGAAATAAGTCACACAGAAAAGGACACTTCTCATAAGGTATCACTGATAGAGGGAATGTAAAAACCGTTACACTTGAACTGAATTACAAAACAGAACAGAGTCACACATGCAGAAAACACACTATGGCTGCTTAACGGGAAAGGTGAGGTGGGGTGATACAGAAAACAAGGGTATCAAATTAGCTCAGATACCGTTCCATAAACCCAATATGTAATAGACAAGACCTACTCCTTGCTCAGAGAACTGGACTCAAAACGCCCTATTCACCGCACAAGAATATATCTGACTAATAATAATCGTAAAACCTATGCATTGATATCTCTCTGTTAGTGTGTCAAGTGGGTGTAAAGCGGCATAAACACAGCATTGAAAAGCAGCTAAACCCCATTATAAAAATAAATTACTTTGAAACACCCATGAAACAAAGACAGTGAAAGAGAGAGAAATTCTTACACAATGCGTTCAGGGGCTGTGATGCAACCTGGATTGACCATATCTAGACGCACAGCTGGATGAGACATAAGGGTGGACACTCTTGGGGCTGAGAGGTTTGGTGAGGTTGGGTGAGCAAACGCAGACCCTTTAAAGTAATACTGCGTGGTACCCATCGCATGGGTCCCAAATCTCCAGGTTCAAGGGCATCTTCCTACATCAAAAACATGCATGAGAAACCCAGAAGATGGTACACCGTGTGATGGGGAAAGGTTTCTAAAACGCACCTCATTTCTCATCTCCTTGTGCCCGGGTTCGCCATTCCAGCCGCTTTACTAGCAAGCTCCCTACTTGGAGCATCAGCACCTTTAACCTCCTGTTCCGTACAGGTTGCAATTTGTCCTGAGGATAAACGGGAAGACGTGGAACCAACGAGAGACTAGCTCTTGGTGTTGGGACAGGCACAGGTCACTCTATTTTCCCATCAGAAAGAAGAATTAACCACAGGCTCAGCCTGACCCCCGGAACCAGAACAGGGCCTGAAGCCATTCTGCGATTTTGTGGCCAGCTCCCATAAAAACGAGTTGTAAAATGGAGGTTCAGGGCACTGCAATTCACAAACCTGCAGAGTTATAAATGATAACTCTCGTCCACAAATATATTGAGGGAAGGCAAAGAAGAGGATTTGAAATCAAGGCAGAATTGCAGGAAACAGATTTCAGGAGGTAGATACGAATCGCCTTTAAAGCACATGAAAAGCGGCAAAACGTTGACAATGATGCCCTTGGCCAAAAAGGGCGTATGCGTTTTTTCCTGAATATATTCAGGAAAAAACGCATACGCCCTTTTTGGCCAACCAAGCAACCTGGAAAGGCAAATCAGGGCTACAAAGAAGACTCGCTTCCCATTGGTCAAAAGGGCCATGCTGAAAAAAGTGTCAAAACCAGAAATGCAGGACAGGCCATGGAGAAATGGGAGCCTTGCTACACTGATGGGCGGGATGTAAATTGCCAAGAGCCACTCTGGAGAAGTGTCCGGTGAGTCCTGAAACATCTGAAAAACACAGCTTAGAGAACATAGGGCACTTCCACTCATGGGGGTATAAATTGGGAAAATGAAAAATCAGCAAGACACAAGCACCCCAAAGTTTAGGGCTGCTCTGTTGACCAGGACCTCCACTTCATTCCACCTTAAATATCCCAGGAAAGAGAAAAATGGATAAAGAAGTTGTGGTCCTTATGTACAATGGAATATCACTCAGCCAGGAAATCAATGTCGTAAGGTTAGTAGCAGCATGATGAGTGGATTTAGGTACGACGATTCTAAGTGAAATAAGTCACACAGAAAAGGACACTTCTCATAAGGTATCACTGATAGAGGGAATGTAAAAACCGTTACACTTGAACTGAATTACAAAACAGAACAGAGTCACACATGCAGAAAACACACTATGGCTGCTTAACGGGAAAGGTGAGGTGGGGTGATACATAAAACAAGGGTATCAAATTAGCTCAGATACCGTTCCATAAACCCAATATGTAATAGACAAGACCTACTCCTTGCTCAGAGAACTGGACTCAAAACGCCCTATTCACCGCACAAGAATATATCTGACTAATAATAATCGTAAAACCTATGTATTGATATCTCTCTGTTAGTGTGTCAAGTGGGTGTAAAGCGGCATAAACACAGCAGTGAAAAGCAGCTAAACCCCATTATAAAAATAAATTACTTTGAAACAACCATGAAACAAAGACAGTGAAAGAGAGAGAAATTCTTACACAATGCGTTCAGGGGCTGTGATGCAACCTGGATTGACCATATCTAGACGCACAGCTGGATGAGACATAAGGGTGGACACTCTTGGGGCTGAGAGGTTTGGTGAGGTTGGGTGAGCAAACGCAGACCCTTTAAAGTAATACTGCGTGGTACCCATCGCATGGGTCCCAAATCTCCAGGTTCAAGGGCATCTTCCTACATCAAAAACATGCATGAGAAACCCAGAAGATGGTACACCGTGTGATGGGGAAAGGTTTCTAAAACGCACCTCATTTCTCATCTCCTTGTGCCCGGGTTCGCCATTCCAGCCGCTTTACTAGCAAGCTCCCTACTTGGAGCATCAGCACCTTTAACCTCCTGTTCCGTACAGGTTGCAATTTGTCCTGAGGATAAACGGGAAGACGTGGAACCAACGAGAGACTAGCTCTTGGTGTTGGGACAGGCACAGGTCACTCTATTTTCCCATCAGAAAGAAGAATTAACCACAGGCTCAGCCTGACCCCCGGAACCAGAACAGGGCCTGAAGCCATTCTGCGATTTTGTGGCCAGCTCCCATAAAAACGAGTTGTAAAATGGAGGTTCAGGGCACTGCAATTCACAAACCTGCAGAGTTATAAATGATAACTCTCGTCCACAAATATATTGAGGGAAGGCAAAGAAGAGGATTTGAAATCAAGGCAGAATTGCAGGAAACAGATTTCAGGAGGTAGATACGAATCGCCTTTAAAGCACATGAAAAGCGGCAAAACGTTGACAATGATGCCCTTGGCCAAAAAGGGCGTATGCGTTTTTTCCTGAATATATTCAGGAAAAAACGCATACGCCCTTTTTGGCCAACCAAGCAACCTGGAAAGGCAAATCAGCGCTACAGAGAAGTCTCGCTTCCCATCGGTCAAAAGGGCCATGCTGAAAAAAGTGTCAACACCAGAAATGCAGGACAGGCCATGGAGAAATGGGAGCCTTGCTACACTGATGGGCGGGATGTAAATTGCCAAGAGCCACTCTGGAGAAGTGTCCGGTGAGTCCTGAAACATCTGAAAAACACAGCTTAGAGAACATAGGGCACTTCCACTCATGGGGGTATAAATTGGGAAAATTAAAAATCAGCAAGACACAAGCACCCCAAAGTTTAGGGCTGCTCTGTAGACCAGGACCTCCACTTCATTCCACCTTAAATATCCCAGGAAATAGAAAAATGGATAAAGAAGTTGTGGTCCTTATGTACAATGGAATATCACTCAGCCAGGAAATCAATGTCATAAGGTTAGTAGCAGCATGATGAGTGGATTTAGGTACGACGATTCTAAGTGAAATAAGTCACACAGAAAAGGACACTTCTCATAAGGTATCACTGATAGAGGGAATGTAAAAACCGTTACACTTGAACTGAATTACAAAACAGAACAGAGTCACACATGCAGAAAACACACTATGGCTGCTTAACGGGAAAGGTGAGGTGGGGTGATACATAAAACAAGGGTATCAAATTAGCTCAGATACCGTTCCATAAACCCAATATGTAATAGACAAGACCTACTCCTTGCTCAGAGAACTGGACTCAAAACGCCCTATTCACCGCACAAGAATATATCTGACTAATAATAATCGTAAAACCTATGTATTGATATCTCTCTGTTAGTGTGTCAAGTGGGTGTAAAGCGGCATAAACACAGCAGTGAAAAGCAGCTAAACCCCATTATAAAAATAAATTACTTTGAAACAACCATGAAACAAAGACAGTGAAAGAGAGAGAAATTCTTACACAATGCGTTCAGGGGCTGTGATGCAACCTGGATTGACCATATCTAGACGCACAGCTGGATGAGACATAAGGGTGGACACTCTTGGGGCTGAGAGGTTTGGTGAGGTTGGGTGAGCAAACGCAGACCCTTTAAAGTAATACTGCGTGGTACCCATCGCATGGGTCTCAAATCTCCAGGTTCAAGGGCATCTTCCTACATCAAAAACATGCATGAGAAACCCAGAAGATGGTACACCGTGTGATGGGGAAAGGTTTCTAAAACGCACCTCATTTCTCATCTCCTTGTGCCCGGGTTCGCCATTCCAGCCGCTTTACTAGCAAGCTCCCTACTTGGAGCATCAGCACCTTTAACCTCCTGTTCCGTACAGGTTGCAATTTGTCCTGAGGATAAACGGGAAGACGTGGAACCAACGAGAGACTAGCTCTTGGTGTTGGGACAGGCACAGGTCACTCTATTTTCCCATCAGAAAGAAGAATTAACCACAGGCTCAGCCTGACCCCCGGAACCAGAACAGGGCCTGAAGCCATTCTGCGATTTTGTGGCCAGCTCCCATAAAAACGAGTTGTAAAATGGAGGTTCAGGGCACTGCAATTCACAAACCTGCAGAGTTATAAATGATAACTCTCGTCCACAAATATATTGAGGGAAGGCAAAGAAGAGGATTTGAAATCAAGGCAGAATTGCAGGAAACAGATTTCAGGAGGTAGATACGAATCGCCTTTAAAGCACATGAAAAGCGGCAAAACGTTGACAATGATGCCCTTGGCCAAAAAGGGCGTATGCGTTTTTTCCTGAATATATTCAGGAAAAAACGCATACGCCCTTTTTGGCCAACCAAGCAACCTGGAAAGGCAAATCAGCGCTACAGAGAAATCTCGCTTCCCATCGGTCAAAAGGGCCATGCTGAAAAAAGTGTCAACACCAGAAATGCAGGACAGGCCATGGAGAAATGGGAGCCTTGCTACACTGATGGGCGGGATGTAAATTGCCAAGAGCCACTCTGGAGAAGTGTCTGGTGAGTCCTGAAACATCTGAAAAACACAGCTTAGAGAGCATAGGGCACTTCCACTCATGGGGGTATAAATTGGGAAAATTAAAAATCAGCAAGACACAAGCACCCCAAAGTTTAGGGCTGCTCTGTTGACCAGGACCTCCACTTCATTCCACCTTAAATATCCCAGGAAAGAGAAAAATGGATAAAGAAGTTGTGGTCCTTATGTACAATGGAATATCACTCAGCCATGAAATCAATGTCGTAAGGTTAGTAGCAGCATGATGAGTGGATTTAGGTACGACGATTCTAAGTGAAATAATTCCCACAGAAAAGGACACTTCTCATAAGGTATCACTGATAGAGGGAATGTAAAAACTGTTACACTTGAACTGAATTACAAAACAGAACAGAGTCACACATGCAGAAAACACACTATGGCTGCTTAACGGGAAAGGTGAGGTGGGGTGATACATAAAACAAGGGTATCAAATTAGCTCAGATACCGTTCCATAAACCCAATATGTAATAGACAAGACCTACTCCTTGCTCAGAGAACTGGACTCAACACGCCCTATTCACCGCACAAGAATATATCTGACTAATAATAATCGTAAAACCTATGTATTGATATCTCTCTGTTAGTGTGTCAAGTGGGTGTAAAGCCGCATAAACACAGCATTGAAAAGCAGATAAACCCCATTATAAAAATAAATTACTTTGAAACACCCATGAAACAAAGACAGTGAAAGAGAGAGAAATTCTTACACAATGCGTTCAGGGGCTGTGATGCAACCTGGATTGACCATATCTAGACGCAAAGCTGGATGAGACATAAGGGTGGACACTCTTGGGGCTGAGAGGTTTGGTGAGGTTGGGTGAGCAAACGCAGACTCTTTAAAGTAATACTGCGTGGTACCCATCGCATGGGTCCCAAATCTCCAGGTTCAAGGGCATCTTCCTACATCAAAAACATGCATGAGAAACCCAGAAGACGGTACACCGTGTGATGGGGAAAGGTTTCTAAAACGTACCTCATTTCTCATCTCCTTGTGCCCGGGTTCGCCGTTCCAGCCGCTTTACTAGCAAGCTCCCTACTTGGAGCATCAGCACCTTTAACCTCCTGTTCCGTACAGGTTGCAATTTGTCCTGAGGATAAACGGGAAGACGTGGAACCAACGAGAGACTAGCTCTTGGTGTTGGGACAGGCACAGGTCACTCTATTTTCCCATCAAAAAGAAGAATTAACCACAGGCTCAGCCTGCCCCCCGGAACCAGAACAGGGCCTGAAGCCATTCTGCGATTTTGCGGCCAGCTCCCATAAAAACGAGTTGTAAAATGGAGGTTCAGGGCACTGCAATTCACAAACCTGCAGAGTTATAAATGATAACTCTCGTCCACAAATATATTGAGGGAAGGCAAAGAAGAGGATTTGAAATCAAGGCAGAATTGCAGGAAACAGATTTCAGGAGGTAGATACGAATCGCCTTTAAAGCACATGAAAAGCGGCAAAACGTTGACAATGATGCCCTTGGCCAAAAAGGGCGTATGCGTTTTTTCCTGAATATATTCAGGAAAAAACGCATACGCCCTTTTTGGCCAACCAAGCAACCTGGAAAGGCAAATCAGGGCTACAAAGAAGACTCGCTTCCCATTGGTCAAAAGGGCCATGCTGAAAAAAGTGTCAAAACCAGAAATGCAGGACAGGCCATGGAGAAATGGGAGCCTTGCTACACTGATGGGCGGGATGTAAATTGCCAAGAGCCACTCTGGAGAAGTGTCCGGTGAGTCCTGAAACATCTGAAAAACACAGCTTAGAGAACATAGGGCACTTCCACTCATGGGGGTATAAATTGGGAAAATGAAAAATCAGCAAGACACAAGCACCCCAAAGTTTAGGGCTGCTCTGTTGACCAGGACCTCCACTTCATTCCACCTTAAATATCCCAGGAAAGAGAAAAATGGATAAAGAAGTTGTGGTCCTTATGTACAATGGAATATCACTCAGCCAGGAAATCAATGTCGTAAGGTTAGTAGCGGCATGATGAGTGGATTTAGGTACGACGATTCTAAGTGAAATAAGTCACACAGAAAAGGACACTTCTCATAAGGTATCACTGATAGAGGGAATGTAAAAACCGTTACACTTGAACTGAATTACAAAACAGAACAGAGTCACACATGCAGAAAACACACTATGGCTGCTTAACGGGAAAGGTGAGGTGGGGTGATACATAAAACAAGGATATCAAATTAGCTCAGATACCGTTCCATAAACCCAATATGTAATAGACAAGACCTACTCCTTGCTCAGAGAACTGGACTCAACACGCCCTATTCACCGCACAAGAATATATCTGACTAATAATAATCGTAAAACCTATGTATTGATATCTCTCTGTTAGTGTGTCAAGTGGGTGTAAAGCCGCATAAACACAGCATTGAAAAGCAGATAAACCCCATTATAAAAATAAATTACTTTGAAACACCCATGAAACAAAGACAGTGAAAGAGAGAAAAATTCTTACACAATGCGTTCAGGGGCTGTGATGCAACCTGGATTGACCATATCTAGACCCACAGCTGGATGAGACATAAGGGTGGACACTCTTGGGGCTGAGAGGTTTGGTGAGGTTGGGTGAGCAAACGCAGACCCTTTAAAGTAATACTGCGTGGTACCCATCGCATGGGTCCCAAATCTCAAGGTTCAAGGGCATCTTCCTACATCAAAAACATGCATGAGAAACCCAGAAGACGGTACACCGTGTGATGGGGAAAGGTTTCTAAAACGTACCTCATTTCTCATCTCCTTGTGCCCGGGTTCGCCGTTCCAGCCGCTTTACTAGCAAGCTCCCTACTTGGAGCATCAGCACCTTTAACCTCCTGTTCCGTACAGGTTGCAATTTGTCCTGAGGATAAACGGGAAGACGTGGAACCAACGAGAGACTAGCTCTTGGTGTTGGGACAGGCACAGGTCACTCTATTTTCCCATCAAAAAGAAGAATTAACCACAGGCTCAGCCTGCCCCCCGGAACCAGAACAGGGCCTGAAGCCATTCTGCGATTTTGCGGCCAGCTCCCATAAAAACGAGTTGTAAAATGGAGGTTCAGGGCACTGCAATTCACAAACCTGCAGAGTTATAAATGATAACTCTCGTCCACAAATATATTGAGGGAAGGCAAAGAAGAGGATTTGAAATCAAGGCAGAATTGCAGGAAACAGATTTCAGGAGGTAGATACGAATCGCCTTTAAAGCACATGAAAAGCGGCAAAACGTTGACAATGATGCCCTTGGCCAAAAAGGGCGTATGCGTTTTTTCCTGAATATATTCAGGAAAAAACGCATACGCCCTTTTTGGCCAACCAAGCAACCTGGAAAGGCAAATCAGGGCTACAAAGAAGACTCGCTTCCCATTGGTCAAAAGGGCCATGCTGAAAAAAGTGTCAAAACCAGAAATGCAGGACAGGCCATGGAGAAATGGGAGCCTTGCTACACTGATGGGCGGGATGTAAATTGCCAAGAGCCACTCTGGAGAAGTGTCCGGTGAGTCCTGAAACATCTGAAAAACACAGCTTAGAGAACATAGGGCACTTCCACTCATGGGGGTATAAATTGGGAAAATGAAAAATCAGCAAGACACAAGCACCCCAAAGTTTAGGGCTGCTCTGTTGACCAGGACCTCCACTTCATTCCACCTTAAATATCCCAGGAAAGAGAAAAATGGATAAAGAAGTTGTGGTCCTTATGTACAATGGAATATCACTCAGCCAGGAAATCAATGTCGTAAGGTTAGTAGCGGCATGATGAGTGGATTTAGGTACGACGATTCTAAGTGAAATAAGTCACACAGAAAAGGACACTTCTCATAAGGTATCACTGATAGAGGGAATGTAAAAACCGTTACACTTGAACTGAATTACAAAACAGAACAGAGTCACACATGCAGAAAACACACTATGGCTGCTTAACGGGAAAGGTGAGGTGGGGTGATACATAAAACAAGGATATCAAATTAGCTCAGATACCGTTCCATAAACCCAATATGTAATAGACAAGACCTACTCCTTGCTCAGAGAACTGGACTCAACACGCCCTATTCACCGCACAAGAATATATCTGACTAATAATAATCGTAAAACCTATGTATTGATATCTCTCTGTTAGTGTGTCAAGTGGGTGTAAAGCCGCATAAACACAGCATTGAAAAGCAGATAAACCCCATTATAAAAATAAATTACTTTGAAACACCCATGAAACAAAGACAGTGAAAGAGAGAGAAATTCTTACACAATGCGTTCAGGGGCTGTGATGCAACCTGGATTGACCATATCTAGACCCACAGCTGGATGAGACATAAGGGTGGACACTCTTGGGGCTGAGAGGTTTGGTGAGGTTGGGTGAGCAAACGCAGACCCTTTAAAGTAATACTGCGTGGTACCCATCGCATGGGTCCCAAATCTCAAGGTTCAAGGGCATCTTCCTACATCAAAAACATGCATGAGAAACCCAGAAGACGGTACACCGTGTGATGGGGAAAGGTTTCTAAAACGTACCTCATTTCTCATCTCCTTGTGCCCGGGTTCGCCGTTCCAGCCGCTTTACTAGCAATCTCCCTACTTGGAGCATCAGCACCTTTAACCTCCTGTTCCGTACAGGTTGCAATTTGTCCTGAGGATAAACGGGAAGACGTGGAACCAACGAGAGACTAGCTCTTGGTGTTGGGACAGGCACAGGTCACTCTATTTTCCCATCAGAAAGAAGAATTAACCACAGGCTCAGCCTGCCCCCCGGAACCAGAACAGGGCCTGAAGCCATTCTGCGATTTTGCGGCCAGCTCCCATAAAAACGAGTTGTAAAATGGAGGTTCAGGGCACTGCAATTCACAAACCTGCAGAGTTATAAATGATAACTCTCGTCCACAAATATATTGAGGGAAGGCAAAGAAGAGGATTTGAAATCAAGGCAGAATTGCAGGAAACAGATTTCAGGAGGTAGATACGAATTGCCTTTAAAGCACATGAAAAGCGGCAAAACGTTGACAATGATGCCCTTGGCCAAAAAGGGCGTATGCGTTTTTTCCTGAATATATTCAGGAAAAAACGCATACGCCCTTTTTGGCCAACCAAGCAACCTGGAAAGGCAAATCAGGGCTACAAAGAAGTCTCACTTCCCATTGGTCAAAAGGGCCATGCTGAAAAAAGTGTCAAAACCAGAAATGCAGGACAGGCCATGGAGAAATGGGAGCCTTGCTACACTGATGGGCAGGATGTAAATTGCCAAGAGCCACTCTGGAGAAGTGTCCGGTGAGTCCTGAAACATCTGAAAAACAAAGCTTAGAGAGCATAGGGCACTTCCACTCATGGGGGTATAAATTGGGAAAATTAAAAATCAGCAAGACACAAGCACCCCAAAGTTTAGGGCTGCTCTGTTGACCAGGACCTCCACTTCATTCCACCTTAAATATCCCAGGAAAGAGAAAAATGGATAAAGAAGCTGTGGTCCTTATATACAATGGAATATCACTCAGCCAGGAAATCAATGTCGTAAGGTTAGTAGCAGCATGATGAGTGGATTTAGGTACGACGATTCTAAGTGAAATAAGTCACACAGAAAAGGACACTTCTCATAAGGTATCACTGATAGAGGGAATGTAAAAACCGTTACACTTGAACTGAATTACAAAACAGAACAGAGTCACACATGCAGAAAACACACTATGGCTGCTTAACGGGAAAGGTGAGGTGGGGTGATACATAAAACAAGGGTATCAAATTAGCTCAGATACCATTCCATAAACCCAATATGTAATAGACAAGACCTACTCCTTGCTCAGAGAACTGGACTCAACACGCCCTATTCACCGCACAAGAATATATCTGACTAATAATAATCGTAAAACCTATGTATTGATATCTCTCTGTTAGTGTGTCAAGTGGGTGTAAAGCGGCATAAACACAGCAGTGAAAAGCAGCTAAACCCCATTATAAAAATAAATTACTTTGAAACACCCATGAAACAAAGACAGTGAAAGAGAGAGAAATTCTTACACAATGCGTTCAGGGGCTGTGATGCAACCTGGAATGACCATATCTAGACCCACAGCTGGATGAGACATAAGGGTGGACACTCTTGGGGATGACAGGTTTGGTGAGGTTGTGTGAGCAAACGCAGACCCTTTAAAGTAATACTGCGTGGTACCCATCGCATGGGTCCAAAATCTCCAGGTTCAAGGGCATCTTCCTACATCAAAAACATGCATGAGAAACCCAGAAGATGGTACATCGTGTGATGGGGAAATGTTTCTAAAACGCACCTCATTTCTCATCTCCTTGTGCCCGGGTTTGCCATTCCAGCCGCTTTACTAGCAAGCTCCCTACTTGGGGCATCAGCACCTTTAACCTCCTGTTCCGTACAGGTTGCAATTTGTCCTGAGGATAAACGGGAAGACGTGGAACCAACGTGAGACTAGCTCTTGGTGTTGGGACAGGCACAGGTCACTCTATTTTCCCATCAGAAAGAAGAATTAACCACAGGCTCAGCCTGACCCCCGGAACCAGAACAGGGCCTGAAGCCATTCTGCGATTTTGCGGCCAGCTCCCATAAAAACGAGTTGTAAAATGGAGGTTCAGGGCACTGCAATTCACAAACCTGCAGAGTTATAAATGATAACTCTCGTCCACAAATATATTGAGGGAAGGCAAAGAAGAGGATTTGAAATCAAGGCAGAATTGCAGGAAACAGATTTCAGGAGGTAGATACAAATCGCCTTTAAAGCACATGAAAAGCGGCAAAACGTTGACAATGATGCCCTTGGCCAAAAAGGGCGTATGCGTTTTTTCCTGAATATATTCAGGAAAAAACGCATACGCCCTTTTTGGCCAACCAAGCAACCTGGAAAGGCAAATCAGCGCTACAAAGAAGTCTCGCTTCCCATCGGTCAAAAGGGCCATGCTGAAAAAAGTGTCAAAACCAGAAATGCAGGACAGGCCATGGAGAAATGGGAGCCTTGCTACACTGATGGGCGGGATGTAAATTGCCAAGAGCCACTCTGGAGAAGTGTCCGGTGAGTCCTGAAACATCTGAAAAACACAGCTTAGAGAGCATAGGGCACTTCCACTCATGGGGGTATAAATTGGGAAAATGAAAAATCAGCAAGACACAAGCACCCCAAAGTTTAGGGCTGCTCTGTTGACCAGGACCTCCACTTCATTCCACCTTAAATATCCCAGGAAAGAGAAAAATGGATAAAGAAGTTGTGGTCCTTATGTACAATGGAATATCACTCAGCCAGGAAATCAATGTCGTAAGGTTAGTAGCAGCATGATGAGTGGATTTAGGTACGACGATTCTAAGTGAAATAAGTCACACAGAAAAGGACACTTCTCATAAGGTATCACTGATAGAGGGAATGTAAAAACCGTTACACTTGAACTGAATTACAAAACAGAACAGAGTCACACATGCAGAAAACACACTATGGCTGCTTAACGGGAAAGGTGAGGTGGGGTGATACATAAAACAAGGGTATCAAATTAGCTCAGATACCATTCCATAAACCCAATATGTAATAGACAAGACCTACTCCTTGCTCAGAGAACTGGACTCAACACGCCCTATTCACCGCACAAGAATATATCTGACTAATAATAATCGTAAAACCTATGTATTGATATCTCTCTGTTAGTGTGTCAAGTGGGTGTAAAGCGGCATAAACACAGCAGTGAAAAGCAGCTAAACCCCATTATAAAAATAAATTACTTTGAAACAACCATGAAACAAAGACAGTGAAAGAGAGAGAAATTCTTACACAATGCGTTCAGGGGCTGTGATGCAACCTGGATTGACCATATCTAGACCCACAGCTGGATGAGACATAAGGGTGGACACTCTTGGGGCTGAGAGGTTTGGTGAGGTTGGGTGAGCAAACGCAGACCCTTTAAAGTAATACTGCGTGGTACCCATCGCATGGGTCCCAAATCTCCAGGTTCAAGGGCATCTTCCTACATCAAAAGCATGCATGAGAAACCCAGAAGATGGTACACCGTGTGATGGGGAAAGGTTTCTAAAACGCACCTCATTTCTCATCTCCTTGTGCCCGGGTTCGCCATTCCAGCCGCTTTACTAGCAAGCTCCCTACTTGGAGCATCAGCACCTTTAACCTCCTGTTCCGTACAGGTTGCAATTTGTCCTGAGGATAAACGGGAAGACGTGGAACCAACGAGAGACTAGCTCTTGGTGTTGGGACAGGCACAGGTCACTCTATTTTCCCATCAGAAAGAAGAATTAACCACAGGCTCAGCCTGACCCCCGGAACCAGAACAGGGCCTGAAGCCATTCTGCGATTTTGCGGCCAGCTCCCATAAAAACGAGTTGTAAAATGGAGGTTCAGGGCACTGCAATTCACAAACCTGCAGAGTTATAAATGATAACTCTCGTCCACAAATATATTGAGGGAAGGCAAAGAAGAGGATTTGAAATCAAGGCAGAATTGCAGGAAACAGATTTCAGGAGGTAGATACGAATCGCCTTTAAAGCACATGAAAAGCGGCAAAACGTTGACAATGATGCCCTTGGCCAAAAAGGGCGTATGCGTTTTTTCCTGAATATATTCAGGAAAAAACGCATACGCCCTTTTTGGCCAACCAAGCAACCTGGAAAGGCAAATCAGGGCTACAAAGAAGACTCGCTTCCCATTGGTCAAAAGGGCCATGCTGAAAAAAGTGTCAAAACCAGAAATGCAGGACAGGCCATGGAGAAATGGGAGCCTTGCTACACTGATGGGCGGGATGTAAATTGCCAAGAGCCACTCTGGAGAAGTGTCCGGTGAGTCCTGAAACATCTGAAAAACACAGCTTAGAGAACATAGGGCACTTCCACTCATGGGGGTATAAATTGGGAAAATGAAAAATCAGCAAGACACAAGCACCCCAAAGTTTAGGGCTGCTCTGTTGACCAGGACCTCCACTTCATTCCACCTTAAATATCCCAGGAAAGAGAAAAATGGATAAAGAAGTTGTGGTCCTTATGTACAATGGAATATCACTCAGCCAGGAAATCAATGTCGTAAGGTTAGTAGCAGCATGATGAGTGGATTTAGGTACGACGATTCTAAGTGAAATAAGTCACACAGAAAAGGACACTTCTCATAAGGTATCACTGATAGAGGGAATGTAAAAACCGTTACACTTGAACTGAATTACAAAACAGAACAGAGTCACACATGCAGAAAACACACTATGGCTGCTTAACGGGAAAGGTGAGGTGGGGTGATACATAAAACAAGGGTATCAAATTAGCTCAGATACCGTTCCATAAACCCAATATGTAATAGACAAGACCTACTCCTTGCTCAGAGAACTGGACTCAACACGCCCTATTCACCGCACAAGAATATATCTGACTAATAATAATCGTAAAACCTATGTATTGATATCTCTCTGTTAGTGTGTCAAGTGGGTGTAAAGCGGCATAAACACAGCAGTGAAAAGCAGCTAAACCCCATTATAAAAATAAATTACTTTGAAACACCCATGAAACAAAGACAGTGAAAGAGAGAGAAATTCTTACACAATGCGTTCAGGGGCTGTGATGCAACCTGGATTGACCATATCTAGACGCACAGCTGGATGAGACATAAGGGTGGACACTCTTGGGGCTGAGAGGTTTGGTGAGGTTGGGTGAGCAAACGCAGACCCTTTAAAGGAAAACTGCGTGGTACCCATCGCATGGGTCCCAAATCTCCAGGTTCAAGGGCATCTTCCTACATCAAAAACATGCATGAGAAACCCAGAAGATGGTACACCGTGTGATGGGGAAAGGTTTCTAAAACGCACCTCATTTCTCATCTCCTTGTGCCCGGGTTCGCCATTCCAGCCACTTTACTAGCAAGCTCCCTACTTGGAGCATCAGCACCTTTAACCTCCTGTTCCGTACAGGTTGCAATTTGTCCTGAGGATAAACGGGAAGACGTGGAACCAACGAGAGACTAGCTCTTGGTGTTGGGACAGGCACAGGTCACTCTATTTTCCCATCAGAAAGAAGAATTAACCACAGGCTCAGCCTGACCCCCGGAACCAGAACAGGGCCTGAAGCCATTCTGCGATTTTGCGGCCAGCTCCCATAAAAACGAGTTGTAAAATGGAGGTTCAGGGCACTGCAATTCACAAACCTGCAGAGTTATAAATGATAACTCTCGTCCACAAATATATTGAGGGAAGGCAAAGAAGAGGATTTGAAATCAAGGCAGAATTGCAGGAAACAGATTTCAGGAGGTAGATACGAATCGCCTTTAAAGCACATGAAAAGCGGCAAAACGTTGACAATGATGCCCTTGGCCAAAAAGGGCGTATGCGTTTTTTCCTGAATATATTCAGGAAAAAACGCATACGCCCTTTTTGGCCAACCAAGCAACCTGGAAAGGCAAATCAGGGCTACAAAGAAGACTCGCTTCCCATTGGTCAAAAGGGCCATGCTGAAAAAAGTGTCAAAACCAGAAATGCAGGACAGGCCATGGAGAAATGGGAGCCTTGCTACACTGATGGGCGGGATGTAAATTGCCAAGAGCCACTCTGGAGAAGTGTCCGGTGAGTCCTGAAACATCTGAAAAACACAGCTTAGAGAACATAGGGCACTTCCACTCATGGGGGTATAAATTGGGAAAATTAAAAATCAGCAAGACACAAGCACCCCAAAGTTTAGGGCTGCTCTGTTGACCAGGACCTCCACTTCATTCCACCTTAAATATCCCAGGAAAGAGAAAAATGGATAAAGAAGTTGTGGTCCTTATGTACAATGGAATATCACTCAGCCAGGAAATCAATGTCGTAAGGTTAGTAGCAGCATGATGAGTGGATTTAGGTACGACGATTCTAAGTGAAATAAGTCACACAGAAAAGGACACTTCTCATAAGGTATCACTGTTAGAGGGAATGTAAAATCTGTTACACTTGAACTGAATTACAAAACAGAACAGAGTCACACATGCAGAAAACACACTATGGCTGCTTAACGGGAAAGGTGAGGTGGGGTGATACATAAAACAAGGGTATCAAATTAGCTCAGATACCGTTCCATAAACCCAATATGTAATAGACAAGACCTACTCCTTGCTCAGAGAACTGGACTCAACACGCCCTATTCACCGCACAAGAATATATCTGACTAATAATAATCGTAAAACCTATGTATTGATATCTCTCTGTTAGTGTGTCAAGTGGGTGTAAAGCCGCATAAACACAGCATTGAAAAGCAGATAAACCCCATTATAAAAATAAATTACTTTGAAACACCCATGAAACAAAGACAGTGAAAGAGAGAGAAATTCTTACACAATGCGTTCAGGGGCTGTGATGCAACCTGGATTGACCATATCTAGACGCACAGCTGGATGAGACATAAGGGTGGACACTCTTGGGGCTGAGAGGTTTGGTGAGGTTGTGTGAGCAAACGCAGACCCTTTAAAGTAATACTGCGTGGTACCCATCGCATGGGTCCCAAATCTCCAGGTTCAAGGGCATCTTCCTACATCAAAAACATGCATGAGAAACCCAGAAGACGGTACACCGTGTGATGGGGAAAGGTTTCTAAAACGTACCACATTTCTCATCTCCTTGTGCCCGGGTTCGCCGTTCCAGCCACTTTACTAGCAAGCTCCCTACTTGGAGCATCAGCACCTTTAACCTCCTGTTCCGTACAGGTTGCAATTTGTCCTGAGGATAAACGGGAAGACGTGGAACCAACGAGAGACTAGCTCTTGGTGTTGGGACAGGCACAGGTCACTCTATTTTCCCATCAGAAAGAAGAATTAACCACAGGCTCAGCCTGACCCCCGGAACCAGAACAGGGCCTGAAGCCATTCTGCGATTTTGCGGCCAGCTCCCATAAAAACGAGTTGTAAAATGGAGGTTCAGGGCACTGCAATTCACAAACCTGCAGAGTTATAAATGATAACTCTCGTCCACAAATATATTGAGGGAAGGCAAAGAAGAGGATTTGAAATCAAGGCAGAATTGCAGGAAACAGATTTCAGGAGGTAGATACAAATCGCCTTTAAAGCACATGAAAAGCGGCAAAACGTTGACAATGATGCCCTTGGCCAAAAAGGGCGTATGCGTTTTTTCCTGAATATATTCAGGAAAAAACGCATACGCCCTTTTTGGCCAACCAAGCAACCTGGAAAGGCAAATCAGGGCTACAAAGAAGACTCGCTTCCCATTGGTCAAAAGGGCCATGCTGAAAAAAGTGTCAAAACCAGAAATGCAGGACAGGCCATGGAGAAATGGGAGCCTTGCTACACTGATGGGCGGGATGTAAATTGCCAAGAGCCACTCTGGAGAAGTGTCCGGTGAGTCCTGAAACATCTGAAAAACACAGCTTAGAGAACATAGGGCACTTCCACTCATGGGGGTATAAATTGGGAAAATGAAAAATCAGCAAGACACAAGCACCCCAAAGTTTAGGGCTGCTCTGTTGACCAGGACCTCCACTTCATTCCACCTTCAATATCCCAGGAAAGAGAAAAATGGATAAAGAAGTTGTGGTCCTTATGTACAATGGAATATCACTCAGCCAGGAAATCAATGTCGTAAGGTTAGTAGCAGCATGATGAGTGGATTTAGGTACGACGATTCTAAGTGAAATAAGTCACACAGAAAAGGACACTTCTCATAAGGTATCACTGATAGAGGGAATGTAAAAACCGTTACACTTGAACTGAATTACAAAACAGAACAGAGTCACACATGCAGAAAACACACTATGGCTGCTTAACGGGAAAGGTGAGGTGGGGTGATACATAAAACAAGGGTATCAAATTAGCTCAGATACCATTCCATAAACCCAATATGTAATAGACAAGACCTACTCCTTGCTCAGAGAACTGGACTCAACACGCCCTATTCACCGCACAAGAATATATCTGACTAATAATAATCGTAAAACCTATGTATTGATATCTCTCTGTTAGTGTGTCAAGTGGGTGTAAAGCGGCATAAACACAGCAGTGAAAAGCAGCTAAACCCCATTATAAAAATAAATTACTTTGAAACACCCATGAAACAAAGACAGTGAAAGAGAGAGAAATTCTTACACAATGCGTTCAGGGGCTGTGATGCAACCTGGATTATTGACCATATCTAGACGCACAGCTGGATGAGACATAAGGGTGGACACTCTTGGGACTGAGAGGTTTGGTGAGGTTGGGTGAGCAAACGCAGACCCTTTAAAGTAATACTGCGTTGTACCCATCGCATGGGTCCCAAATCTCCAGGTTCAAGGGCATCTTCCTACATCAAAAACATGCATGAGAAACCCAGAAGATGGTACACCGTGTGATGGGGAAAGGTTTCTAAAACGCACCTCATTTCTCATCTCCTTGTGCCCGGGTTCGCCATTCCAGCCGCTTTACTAGCAAGCTCCCTACTTGGAGCATCAGCACCTTTAAACTCCTGTTCCGTACAGGTTGCAATTTGTCCTGAGGATAAACGGGAAGACGTGGAACCAACGAGAGACTAGCTCTTGGTGTTGGGACAGGCACAGGTCACTCTATTTTCCCATCAGAAAGAAGAATTAACCACAGGCTCAGCCTGCCCCCCGGAACCAGAACAGGGCCTGAAGCCATTCTGCGATTTTGCGGCCAGCTCCCATAAAAACGAGTTGTAAAATGGAGGTTCAGGGCACTGCAATTCACAAACCTGCAGAGTTATAAATGATAACTCTCGTCCACAAATATATTGAGGGAAGGCAAAGAAGAGGATTTGAAATCAAGGCAGAATTGCAGGAAACAGATTTCAGGAGGTAGATACGAATCGCCTTTAAAGCACATGAAAAGCGGCAAAACGTTGACAATGATGCCCTTGGCCAAAAAGGGCGTATGCGTTTTTTCCTGAATATATTCAGGAAAAAACGCATACGCCCTTTTTGGCCAACCAAGCAACCTGGAAAGGCAAATCAGGGCTACAAAGAAGACTCGCTTCCCATTGGTCAAAAGGGCCATGCTGAAAAAAGTGTCAAAACCAGAAATGCAGGACAGGCCATGGAGAAATGGGAGCCTTGCTACACTGATGGGCGGGATGTAAATTGCCAAGAGCCACTCTGGAGAAGTGTCCGGTGAGTCCTGAAACATCTGAAAAACACAGCTTAGAGAACATAGGGCACTTCCACTCATGGGGGTATAAATTGGGAAAATGAAAAATCAGCAAGACACAAGCACCCCAAAGTTTAGGGCTGCTCTGTTGACCAGGACCTCCACTTCATTCCACCTTAAATATCCCAGGAAAGAGAAAAATGGATAAAGAAGTTGTGGTCCTTATGTACAATGGAATATCACTCAGCCAGGAAATCAATGTCGTAAGGTTAGTAGCAGCATGATGAGTGGATTTAGGTACGACGATTCTAAGTGAAATAAGTCACACAGAAAAGGACACTTCTCATAAGGTATCACTGATAGAGGGAATGTAAAAACCGTTACACTTGAACTGAATTACAAAACAGAACAGAGTCACACATGCAGAAAACACACTATGGCTGCTTAACGGGAAAGGTGAGGTGGGGTGATACAGAAAACAAGGGTATCAAATTAGCTCAGATACCATTCCATAAACCCAATATGTAATAGACAAGACCTACTCCTTGCTCAGAGAACTGGACTCAACACGCCCTATTCACCGCACAAGAATATATCTGACTAATAATAATCGTAAAACCTATGTATTGATATCTCTCTGTTAGTGTGTCAAGTGGGTGTAAAGTGGCATAAACACAGCAGTGAAAAGCAGCTAAACCCCATTATAAAAATAAATTACTTTGAAACACCCATGAAACAAAGACAGTGAAAGAGAGAGAAATTCTTACACAATGCGTTCAGGGGCTGTGATGCAACCTGGATTGACCATATCTAGACCCACAGCTGGATGAGACATAAGGGTGGACACTCTTGGGGCTGAGAGGTTTGGTGAGGTTGGGTGAGCAAACGCAGACCCTTTAAAGTAATACTGCGTGGTACCCATCGCATGGGTCCCAAATCTCCAGGTTCAAGGGCATCTTCCTACATCAAAAACATGCATGAGAAACCCAGAAGACGGTACACCGTGTGATGGGGAAAGGTTTCTAAAACGCACCTCATTTCTCATCTCCTTGTGCCCGGGTTCGCCATTCCAGCCGCTTTACTAGCAAGCTCCCTACTTGGAGCATCAGCACCTTTAACCTCCTGTTCCGTACAGGTTGCAATTTGTCCTGAGGATAAACGGGAAGACGTGGAACCAACGAGAGACTAGCTCTTGGTGTTGGGACAGGCACAGGTCACTCTATTTTCCCATCAGAAAGAAGAATTAACCACAGGCTCAGCCTGACCCCCGGAACCAGAACAGGGCCTGAAGCCATTCTGCGATTTTGTGGCCAGCTCCCATAAAAACGAGTTGTAAAATGGAGGTTCAGGGCACTGCAATTCACAAACCTGCAGAGTTATAAATGATAACTCTCGTCCACAAATATATTGAGGGAAGGCAAAGAAGAGGATTTGAAATCAAGGCAGAATTGCAGGAAACAGATTTCAGGAGGTAGATACGAATCGCCTTTAAAGCACATGAAAAGCGGCAAAACGTTGACAATGATGCCCTTGGCCAAAAAGGGCGTATGCGTTTTTTCCTGAATATATTCAGGAAAAAACGCATACGCCCTTTTTGGCCAACCAAGCAACCTGGAAAGGCAAATCAGGGCTACAAAGAAGACTCGCTTCCCATTGGTCAAAAGGGCCATGCTGAAAAAAGTGTCAAAACCAGAAATGCAGGACAGGCCATGGAGAAATGGGAGCCTTGCTACACTGATGGGCGGGATGTAAATTGCCAAGAGCCACTCTGGAGAAGTGTCCGGTGAGTCCTGAAACATCTGAAAAACACAGCTTAGAGAACATAGGGCACTTCCACTCATGGGGGTATAAATTGGGAAAATTAAAAATCAGCAAGACACAAGCACCCCAAAGTTTAGGGCTGCTCTGTTGACCAGGACCTCCACTTCATTCCACCTTAAATATCCCAGGAAAGAGAAAAATGGATAAAGAAGTTGTGGTCCTTATGTACAATGGAATATCACTCAGCCAGGAAATCAATGTCGTAAGGTTAGTAGCAGCATGATGAGTGGATTTAGGTACGACGATTCTAAGTGAAATAAGTCACACAGAAAAGGACACTTCTCATAAGGTATCACTGATAGAGGGAATGTAAAAACCGTTACACTTGAACTGAATTACAAAACAGAACAGAGTCACACATGCAGAAAACACACTATGGCTGCTTAACGGGAAAGGTGAGGTGGGGTGATACAGAAAACAAGGGTATCAAATTAGCTCAGATACCGTTCCATAAACCCAATATGTAATAGACAAGACCTACTCCTTGCTCAGAGAACTGGACTCAAAACGCCCTATTCACCGCACAAGAATATATCTGACTAATAATAATCGTAAAACCTATGCATTGATATCTCTCTGTTAGTGTGTCAAGTGGGTGTAAAGCGGCATAAACACAGCATTGAAAAGCAGCTAAACCCCATTATAAAAATAAATTACTTTGAAACACCCATGAAACAAAGACAGTGAAAGAGAGAGAAATTCTTACACAATGCGTTCAGGGGCTGTGATGCAACCTGGATTGACCATATCTAGACGCACAGCTGGATGAGACATAAGGGTGGACACTCTTGGGGCTGAGAGGTTTGGTGAGGTTGGGTGAGCAAACGCAGACCCTTTAAAGTAATACTGCGTGGTACCCATCGCATGGGTCCCAAATCTCCAGGTTCAAGGGCATCTTCCTACATCAAAAACATGCATGAGAAACCCAGAAGATGGTACACCGTGTGATGGGGAAAGGTTTCTAAAACGCACCTCATTTCTCATCTCCTTGTGCCCGGGTTCGCCATTCCAGCCGCTTTACTAGCAAGCTCCCTACTTGGAGCATCAGCACCTTTAACCTCCTGTTCCGTACAGGTTGCAATTTGTCCTGAGGATAAACGGGAAGACGTGGAACCAACGAGAGACTAGCTCTTGGTGTTGGGACAGGCACAGGTCACTCTATTTTCCCATCAGAAAGAAGAATTAACCACAGGCTCAGCCTGACCCCCGGAACCAGAACAGGGCCTGAAGCCATTCTGCGATTTTGTGGCCAGCTCCCATAAAAACGAGTTGTAAAATGGAGGTTCAGGGCACTGCAATTCACAAACCTGCAGAGTTATAAATGATAACTCTCGTCCACAAATATATTGAGGGAAGGCAAAGAAGAGGATTTGAAATCAAGGCAGAATTGCAGGAAACAGATTTCAGGAGGTAGATACGAATCGCCTTTAAAGCACATGAAAAGCGGCAAAACGTTGACAATGATGCCCTTGGCCAAAAAGGGCGTATGCGTTTTTTCCTGAATATATTCAGGAAAAAACGCATACGCCCTTTTTGGCCAACCAAGCAACCTGGAAAGGCAAATCAGGGCTACAAAGAAGACTCGCTTCCCATTGGTCAAAAGGGCCATGCTGAAAAAAGTGTCAAAACCAGAAATGCAGGACAGGCCATGGAGAAATGGGAGCCTTGCTACACTGATGGGCGGGATGTAAATTGCCAAGAGCCACTCTGGAGAAGTGTCCGGTGAGTCCTGAAACATCTGAAAAACACAGCTTAGAGAACATAGGGCACTTCCACTCATGGGGGTATAAATTGGGAAAATGAAAAATCAGCAAGACACAAGCACCCCAAAGTTTAGGGCTGCTCTGTTGACCAGGACCTCCACTTCATTCCACCTTAAATATCCCAGGAAAGAGAAAAATGGATAAAGAAGTTGTGGTCCTTATGTACAATGGAATATCACTCAGCCAGGAAATCAATGTCGTAAGGTTAGTAGCAGCATGATGAGTGGATTTAGGTACGACGATTCTAAGTGAAATAAGTCACACAGAAAAGGACACTTCTCATAAGGTATCACTGATAGAGGGAATGTAAAAACCGTTACACTTGAACTGAATTACAAAACAGAACAGAGTCACACATGCAGAAAACACACTATGGCTGCTTAACGGGAAAGGTGAGGTGGGGTGATACATAAAACAAGGGTATCAAATTAGCTCAGATACCGTTCCATAAACCCAATATGTAATAGACAAGACCTACTCCTTGCTCAGAGAACTGGACTCAAAACGCCCTATTCACCGCACAAGAATATATCTGACTAATAATAATCGTAAAACCTATGTATTGATATCTCTCTGTTAGTGTGTCAAGTGGGTGTAAAGCGGCATAAACACAGCAGTGAAAAGCAGCTAAACCCCATTATAAAAATAAATTACTTTGAAACAACCATGAAACAAAGACAGTGAAAGAGAGAGAAATTCTTACACAATGCGTTCAGGGGCTGTGATGCAACCTGGATTGACCATATCTAGACGCACAGCTGGATGAGACATAAGGGTGGACACTCTTGGGGCTGAGAGGTTTGGTGAGGTTGGGTGAGCAAACGCAGACCCTTTAAAGTAATACTGCGTGGTACCCATCGCATGGGTCCCAAATCTCCAGGTTCAAGGGCATCTTCCTACATCAAAAACATGCATGAGAAACCCAGAAGATGGTACACCGTGTGATGGGGAAAGGTTTCTAAAACGCACCTCATTTCTCATCTCCTTGTGCCCGGGTTCGCCATTCCAGCCGCTTTACTAGCAAGCTCCCTACTTGGAGCATCAGCACCTTTAACCTCCTGTTCCGTACAGGTTGCAATTTGTCCTGAGGATAAACGGGAAGACGTGGAACCAACGAGAGACTAGCTCTTGGTGTTGGGACAGGCACAGGTCACTCTATTTTCCCATCAGAAAGAAGAATTAACCACAGGCTCAGCCTGACCCCCGGAACCAGAACAGGGCCTGAAGCCATTCTGCGATTTTGTGGCCAGCTCCCATAAAAACGAGTTGTAAAATGGAGGTTCAGGGCACTGCAATTCACAAACCTGCAGAGTTATAAATGATAACTCTCGTCCACAAATATATTGAGGGAAGGCAAAGAAGAGGATTTGAAATCAAGGCAGAATTGCAGGAAACAGATTTCAGGAGGTAGATACGAATCGCCTTTAAAGCACATGAAAAGCGGCAAAACGTTGACAATGATGCCCTTGGCCAAAAAGGGCGTATGCGTTTTTTCCTGAATATATTCAGGAAAAAACGCATACGCCCTTTTTGGCCAACCAAGCAACCTGGAAAGGCAAATCAGCGCTACAGAGAAGTCTCGCTTCCCATCGGTCAAAAGGGCCATGCTGAAAAAAGTGTCAACACCAGAAATGCAGGACAGGCCATGGAGAAATGGGAGCCTTGCTACACTGATGGGCGGGATGTAAATTGCCAAGAGCCACTCTGGAGAAGTGTCCGGTGAGTCCTGAAACATCTGAAAAACACAGCTTAGAGAACATAGGGCACTTCCACTCATGGGGGTATAAATTGGGAAAATTAAAAATCAGCAAGACACAAGCACCCCAAAGTTTAGGGCTGCTCTGTAGACCAGGACCTCCACTTCATTCCACCTTAAATATCCCAGGAAATAGAAAAATGGATAAAGAAGTTGTGGTCCTTATGTACAATGGAATATCACTCAGCCAGGAAATCAATGTCATAAGGTTAGTAGCAGCATGATGAGTGGATTTAGGTACGACGATTCTAAGTGAAATAAGTCACACAGAAAAGGACACTTCTCATAAGGTATCACTGATAGAGGGAATGTAAAAACCGTTACACTTGAACTGAATTACAAAACAGAACAGAGTCACACATGCAGAAAACACACTATGGCTGCTTAACGGGAAAGGTGAGGTGGGGTGATACATAAAACAAGGGTATCAAATTAGCTCAGATACCGTTCCATAAACCCAATATGTAATAGACAAGACCTACTCCTTGCTCAGAGAACTGGACTCAAAACGCCCTATTCACCGCACAAGAATATATCTGACTAATAATAATCGTAAAACCTATGTATTGATATCTCTCTGTTAGTGTGTCAAGTGGGTGTAAAGCGGCATAAACACAGCAGTGAAAAGCAGCTAAACCCCATTATAAAAATAAATTACTTTGAAACAACCATGAAACAAAGACAGTGAAAGAGAGAGAAATTCTTACACAATGCGTTCAGGGGCTGTGATGCAACCTGGATTGACCATATCTAGACGCACAGCTGGATGAGACATAAGGGTGGACACTCTTGGGGCTGAGAGGTTTGGTGAGGTTGGGTGAGCAAACGCAGACCCTTTAAAGTAATACTGCGTGGTACCCATCGCATGGGTCTCAAATCTCCAGGTTCAAGGGCATCTTCCTACATCAAAAACATGCATGAGAAACCCAGAAGTTGGTACACCGTGTGATGGGGAAAGGTTTCTAAAACGCACCTCATTTCTCATCTCCTTGTGCCCGGGTTCGCCATTCCAGCCGCTTTACTAGCAAGCTCCCTACTTGGAGCATCAGCACCTTTAACCTCCTGTTCCGTACAGGTTGCAATTTGTCCTGAGGATAAACGGGAAGACGTGGAACCAACGAGAGACTAGCTCTTGGTGTTGGGACAGGCACAGGTCACTCTATTTTCCCATCAGAAAGAAGAATTAACCACAGGCTCAGCCTGCCCCCCGGAACCAGAACAGGGCCTGAAGCCATTCTGCGATTTTGTGGCCAGCTCCCATAAAAACGAGTTGTAAAATGGAGGTTCAGGGCACTGCAATTCACAAACCTGCAGAGTTATAAATGATAACTCTCGTCCACAAATATATTGAGGGAAGGCAAAGAAGAGGATTTGAAATCAAGGCAGAATTGCAGGAAACAGATTTCAGGAGGTAGATACGAATCGCCTTTAAAGCACATGAAAAGCGGCAAAACGTTGACAATGATGCCCTTGGCCAAAAAGGGCGTATGCGTTTTTTCCTGAATATATTCAGGAAAAAACGCATACGCCCTTTTTGGCCAACCAAGCAACCTGGAAAGGCAAATCAGCGCTACAGAGAAATCTCGCTTCCCATCGGTCAAAAGGGCCATGCTGAAAAAAGTGTCAACACCAGAAATGCAGGACAGGCCTTGGAGAAATGGGAGCCTTGCTACACTGATGGGCGGGATGTAAATTGCCAAGAGCCACTCTGGAGAAGTGTCTGGTGAGTCCTGAAACATCTGAAAAACACAGCTTAGAGAGCATAGGGCACTTCCACTCATGGGGGTATAAATTGGGAAAATTAAAAATCAGCAAGACACAAGCACCCCAAAGTTTAGGGCTGCTCTGTTGACCAGGACCTCCACTTCATTCCACCTTAAATATCCCAGGAAAGAGAAAAATGGATAAAGAAGTTGTGGTCCTTATGTACAATGGAATATCACTCAGCCATGAAATCAATGTCGTAAGGTTAGTAGCAGCATGATGAGTGGATTTAGGTACGACGATTCTAAGTGAAATAATTCCCACAGAAAAGGACACTTCTCATAAGGTATCACTGATAGAGGGAATGTAAAAACTGTTACACTTGAACTGAATTACAAAACAGAACAGAGTCACACATGCAGAAAACACACTATGGCTGCTTAACGGGAAAGGTGAGGTGGGGTGATACATAAAACAAGGGTATCAAATTAGCTCAGATACCGTTCCATAAACCCAATATGTAATAGACAAGACCTACTCCTTGCTCAGAGAACTGGACTCAACACGCCCTATTCACCGCACAAGAATATATCTGACTAATAATAATCGTAAAACCTATGTATTGATATCTCTCTGTTAGTGTGTCAAGTGGGTGTAAAGCCGCATAAACACAGCATTGAAAAGCAGATAAACCCCATTATAAAAATAAATTACTTTGAAACACCCATGAAACAAAGACAGTGAAAGAGAGAGAAATTCTTACACAATGCGTTCAGGGGCTGTGATGCAACCTGGATTGACCATATCTAGACGCAAAGCTGGATGAGACATAAGGGTGGACACTCTTGGGGCTGAGAGGTTTGGTGAGGTTGGGTGAGCAAACGCAGACTCTTTAAAGTAATACTGCGTGGTACCCATCGCATGGGTCCCAAATCTCCAGGTTCAAGGGCATCTTCCTACATCAAAAACATGCATGAGAAACCCAGAAGACGGTACACCGTGTGATGGGGAAAGGTTTCTAAAACGTACCTCATTTCTCATCTCCTTGTGCCCGGGTTCGCCGTTCCAGCCGCTTTACTAGCAAGCTCCCTACTTGGAGCATCAGCACCTTTAACCTCCTGTTCCGTACAGGTTGCAATTTGTCCTGAGGATAAACGGGAAGACGTGGAACCAACGAGAGACTAGCTCTTGGTGTTGGGACAGGCACAGGTCACTCTATTTTCCCATCAAAAAGAAGAATTAACCACAGGCTCAGCCTGCCCCCCGGAACCAGAACAGGGCCTGAAGCCATTCTGCGATTTTGCGGCCAGCTCCCATAAAAACGAGTTGTAAAATGGAGGTTCAGGGCACTGCAATTCACAAACCTGCAGAGTTATAAATGATAACTCTCGTCCACAAATATATTGAGGGAAGGCAAAGAAGAGGATTTGAAATCAAGGCAGAATTGCAGGAAACAGATTTCAGGAGGTAGATACGAATCGCCTTTAAAGCACATGAAAAGCGGCAAAACGTTGACAATGATGCCCTTGGCCAAAAAGGGCGTATGCGTTTTTTCCTGAATATATTCAGGAAAAAACGCATACGCCCTTTTTGGCCAACCAAGCAACCTGGAAAGGCAAATCAGGGCTACAAAGAAGACTCGCTTCCCATTGGTCAAAAGGGCCATGCTGAAAAAAGTGTCAAAACCAGAAATGCAGGACAGGCCATGGAGAAATGGGAGCCTTGCTACACTGATGGGCGGGATGTAAATTGCCAAGAGCCACTCTGGAGAAGTGTCCGGTGAGTCCTGAAACATCTGAAAAACACAGCTTAGAGAACATAGGGCACTTCCACTCATGGGGGTATAAATTGGGAAAATGAAAAATCAGCAAGACACAAGCACCCCAAAGTTTAGGGCTGCTCTGTTGACCAGGACCTCCACTTCATTCCACCTTAAATATCCCAGGAAAGAGAAAAATGGATAAAGAAGTTGTGGTCCTTATGTACAATGGAATATCACTCAGCCAGGAAATCAATGTCGTAAGGTTAGTAGCGGCATGATGAGTGGATTTAGGTACGACGATTCTAAGTGAAATAAGTCACACAGAAAAGGACACTTCTCATAAGGTATCACTGATAGAGGGAATGTAAAAACCGTTACACTTGAACTGAATTACAAAACAGAACAGAGTCACACATGCAGAAAACACACTATGGCTGCTTAACGGGAAAGGTGAGGTGGGGTGATACATAAAACAAGGATATCAAATTAGCTCAGATACCGTTCCATAAACCCAATATGTAATAGACAAGACCTACTCCTTGCTCAGAGAACTGGACTCAACACGCCCTATTCACCGCACAAGAATATATCTGACTAATAATAATCGTAAAACCTATGTATTGATATCTCTCTGTTAGTGTGTCAAGTGGGTGTAAAGCCGCATAAACACAGCATTGAAAAGCAGATAAACCCCATTATAAAAATAAATTACTTTGAAACACCCATGAAACAAAGACAGTGAAAGAGAGAAAAATTCTTACACAATGCGTTCAGGGGCTGTGATGCAACCTGGATTGACCATATCTAGACCCACAGCTGGATGAGACATAAGGGTGGACACTCTTGGGGCTGAGAGGTTTGGTGAGGTTGGGTGAGCAAACGCAGACCCTTTAAAGTAATACTGCGTGGTACCCATCGCATGGGTCCCAAATCTCAAGGTTCAAGGGCATCTTCCTACATCAAAAACATGCATGAGAAACCCAGAAGACGGTACACCGTGTGATGGGGAAAGGTTTCTAAAACGTACCTCATTTCTCATCTCCTTGTGCCCGGGTTCGCCGTTCCAGCCGCTTTACTAGCAAGCTCCCTACTTGGAGCATCAGCACCTTTAACCTCCTGTTCCGTACAGGTTGCAATTTGTCCTGAGGATAAACGGGAAGACGTGGAACCAACGAGAGACTAGCTCTTGGTGTTGGGACAGGCACAGGTCACTCTATTTTCCCATCAAAAAGAAGAATTAACCACAGGCTCAGCCTGCCCCCCGGAACCAGAACAGGGCCTGAAGCCATTCTGCGATTTTGCGGCCAGCTCCCATAAAAACGAGTTGTAAAATGGAGGTTCAGGGCACTGCAATTCACAAACCTGCAGAGTTATAAATGATAACTCTCGTCCACAAATATATTGAGGGAAGGCAAAGAAGAGGATTTGAAATCAAGGCAGAATTGCAGGAAACAGATTTCAGGAGGTAGATACGAATCGCCTTTAAAGCACATGAAAAGCGGCAAAACGTTGACAATGATGCCCTTGGCCAAAAAGGGCGTATGCGTTTTTTCCTGAATATATTCAGGAAAAAACGCATACGCCCTTTTTGGCCAACCAAGCAACCTGGAAAGGCAAATCAGGGCTACAAAGAAGACTCGCTTCCCATTGGTCAAAAGGGCCATGCTGAAAAAAGTGTCAAAACCAGAAATGCAGGACAGGCCATGGAGAAATGGGAGCCTTGCTACACTGATGGGCGGGATGTAAATTGCCAAGAGCCACTCTGGAGAAGTGTCCGGTGAGTCCTGAAACATCTGAAAAACACAGCTTAGAGAACATAGGGCACTTCCACTCATGGGGGTATAAATTGGGAAAATGAAAAATCAGCAAGACACAAGCACCCCAAAGTTTAGGGCTGCTCTGTTGACCAGGACCTCCACTTCATTCCACCTTAAATATCCCAGGAAAGAGAAAAATGGATAAAGAAGTTGTGGTCCTTATGTACAATGGAATATCACTCAGCCAGGAAATCAATGTCGTAAGGTTAGTAGCGGCATGATGAGTGGATTTAGGTACGACGATTCTAAGTGAAATAAGTCACACAGAAAAGGACACTTCTCATAAGGTATCACTGATAGAGGGAATGTAAAAACCGTTACACTTGAACTGAATTACAAAACAGAACAGAGTCACACATGCAGAAAACACACTATGGCTGCTTAACGGGAAAGGTGAGGTGGGGTGATACATAAAACAAGGATATCAAATTAGCTCAGATACCGTTCCATAAACCCAATATGTAATAGACAAGACCTACTCCTTGCTCAGAGAACTGGACTCAACACGCCCTATTCACCGCACAAGAATATATCTGACTAATAATAATCGTAAAACCTATGTATTGATATCTCTCTGTTAGTGTGTCAAGTGGGTGTAAAGCCGCATAAACACAGCATTGAAAAGCAGATAAACCCCATTATAAAAATAAATTACTTTGAAACACCCATGAAACAAAGACAGTGAAAGAGAGAGAAATTCTTACACAATGCGTTCAGGGGCTGTGATGCAACCTGGATTGACCATATCTAGACCCACAGCTGGATGAGACATAAGGGTGGACACTCTTGGGGCTGAGAGGTTTGGTGAGGTTGGGTGAGCAAACGCAGACCCTTTAAAGTAATACTGCGTGGTACCCATCGCATGGGTCCCAAATCTCAAGGTTCAAGGGCATCTTCCTACATCAAAAACATGCATGAGAAACCCAGAAGACGGTACACCGTGTGATGGGGAAAGGTTTCTAAAACGTACCTCATTTCTCATCTCCTTGTGCCCGGGTTCGCCGTTCCAGCCGCTTTACTAGCAATCTCCCTACTTGGAGCATCAGCACCTTTAACCTCCTGTTCCGTACAGGTTGCAATTTGTCCTGAGGATAAACGGGAAGACGTGGAACCAACGAGAGACTAGCTCTTGGTGTTGGGACAGGCACAGGTCACTCTATTTTCCCATCAGAAAGAAGAATTAACCACAGGCTCAGCCTGCCCCCCGGAACCAGAACAGGGCCTGAAGCCATTCTGCGATTTTGCGGCCAGCTCCCATAAAAACGAGTTGTAAAATGGAGGTTCAGGGCACTGCAATTCACAAACCTGCAGAGTTATAAATGATAACTCTCGTCCACAAATATATTGAGGGAAGGCAAAGAAGAGGATTTGAAATCAAGGCAGAATTGCAGGAAACAGATTTCAGGAGGTAGATACGAATTGCCTTTAAAGCACATGAAAAGCGGCAAAACGTTGACAATGATGCCCTTGGCCAAAAAGGGCGTATGCGTTTTTTCCTGAATATATTCAGGAAAAAACGCATACGCCCTTTTTGGCCAACCAAGCAACCTGGAAAGGCAAATCAGGGCTACAAAGAAGTCTCACTTCCCATTGGTCAAAAGGGCCATGCTGAAAAAAGTGTCAAAACCAGAAATGCAGGACAGGCCATGGAGAAATGGGAGCCTTGCTACACTGATGGGCAGGATGTAAATTGCCAAGAGCCACTCTGGAGAAGTGTCCGGTGAGTCCTGAAACATCTGAAAAACAAAGCTTAGAGAGCATAGGGCACTTCCACTCATGGGGGTATAAATTGGGAAAATTAAAAATCAGCAAGACACAAGCACCCCAAAGTTTAGGGCTGCTCTGTTGACCAGGACCTCCACTTCATTCCACCTTAAATATCCCAGGAAAGAGAAAAATGGATAAAGAAGCTGTGGTCCTTATGTACAATGGAATATCACTCAGCCAGGAAATCAATGTCGTAAGGTTAGTAGCAGCATGATGAGTGGATTTAGGTACGACGATTCTAAGTGAAATAAGTCACACAGAAAAGGACACTTCTCATAAGGTATCACTGATAGAGGGAATGTAAAAACCGTTACACTTGAACTGAATTACAAAACAGAACAGAGTCACACATGCAGAAAACACACTATGGCTGCTTAACGGGAAAGGTGAGGTGGGGTGATACATAAAACAAGGGTATCAAATTAGCTCAGATACCATTCCATAAACCCAATATGTAATAGACAAGACCTACTCCTTGCTCAGAGAACTGGACTCAACACGCCCTATTCACCGCACAAGAATATATCTGACTAATAATAATCGTAAAACCTATGTATTGATATCTCTCTGTTAGTGTGTCAAGTGGGTGTAAAGCGGCATAAACACAGCAGTGAAAAGCAGCTAAACCCCATTATAAAAATAAATTACTTTGAAACACCCATGAAACAAAGACAGTGAAAGAGAGAGAAATTCTTACACAATGCGTTCAGGGGCTGTGATGCAACCTGGAATGACCATATCTAGACCCACAGCTGGATGAGACATAAGGGTGGACACTCTTGGGGATGACAGGTTTGGTGAGGTTGTGTGAGCAAACGCAGACCCTTTAAAGTAATACTGCGTGGTACCCATCGCATGGGTCCAAAATCTCCAGGTTCAAGGGCATCTTCCTACATCAAAAACATGCATGAGAAACCCAGAAGATGGTACATCGTGTGATGGGGAAATGTTTCTAAAACGCACCTCATTTCTCATCTCCTTGTGCCCGGGTTCGCCATTCCAGCCGCTTTACTAGCAAGCTCCCTACTTGGGGCATCAGCACCTTTAACCTCCTGTTCCGTACAGGTTGCAATTTGTCCTGAGGATAAACGGGAAGACGTGGAACCAACGTGAGACTAGCTCTTGGTGTTGGGACAGGCACAGGTCACTCTATTTTCCCATCAGAAAGAAGAATTAACCACAGGCTCAGCCTGCCCCCCGGAACCAGAACAGGGCCTGAAGCCATTCTGCGATTTTGCGGCCAGCTCCCATAAAAACGAGTTGTAAAATGGAGGTTCAGGGCACTGCAATTCACAAACCTGCAGAGTTATAAATGATAACTCTCGTCCACAAATATATTGAGGGAAGGCAAAGAAGAGGATTTGAAATCAAGGCAGAATTGCAGGAAACAGATTTCAGGAGGTAGATACAAATCGCCTTTAAAGCACATGAAAAGCGGCAAAACGTTGACAATGATGCCCTTGGCCAAAAAGGGCGTATGCGTTTTTTCCTGAATATATTCAGGAAAAAACGCATACGCCCTTTTTGGCCAACCAAGCAACCTGGAAAGGCAAATCAGCGCTACAAAGAAGTCTCGCTTCCCATCGGTCAAAAGGGCCATGCTGAAAAAAGTGTCAAAACCAGAAATGCAGGACAGGCCATGGAGAAATGGGAGCCTTGCTACACTGATGGGCGGGATGTAAATTGCCAAGAGCCACTCTGGAGAAGTGTCCGGTGAGTCCTGAAACATCTGAAAAACACAGCTTAGAGAGCATAGGGCACTTCCACTCATGGGGGTATAAATTGGGAAAATGAAAAATCAGCAAGACACAAGCACCCCAAAGTTTAGGGCTGCTCTGTTGACCAGGACCTCCACTTCATTCCACCTTAAATATCCCAGGAAAGAGAAAAATGGATAAAGAAGTTGTGGTCCTTATGTACAATGGAATATCACTCAGCCAGGAAATCAATGTCGTAAGGTTAGTAGCAGCATGATGAGTGGATTTAGGTACGACGATTCTAAGTGAAATAAGTCACACAGAAAAGGACACTTCTCATAAGGTATCACTGATAGAGGGAATGTAAAAACCGTTACACTTGAACTGAATTACAAAACAGAACAGAGTCACACATGCAGAAAACACACTATGGCTGCTTAACGGGAAAGGTGAGGTGGGGTGATACATAAAACAAGGGTATCAAATTAGCTCAGATACCATTCCATAAACCCAATATGTAATAGACAAGACCTACTCCTTGCTCAGAGAACTGGACTCAACACGCCCTATTCACCGCACAAGAATATATCTGACTAATAATAATCGTAAAACCTATGTATTGATATCTCTCTGTTAGTGTGTCAAGTGGGTGTAAAGCGGCATAAACACAGCAGTGAAAAGCAGCTAAACCCCATTATAAAAATAAATTACTTTGAAACAACCATGAAACAAAGACAGTGAAAGAGAGAGAAATTCTTACACAATGCGTTCAGGGGCTGTGATGCAACCTGGATTGACCATATCTAGACCCACAGCTGGATGAGACATAAGGGTGGACACTCTTGGGGCTGAGAGGTTTGGTGAGGTTGGGTGAGCAAACGCAGACCCTTTAAAGTAATACTGCGTGGTACCCATCGCATGGGTCCCAAATCTCCAGGTTCAAGGGCATCTTCCTACATCAAAAGCATGCATGAGAAACCCAGAAGATGGTACACCGTGTGATGGGGAAAGGTTTCTAAAACGCACCTCATTTCTCATCTCCTTGTGCCCGGGTTCGCCATTCCAGCCGCTTTACTAGCAAGCTCCCGACTTGGAGCATCAGCACCTTTAACCTCCTGTTCCGTACAGGTTGCAATTTGTCCTGAGGATAAACGGGAAGACGTGGAACCAACGAGAGACTAGCTCTTGGTGTTGGGACAGGCACAGGTCACTCTATTTTCCCATCAGAAAGAAGAATTAACCACAGGCTCAGCCTGACCCCCGGAACCAGAACAGGGCCTGAAGCCATTCTGCGATTTTGCGGCCAGCTCCCATAAAAACGAGTTGTAAAATGGAGGTTCAGGGCACTGCAATTCACAAACCTGCAGAGTTATAAATGATAACTCTCGTCCACAAATATATTGAGGGAAGGCAAAGAAGAGGATTTGAAATCAAGGCAGAATTGCAGGAAACAGATTTCAGGAGGTAGATACGAATCGCCTTTAAAGCACATGAAAAGCGGCAAAACGTTGACAATGATGCCCTTGGCCAAAAAGGGCGTATGCGTTTTTTCCTGAATATATTCAGGAAAAAACGCATACGCCCTTTTTGGCCAACCAAGCAACCTGGAAAGGCAAATCAGGGCTACAAAGAAGACTCGCTTCCCATTGGTCAAAAGGGCCATGCTGAAAAAAGTGTCAAAACCAGAAATGCAGGACAGGCCATGGAGAAATGGGAGCCTTGCTACACTGATGGGCGGGATGTAAATTGCCAAGAGCCACTCTGGAGAAGTGTCCGGTGAGTCCTGAAACATCTGAAAAACACAGCTTAGAGAACATAGGGCACTTCCACTCATGGGGGTATAAATTGGGAAAATGAAAAATCAGCAAGACACAAGCACCCCAAAGTTTAGGGCTGCTCTGTTGACCAGGACCTCCACTTCATTCCACCTTAAATATCCCAGGAAAGAGAAAAATGGATAAAGAAGTTGTGGTCCTTATGTACAATGGAATATCACTCAGCCAGGAAATCAATGTCGTAAGGTTAGTAGCAGCATGATGAGTGGATTTAGGTACGACGATTCTAAGTGAAATAAGTCACACAGAAAAGGACACTTCTCATAAGGTATCACTGATAGAGGGAATGTAAAAACCGTTACACTTGAACTGAATTACAAAACAGAACAGAGTCACACATGCAGAAAACACACTATGGCTGCTTAACGGGAAAGGTGAGGTGGGGTGATACATAAAACAAGGGTATCAAATTAGCTCAGATACCGTTCCATAAACCCAATATGTAATAGACAAGACCTACTCCTTGCTCAGAGAACTGGACTCAACACGCCCTATTCACCGCACAAGAATATATCTGACTAATAATAATCGTAAAACCTATGTATTGATATCTCTCTGTTAGTGTGTCAAGTGGGTGTAAAGCGGCATAAACACAGCAGTGAAAAGCAGCTAAACCCCATTATAAAAATAAATTACTTTGAAACACCCATGAAACAAAGACAGTGAAAGAGAGAGAAATTCTTACACAATGCGTTCAGGGGCTGTGATGCAACCTGGATTGACCATATCTAGACGCACAGCTGGATGAGACATAAGGGTGGACACTCTTGGGGCTGAGAGGTTTGGTGAGGTTGGGTGAGCAAACGCAGAGCCTTTAAAGGAAAACTGCGTGGTACCCATCGCATGGGTCCCAAATCTCCAGGTTCAAGGGCATCTTCCTACATCAAAAACATGCATGAGAAACCCAGAAGATGGTACACCGTGTGATGGGGAAAGGTTTCTAAAACGCACCTCATTTCTCATCTCCTTGTGCCCGGGTTCGCCATTCCAGCCACTTTACTAGCAAGCTCCCTACTTGGAGCATCAGCACCTTTAACCTCCTGTTCCGTACAGGTTGCAATTTGTCCTGAGGATAAACGGGAAGACGTGGAACCAACGAGAGACTAGCTCTTGGTGTTGGGACAGGCACAGGTCACTCTATTTTCCCATCAGAAAGAAGAATTAACCACAGGCTCAGCCTGACCCCCGGAACCAGAACAGGGCCTGAAGCCATTCTGCGATTTTGCGGCCAGCTCCCATAAAAACGAGTTGTAAAATGGAGGTTCAGGGCACTGCAATTCACAAACCTGCAGAGTTATAAATGATAACTCTCGTCCACAAATATATTGAGGGAAGGCAAAGAAGAGGATTTGAAATCAAGGCAGAATTGCAGGAAACAGATTTCAGGAGGTAGATACGAATCGCCTTTAAAGCACATGAAAAGCGGCAAAACGTTGACAATGATGCCCTTGGCCAAAAAGGGCGTATGCGTTTTTTCCTGAATATATTCAGGAAAAAACGCATACGCCCTTTTTGGCCAACCAAGCAACCTGGAAAGGCAAATCAGGGCTACAAAGAAGACTCGCTTCCCATTGGTCAAAAGGGCCATGCTGAAAAA
This sequence comes from Balaenoptera borealis, assembly GCF_965194805.1. Lineage (NCBI taxonomy): Eukaryota > Metazoa > Chordata > Mammalia > Artiodactyla > Balaenopteridae > Balaenoptera > Balaenoptera borealis. The sequence continues at coordinate 119,550 of NW_028123906.1, read as the reverse complement.
AGTGTCAAAACCAGAAATGCAGGACAGGCCATGGAGAAATGGGAGCCTTGCTACACTGATGGGCGGGATGTAAATTGCCAAGAGCCACTCTGGAGAAGTGTCCGGTGAGTCCTGAAACATCTGAAAAACACAGCTTAGAGAACATAGGGCACTTCCACTCATGGGGGTATAAATTGGGAAAATTAAAAATCAGCAAGACACAAGCACCCCAAAGTTTAGGGCTGCTCTGTTGACCAGGACCTCCACTTCATTCCACCTTAAATATCCCAGGAAAGAGAAAAATGGATAAAGAAGTTGTGGTCCTTATGTACAATGGAATATCACTCAGCCAGGAAATCAATGTCGTAAGGTTAGTAGCAGCATGATGAGTGGATTTAGGTACGACGATTCTAAGTGAAATAAGTCACACAGAAAAGGACACTTCTCATAAGGTATCACTGTTAGAGGGAATGTAAAATCTGTTACACTTGAACTGAATTACAAAACAGAACAGAGTCACACATGCAGAAAACACACTATGGCTGCTTAACGGGAAAGGTGAGGTGGGGTGATACATAAAACAAGGGTATCAAATTAGCTCAGATACCGTTCCATAAACCCAATATGTAATAGACAAGACCTACTCCTTGCTCAGAGAACTGGACTCAACACGCCCTATTCACCGCACAAGAATATATCTGACTAATAATAATCGTAAAACCTATGTATTGATATCTCTCTGTTAGTGTGTCAAGTGGGTGTAAAGCCGCATAAACACAGCATTGAAAAGCAGATAAACCCCATTATAAAAATAAATTACTTTGAAACACCCATGAAACAAAGACAGTGAAAGAGAGAGAAATTCTTACACAATGCGTTCAGGGGCTGTGATGCAACCTGGATTGACCATATCTAGACGCACAGCTGGATGAGACATAAGGGTGGACACTCTTGGGGCTGAGAGGTTTGGTGAGGTTGTGTGAGCAAACGCAGACCCTTTAAAGTAATACTGCGTGGTACCCATCGCATGGGTCCCAAATCTCCAGGTTCAAGGGCATCTTCCTACATCAAAAACATGCATGAGAAACCCAGAAGACGGTACACCGTGTGATGGGGAAAGGTTTCTAAAACGTACCACATTTCTCATCTCCTTGTGCCCGGGTTCGCCGTTCCAGCCACTTTACTAGCAAGCTCCCTGCTTGGAGCATCAGCACCTTTAACCTCCTGTTCCGTACAGGTTGCAATTTGTCCTGAGGATAAACGGGAAGACGTGGAACCAACGAGAGACTAGCTCTTGGTGTTGGGACAGGCACAGGTCACTCTATTTTCCCATCAGAAAGAAGAATTAACCACAGGCTCAGCCTGACCCCCGGAACCAGAACAGGGCCTGAAGCCATTCTGCGATTTTGCGGCCAGCTCCCATAAAAACGAGTTGTAAAATGGAGGTTCAGGGCACTGCAATTCACAAACTTGCAGAGTTATAAATGATAACTCTCGTCCACAAATATATTGAGGGAAGGCAAAGAAGAGGATTTGAAATCAAGGCAGAATTGCAGGAAACAGATTTCAGGAGGTAGATACAAATCGCCTTTAAAGCACATGAAAAGCGGCAAAACGTTGACAATGATGCCCTTGGCCAAAAAGGGCGTATGCGTTTTTTCCTGAATATATTCAGGAAAAAACGCATACGCCCTTTTTGGCCAACCAAGCAACCTGGAAAGGCAAATCAGGGCTACAAAGAAGACTCGCTTCCCATTGGTCAAAAGGGCCATGCTGAAAAAAGTGTCAAAACCAGAAATGCAGGACAGGCCATGGAGAAATGGGAGCCTTGCTACACTGATGGGCGGGATGTAAATTGCCAAGAGCCACTCTGGAGAAGTGTCCGGTGAGTCCTGAAACATCTGAAAAACACAGCTTAGAGAACATAGGGCACTTCCACTCATGGGGGTATAAATTGGGAAAATTAAAAATCAGCAAGACACAAGCACCCCAAAGTTTAGGGCTGCTCTGTTGACCAGGACCTCCACTTCATTCCACCTTCAATATCCCAGGAAAGAGAAAAATGGATAAAGAAGTTGTGGTCCTTATGTACAATGGAATATCACTCAGCCAGGAAATCAATGTCGTAAGGTTAGTAGCAGCATGATGAGTGGATTTAGGTACGACGATTCTAAGTGAAATAAGTCACACAGAAAAGGACACTTCTCATAAGGTATCACTGATAGAGGGAATGTAAAAACCGTTACACTTGAACTGAATTACAAAACAGAACAGAGTCACACATGCAGAAAACACACTATGGCTGCTTAACGGGAAAGGTGAGGTGGGGTGATACATAAAACAAGGGTATCAAATTAGCTCAGATACCATTCCATAAACCCAATATGTAATAGACAAGACCTACTCCTTGCTCAGAGAACTGGACTCAACACGCCCTATTCACCGCACAAGAATATATCTGACTAATAATAATCGTAAAACCTATGTATTGATATCTCTCTGTTAGTGTGTCAAGTGGGTGTAAAGCGGCATAAACACAGCAGTGAAAAGCAGCTAAACCCCATTATAAAAATAAATTACTTTGAAACACCCATGAAACAAAGACAGTGAAAGAGAGAGAAATTCTTACACAATGCGTTCAGGGGCTGTGATGCAACCTGGATTATTGACCATATCTAGACGCACAGCTGGATGAGACATAAGGGTGGACACTCTTGGGACTGAGAGGTTTGGTGAGGTTGGGTGAGCAAACGCAGACCCTTTAAAGTAATACTGCGTGGTACCCATCGCATGGGTCCCAAATCTCCAGGTTCAAGGGCATCTTCCTACATCAAAAACATGCATGAGAAACCCAGAAGATGGTACACCGTGTGATGGGGAAAGGTTTCTAAAACGCACCTCATTTCTCATCTCCTTGTGCCCGGGTTCGCCATTCCAGCCGCTTTACTAGCAAGCTCCCTACTTGGAGCATCAGCACCTTTAAACTCCTGTTCCGTACAGGTTGCAATTTGTCCTGAGGATAAACGGGAAGACGTGGAACCAACGAGAGACTAGCTCTTGGTGTTGGGACAGGCACAGGTCACTCTATTTTCCCATCAGAAAGAAGAATTAACCACAGGCTCAGCCTGCCCCCCGGAACCAGAACAGGGCCTGAAGCCATTCTGTGATTTTGCGGCCAGCTCCCATAAAAACGAGTTGTAAAATGGAGGTTCAGGGCACTGCAATTCACAAACCTGCAGAGTTATAAATGATAACTCTCGTCCACAAATATATTGAGGGAAGGCAAAGAAGAGGATTTGAAATCAAGGCAGAATTGCAGGAAACAGATTTCAGGAGGTAGATACGAATCGCCTTTAAAGCACATGAAAAGCGGCAAAACGTTGACAATGATGCCCTTGGCCAAAAAGGGCGTATGCGTTTTTTCCTGAATATATTCAGGAAAAAACGCATACGCCCTTTTTGGCCAACCAAGCAACCTGGAAAGGCAAATCAGGGCTACAAAGAAGACTCGCTTCCCATTGGTCAAAAGGGCCATGCTGAAAAAAGTGTCAAAACCAGAAATGCAGGACAGGCCATGGAGAAATGGGAGCCTTGCTACACTGATGGGCGGGATGTAAATTGCCAAGAGCCACTCTGGAGAAGTGTCCGGTGAGTCCTGAAACATCTGAAAAACACAGCTTAGAGAACATAGGGCACTTCCACTCATGGGGGTATAAATTGGGAAAATGAAAAATCAGCAAGACACAAGCACCCCAAAGTTTAGGGCTGCTCTGTTGACCAGGACCTCCACTTCATTCCACCTTAAATATCCCAGGAAAGAGAAAAATGGATAAAGAAGTTGTGGTCCTTATGTACAATGGAATATCACTCAGCCAGGAAATCAATGTCGTAAGGTTAGTAGCAGCATGATGAGTGGATTTAGGTACGACGATTCTAAGTGAAATAAGTCACACAGAAAAGGACACTTCTCATAAGGTATCACTGATAGAGGGAATGTAAAAACCGTTACACTTGAACTGAATTACAAAACAGAACAGAGTCACACATGCAGAAAACACACTATGGCTGCTTAACGGGAAAGGTGAGGTGGGGTGATACAGAAAACAAGGGTATCAAATTAGCTCAGATACCATTCCATAAACCCAATATGTAATAGACAAGACCTACTCCTTGCTCAGAGAACTGGACTCAACACGCCCTATTCACCGCACAAGAATATATCTGACTAATAATAATCGTAAAACCTATGTATTGATATCTCTCTGTTAGTGTGTCAAGTGGGTGTAAAGTGGCATAAACACAGCAGTGAAAAGCAGCTAAACCCCATTATAAAAATAAATTACTTTGAAACACCCATGAAACAAAGACAGTGAAAGAGAGAGAAATTCTTACACAATGCGTTCAGGGGCTGTGATGCAACCTGGATTGACCATATCTAGACCCACAGCTGGATGAGACATAAGGGTGGACACTCTTGGGGCTGAGAGGTTTGGTGAGGTTGGGTGAGCAAACGCAGACCCTTTAAAGTAATACTGCGTGGTACCCATCGCATGGGTCCCAAATCTCCAGGTTCAAGGGCATCTTCCTACATCAAAAACATGCATGAGAAACCCAGAAGACGGTACACCGTGTGATGGGGAAAGGTTTCTAAAACGCACCTCATTTCTCATCTCCTTGTGCCCGGGTTCGCCATTCCAGCCGCTTTACTAGCAAGCTCCCTACTTGGAGCATCAGCACCTTTAACCTCCTGTTCCGTACAGGTTGCAATTTGTCCTGAGGATAAACGGGAAGACGTGGAACCAACGAGAGACTAGCTCTTGGTGTTGGGACAGGCACAGGTCACTCTATTTTCCCATCAGAAAGAAGAATTAACCACAGGCTCAGCCTGACCCCCGGAACCAGAACAGGGCCTGAAGCCATTCTGCGATTTTGTGGCCAGCTCCCATAAAAACGAGTTGTAAAATGGAGGTTCAGGGCACTGCAATTCACAAACCTGCAGAGTTATAAATGATAACTCTCGTCCACAAATATATTGAGGGAAGGCAAAGAAGAGGATTTGAAATCAAGGCAGAATTGCAGGAAACAGATTTCAGGAGGTAGATACGAATCGCCTTTAAAGCACATGAAAAGCGGCAAAACGTTGACAATGATGCCCTTGGCCAAAAAGGGCGTATGCGTTTTTTCCTGAATATATTCAGGAAAAAACGCATACGCCCTTTTTGGCCAACCAAGCAACCTGGAAAGGCAAATCAGGGCTACAAAGAAGACTCGCTTCCCATTGGTCAAAAGGGCCATGCTGAAAAAAGTGTCAAAACCAGAAATGCAGGACAGGCCATGGAGAAATGGGAGCCTTGCTACACTGATGGGCGGGATGTAAATTGCCAAGAGCCACTCTGGAGAAGTGTCCGGTGAGTCCTGAAACATCTGAAAAACACAGCTTAGAGAACATAGGGCACTTCCACTCATGGGGGTATAAATTGGGAAAATTAAAAATCAGCAAGACACAAGCACCCCAAAGTTTAGGGCTGCTCTGTTGACCAGGACCTCCACTTCATTCCACCTTAAATATCCCAGGAAAGAGAAAAATGGATAAAGAAGTTGTGGTCCTTATGTACAATGGAATATCACTCAGCCAGGAAATCAATGTCGTAAGGTTAGTAGCAGCATGATGAGTGGATTTAGGTACGACGATTCTAAGTGAAATAAGTCACACAGAAAAGGACACTTCTCATAAGGTATCACTGATAGAGGGAATGTAAAAACCGTTACACTTGAACTGAATTACAAAACAGAACAGAGTCACACATGCAGAAAACACACTATGGCTGCTTAACGGGAAAGGTGAGGTGGGGTGATACAGAAAACAAGGGTATCAAATTAGCTCAGATACCGTTCCATAAACCCAATATGTAATAGACAAGACCTACTCCTTGCTCAGAGAACTGGACTCAAAACGCCCTATTCACCGCACAAGAATATATCTGACTAATAATAATCGTAAAACCTATGCATTGATATCTCTCTGTTAGTGTGTCAAGTGGGTGTAAAGCGGCATAAACACAGCATTGAAAAGCAGCTAAACCCCATTATAAAAATAAATTACTTTGAAACACCCATGAAACAAAGACAGTGAAAGAGAGAGAAATTCTTACACAATGCGTTCAGGGGCTGTGATGCAACCTGGATTGACCATATCTAGACGCACAGCTGGATGAGACATAAGGGTGGACACTCTTGGGGCTGAGAGGTTTGGTGAGGTTGGGTGAGCAAACGCAGACCCTTTAAAGTAATACTGCGTGGTACCCATCGCATGGGTCCCAAATCTCCAGGTTCAAGGGCATCTTCCTACATCAAAAACATGCATGAGAAACCCAGAAGATGGTACACCGTGTGATGGGGAAAGGTTTCTAAAACGCACCTCATTTCTCATCTCCTTGTGCCCGGGTTCGCCATTCCAGCCGCTTTACTAGCAAGCTCCCTACTTGGAGCATCAGCACCTTTAACCTCCTGTTCCGTACAGGTTGCAATTTGTCCTGAGGATAAACGGGAAGACGTGGAACCAACGAGAGACTAGCTCTTGGTGTTGGGACAGGCACAGGTCACTCTATTTTCCCATCAGAAAGAAGAATTAACCACAGGCTCAGCCTGACCCCCGGAACCAGAACAGGGCCTGAAGCCATTCTGCGATTTTGTGGCCAGCTCCCATAAAAACGAGTTGTAAAATGGAGGTTCAGGGCACTGCAATTCACAAACCTGCAGAGTTATAAATGATAACTCTCGTCCACAAATATATTGAGGGAAGGCAAAGAAGAGGATTTGAAATCAAGGCAGAATTGCAGGAAACAGATTTCAGGAGGTAGATACGAATCGCCTTTAAAGCACATGAAAAGCGGCAAAACGTTGACAATGATGCCCTTGGCCAAAAAGGGCGTATGCGTTTTTTCCTGAATATATTCAGGAAAAAACGCATACGCCCTTTTTGGCCAACCAAGCAACCTGGAAAGGCAAATCAGGGCTACAAAGAAGACTCGCTTCCCATTGGTCAAAAGGGCCATGCTGAAAAAAGTGTCAAAACCAGAAATGCAGGACAGGCCATGGAGAAATGGGAGCCTTGCTACACTGATGGGCGGGATGTAAATTGCCAAGAGCCACTCTGGAGAAGTGTCCGGTGAGTCCTGAAACATCTGAAAAACACAGCTTAGAGAACATAGGGCACTTCCACTCATGGGGGTATAAATTGGGAAAATGAAAAATCAGCAAGACACAAGCACCCCAAAGTTTAGGGCTGCTCTGTTGACCAGGACCTCCACTTCATTCCACCTTAAATATCCCAGGAAAGAGAAAAATGGATAAAGAAGTTGTGGTCCTTATGTACAATGGAATATCACTCAGCCAGGAAATCAATGTCGTAAGGTTAGTAGCAGCATGATGAGTGGATTTAGGTACGACGATTCTAAGTGAAATAAGTCACACAGAAAAGGACACTTCTCATAAGGTATCACTGATAGAGGGAATGTAAAAACCGTTACACTTGAACTGAATTACAAAACAGAACAGAGTCACACATGCAGAAAACACACTATGGCTGCTTAACGGGAAAGGTGAGGTGGGGTGATACATAAAACAAGGGTATCAAATTAGCTCAGATACCGTTCCATAAACCCAATATGTAATAGACAAGACCTACTCCTTGCTCAGAGAACTGGACTCAAAACGCCCTATTCACCGCACAAGAATATATCTGACTAATAATAATCGTAAAACCTATGTATTGATATCTCTCTGTTAGTGTGTCAAGTGGGTGTAAAGCGGCATAAACACAGCAGTGAAAAGCAGCTAAACCCCATTATAAAAATAAATTACTTTGAAACAACCATGAAACAAAGACAGTGAAAGAGAGAGAAATTCTTACACAATGCGTTCAGGGGCTGTGATGCAACCTGGATTGACCATATCTAGACGCACAGCTGGATGAGACATAAGGGTGGACACTCTTGGGGCTGAGAGGTTTGGTGAGGTTGGGTGAGCAAACGCAGACCCTTTAAAGTAATACTGCGTGGTACCCATCGCATGGGTCCCAAATCTCCAGGTTCAAGGGCATCTTCCTACATCAAAAACATGCATGAGAAACCCAGAAGATGGTACACCGTGTGATGGGGAAAGGTTTCTAAAACGCACCTCATTTCTCATCTCCTTGTGCCCGGGTTCGCCATTCCAGCCGCTTTACTAGCAAGCTCCCTACTTGGAGCATCAGCACCTTTAACCTCCTGTTCCGTACAGGTTGCAATTTGTCCTGAGGATAAACGGGAAGACGTGGAACCAACGAGAGACTAGCTCTTGGTGTTGGGACAGGCACAGGTCACTCTATTTTCCCATCAGAAAGAAGAATTAACCACAGGCTCAGCCTGACCCCCGGAACCAGAACAGGGCCTGAAGCCATTCTGCGATTTTGTGGCCAGCTCCCATAAAAACGAGTTGTAAAATGGAGGTTCAGGGCACTGCAATTCACAAACCTGCAGAGTTATAAATGATAACTCTCGTCCACAAATATATTGAGGGAAGGCAAAGAAGAGGATTTGAAATCAAGGCAGAATTGCAGGAAACAGATTTCAGGAGGTAGATACGAATCGCCTTTAAAGCACATGAAAAGCGGCAAAACGTTGACAATGATGCCCTTGGCCAAAAAGGGCGTATGCGTTTTTTCCTGAATATATTCAGGAAAAAACGCATACGCCCTTTTTGGCCAACCAAGCAACCTGGAAAGGCAAATCAGCGCTACAGAGAAGTCTCGCTTCCCATCGGTCAAAAGGGCCATGCTGAAAAAAGTGTCAACACCAGAAATGCAGGACAGGCCATGGAGAAATGGGAGCCTTGCTACACTGATGGGCGGGATGTAAATTGCCAAGAGCCACTCTGGAGAAGTGTCCGGTGAGTCCTGAAACATCTGAAAAACACAGCTTAGAGAACATAGGGCACTTCCACTCATGGGGGTATAAATTGGGAAAATTAAAAATCAGCAAGACACAAGCACCCCAAAGTTTAGGGCTGCTCTGTAGACCAGGACCTCCACTTCATTCCACCTTAAATATCCCAGGAAATAGAAAAATGGATAAAGAAGTTGTGGTCCTTATGTACAATGGAATATCACTCAGCCAGGAAATCAATGTCATAAGGTTAGTAGCAGCATGATGAGTGGATTTAGGTACGACGATTCTAAGTGAAATAAGTCACACAGAAAAGGACACTTCTCATAAGGTATCACTGATAGAGGGAATGTAAAAACCGTTACACTTGAACTGAATTACAAAACAGAACAGAGTCACACATGCAGAAAACACACTATGGCTGCTTAACGGGAAAGGTGAGGTGGGGTGATACATAAAACAAGGGTATCAAATTAGCTCAGATACCGTTCCATAAACCCAATATGTAATAGACAAGACCTACTCCTTGCTCAGAGAACTGGACTCAAAACGCCCTATTCACCGCACAAGAATATATCTGACTAATAATAATCGTAAAACCTATGTATTGATATCTCTCTGTTAGTGTGTCAAGTGGGTGTAAAGCGGCATAAACACAGCAGTGAAAAGCAGCTAAACCCCATTATAAAAATAAATTACTTTGAAACAACCATGAAACAAAGACAGTGAAAGAGAGAGAAATTCTTACACAATGCGTTCAGGGGCTGTGATGCAACCTGGATTGACCATATCTAGACGCACAGCTGGATGAGACATAAGGGTGGACACTCTTGGGGCTGAGAGGTTTGGTGAGGTTGGGTGAGCAAACGCAGACCCTTTAAAGTAATACTGCGTGGTACCCATCGCATGGGTCTCAAATCTCCAGGTTCAAGGGCATCTTCCTACATCAAAAACATGCATGAGAAACCCAGAAGATGGTACACCGTGTGATGGGGAAAGGTTTCTAAAACGCACCTCATTTCTCATCTCCTTGTGCCCGGGTTCGCCATTCCAGCCGCTTTACTAGCAAGCTCCCTACTTGGAGCATCAGCACCTTTAACCTCCTGTTCCGTACAGGTTGCAATTTGTCCTGAGGATAAACGGGAAGACGTGGAACCAACGAGAGACTAGCTCTTGGTGTTGGGACAGGCACAGGTCACTCTATTTTCCCATCAGAAAGAAGAATTAACCACAGGCTCAGCCTGCCCCCCGGAACCAGAACAGGGCCTGAAGCCATTCTGCGATTTTGTGGCCAGCTCCCATAAAAACGAGTTGTAAAATGGAGGTTCAGGGCACTGCAATTCACAAACCTGCAGAGTTATAAATGATAACTCTCGTCCACAAATATATTGAGGGAAGGCAAAGAAGAGGATTTGAAATCAAGGCAGAATTGCAGGAAACAGATTTCAGGAGGTAGATACGAATCGCCTTTAAAGCACATGAAAAGCGGCAAAACGTTGACAATGATGCCCTTGGCCAAAAAGGGCGTATGCGTTTTTTCCTGAATATATTCAGGAAAAAACGCATACGCCCTTTTTGGCCAACCAAGCAACCTGGAAAGGCAAATCAGCGCTACAGAGAAATCTCGCTTCCCATCGGTCAAAAGGGCCATGCTGAAAAAAGTGTCAACACCAGAAATGCAGGACAGGCCTTGGAGAAATGGGAGCCTTGCTACACTGATGGGCGGGATGTAAATTGCCAAGAGCCACTCTGGAGAAGTGTCTGGTGAGTCCTGAAACATCTGAAAAACACAGCTTAGAGAGCATAGGGCACTTCCACTCATGGGGGTATAAATTGGGAAAATTAAAAATCAGCAAGACACAAGCACCCCAAAGTTTAGGGCTGCTCTGTTGACCAGGACCTCCACTTCATTCCACCTTAAATATCCCAGGAAAGAGAAAAATGGATAAAGAAGTTGTGGTCCTTATGTACAATGGAATATCACTCAGCCATGAAATCAATGTCGTAAGGTTAGTAGCAGCATGATGAGTGGATTTAGGTACGACGATTCTAAGTGAAATAATTCCCACAGAAAAGGACACTTCTCATAAGGTATCACTGATAGAGGGAATGTAAAAACTGTTACACTTGAACTGAATTACAAAACAGAACAGAGTCACACATGCAGAAAACACACTATGGCTGCTTAACGGGAAAGGTGAGGTGGGGTGATACATAAAACAAGGGTATCAAATTAGCTCAGATACCGTTCCATAAACCCAATATGTAATAGACAAGACCTACTCCTTGCTCAGAGAACTGGACTCAACACGCCCTATTCACCGCACAAGAATATATCTGACTAATAATAATCGTAAAACCTATGTATTGATATCTCTCTGTTAGTGTGTCAAGTGGGTGTAAAGCCGCATAAACACAGCATTGAAAAGCAGATAAACCCCATTATAAAAATAAATTACTTTGAAACACCCATGAAACAAAGACAGTGAAAGAGAGAGAAATTCTTACACAATGCGTTCAGGGGCTGTGATGCAACCTGGATTGACCATATCTAGACGCAAAGCTGGATGAGACATAAGGGTGGACACTCTTGGGGCTGAGAGGTTTGGTGAGGTTGGGTGAGCAAACGCAGACTCTTTAAAGTAATACTGCGTGGTACCCATCGCATGGGTCCCAAATCTCCAGGTTCAAGGGCATCTTCCTACATCAAAAACATGCATGAGAAACCCAGAAGACGGTACACCGTGTGATGGGGAAAGGTTTCTAAAACGTACCTCATTTCTCATCTCCTTGTGCCCGGGTTCGCCGTTCCAGCCGCTTTACTAGCAAGCTCCCTACTTGGAGCATCAGCACCTTTAACCTCCTGTTCCGTACAGGTTGCAATTTGTCCTGAGGATAAACGGGAAGACGTGGAACCAACGAGAGACTAGCTCTTGGTGTTGGGACAGGCACAGGTCACTCTATTTTCCCATCAAAAAGAAGAATTAACCACAGGCTCAGCCTGCCCCCCGGAACCAGAACAGGGCCTGAAGCCATTCTGCGATTTTGCGGCCAGCTCCCATAAAAACGAGTTGTAAAATGGAGGTTCAGGGCACTGCAATTCACAAACCTGCAGAGTTATAAATGATAACTCTCGTCCACAAATATATTGAGGGAAGGCAAAGAAGAGGATTTGAAATCAAGGCAGAATTGCAGGAAACAGATTTCAGGAGGTAGATACGAATCGCCTTTAAAGCACATGAAAAGCGGCAAAACGTTGACAATGATGCCCTTGGCCAAAAAGGGCGTATGCGTTTTTTCCTGAATATATTCAGGAAAAAACGCATACGCCCTTTTTGGCCAACCAAGCAACCTGGAAAGGCAAATCAGGGCTACAAAGAAGACTCGCTTCCCATTGGTCAAAAGGGCCATGCTGAAAAAAGTGTCAAAACCAGAAATGCAGGACAGGCCATGGAGAAATGGGAGCCTTGCTACACTGATGGGCGGGATGTAAATTGCCAAGAGCCACTCTGGAGAAGTGTCCGGTGAGTCCTGAAACATCTGAAAAACACAGCTTAGAGAACATAGGGCACTTCCACTCATGGGGGTATAAATTGGGAAAATGAAAAATCAGCAAGACACAAGCACCCCAAAGTTTAGGGCTGCTCTGTTGACCAGGACCTCCACTTCATTCCACCTTAAATATCCCAGGAAAGAGAAAAATGGATAAAGAAGTTGTGGTCCTTATGTACAATGGAATATCACTCAGCCAGGAAATCAATGTCGTAAGGTTAGTAGCGGCATGATGAGTGGATTTAGGTACGACGATTCTAAGTGAAATAAGTCACACAGAAAAGGACACTTCTCATAAGGTATCACTGATAGAGGGAATGTAAAAACCGTTACACTTGAACTGAATTACAAAACAGAACAGAGTCACACATGCAGAAAACACACTATGGCTGCTTAACGGGAAAGGTGAGGTGGGGTGATACATAAAACAAGGATATCAAATTAGCTCAGATACCGTTCCATAAACCCAATATGTAATAGACAAGACCTACTCCTTGCTCAGAGAACTGGACTCAACACGCCCTATTCACCGCACAAGAATATATCTGACTAATAATAATCGTAAAACCTATGTATTGATATCTCTCTGTTAGTGTGTCAAGTGGGTGTAAAGCCGCATAAACACAGCATTGAAAAGCAGATAAACCCCATTATAAAAATAAATTACTTTGAAACACCCATGAAACAAAGACAGTGAAAGAGAGAAAAATTCTTACACAATGCGTTCAGGGGCTGTGATGCAACCTGGATTGACCATATCTAGACCCACAGCTGGATGAGACATAAGGGTGGACACTCTTGGGGCTGAGAGGTTTGGTGAGGTTGGGTGAGCAAACGCAGACCCTTTAAAGTAATACTGCGTGGTACCCATCGCATGGGTCCCAAATCTCAAGGTTCAAGGGCATCTTCCTACATCAAAAACATGCATGAGAAACCCAGAAGACGGTACACCGTGTGATGGGGAAAGGTTTCTAAAACGTACCTCATTTCTCATCTCCTTGTGCCCGGGTTCGCCGTTCCAGCCGCTTTACTAGCAAGCTCCCTACTTGGAGCATCAGCACCTTTAACCTCCTGTTCCGTACAGGTTGCAATTTGTCCTGAGGATAAACGGGAAGACGTGGAACCAACGAGAGACTAGCTCTTGGTGTTGGGACAGGCACAGGTCACTCTATTTTCCCATCAAAAAGAAGAATTAACCACAGGCTCAGCCTGCCCCCCGGAACCAGAACAGGGCCTGAAGCCATTCTGCGATTTTGCGGCCAGCTCCCATAAAAACGAGTTGTAAAATGGAGGTTCAGGGCACTGCAATTCACAAACCTGCAGAGTTATAAATGATAACTCTCGTCCACAAATATATTGAGGGAAGGCAAAGAAGAGGATTTGAAATCAAGGCAGAATTGCAGGAAACAGATTTCAGGAGGTAGATACGAATCGCCTTTAAAGCACATGAAAAGCGGCAAAACGTTGACAATGATGCCCTTGGCCAAAAAGGGCGTATGCGTTTTTTCCTGAATATATTCAGGAAAAAACGCATACGCCCTTTTTGGCCAACCAAGCAACCTGGAAAGGCAAATCAGGGCTACAAAGAAGACTCGCTTCCCATTGGTCAAAAGGGCCATGCTGAAAAAAGTGTCAAAACCAGAAATGCAGGACAGGCCATGGAGAAATGGGAGCCTTGCTACACTGATGGGCGGGATGTAAATTGCCAAGAGCCACTCTGGAGAAGTGTCCGGTGAGTCCTGAAACATCTGAAAAACACAGCTTAGAGAACATAGGGCACTTCCACTCATGGGGGTATAAATTGGGAAAATGAAAAATCAGCAAGACACAAGCACCCCAAAGTTTAGGGCTGCTCTGTTGACCAGGACCTCCACTTCATTCCACCTTAAATATCCCAGGAAAGAGAAAAATGGATAAAGAAGTTGTGGTCCTTATGTACAATGGAATATCACTCAGCCAGGAAATCAATGTCGTAAGGTTAGTAGCGGCATGATGAGTGGATTTAGGTACGACGATTCTAAGTGAAATAAGTCACACAGAAAAGGACACTTCTCATAAGGTATCACTGATAGAGGGAATGTAAAAACCGTTACACTTGAACTGAATTACAAAACAGAACAGAGTCACACATGCAGAAAACACACTATGGCTGCTTAACGGGAAAGGTGAGGTGGGGTGATACATAAAACAAGGATATCAAATTAGCTCAGATACCGTTCCATAAACCCAATATGTAATAGACAAGACCTACTCCTTGCTCAGAGAACTGGACTCAACACGCCCTATTCACCGCACAAGAATATATCTGACTAATAATAATCGTAAAACCTATGTATTGATATCTCTCTGTTAGTGTGTCAAGTGGGTGTAAAGCCGCATAAACACAGCATTGAAAAGCAGATAAACCCCATTATAAAAATAAATTACTTTGAAACACCCATGAAACAAAGACAGTGAAAGAGAGAGAAATTCTTACACAATGCGTTCAGGGGCTGTGATGCAACCTGGATTGACCATATCTAGACCCACAGCTGGATGAGACATAAGGGTGGACACTCTTGGGGCTGAGAGGTTTGGTGAGGTTGGGTGAGCAAACGCAGACCCTTTAAAGTAATACTGCGTGGTACCCATCGCATGGGTCCCAAATCTCAAGGTTCAAGGGCATCTTCCTACATCAAAAACATGCATGAGAAACCCAGAAGACGGTACACCGTGTGATGGGGAAAGGTTTCTAAAACGTACCTCATTTCTCATCTCCTTGTGCCCGGGTTCGCCGTTCCAGCCGCTTTACTAGCAATCTCCCTACTTGGAGCATCAGCACCTTTAACCTCCTGTTCCGTACAGGTTGCAATTTGTCCTGAGGATAAACGGGAAGACGTGGAACCAACGAGAGACTAGCTCTTGGTGTTGGGACAGGCACAGGTCACTCTATTTTCCCATCAGAAAGAAGAATTAACCACAGGCTCAGCCTGCCCCCCGGAACCAGAACAGGGCCTGAAGCCATTCTGCGATTTTGCGGCCAGCTCCCATAAAAACGAGTTGTAAAATGGAGGTTCAGGGCACTGCAATTCACAAACCTGCAGAGTTATAAATGATAACTCTCGTCCACAAATATATTGAGGGAAGGCAAAGAAGAGGATTTGAAATCAAGGCAGAATTGCAGGAAACAGATTTCAGGAGGTAGATACGAATTGCCTTTAAAGCACATGAAAAGCGGCAAAACGTTGACAATGATGCCCTTGGCCAAAAAGGGCGTATGCGTTTTTTCCTGAATATATTCAGGAAAAAACGCATACGCCCTTTTTGGCCAACCAAGCAACCTGGAAAGGCAAATCAGGGCTACAAAGAAGTCTCACTTCCCATTGGTCAAAAGGGCCATGCTGAAAAAAGTGTCAAAACCAGAAATGCAGGACAGGCCATGGAGAAATGGGAGCCTTGCTACACTGATGGGCAGGATGTAAATTGCCAAGAGCCACTCTGGAGAAGTGTCCGGTGAGTCCTGAAACATCTGAAAAACAAAGCTTAGAGAGCATAGGGCACTTCCACTCATGGGGGTATAAATTGGGAAAATTAAAAATCAGCAAGACACAAGCACCCCAAAGTTTAGGGCTGCTCTGTTGACCAGGACCTCCACTTCATTCCACCTTAAATATCCCAGGAAAGAGAAAAATGGATAAAGAAGCTGTGGTCCTTATGTACAATGGAATATCACTCAGCCAGGAAATCAATGTCGTAAGGTTAGTAGCAGCATGATGAGTGGATTTAGGTACGACGATTCTAAGTGAAATAAGTCACACAGAAAAGGACACTTCTCATAAGGTATCACTGATAGAGGGAATGTAAAAACCGTTACACTTGAACTGAATTACAAAACAGAACAGAGTCACACATGCAGAAAACACACTATGGCTGCTTAACGGGAAAGGTGAGGTGGGGTGATACATAAAACAAGGGTATCAAATTAGCTCAGATACCATTCCATAAACCCAATATGTAATAGACAAGACCTACTCCTTGCTCAGAGAACTGGACTCAACACGCCCTATTCACCGCACAAGAATATATCTGACTAATAATAATCGTAAAACCTATGTATTGATATCTCTCTGTTAGTGTGTCAAGTGGGTGTAAAGCGGCATAAACACAGCAGTGAAAAGCAGCTAAACCCCATTATAAAAATAAATTACTTTGAAACACCCATGAAACAAAGACAGTGAAAGAGAGAGAAATTCTTACACAATGCGTTCAGGGGCTGTGATGCAACCTGGAATGACCATATCTAGACCCACAGCTGGATGAGACATAAGGGTGGACACTCTTGGGGATGACAGGTTTGGTGAGGTTGTGTGAGCAAACGCAGACCCTTTAAAGTAATACTGCGTGGTACCCATCGCATGGGTCCAAAATCTCCAGGTTCAAGGGCATCTTCCTACATCAAAAACATGCATGAGAAACCCAGAAGATGGTACATCATGTGATGGGGAAATGTTTCTAAAACGCACCTCATTTCTCATCTCCTTGTGCCCGGGTTCGCCATTCCAGCCGCTTTACTAGCAAGCTCCCTACTTGGGGCATCAGCACCTTTAACCTCCTGTTCCGTACAGGTTGCAATTTGTCCTGAGGATAAACGGGAAGACGTGGAACCAACGTGAGACTAGCTCTTGGTGTTGGGACAGGCACAGGTCACTCTATTTTCCCATCAGAAAGAAGAATTAACCACAGGCTCAGCCTGCCCCCCGGAACCAGAACAGGGCCTGAAGCCATTCTGCGATTTTGCGGCCAGCTCCCATAAAAACGAGTTGTAAAATGGAGGTTCAGGGCACTGCAATTCACAAACCTGCAGAGTTATAAATGATAACTCTCGTCCACAAATATATTGAGGGAAGGCAAAGAAGAGGATTTGAAATCAAGGCAGAATTGCAGGAAACAGATTTCAGGAGGTAGATACAAATCGCCTTTAAAGCACATGAAAAGCGGCAAAACGTTGACAATGATGCCCTTGGCCAAAAAGGGCGTATGCGTTTTTTCCTGAATATATTCAGGAAAAAACGCATACGCCCTTTTTGGCCAACCAAGCAACCTGGAAAGGCAAATCAGCGCTACAAAGAAGTCTCGCTTCCCATCGGTCAAAAGGGCCATGCTGAAAAAAGTGTCAAAACCAGAAATGCAGGACAGGCCATGGAGAAATGGGAGCCTTGCTACACTGATGGGCGGGATGTAAATTGCCAAGAGCCACTCTGGAGAAGTGTCCGGTGAGTCCTGAAACATCTGAAAAACACAGCTTAGAGAGCATAGGGCACTTCCACTCATGGGGGTATAAATTGGGAAAATGAAAAATCAGCAAGACACAAGCACCCCAAAGTTTAGGGCTGCTCTGTTGACCAGGACCTCCACTTCATTCCACCTTAAATATCCCAGGAAAGAGAAAAATGGATAAAGAAGTTGTGGTCCTTATGTACAATGGAATATCACTCAGCCAGGAAATCAATGTCGTAAGGTTAGTAGCAGCATGATGAGTGGATTTAGGTACGACGATTCTAAGTGAAATAAGTCACACAGAAAAGGACACTTCTCATAAGGTATCACTGATAGAGGGAATGTAAAAACCGTTACACTTGAACTGAATTACAAAACAGAACAGAGTCACACATGCAGAAAACACACTATGGCTGCTTAACGGGAAAGGTGAGGTGGGGTGATACATAAAACAAGGGTATCAAATTAGCTCAGATACCATTCCATAAACCCAATATGTAATAGACAAGACCTACTCCTTGCTCAGAGAACTGGACTCAACACGCCCTATTCACCGCACAAGAATATATCTGACTAATAATAATCGTAAAACCTATGTATTGATATCTCTCTGTTAGTGTGTCAAGTGGGTGTAAAGCGGCATAAACACAGCAGTGAAAAGCAGCTAAACCCCATTATAAAAATAAATTACTTTGAAACAACCATGAAACAAAGACAGTGAAAGAGAGAGAAATTCTTACACAATGCGTTCAGGGGCTGTGATGCAACCTGGATTGACCATATCTAGACCCACAGCTGGATGAGACATAAGGGTGGACACTCTTGGGGCTGAGAGGTTTGGTGAGGTTGGGTGAGCAAACGCAGACCCTTTAAAGTAATACTGCGTGGTACCCATCGCATGGGTCCCAAATCTCCAGGTTCAAGGGCATCTTCCTACATCAAAAGCATGCATGAGAAACCCAGAAGATGGTACACCGTGTGATGGGGAAAGGTTTCTAAAACGCACCTCATTTCTCATCTCCTTGTGCCCGGGTTCGCCATTCCAGCCGCTTTATTAGCAAGCTCCCTACTTGGATCATCAGCACCTTTAACCTCCTGTTCCGTACAGGTTGCAATTTGTCCTGAGGATAAACGGGAAGACGTGGAACCAACGAGAGACTAGCTCTTGGTGTTGGGACAGGCACAGGTCACTCTATTTTCCCATCAGAAAGAAGAATTAACCACAGGCTCAGCCTGCCCCCCGGAACCAGAACAGGGCCTGAAGCCATTCTGCGATTTTGCGGCCAGCTCCCATAAAAACGAGTTGTAAAATGGAGGTTCAGGGCACTGCAATTCACAAACCTGCAGAGTTATAAATGATAACTCTCGTCCACAAATATATTGAGGGAAGGCAAAGAAGAGGATTTGAAATCAAGGCAGAATTGCAGGAAACAGATTTCAGGAGGTAGATACGAATCGCCTTTAAAGCACATGAAAAGCGGCAAAACGTTGACAATGATGCCCTTGGCCAAAAAGGGCGTATGCGTTTTTTCCTGAATATATTCAGGAAAAAACGCATACGCCCTTTTTGGCCAACCAAGCAACCTGGAAAGGCAAATCAGCGCTACAAAGAAGTCTCGCTTCCCATCGGTCAAAAGGGCCATGCTGAAAAAAGTGTCAAAACCAGAAATGCAGGACAGGCCATGGAGAAATGGGAGCCTTGCTACACTGATGGGCGGGATGTAAATTGCCAAGAGCCACTCTGGGGAAGTGTCCGGTGAGTCCTGAAACATCTGAAAAACACAGCTTAGAGAGCATAGGGCACTTCCACTCATGGGGGTATAAATTGGGAAAATTAAAAATCAGCAAGACACAAGCACCCCAAAGTTTAGGGCTGCTCTGTTGACCAGGACCTCCACTTCATTCCACCTTAAATATCCCAGGAAAGAGAAAAATGGATAAAGAAGTTGTGGTCCTTATGTACAATGGAATATCACTCAGCCAGGAAATCAATGTCGTAAGGTTAGTAGCAGCATGATGAGTGGATTTAGGTACGACGATTCTAAGTGAAATAAGTCACACAGAAAAGGACACTTCTCATAAGGTATCACTGATAGAGGGAATGTAAATACCATTACACTTGAACTGAATTACAAAACAGAACAGAGTCACACATGCAGAAAACACACTATGGCTGCTTAACGGGAAAGGTGAGGTGGGGTGATACATAAAACAAGGGTATCAAAGTAGCTCAGATACCGTTCCATAAACCCAATATGTAATAGACAAGACCTACTCCTTGCTCAGAGAACTGGACTCAACACGCCCTATTCACCGCACAAGAATATATCTGACTAGTAATAATCTTAAAACCTATGTATTGATATCTCTCTGTTAGTGTGTCAAGTGGGTGTAAAGCGGCATAAACACAGCAGTGAAAAGCAGCTAAACCCCATTATAAAAATAAATTACTTTGAAACACCCATGAAACAAAGACAGTGAAAGAGAGAGAAATTCTTACACAATGCGTTCAGGGGCTGTGATGCAACCTGGATTGACCATATCTAGACCCACAGCTGGATGAGACATAAGGGTGGATACTCTTGGGGATGAGAGGTTTGGTGAGGTTGGGTGAGCAAACGCAGACCCTTTAAAGTAATACTGCGTGGTACCCATCGCATGGGTCCCAAATCTCCAGGTTCAAGGGCATCTTCCTACATCAAAAACATGCATGAGAAACCCAGAAGATGGTACATCGTGTGATGGGGAAATGTTTCTAAAACGCACCTCATTTCTCATCTCCTTGTGCCCGGGTTCGCCATTCCAGCCGCTTTACTAGCAAGCTCCCTACTTGGAGCATCAGCACCTTTAACCTCCTGTTCCGTACAGGTTGCAATTTGTCCTGAGGATGAACGGGAAGACGTGGAACCAACGTGAGACTAGCTCTTGGTGTTGGGACAGGCACAGGTCACTCTATTTTCCCATCAGAAAGAAGAATTAACCACAGGCTCAGCCTGCCCCCCGGAACCAGAACAGGGCCTGAAGCCATTCTGCGATTTTGCGGCCAGCTCCCATAAAAACGAGTTGTAAAATGGAGGTTCAGGGCACTGCAATTCACAAACCTGCAGAGTTATAAATGATAACTCTCGTCCACAAATATATTGAGGGGAGGCAAAGAAGAGGATTTGAAATCAAGGCAGAATTGCAGAAAACAGATTTCAGGAGGTAGATACGAATCGCCTTTAAAGCACATGAAAAGCGGCAAAACGTTGACAATGATGCCCTTGGCCAAAAAGGGCGTATGCGTTTTTTCCTGAATATATTCAGGAAAAAACGCATACGCCCTTTTTGGCCAACCAAGCAACCTGGAAAGGCAAATCAGCGCTACAAAGAAGTCTCGCATCCCATCGGTCAAAAGGGCCATGCTGAAAAAAGTGTCAAAACAAGAAATGCAGGACAGGCCATGGAGAAATGGGAGCCTTGCTACACTGATGGGCAGGATGTAAATTGCCAAGAGCCACTCTGGAGAAGTGTCCGGTGAGTCCTGAAACATCTGAAAAACACAGCTTAGAGAGCATAGGGCACTTCCACTCATGGGGGTATAAATTGGGAAAATTAAAAATCAACAAGACACAAGCACCCCAAAGTTTAGGGCTGCTCTGTTGACCAGGACCTCCACTTCATTCCACCTTAATTATCCCAGGAAAGAGAAAAATGGATAAAGAAGTTGTGGTCCTTATGTACAATGGAATATCACTCAGCCAGGAAATCAATGTCATAAGGTTAGTAGCAGCATGATGAGTGGATTTAGGTACGACGATTCTAAGTGAAATAAGTCACACAGAAAAGGACACTTCTCATAAGGTATCACTGATAGAGGGAATGTAAAAACCGTTACACTTGAACTGAATTACAAAACAGAACAGAGTCACACATGCAGAAAACACACTATGGCTGCTTAACGGGAAAGGTGAGGTGGGGTGATACATAAAACAAGGGTATCAAATTAGCTCAGATACCATTCCATAAACCCAATATGTAATAGACAAGACCTACTCCTTGCTCAGAGAACTGGACTCAACACGCCCTATTCACCGCACAAGAATATATCTGACTAATAATAATCGTAAAACCTATGTATTGATATCTCTCTGTTAGTGTGTCAAGTGGGTGTAAAGCGGCATAAACACAGCAGTGAAAAGCAGCTAAACCCCATTATAAAAATAAATTACTTTGAAACACCCATGAAACAAAGACAGTGAAAGAGAGAGAAATTCTTACACAATGCGTTCAGGGGCTGTGATGCAACCTGGATTGACCATATCTAGACGCACAGCTGGATGAGACATAAGGGTGGACACTCTTGGGGCTGAGAGGTTTGGTGAGGTTGGGTGAGCAAACACAGACCCTTTAAAGTAATACTGCGTGGTACCCATCGCATGGGTCCCAAATCTCCAGGTTCAAGGGCATCTTCCTACATCAAAAACATGCATGAGAAACCCAGAAGATGGTACACCGTGTGATGGGGAAAGGTTTCTAAAACGCACCTCATTTCTCATCTCCTTGTGCCCGGGTTCGCCATTCCAGCCGCTTTACTAGCAAAGTCCCTACTTGGGGCATCAGCACCTTTAACCTCCTGTTCCGTACAGGTTGCAATTTGTCCTGAGGATAAACGGGAAGACGTGGAACCAACGAGAGACTAGCTCTTGGTGTTGGGACAGGCACAGGTCACTCTATTTTCCCATCAGAAAGAAGAATTAACCACAGGCTCAGCCTGACCCCCGGAACCAGAACAGGGCCTGAAGCCATTCTGCGATTTTGCGGCCAGCTCCCATAAAAACGAGTTGTAAAATGGAGGTTCAGGGCACTGCAATTCACAAACCTGCAGAGTTATAAATGATAACTCTCGTCCACAAATATATTGAGGGAAGGCAAAGAAGAGGATTTGAAATCAAGGCAGAATTGCAGGAAACAGATTTCAGGAGGTAGATACGAATCGCCTTTAAAGCACATGAAAAGCGGCAAAACGTTGACAATGATGCCCTTGGCCAAAAAGGGCGTATGCGTTTTTTCCTGAATATATTCAGGAAAAAACGCATACGCCCTTTTTGGCCAACCAAGCAACCTGGAAAGGCAAATCAGCGCTACAAAGAAGTCTCGCTTCCCATCGGTCAAAAGGGCCATGCTGAAAAAAGTGTCAAAACCAGAAATGCAGGACAGGCCATGGAGAAATGGGAGCCTTGCTACACTGATGGGCGGGATGTAAATTGCCAACAGCCACTCTGGAGAAGTGTCCGGTGAGTCCTGAAACATCTGAAAAACACAGCTTAGAGAGCATAGGGCACTTCCACTCATGGGGGTATAAATTGGGAAAATGAAAAATCAGCAAGACACAAGCACCCCAAAGTTTAGGGCTGCTCTGTTGACCAGGACCTCCACTTCATTCCACCTTAAATATCCCAGGAAAGAGAAAAATGGATAAAGAAGTTGTGGTCCTTATGTACAATGGAATATCACTCAGCCAGGAAATCAATGTCGTAAGGTTAGTAGCAGCATGATGAGTGGATTTAGGTACGACGATTCTAAGTGAAATAAGTCACACAGAAAAGGACACTTCTCATAAGGTATCACTGATAGAGGGAATGTAAAAACCGTTACACTTGAACTGAATTACAAAACAGAACAGAGTCACACATGCAGAAAACACACTATGGCTGCTTAACGGGAAAGGAGAGGTGGGGTGATACATAAAACAAGGGTATCAAATTAGCTCAGATACCATTCCATAAACCCAGTATGTAATAGACAAGACCTACTCCTTGCTCAGAGAACTGGACTCAACACGCCCTATTCACCGCACAAGAATATATCTGACTAATAATAGTCGTAAAAACTATGTATTGATATCTCTCTGTTAGTGTGTCAAGTGGGTGTAAAGCGGCATAAACACAGCAGTGAAAAGCAGCTAAACCCCATTATAAAAATAAATTACTTTGAAACACCCATGAAACAAAGACAGTGAAAGAGAGAGAAATTCTTACACAATGCGTTCAGGGGCTGTGATGCAACCTGGATTGACCATATCTAGACGCACAGCTGGATGAGACATAAGGGTGGACACTCTTGGGGCTGAGAGGTTTGGTGAGGTTGGGTGAGCAAACGCAGACCCTTTAAAGTAATACTGCGTGGTACCCATCGCATGGGTCCCAAAACTCCAGGTTCAAGGGCATCTTCCTACATCAAAAACATGCATGAGAAACCCAGAAGATGGTACACCGTGTGATGGGGAAAGGTTTCTAAAACGCACCTCATTTCTCATCTCCTTGTGCCTGGGTTCGCCATTCCAGCCGCTTTACTAGCAAGCTCCCTACTTGGAGCATCAGCACTTTTAACCTCCTGTTCCGTACAGGTTGCAATTTGTCCTGAGGATAAACGGGAAGACGTGGAACCAACGTGAGACTAGCTCTTGGTGTTGGGACAGGCACAGGTCACTCTATTTTCCCATCAGAAAGAAGAATTAACCACAGGCTCAGCCTGCCCCCCGGAACCAGAACAGGGCCTGAAGCCATTCTGCGATTTTGCGGCCAGCTCCCATAAAAACGAGTTGTAAAATGGAGGTTCAGGGCACTGCAATTCACAAACCTGCAGAGTTATAAATGATAACTCTCGTCCACAAATATATTGAGGGGAGGCAAAGAAGAGGATTTGAAATCAAGGCAGAATTGCAGGAAACAGATTTCAGGAGGTAGATACGAATCGCCTTTAAAGCACATGAAAAGCGGCAAAACGTTGACAATGATGCCCTTGGCCAAAAAGGGCGTATGCGTTTTTTCCTGAATATATTCAGGAAAAAACGCATACGCCCTTTTTGGCCAACCAAGCAACCTGGAAAGGCAAATCAGCGCTACAAAGAAGTCTCGCTTCCCATCGGTCAAAAGGGCCATGCTGAAAAAAGTGTCAAAACCAGAAATGCAGGACAGGCCATGGAGAAATGGGAGCCTTGCTCCACTGATGGGCGGGATGTAAATTGCCAAGAGCCACTCTGGAGAAGTGTCCGGTGAGTCCTGAAACATCTGAAAAACACAGCTTAGAGAGCATAGGGCACTTCCACTCATGGGGGTATAAATTGGGAAAATTAAAAATCAGCAAGACACAAGCACCCCAAAGTTGAGGGCTGCTCTGTTGACCAGGACCTCCACTTCATTCCACCTTAAATATCCCAGGAAAGAGAAAAATGGATAAAGAAGTTGTGGTCCTTATGTACAATGGAATATCACTCAGCCAGGAAATCAATGTCGTAAGGTTAGTAGCAGCATGATGAGTGGATTTAGGTACGACGATTCTAAGTGAAATAAGTCACACAGAAAAGGACACTTCTCATAAGGTATCACTGATAGAGGGAATGTAAAAACCGTTACATTTGAACTGAATTACAAAACAGAACAGAGTCACACATGTAGAAAACACACTATGGCTGCTTAACGGGAAAGGTGAGGTGGGGTGATACATAAAACAAGGGTATCAAATTAGCTCAGATACCATTCCATAAACCCAATATGTAATAGACAAGACCTACTCCTTGCTCAGAGAACTGGACTCAACACGCCCTATTCACCGCACAAGAATATATCTGACTAATAATAATCGTAAAACCTATGTATTGATATCTCTCTGTTAGTGTGTCAAGTGGGTGTAAAGCGGCATAAACACAGCAGTGAAAAGCAGCTAAACCCCATTATAAAAATAAATTACTTTGAAACACCCATGAAACAAAGACAGTGAAAGAGAGAGAAATTCTTACACAATGCGTTCAGGGGCTGTGATGCAACCTGGATTGACCATATCTAGACGCACAGCTGGATGAGACATAAGGGTGGACACTCTTGGGGCTGAGAGGTTTGGTGAGGTTGGGTGAGCAAACGCAGACCCTTTAAAGTAATACTGCGTGGTACCCATCGCATGGGTCCCAAATCTCCAGGTTCAAGGGCATCTTCCTACATCAAAAACATGCATGAGAAACCCAGAAGATGGTACACCGTGTGATGGGGAAAGGTTTCTAAAACGCACCTCATTTCTCATCTCCTTGTGCCCGGGTTCGCAATTCCAGCCGCTTTACTAGCAAGCTCCCTATTTGGAGCATCAGCACCTTTAACCTCCTGTTCCGTACAGGTTGCAATTTGTCCTGAGGATAAACGGGAAGACGTGGAACCAACGAGAGACTAGCTCTTGGTGTTGGGACAGGCACAGGTCACTCTATTTTCCCATCAGAAAGAAGAATTAACCACAGGCTCAGCCTGACCCCCGGAACCAGAACAGGGCCTGAAGCCATTCTGCGATTTTGCGGCCAGCTCCCATAAAAACGAGTTGTAAAATGGAGGTTCAGGGCACTGCAATTCACAAACCTGCAGAGTTATAAATGATAACTCTCGTCCACAAATATATTGAGGGGAGGCAAAGAAGAGGATTTGAAATCAAGGCAGAATTGCAGGAAACAGATTTCAGGAGGTAGATACGAATCGCCTTTAAAGCACATGAAAAGCGGCAAAACGTTGACAATGATGCCCTTGGCCAAAAAGGGCGTATGCGTTTTTTCCTGAATATATTCAGGAAAAAACGCATACGCCCTTTTTGGCCAACCAAGCAACCTGGAAAGGCAAATCAGCGCTACAAAGAAGTCTCGCTTCCCATCGGTCAAAAGGGCCATGCTGAAAAAAGTGTCAAAACCAGAAATGCAGGACAGGCCATGGAGAAATGGGAGCCTTGCTACACTGATGGGCGGGATGTAAATTGCCAACAGCCACTCTGGAGAAGTGTCCGGTGAGTCCTGAAACATCTGAAAAACACAGCTTAGAGAGCATAGGGCACTTCCACTCATGGGGGTATAAATTGGGAAAATTAAAAATCAGCAAGACACAAGCACCCCAAAGTTGAGGGCTGCTCTGTTGACCAGGACCTCCACTTCATTCCACCTTAAATATCCCAGGAAAGAGAAAAATGGATAAAGAAGTTGTGGTCCTTATGTACAATGGAATATCACTCAGCCAGGAAATCAATGTCGTAAGGTTAGTAGCAGCATGATGAGTGGATTTAGGTACGACGATTCTAAGTGAAATAAGTCACACAGAAAAGGACACTTCTCATAAGGTATCACTGATAGAGGGAATGTAAAAACCGTTACACTTGAACTGAATTACAAAACAGAACAGAGTCACACATGCAGAAAACACACTATGGCTGCTTAACGGGAAAGGTGAGGTGGGGTGATACATAAAACAAGGGTATCAAATTAGCTCAGATACCATTCCATAAACCCAATATGTAATAGACAAGACCTACTCCTTGCTCAGAGAACTGGACTCAACACGCCCTATTCACCGCACAAGAATATATCTGACTAATAATAATCGTAAAACCTATGTATTGATATCTCTCTGTTAGTGTGTCAAGTGGGTGTAAAGCGGCATAAACACAGCAGTGAAAAGCAGCTAAACCCCATTATAAAAATAAATTACTTTGAAACACCCATGAAACAAAGACAGTGAAAGAGAGAGAAATTCTTACACAATGCTTTCAGGGGCTGTGATGCAACCTGGATTGACCATATCTAGACGCACAGCTGGATGAGACATAAGGGTGGACACTCTTGGGGCTGAGAGGTTTGGTGAGGTTGCGTGAGCAAACACAGACCCTTTAAAGTAATACTGCGTGGTACCCATCGCATGGGTCCCAAATCTCCAGGTTCAAGGGCATCTTCCTACATCAAAAACATGCATGAGAAACCCAGAAGATGGTACACCGTGTGATGGGGAAAGGTTTCTAAAACGCACCTCATTTCTCATCTCCTTGTGCCCGGGTTCGCCATTCCAGCCGCTTTACTAGCAACCTCCCTACTTGGGGCATCAGCACCTTTAACCTCCTGTTCCGTACAGGTTGCAATTTGTCCTGAGGATAAACGGGAAGACGTGGAACCAACGAGAGACTAGCTCTTGGTGTTGGGACAGGCACAGGTCACTCTATTTTCCCATCAGAAAGAAGAATTAACCACAGGCTCAGCCTGACCCCCGGAACCAGAACAGGGCCTGAAGCCATTCTGCGATTTTGCGGCCAGCTCCCATAAAAACGAGTTGTAAAATGGAGGTTCAGGGCACTGCAATTCACAAACCTGCAGAGTTATTAATGATAACTCTCGTCCACAAATATATTGAGGGAAGGCAAAGAAGAGGATTTGAAATCAAGGCAGAATTGCAGGAAACAGATTTCAGGAGGTAGATACGAATCGCCTTTAAAGCACATGAAAAGCGGCAAAACGTTGACAATGATGCCCTTGGCCAAAAAGGGCGTATGCGTTTTTTCCTGAATATATTCAGGAAAAAACGCATACGCCCTTTTTGGCCAACCAAGCAACCTGGAAAGGCAAATCAGCGCTACAAAGAAGTCTCGCTTCCCATCGGTCAAAAGGGCCATGCTGAAAAAAGTGTCAAAACCAGAAATGCAGGACAGGCCATGGAGAAATGGGAGCCTTGCTACACTGATGGGCGGGATGTAAATTGCCAACAGCCACTCTGGAGAAGTGTGCGGTGAGTCCTGAAACATCTGAAAAACACAGCTTAGAGAGCATAGGGCACTTCCACTCATGGGGGTATAAATTGGGAAAATGAAAAATCAGCAAGACACAAGCACCCCAAAGTTTAGGGCTGCTCTGTTGACCAGGACCTCCACTTCATTCCACCTTAAATATCCCAGGAAAGAGAAAAATGGATAAAGAAGTTGTGGTCCTTATGTACAATGGAATATCACTCAGCCAGGAAATCAATGTCGTAAGGTTAGTAGCAGCATGATGAGTGGATTTAGGTACGACGATTCTAAGTGAAATAAGTCACACAGAAAAGGACACTTCTCATAAGGTATCACTGATAGAGGGAATGTAAAAACCGTTACACTTGAACTGAATTACAAAACAGAACAGAGTCACACATGCAGAAAACACACTATGGCTGCTTAACGGGAAAGGTGAGGTGGGGTGATACATAAAACAAGGGTATCAAATTAGCTCAGATACCATTCCATAAACCCAGTATGTAATAGACAAGACCTACTCCTTGCTCAGAGAACTGGACTCAACACGCCCTATTCACCGCACAAGAATATATCTGACTAATAATAGTCGTAAAACTATGTATTGATATCTCTCTGTTAGTGTGTCAAGTGGGTGTAAAGCGGCATAAACACAGCAGTGAAAAGCAGCTAAACCCCATTATAAAAATAAATTACTTTGAAACACCCATGAAACAAAGACAGTGAAAGAGAGAGAAATTCTTACACAATGCGTTCAGGGGCTGTGATGCAACCTGGATTGACCATATCTAGACGCACAGCTGGATGAGACATAAGGGTGGACACTCTTGGGGCTGAGAGGTTTGGTGAGGTTGGGTGAGCAAACGCAGACCCTTTAAAGTAATACTGCGTGGTACCCATCGCATGGGTCCCAAAACTCCAGGTTCAAGGGCATCTTCCTACATCAAAAACATGCATGAGAAACCCAGAAGATGGTACACCGTGTGATGGGGAAAGGTTTCTAAAACGCACCTCATTTCTCATCTCCTTGTGCCTGGGTTCGCCATTCCAGCCGCTTTACTAGCAAGCTCCCTACTTGGAGCATCAGCACTTTTAACCTCCTGTTCCGTACAGGTTGCAATTTGTCCTGAGGATAAACGGGAAGACGTGGAACCAACGTGAGACTAGCTCTTGGTGTTGGGACAGGCACAGGTCACTCTATTTTCCCATCAGAAAGAAGAATTAACCACAGGCTCAGCCTGACCCCCGGAACCAGAACAGGGCCTGAAGCCATTCTGCGATTTTGCGGCCAGCTCCCATAAAAACGAGTTGTAAAATGGAGGTTCAGGGCACTGCAATTCACAAACCTGCAGAGTTATAAATGATAACTCTCGTCCACAAATATATTGAGGGAAGGCAAAGAAGAGGATTTGAAATCAAGGCAGAATTGCAGGAAACAGATTTCAGGAGGTAGATACGAATCGCCTTTAAAGCACATGAAAAGCGGCAAAACGTTGACAATGATGCCCTTGGCCAAAAAGGGCGTATGCGTTTTTTCCTGAATATATTCAGGAAAAAACGCATACGCCCTTTTTGGCCAACCAAGCAACCTGGAAAGGCAAATCAGCGCTACAAAGAAGTCTCGCTTCCCATCGGTCAAAAGGGCCATGCTGAAAAAAGTGTCAAAACCAGAAATGCAGGACAGGCCATGGAGAAATGGGAGCCTTGCTACACTGATGGGCGGGATGTAAATTGCCAAGAGCCACTCTGGAGAAGTGTCCGGTGAGTCCTGAAACATCTGAAAAACACAGCTTAGAGAGCATAGGGCACTTCCACTCATGGGGGTATAAATTGGGAAAATTAAAAATCAGCAAGACACAAGCACCCCAAAGTTGAGGGCTGCTCTGTTGACCAGGACCTCCACTTCATTCCACCTTAAATATCCCAGGAAAGAGAAAAATGGATAAAGAAGTTGTGGTCCTTATGTACAATGGAATATCACTCAGCCAGGAAATCAATGTCGTAAGGTTAGTAGCAGCATGATGAGTGGATTTAGGTACGACGATTCTAAGTGAAATAAGTCACACAGAAAAGGACACTTCTCATAAGGTATCACTGATAGAGGGAATGTAAAAACCGTTACATTTGAACTGAATTACAAAACAGAACAGAGTCACACATGCAGAAAACACACTATGGCTGCTTAACGGGAAAGGTGAGGTGGGGTGATACATAAAACAAGGGTATCAAATTAGCTCAGATACCATTCCATAAACCCAATATGTAATAGACAAGACCTACTCCTTGCTCAGAGAACTGGACTCAACACGCCCTATTGACCGCACAAGAATATATCTGACTAATAATAATCGTAAAACCTATGTATTGATATCTCTCTGTTAGTGTGTCAAGTGGGTGTAAAGCGGCATAAACACAGCAGTGAAAAGCAGCTAAACCCCATTATAAAAATAAATTACTTTGAAACACCCATGAAACAAAGACAGTGAAAGAGAGAGAAATTCTTACACAATGCGTTCAGGGGCTGTGATGCAACCTGGATTGACCATATCTAGACGCACAGCTGGATGAGACATAAGGGTGGACACTCTTGGGGCTGAGAGGTTTGGTGAGGTTGGGTGAGCAAACGCAGACCCTTTAAAGTAATACTGCGTGGTACCCATCGCATGGGTCCCAAATCTCCAGGTTCAAGGGCATCTTCCTACATCAAAAACATGCATGAGAAACCCAGAAGATGGTACACCGTGTGATGGGGAAAGGTTTCTAAAACGCACCTCATTTCTCATCTCCTTGTGCCCGGGTTCGCAATTCCAGCCGCTTTACTAGCAAGCTCCCTACTTGGAGCATCAGCACCTTTAACCTCCTGTTCCGTACAGGTTGCAATTTGTCCTGAGGATAAACGGGAAGACGTGGAACCAACGAGAGACTAGCTCTTGGTGTTGGGACAGGCACAGGTCACTCTATTTTCCCATCAGAAAGAAGAATTAACCACAGGCTCAGCCTGACCCCCGGAACCAGAACAGGGCCTGAAGCCATTCTGCGATTTTGCGGCCAGCTCCCATAAAAACGAGTTGTAAAATGGAGGTTCAGGGCACTGCAATTCACAAACCTGCAGAGTTATAAATGATAACTCTCGTCCACAAATATATTGAGGGGAGGCAAAGAAGAGGATTTGAAATCAAGGCAGAATTGCAGGAAACAGATTTCAGGAGGTAGATACGAATCGCCTTTAAAGCACATGAAAAGCGGCAAAACGTTGACAATGATGCCCTTGGCCAAAAAGGGCGTATGCGTTTTTTCCTGAATATATTCAGGAAAAAACGCATACGCCCTTTTTGGCCAACCAAGCAACCTGGAAAGGCAAATCAGCGCTACAAAGAAGTCTCGCTTCCCATCGGGCAAAAGGGCCATGCTGAAAAAAGTGTCAAAACCAGAAATGCAGGACAGGCCATGGAGAAATGGGAGCCTTGCTACACTGATGGGCGGGATGTAAATTGCCAAGAGCCACTCTGGAGAAGTGTCCGGTGAGTCCTGAAACATCTGAAAAACACAGCTTAGAGAGCATAGGGCACTTCCACTCATGGGGGTATAAATTGGGAAAATGAAAAATCAGCAAGACACAAGCACCCCAAAGTTTAGGGCTGCTCTGTTGACCAGGACCTCCACTTCATTCCACCTTAAATATCCCAGGAAAGAGAAAAATGGATAAAGAAGTTGTGGTCCTTATGTACAATGGAATATCACTCAGCCAGGAAATCAATGTCGTAAGGTTAGTAGCAGCATGATGAGTGGATTTAGGTACGACGATTCTAAGTGAAATAAGTCACACAGAAAAGGACACTTCTCATAAGGTATCACTGATAGAGGGAATGTCAAAACCGTTACACTTGAACTGAATTACAAAACAGAACAGAGTCACACATGCAGAAAACACACTATGGCTGCTTAACGGGAAAGGTGAGGTGGGGTGATACATAAAACAAGGGTATCAAATTAGCTCAGATACCATTCCATAAACCCAGTATGTAATAGACAAGACCTACTCCTTGCTCAGAGAACTGGACTCAACACGCCCTATTCACCGCACAAGAATATATCTAATAATAGTCGTAAAAACTATGTATTGATATCTCTCTGTTAGTGTGTCAAGTGGGTGTAAAGCGGCATAAACACAGCAGTGAAAAGCAGCTAAACCCCATTATAAAAATAAATTACTTTGAAACACCCATGAAACAAAGACAGTGAAAGAGAGAGAAATTCTTACACAATGCGTTCAGGGGCTGTGATGCAACCTGGATTGACCATATCTAGACGCACAGCTGGATGAGACATAAGGGTGGACACTCTTGGGGCTGAGAGGTTTGGTGAGGTTGGGTGAGCAAACGCAGACCCTTTAAAGTAATACTGCGTGGTACCCATCGCATGGGTCCCAAAACTCCAGGTTCAAGGGCATCTTCCTACATCAAAAACATGCATGAGAAACCCAGAAGATGGTACACCGTGTGATGGGGAAAGGTTTCTAAAACGCACCTCATTTCTCATCTCCTTGTGCCTGGGTTCGCCATTCCAGCCGCTTTACTAGCAAGCTCCCTACTTGGAGCATCAGCACTTTTAACCTCCTGTTCCGTACAGGTTGCAATTTGTCCTGAGGATAAACGGGAAGACGTGGAACCAACGTGAAACTAGCTCTTGGTGTTGGGACAGGCACAGGTCACTCTATTTTCCCATCAGAAAGAAGAATTAACCACAGGCTCAGCCTGCCCCCCCGAACCAGAACAGGGCCTGAAGCCATTCTGCGATTTTGCGGCCAGCTCCCATAAAAACGAGTTGTAAAATGGAGGTTCAGGGCACTGCAATTCACAAACCTGCAGAGTTATAAATGATAACTCTCGTCCACAAATATATTGAGGGAAGGCAAAGAAGAGGATTTGAAATCAAGGCAGAATTGCAGGAAACAGATTTCAGGAGGTAGATACGAATCGCCTTTAAAGCACATGAAAAGCGGCAAAACGTTGACAATGATGCCCTTGGCCAAAAAGGGCGTATGCGTTTTTTCCTGAATATATTCAGGAAAAAACGCATACGCCCTTTTTGGCCAACCAAGCAACCTGGAAAGGCAAATCAGCGCTACAAATAAGTCTCGCTTCCCATCGGTCAAAAGGGCCATGCTGAAAAAAGTGTCAAAACCAGAAATGCAGGACAGGCCATGGAGAAATGGGAGCCTTGCTACACTGATGGGCGGGATGTAAATTGCCAAGAGCCACTCTGGAGAAGTGTCCGGTGAGTCCTGAAACATCTGAAAAACACAGCTTAGAGAGCATAGGGCACTTCCACTCATGGGGGTATAAATTGGGAAAATTAAAAATCAGCAAAACACAAGCACCCCAAAGTTTAGGGCTGCTCTGTTGACCAGGACCTCCACTTCATTCCACCTTAAATATCCCAGGAAAGAGAAAAATGGATAAAGAAGTTGTGGTCCTTATGTACAATGGAATATCACTCAGCCAGGAAATCAATGTCGTAAGGTTAGTAGCAGCATGATGAGTGGATTTAGGTACGACGATTCTAAGTGAAATAAGTCACACAGAAAAGGACACTTCTCATAAGGTATCACTGATAGAGGGAATGTAAAAACCGTTACATTTGAACTGAATTACAAAACAGAACAGAGTCACACATGCAGAAAACACACTATGGCTGCTTAACGGGAAAGGTGAGGTGGGGTGATACATAAAACAAGGGTATCAAATTAGCTCAGATACCATTCCATAAACCCAATATGTAATAGACAAGACCTACTCCTTGCTCAGAGAACTGGACTCAACACGCCCTATTCACCGCACAAGAATATATCTGACTAATAATAATCGTAAAACCTATGTATTGATATCTCTCTGTTAGTGTGTCAAGTGGGTGTAAAGCGGCATAAACACAGCAGTGAAAAGCAGCTAAACCCCATTATAAAAATAAATTACTTTGAAACACCCATGAAACAAAGACAGTGAAAGAGAGAGAAATTCTTACACAATGCGTTCAGGGGCTGTGATGCAACCTGGACTGACCATATCTAGACGCACAGCTGGATGAGACATAAGGGTGGACACTCTTGGGGCTGAGAGGTTTGGTGAGGTTGGGTGAGCAAACGCAGACCCTTTAAAGTAATACTGCGTGGTACCCATCGCATGGGTCCCAAATCTCCAGGTTCAAGGGCATCTTCCTACATCAAAAACATGCATGAGAAACCCAGAAGATGGTACACCGTGTGATGGGGAAAGGTTTCTAAAACGCACCTCATTTCTCATCTCCTTGTGCCCGGGTTCGCAATTCCAGCCGCTTTACTAGCAAGCTCCCTACTTGGAGCATCAGCACCTTTAACCTCCTGTTCCGTACAGGTTCCAATTTGTCCTGAGGATAAACGGGAAGACGTGGAACCAACGAGAGACTAGCTCTTGGTGTTGGGACAGGCACAGGTCACTCTATTTTCCCATCAGAAAGAAGAATTAACCACAGGCTCAGCCTGACCCCCGGAACCAGAACAGGGCCTGAAGCCATTCTGCGATTTTGCGGCCAGCTCCCATAAAAACGAGTTGTAAAATGGAGGTTCAGGGCACTGCAATTCACAAACATGCAGAGTTATAAATGATAACTCTCGTCCACAAATATATTGAGGGGAGGCAAAGAAGAGCATTTGAAATCAAGGCAGAATTGCAGGAAACAGATTTCAGGAGGTAGATACGAATCGCCTTTAAAGCACATGAAAAGCGGCAAAACGTTGACAATGATGCCCTTGGCCAAAAAGGGCGTATGCGTTTTTTCCTGAATATATTCAGGAAAAAACGCATACGCCCTTTTTGGCCAACCAAGCAACCTGGAAAGGCAAATCAGCGCTACAAAGAAGTCTCGCTTCCCATCGGTCAAAAGGGCCATGCTGAAAAAAGTGTCAAAACCAGAAATGCAGGACAGGCCATGGAGAAATGGGAGCCTTGCTACACTGATGGGCGGGATGTAAATTGCCAAGAGCCACTCTGGAGAAGTGTCCGGTGAGTCCTGAAACATCTGAAAAACACAGCTTAGAGAGCATAGGGCACTTCCACTCATGGGGGTATAAATTGGGAAAATTAAAAATCAGCAAGACACAAGCACCCCAAAGTTGAGGGCTGCTCTGTTGACCAGGACCTCCACTTCATTCCACCTTAAATATCCCAGGAAAGAGAAAAATGGATAAAGAAGTTGTGGTCCTTATGTACAATGGAATATCACTCAGCCAGGAAATCAATGTCGTAAGGTTAGTAGCAGCATGATGAGTGGATTTAGGTACGACGATTCTAAGTGAAATAAGTCACACAGAAAAGGACACTTCTCATAAGGTATCACTGATAGAGGGAATGTAAAAACCGTTACACTTGAACTGAATTACAAAACAGAACAGAGTCACACATGCAGAAAACACACTATGGCTGCTTAACGGGAAAGGTGAGGTGGGGTGATACATAAAACAAGGGTATCAAATTAGCTCAGATACCATTCCATAAACCCAATATGTAATAGACAAGACCTACTCCTTGCTCAGAGAACTGGACTCAACACGCCCTATTCACCGCACAAGAATATATCTGACTAATAATAATCGTAAAACCTATGTATTGATATCTCTCTGTTAGTGTGTCAAGTGGGTGTAAAGCGGCATAAACACAGCAGTGAAAAGCAGCTAAACCCCATTATAAAAATAAATTACTTTGAAACACCCATGAAACAAAGACAGTGAAAGAGAGAGAAATTCTTACACAATGCGTTCAGGGGCTGTGATGCAACCTGGATTGACCATATCTAGACGCACAGCTGGATGAGACATAAGGGTGGACACTCTTGGGGCTGAGAGGTTTGGTGAGGTTGGGTGAGCAAACACAGACCCTTTAAAGTAATACTGCGTGGTACCCATCGCATGGGTCCCAAATCTCCAGGTTCAAGGGCATCTTCCTACATCAAAAACATGCATGAGAAACCCAGAAGATGGTACACCGTGTGATGGGGAAAGGTTTCTAAAACGCACCTCATTTCTCATCTCCTTGTGCCCGGGTTCGCCATTCCAGCCGCTTTACTAGCAACCTCCCTACTTGGGGCATCAGCACCTTTAACCTCCTGTTCCATACAGGTTGCAATTTGTCCTGAGGATAAACGGGAAGACGTGGAACCAACGAGAGACTAGCTCTTGGTGTTGGGACAGGCACAGGTCACTCTATTTTCCCATCAGAAAGAAGAATTAACCACAGGCTCAGCCTGACCCCCGGAACCAGAACAGGGCCTGAAGCCATTCTGCGATTTTGCGGCCAGCTCCCATAAAAACGAGTTGTAAAATGGAGGTTCAGGGCACTGCAATTCACAAACCTGCAGAGTTATTAATCATAACTCTCGTCCACAAATATATTGAGGGAAGGCAAAGAAGAGGATTTGAAATCAAGGCAGAATTGCAGGAAACAGATTTCAGGAGGTAGATACGAATCGCCTTTAAAGCACATGAAAAGCGGCAAAACGTTGACAATGATGCCCTTGGCCAAAAAGGGCGTATGCGTTTTTTCCTGAATATATTCAGGAAAAAACGCATACGCCCTTTTTGGCCAACCAAGCAACCTGGAAAGGCAAATCAGCGCTACAAAGAAGTCTCGCTTCCCATCGGTCAAAAGGGCCATGCTGAAAAAAGTGTCAAAACCAGAAATGCAGGACAGGCCATGGAGAAATGGGAGCCTTGCTACACTGATGGGCGGGATGTAAATTGCCAACAGCCACTCTGGAGAAGTGTCCGGTGAGTCCTGAAACATCTGAAAAACACAGCTTAGAGAGCATAGGGCACTTCCACTCATGGGGGTATAAATTGGGAAAATGAAAAATCAGCAAGACACAAGCACCCCAAAGTTTAGGGCTGCTCTGTTGACCAGGACCTCCACTTCATTCCACCTTAAATATCCCAGGAAAGAGAAAAATGGATAAAGAAGTTGTGGTCCTTATGTACAATGGAATATCACTCAGCCAGGAAATCAATGTCGTAAGGTTAGTAGCAGCATGATGAGTGGATTTAGGTACGACGATTCTAAGTGAAATAAGTCACACAGAAAAGGACACTTCTCATAAGGTATCACTGATAGAGGGAATGTAAAAACCGTTACACTTGAACTGAATTACAAAACAGAACAGAGTCACACATGCAGAAAACACACTATGGCTGCTTAACGGGAAAGGTGAGGTGGGGTGATACATAAAACAAGGGTATCAAATTAGCTCAGATACCATTCCATAAACCCAGTATGTAATAGACAAGACCTACTCCTTGCTCAGAGAACTGGACTCAACACGCCCTATTCACCGCACAAGAATATATCTGACTAATAATAATCGTAAAACCTATGTATTGATATCTCTCTGTTAGTGTGTCAAGTGGGTGTAAAGCGGCATAAACACAGCAGTGAAAAGCAGCTAAACCCCATTATAAAAATAAATTACTTTGAAACACCCATGAAACAAAGACAGTGAAAGAGAGAGAAATTCTTACACAATGCGTTCAGGGGCTGTGATGCAACCTGGATTGACCATATCTAGACGCACAGCTGGATGAGACATAAGGGTGGACACTCTTGGGGCTGAGAGGTTTGGTGAGGTTGGGTGAGCAAACGCAGACCCTTTAAAGTAATACTGCGTGGTACCCATCGCATGGGTCCCAAAACTCCAGGTTCAAGGGCATCTTCCTACATCAAAAACATGCATGAGAAACCCAGAAGATGGTACACCGTGTGATGGGGAAAGGTTTCTAAAACGCACCTCATTTCTCATCTCCTTGTGCCTGGGTTCGCCATTCCAGCCGCTTTACTAGCAAGCTCCCTACTTGGAGCATCAGCACTTTTAACCTCCTGTTCCGTACAGGTTGCAATTTGTCCTGAGGATAAACGGGAAGACGTGGAACCAACGTGAGACTAGCTCTTGGTGTTGGGACAGGCACAGGTCACTCTATTTTCCCATCAGAAAGAAGAATTAACCACAGGCTCAGCCTGCCCCCCGGAACCAGAACAGGGCCTGAAGCCATTCTGCGATTTTGCGGCCAGCTCCCATAAAAACGAGTTGTAAAATGGAGGTTCAGGGCACTGCAATTCACAAACCTGCAGAGTTATAAATGATAACTCTCGTCCACAAATATATTGTGGGAAGGCAAAGAAGAGGATTTGAAATCAAGGCAGAATTGCAGGAAACAGATTTCAGGAGGTAGATACGAATCGCCTTTAAAGCACATGAAAAGCGGCAAAACGTTGACAATGATGCCCTTGGCCAAAAAGGGCGTATGCGTTTTTTCCTGAATATATTCAGGAAAAAACGCATACGCCCTTTTTGGCCAACCAAGCAACCTGGAAAGGCAAATCAGCGCTACAAAGAAGTCTCGCTTCCCATCGGTCAAAAGGGCCATGCTGAAAAAAGTGTCAAAACCAGAAATGCAGGACAGGCCATGGAGAAATGGGAGCCTTGCTACACTGATGGGCGGGATGTAAATTGCCAAGAGCCACTCTGGAGAAGTGTCCGGTGAGTCCTGAAACATCTGAAAAACACAGCTTAGAGAGCATAGGGCACTTCCACTCATGGGGGTATAAATTGGGAAAATTAAAAATCAGCAAGACACAAGCACCCCAAAGTTGAGGGCTGCTCTGTTGACCAGGACCTCCACTTCATTCCACCTTAAATATCCCAGGAAAGAGAAAAATGGATAAAGAAGTTGTGGTCCTTATGTACAATGGAATATCACTCAGCCAGGAAATCAATGTCGTAAGGTTAGTAGCAGCATGATGAGTGGATTTAGGTACGACGATTCTAAGTGAAATAAGTCACACAGAAAAGGACACTTCTCATAAGGTATCACTGATAGAGGGAATGTAAAAACCGTTACACTTGAACTGAATTACAAAACAGAACAGAGTCACACATGCAGAAAACACACTATGGCTGCTTAACGGGAAAGGTGAGGTGGGGTGATACATAAAACAAGGGTATCAAATTAGCTCAGATACCATTCCATAAACCCAGTATGTAATAGACAAGACCTACTCCTTGCTCAGAGAACTGGACTCAACACGCCCTATTCACCGCACAAGAATATATCTGACTAATAATAGTCGTAAAAACTATGTATTGATATCTCTCTGTTAGTGTGTCAAGTGGGTGTAAAGCGGCATAAACACAGCAGTGAAAAGCAGCTAAACCCCATTATAAAAATAAATTACTTTGAAACACCCATGAAACAAAGACAGTGAAAGAGAGAGAAATTCTTACACAATGCGTTCAGGGGCTGTGATGCAACCTGGATTGACCATATCTAGACGCACAGCTGGATGAGACATAAGGGTGGACACTCTTGGGGCTGAGAGGTTTGGTGAGGTTGGGTGAGCAAACGCAGACCCTTTAAAGTAATACTGCGTGGTACCCATCGCATGGGTCCCAAAACTCCAGGTTCAAGGGCATCTTCCTACATCAAAAACATGCATGAGAAACCCAGAAGATGGTACACCGTGTGATGGGGAAAGGTTTCTAAAACGCACCTCATTTCTCATCTCCTTGTGCCTGGGTTCGCCATTCCAGCCGCTTTACTAGCAAGCTCCCTACTTGGAGCATCAGCACTTTTAACCTCCTGTTCCGTACAGGTTGCAATTTGTCCTGAGGATAAACGGGAAGACGTGGAACCAACGTGAGACTAGCTCTTGGTGTTGGGACAGGCACAGGTCACTCTATTTTCCCATCAGAAAGAAGAATTAACCACAGGCTCAGCCTGCCCCCCGGAACCAGAACAGGGCCTGAAGCCATTCTGCGATTTTGCGGCCAGCTCCCATAAAAACGAGTTGTAAAATGGAGGTTCAGGGCACTGCAATTCACAAACCTGCAGAGTTATAAATGATAACTCTCGTCCACAAATATATTGTGGGAAGGCAAAGAAGAGGATTTGAAATCAAGGCAGAATTGCAGGAAACAGATTTCAGGAGGTAGATACGAATCGCCTTTAAAGCACATGAAAAGCGGCAAAACGTTGACAATGATGCCCTTGGCCAAAAAGGGCGTATGCGTTTTTTCCTGAATATATTCAGGAAAAAACGCATACGCCCTTTTTGGCCAACCAAGCAACCTGGAAAGGCAAATCAGCGCTACAAAGAAGTCTCGCTTCCCATCGGTCAAAAGGGCCATGCTGAAAAAAGTGTCAAAACCAGAAATGCAGGACAGGCCATGGAGAAATGGGAGCCTTGCTCCACTGATGGGCGGGATGTAAATTGCCAAGAGCCACTCTGGAGAAGTGTCCGGTGAGTCCTGAAACATCTGAAAAACACAGCTTAGAGAGCATAGGGCACTTCCACTCATGGGGGTATAAATTGGGAAAATTAAAAATCAGCAAGACACAAGCACCCCAAAGTTGAGGGCTGCTCTGTTGACCAGGACCTCCACTTCATTCCACCTTAAATATCCCAGGAAAGAGAAAAATGGATAAAGAAGTTGTGGTCCTTATGTACAATGGAATATCACTCAGCCAGGAAATCAATGTCGTAAGGTTAGTAGCAGCATGATGAGTGGATTTAGGTACGACGATTCTAAGTGAAATAAGTCACACAGAAAAGGACACTTCTCATAAGGTATCACTGATAGAGGGAATGTAAAAACCGTTACACTTGAACTGAATTACAAAACAGAACAGAGTCACACATGCAGAAAACACACTATGGCTGCTTAACGGGAAAGGTGAGGTGGGGTGATACATAAAACAAGGGTATCAAATTAGCTCAGATACCATTCCATAAACCCAATATGTAATAGACAAGACCTACTCCTTGCTCAGAGAACTGGACTCAACACGCCCTATTCACCGCACAAGAATATATCTGACTAATAATAATCGTAAAACCTATGTATTGATATCTCTCTGTTAGTGTGTCAAGTGGGTGTAAAGCGGCATAAACACAGCAGTGAAAAGCAGCTAAACCCCATTATAAAAATAAATTACTTTGAAACACCCATGAAACAAAGACAGTGAAAGAGAGAGAAATTCTTACACAATGCGTTCAGGGGCTGTGATGCAACCTGGATTGACCATATCTAGACGCACAGCTGGATGAGACATAAGGGTGGACACTCTTGGGGCTGAGAGGTTTGGTGAGGTTGGGTGAGCAAACACAGACCCTTTAAAGTAATACTGCGTGGTACCCATCGCATGGGTCCCAAATCTCCAGGTTCAAGGGCATCTTCCTACATCAAAAACATGCATGAGAAACCCAGAAGATGGTACACCGTGTGATGGGGAAAGGTTTCTAAAACGCACCTCATTTCTCATCTCCTTGTGCCCGGGTTCGCCATTCCAGCCGCTTTACTAGCAACCTCCCTACTTGGGGCATCAGCACCTTTAACCTCCTGTTCCGTACAGGTTGCAATTTGTCCTGAGGATAAACGGGAAGACGTGGAACCAACGAGAGACTAGCTCTTGGTGTTGGGACAGGCACAGGTCACTCTATTTTCCCATCAGAAAGAAGAATTAACCACAGGCTCAGCCTGACCCCCGGAACCAGAACAGGGCCTGAAGCCATTCTGCGATTTTGCGGCCAGCTCCCATAAAAACGAGTTGTAAAATGGAGGTTCAGGGCACTGCAATTCACAAACCTGCAGAGTTATTAATCATAACTCTCGTCCACAAATATATTGAGGGAAGGCAAAGAAGAGGATTTGAAATCAAGGCAGAATTGCAGGAAACAGATTTCAGGAGGTAGATACGAATCGCCTTTAAAGCACATGAAAAGCGGCAAAACGTTGACAATGATGCCCTTGGCCAAAAAGGGCGTATGCGTTTTTTCCTGAATATATTCAGGAAAAAACGCATACGCCCTTTTTGGCCAACCAAGCAACCTGGAAAGGCAAATCAGCGCTACAAAGAAGTCTCGCTTCCCATCGGTCAAAAGGGCCATGCTGAAAAAAGTGTCAAAACCAGAAATGCAGGACAGGCCATGGAGAAATGGGAGCCTTGCTACACTGATGGGCGGGATGTAAATTGCCAAGAGCCACTCTGGAGAAGTGTCCGGTGAGTCCTGAAACATCTGAAAAACACAGCTTAGAGAGCATAGGGCACTTCCACTCATGGGGGTATAAATTGGGAAAATTAAAAATCAGCAAGACACAAGCACCCCAAAGTTTAGGGCTGCCCTGTTGACCAGGACCTCCACTTCATTCCACCTTAAATATCCCAGGAAAGAGAAAAATGGATAAAGAAGTTGTGGTCCTTATGTACAATGGAATATCACTCAGCCAGGAAATCAATGTCGTAAGGTTAGTAGCAGCATGATGAGTGGATTTAGGTACGACGATTCTAAGTGAAATAAGTCAC
Organism: Balaenoptera borealis; assembly: GCF_965194805.1. Lineage (NCBI taxonomy): Eukaryota > Metazoa > Chordata > Mammalia > Artiodactyla > Balaenopteridae > Balaenoptera > Balaenoptera borealis. The sequence continues at coordinate 76,905 of NW_028123906.1, read as the reverse complement.
ACAGAAAAGGACACTTCTCATAAGGTATCACTGATAGAGGGAATGTAAAAACCGTTACACTTGAACTGAATTACAAAACAGAACAGAGTCACACATGCAGAAAACACACTATGGCTGCTTAACGGGAAAGGTGAGGTGGGGTGATACATAAAACAAGGGTATCAAATTAGCTCAGATACCATTCCATAAACCCAATATGTAATAGACAAGACCTACTCCTTGCTCAGAGAACTGGACTCAACACGCCCTATTCACCGCACAAGAATATATCTGACTAATAATAGTCGTAAAAACTATGTATTGATATCTCTCTGTTAGTGTGTCAAGTGGGTGTAAAGCGGCATAAACACAGCAGTGAAAAGCAGCTAAACCCCATTATAAAAATAAATTACTTTGAAACACCCATGAAACAAAGACAGTGAAAGAGAGAGAAATTCTTACACAATGCGTTCAGGGGCTGTGATGCAACCTGGATTGACCATATCTAGACGCACAGCTGGATGAGACATAAGGGTGGACACCCTTGGGGCTGAGAGGTTTGGTGAGGTTGGGTGAGCAAACGCAGACCCTTTAAAGTAATACTGCGTGGTACCCATCGCATGGGTCCCAAAACTCCAGGTTCAAGGGCATCTTCCTACATCAAAAACATGCATGAGAAACCCAGAAGATGGTACACCGTGTGATGGGGAAAGGTTTCTAAAACGCACCTCATTTCTCATCTCCTTGTGCCCGGGTTCGCCATTCCAGCCGCTTTACTAGCAACCTCCCTACTTGGGGCATCAGCACCTTTAACCTCCTGTTCCGTACAGGTTGCAATTTGTCCTGAGGATAAACGGGAAGACGTGGAACCAACGAGAGACTAGCTCTTGGTGTTGGGACAGGCACAGGTCACTCTATTTTCCCATCAGAAAGAAGAATTAACCACAGGCTCAGCCTGCCCCCCGGAACCAGAACAGGGCCTGAAGCCATTCTGCGATTTTGCGGCCAGCTCCCATAAAAACGAGTTGTAAAATGGAGGTTCAGGGCACTGCAATTCACAAACCTGCAGAGTTATAAATGATAACTCTCGTCCACAAATATATTGAGGGAAGGCAAAGAAGAGGATTTGAAATCAAGGCAGAATTGCACGAAACAGATTTCAGGAGGTAGATACGAATCGCCTTTAAAGCACATGAAAAGCGGCAAAACGTTGACAATGATGCCCTTGGCCAAAAAGGGCGTATGCGTTTTTTCCTGAATATATTCAGGAAAAAACGCATACGCCCTTTTTGGCCAACCAAGCAACCTGGAAAGGCAAATCAGCGCTACAAAGAAGTCTCGCTTCCCATCGGTCAAAAGGGCCATGCTGAAAAAAGTGTCAAAACCAGAAATGCAGGACAGGCCATGGAGAAATGGGAGCCTTGCTACACTGATGGGCGGGATGTAAATTGCCAAGAGCCACTCTGGAGAAGTGTCCGGTGAGTCCTGAAACATCTGAAAAACACAGCTTAGAGAGCATAGGGCACTTCCACTCATGGGGGTATAAATTGGGAAAATTAAAAATCAGCAAGACACAAGCACCCCAAAGTTTAGGGCTGCTCTGTTGACCAGGACCTCCACTTCATTCCACCTTAAATATCCCAGGAAAGAGAAAAATGGATAAAGAAGTTGTGGTCCTTATGTACAATGGAATATCACTCAGCCAGGAAATCAATGTCGTAAGGTTAGTAGCAGCATGATGAGTGGATTTAGGTACGACGATTCTAAGTGAAATAAGTCACACAGAAAAGGACACTTCTCATAAGGTATCACTGATAGAGGGAATGTAAAAACCGTTACATTTGAACTGAATTACAAAACAGAACAGAGTCACACATGCAGAAAACACACTATGGCTGCTTAACGGGAAAGGTGAGGTGGGGTGATACATAAAACAAGGGTATCAAATTAGCTCAGATACCATTCCATAAACCCAATATGTAATAGACAAGACCTACTCCTTGCTCAGAGAACTGGACTCAACACGCCCTATTCACCGCACAAGAATATATCTGACTAATAATAATCGTAAAACCTATGTATTGATATCTCTCTGTTAGTGTGTCAAGTGGGTGTAAAGCGGCATAAACACAGCAGTGAAAAGCAGCTAAACCCCATTATAAAAATAAATTACTTTGAAACACCCATGAAACAAAGACAGTGAAAGAGAGAGAAATTCTTACACAATGCGTTCAGGGGCTGTGATGCAACCTGGATTGACCATATCTAGACGCACAGCTGGATGAGACATAAGGGTGGACACTCTTGGGGCTGAGAGGTTTGGTGAGGTTGGGTGAGCAAACGCAGACCCTTTAAAGTAATACTGCGTGGTACCCATCGCATGGGTCCCAAATCTCCAGGTTCAAGGGCATCTTCCTACATCAAAAACACGCATGAGAAACCCAGAAGATGGTACACCGTGTGATGGGGAAAGGTTTCTAAAACGCACCTCATTTCTCATCTCCTTGTGCCCGGGTTCGCAATTCCAGCCGCTTTACTAGCAAGCTCCCTACTTGGAGCATCAGCACCTTTAACTTCCTGTTCCGTACAGGTTGCAATTTGTCCTGAGGATAAACGGGAAGACGTGGAACCAACGAGAGACTAGCTCTTGGTGTTGGGACAGGCACAGGTCACTCTATTTTCCCATCAGAAAGAAGAATTAACCACAGGCTCAGCCTGCCCCCCGGAACCAGAACAGGGCCTGAAGCCATTCTGCGATTTTGCGGCCAGCTCCCATAAAAACGAGTTGTAAAATGGAGGTTCAGGGCACTGCAATTCACAAACCTGCAGAGTTATAAATGATAACTCTCGTCCACAAATATATTGAGGGGAGGCAAAGAAGAGGATTTGAAATCAAGGCAGAATTGCAGGAAACAGATTTCAGGAGGTAGATACGAATCGCCTTTAAAGCACATGAAAAGCGGCAAAACGTTGACAATGATGCCCTTGGCCAAAAAGGGCGTATGCGTTTTTTCCTGAATATATTCAGGAAAAAACGCATACGCCCTTTTTGGCCAACCAAGGAACCTGGAAAGGCAAATCAGCGATACAAAGAAGTCTCGCTTCCCATCGGTCAAAAGGGCCATGCTGAAAAAAGTGTCAAAACCAGAAATGCAGGACAGGCCATGGAGAAATGGGAGCCTTGCTACACTGATGGGCGGGATGTAAATTGCCAAAAGCCACTCCGGAGAAGTGTCCGGTGAGTCCTGAAACATCTGAAAAACACAGCTTAGAGAGCATAGGGCACTTCCACTCATGGGGGTATAAATTGGGAAAATTAAAAATCAGCAAGACACAAGCACCCCAAAGTTGAGGGCTGCTCTGTTGACCAGGACCTCCACTTCATTCCACCTTAAATATCCCAGGAAAGAGAAAAATGGATAAAGAAGTTGTGATCCTTATGTACAATGGAATATCACTCAGCCATGAAATCAATGTCGTAAGGTTAGTAGCAGCATGATGAGAGGATTTAGGTACGACGATTCTAAGTGAAATAAGTCACACAGAAAAGGACACTTCTCATAAGGTATCACTGATAGAGGGAATGTAAAAACCGTTACACTTGAACTGAATTACAAAACAGAACAGAGTCACACATGCAGAAAACACACTATGGCTGCTTAACGGGAAAGGTGAGGTGGGGTGATACATAAAACAAGGGTATCAAATTAGCTCAGATACCGTTCCATAAACCCAATATGTAATAGACAAGACCTACTCCTTGCTCAGAGAACTGGACTCAACACGCCCTATTCACCGCACAAGAATATATCTGACTAATAATAATCGTAAAACCTATGTATTGATATCTCTCTGTTATTGTGTCAAGTGGGTGTAAAGCGGCATAAACACAGCAGTGAAAAGCAGCTAAACCCCATTATAAAAATAAATTACTTTGAAACACCCATGAAACAAAGACAGTGAAAGAGAGAGTAATTCTTAAACAATGCGTTCAGGGGCTGTGATGCAACCTGGATTGACCATATCTAGACGCACAGCTGGATGAGACATAAGGGTGGACACTCTTGGGGCTGAGAGGTTTGGTGAGGTTGGGTGAGCAAACGCAGACCCTTTAAAGGAATACTGCGTGGTACCCATCGCATGGGTCCCAAATCTCCAGGTTCAAGGGCATCTTCCTACATCAAAAACATGCATGAGAAACCCAGAAGATGGTACACCGTGTGATGGGGAAAGGTTTCTAAAACGCACCTCATTTCTCATCTCCTTGTGCCCGGGTTCGCCATTCCAGCCGCTTTACTAGCAAGCTCCCTACTTGGAGCATCAGCACCTTTAACCTCCTGTTCCATACAGGTTGCAATTTGTCCTGAGGATAAACGGGAAGACGTGGAACCAACGAGAGACTAGCTCTTGGTGTTGGGACAGGCACAGGTCACTCTATTTTCCCATCAGAAAGAAGAATTAACCACAGGCTCAGCCTGCCCCCCGGAACCAGAACAGGGCCTGAAGCCATTCTGCGATTTTGCGGCCAGCTCCCATAAAAACGAGTTGTAAAATGGAGGTTCAGGGCACTGCAATTCACAAACCTGCAGAGTTATTAATCATAACTCTCGTCCACAAATATATTGAGGGAAGGCAAAGAAGAGGATTTGAAATCAAGGCAGAATTGCAGGAAACAGATTTCAGGAGGTAGATACGAATCGCCTTTAAAGCACATGAAAAGCGGCAAAACGTTGACAATGATGCCCTTGGCCAAAAAGGGCGTATGCGTTTTTTCCTGAATATATTCAGGAAAAAACGCATACGCCCTTTTTGGCCAACCAAGCAACCTGGAAAGGCAAATCAGCGATACAAAGAAGTCTCGCTTCCCATCGGTCAAAAGGGCCATGCTGAAAAAAGTGTCAAAACCAGAAATGCAGGACAGGCCATGGAGAAATGGGAGCCTTGCTACACTGATGGGCGGGATGTAAATTGCCAAGAGCCACTCCGGAGAAGTGTCCGGTGAGTCCTGAAACATCTGAAAAACACAGCTTAGAGAGCATAGGGCACTTCCACTCATGGGGGTATAAATTGGGAAAATTAAAAATCAGCAAGACACAAGCACCCCAAAGTTTAGGGCTGCTCTGTTGACCAGGACCTCCACTTCATTCCACCTTAAATATCCCAGGAAAGAGAAAAATGGATAAAGAAGTTGTGGTCCTTATGTACAATGGAATATCACTCAGCCATGAAATCAATGTCGTAAGGTTAGTAGCAGCATGATGAGAGGATTTAGGTACGACGATTCTAAGTGAAATAAGTCACACAGAAAAGGACACTTCTCATAAGGTATCACTGATAGAGGGAATGTAAAAACCGTTACACTTGAACTGAATTACAAAACAGAACAGAGTCACACATGCAGAAAACACACTATGGCTGCTTAACGGGAAAGGTGAGGTGGGGTGATACATAAAACAAGGGTATCAAATTAGCTCAGATACCGTTCCATAAACCCAATATGTAATAGACAAGACCTACTCCTTGCTCAGAGAACTGGACTCAACACGCCCTATTCACCGCACAAGAATATATCTGACTAATAATAATCGTAAAACCTATGTATTGATATCTCTCTGTTAGTGTGTCAAGTGGGTGTAAAGCGGCATAAACACAGCAGTGAAAAGCAGCTAAACCCCATTATAAAAATAAATTACTTTGAAACACCCATGAAACAAAGACAGTGAAAGAGAGAGTAATTCTTAAACAATGCGTTCAGGGGCTGTGATGCAACCTGGATTGACCATATCTAGACGCACAGCTGGATGAGACATAAGGGTGGACACTCTTGGGGCTGAGAGGTTTGGTGAGGTTGGGTGAGCAAACGCAGACCCTTTAAAGGAATACTGCGTGGTACCCATCGCATGGGTCCCAAATCTCCAGGTTCAAGGGCATCTTCCTACATCAAAAACATGCATGAGAAACCCAGAAGATGGTACACCGTGTGATGGGGAAAGGTTTCTAAAACGCACCTCATTTCTCATCTCCTTGTGCCCGGGTTCGCCATTCCAGCCGCTTTACTAGCAAGCTCCCTACTTGGAGCATCAGCACCTTTAACCTCCTGTTCCATACAGGTTGCAATTTGTCCTGAGGATAAACGGGAAGACGTGGAACCAACGAGAGACTAGCTCTTGGTGTTGGGACAGGCACAGGTCACTCTATTTTCCCATCAGAAAGAAGAATTAACCACAGGCTCAGCCTGCCCCCCGGAACCAGAACAGGGCCTGAAGCCATTCTGCGATTTTGCGGCCAGCTCCCATAAAAACGAGTTGTAAAATGGAGGTTCAGGGCACTGCAATTCACAAATCTGCAGAGTTATTAATGATAACTCTCGTCCACAAATATATTGAGGGAAGGCAAAGAAGAGGATTTGAAATCAAGGCAGAATTGCAGGAAACAGATTTCAGGAGGTAGATACGAATCGCCTTTAAAGCACATGAAAAGCGGCAAAACGTTGACAATGATGCCCTTGGCCAAAAAGGGCGTATGCGTTTTTTCCTGAATATATTCAGGAAAAAACGCATACGCCCTTTTTGGCCAACCAAGCAACCTGGAAAGGCAAATCAGCGCTACAAATAAGTCTCGCTTCCCATCGGTCAAAAGGGCCATGCTGAAAAAAGTGTCAAAACCAAAAATGCAGGACAGGCCATGGAGAAATGGGAGCCTTGCTACACTGATGGGCGGGATGTAAATTGCCAAAAGCCACTCCGGAGAAGTGTCCGGTGAGTCCTGAAACATCTGAAAAACACAGTTTAGAGAGCATAGGGCACTTCCACTCATGGGGGTATAAATTGGGAAAATTAAAAATCAGCAAGACACAAGCACCCCAAAGTTTAGGGCTGCTCTGTTGACCAGGACCTCCACTTCATTCCACCTTAAATATCCCAGGAAAGAGAAAAATGGATAAAGAAGTTGTGATCCTTATGTACAATGGAATATCACTCAGCCATGAAATCAATGTCGTAAGGTTAGTAGCAGCATGATGAGAGGATTTAGGTACGACGATTCTAAGTGAAATAAGTCACACAGAAAAGGACACTTCTCATAAGGTATCACTGATAGAGGGAATGTAAAAACCGTTACACTTGAACTGAATTACAAAACAGAACAGAGTCACACATGCAGAAAACACACTATGGCTGCTTAACGGGAAAGGTGAGGTGGGGTGATACATAAAACAAGGGTATCAAATTAGCTCAGATACCGTTCCATAAACCCAATATGTAATAGACAAGACCTACTCCTTGCTCAGAGAACTGGACTCAGCACGCCCTATTCACCGCACAAGAATATATCTGACTAATAATAATCGTAAAACCTATGTATTGATATCTCTCTGTTAGTGTGTCAAGTGGGTGTAAAGCGGCATAAACACAGCAGTGAAAAGCAGCTAAACCCCATTATAAAAATAAATTACTTTGAAACACCCATGAAACAAAGACAGTGAAAGAGAGAGTAATTCTTAAACAATGCGTTCAGGGGCTGTGATGCAACCTGGATTGACCATATCTAGACGCACAGCTGGATGAGACATAAGGGTGGACACTCTTGGGGCTGAGAGGTTTGGTGAGGTTGGGTGAGCAAACGCAGACCCTTTAAAGGAATACTGCGTGGTACCCATCGCATGGGTCCCAAATCTCCAGGTTCAAGGGCATCTTCCTACATCAAAAACATGCATGAGAAACCCAGAAGATGGTACACCGTGTGATGGGGAAAGGTTTCTAAAACGCATCTCATTTCTCATCTCCTTGTGCCCGGGTTCGCCATTCCAGCCGCTTTACTAGCAAGCTCCCTACTTGGAGCATCAGCACCTTTAACCTCCTGTTCCATACAGGTTGCAATTTGTCCTGAGGATAAACGGGAAGACGTGGAACCAACGAGAGACTAGCTCTTGGTGTTGGGACAGGCACAGGTCACTCTATTTTCCCATCAGAAAGAAGAATTAACCACAGGCTCAGCCTGCCCCCCGGAACCAGAACAGGGCCTGAAGCCATTCTGCGATTTTGCGGCCAGCTCCCATAAAAACGAGTTGTAAAATGGAGGTTCAGGGCACTGCAATTCACAAACCTGCAGAGTTATAAATGATAACTCTCGTCCACAAATATATTGAGGGAAGGCAAAGAAGAGGATTTGAAATCAAGGCAGAATTGCAGGAAACAGATTTCAGGAGGTAGATACGAATCACCTTTAAAGCACATGAAAAGCGGCAAAACGTTGACAATGATGCCCTTGGCCAAAAAGGGCGTATGCGTTTTTTCCTGAATATATTCAGGAAAAAACGCATACGCCCTTTTTGGCCAACCAAGGAACCTGGAAAGGCAAATCAGCGATACAAAGAAGTCTCGCTTCCCATCGGTCAAAAGGGCCATGCTGAAAAAAGTGTCAAAACCAGAAATGCAGGACAGGCCATGGAGAAATGGGAGCCTTGCTACACTGATGGGCGGGATGTAAATTGCCAAAAGCCACTCCGGAGAAGTGTCCGGTGAGTCCTGAAACATCTGAAAAACACAGCTTAGAGAGCATAGGGCACTTCCACTCATGGGGGTATAAATTGGGAAAATTAAAAATCAGCAAGACACAAGCACCCCAAAGTTTAGGGCTGCTCTGTTGACCAGGACCTCCACTTCATTCCACCTTAAATATCCCAGGAAAGAGAAAAATGGATAAAGAAGTTGTGATCCTTATGTACAATGGAATATCACTCAGCCATGAAATCAATGTCGTAAGGTTAGTAGCAGCATGATGAGAGGATTTAGGTACGACGATTCTAAGTGAAATAAGTCACACAGAAAAGGACACTTCTCATAAGGTATCACTGATAGAGGGAATGTAAAAACCGTTACACTTGAACTGAATTACAAAACAGAACAGAGTCACACATGCAGAAAACACACTATGGCTGCTTAACGGGAAAGGTGAGGTGGGGTGATACATAAAACAAGGGTATCAAATTAGCTCAGATACCGTTCCATAAACCCAATATGTAATAGACAAGACCTACTCCTTGCTCAGAGAACTGGACTCAACACGCCCTATTCACCGCACAAGAATATATCTGACTAATAATAATCGTAAAACCTATGTATTGATATCTCTCTGTTATTGTGTCAAGTGGGTGTAAAGCGGCATAAACACAGCAGTGAAAAGCAGCTAAACCCCATTATAAAAATAAATTACTTTGAAACACCCATGAAACAAAGACAGTGAAAGAGAGAGTAATTCTTAAACAATGCGTTCAGGGGCTGTGATGCAACCTGGATTGACCATATCTAGACGCACAGCTGGATGAGACATAAGGGTGGACACTCTTGGGGCTGAGAGGTTTGGTGAGGTTGGGTGAGCAAACGCAGACCCTTTAAAGGAATACTGCGTGGTACCCATCGCATGGGTCCCAAATCTCCAGGTTCAAGGGCATCTTCCTACATCAAAAACATGCATGAGAAACCCAGAAGATGGTACACCGTGTGATGGGGAAAGGTTTCTAAAACGCACCTCATTTCTCATCTCCTTGTGCCCGGGTTCGCCATTCCAGCCGCTTTACTAGCAAGCTCCCTACTTGGAGCATCAGCACCTTTAACCTCCTGTTCCATACAGGTTGCAATTTGTCCTGAGGATAAACGGGAAGACGTGGAACCAACGAGAGACTAGCTCTTGGTGTTGGGACAGGCACAGGTCACTCTATTTTCCCATCAGAAAGAAGAATTAACCACAGGCTCAGCCTGCCCCCCGGAACCAGAACAGGGCCTGAAGCCATTCTGCGATTTTGCGGCCAGCTCCCATAAAAACGAGTTGTAAAATGGAGGTTCAGGGCACTGCAATTCACAAACCTGCAGAGTTATAAATGATAACTCTCGTCCACAAATATATTGAGGGAAGGCAAAGAAGAGGATTTGAAATCAAGGCAGAATTGCAGGAAACAGATTTCAGGAGGTAGATACGAATCGCCTTTAAAGCACATGAAAAGCGGCAAAACGTTGACAATGATGCCCTTGGCCAAAAAGGGCGTATGCGTTTTTTCCTGAATATATTCAGGAAAAAACGCATACGCCCTTTTTGGCCAACCAAGGAACCTGGAAAGGCAAATCAGCGATACAAAGAAGTCTCGCTTCCCATCGGTCAAAAGGGCCATGCTGAAAAAAGTGTCAAAACCAGAAATGCAGGACAGGCCATGGAGAAATGGGAGCCTTGCTACACTGATGGGCGGGATGTAAATTGCCAAGAGCCACTCCGGAGAAGTGTCCGGTGAGTCCTGAAACATCTGAAAAACACAGCTTAGAGAGCATAGGGCACTTCCACTCATGGGGGTATAAATTGGGAAAATTAAAAATCAGCAAGACACAAGCACCCCAAAGTTTAGGGCTGCTCTGTTGACCAGGACCTCCACTTCATTCCACCTTAAATATCCCAGGAAAGAGAAAAATGGATAAAGAAGTTGTGGTCCTTATGTACAATGGAATATCACTCAGCCATGAAATCAATGTCGTAAGGTTAGTAGCAGCATGATGAGAGGATTTAGGTACGACGATTCTAAGTGAAATAAGTCACACAGAAAAGGACACTTCTCATAAGGTATCACTGATAGAGGGAATGTAAAAACCGTTACACTTGAACTGAATTACAAAACAGAACAGAGTCACACATGCAGAAAACACACTATGGCTGCTTAACGGGAAAGGTGAGGTGGGGTGATACATAAAACAAGGGTATCAAATTAGCTCAGATACCGTTCCATAAACCCAATATGTAATAGACAAGACCTACTCCTTGCTCAGAGAACTGGACTCAACACGCCCTATTCACCGCACAAGAATATATCTGACTAATAATAATCGTAAAACCTATGTATTGATATCTCTCTGTTAGTGTGTCAAGTGGGTGTAAAGCGGCATAAACACAGCAGTGAAAAGCAGCTAAACCCCATTATAAAAATAAATTACTTTGAAACACCCATGAAACAAAGACAGTGAAAGAGAGAGAAATTCTTACACAATGCGTTCAGGGGCTGTGATGCAACCTGGATTGACCATATCTAGACCCACAGCTGGATGAGACATAAGGGTGGACACTCTTGGGGCTGAGAGGTTTGGTGAGGTTGGGTGAGCAAACGCAGACCCTTTAAAGGAATACTGCGTGGTACCTATCGCATGGGTCCCAAATCTCCAGGTTCAAGGGCATCTTCCTACATCAAAAACATGCATGAGAAACCCAGAAGATGGTACACCGTGTGATGGGGAAAGGTTTCTAAAACGCACCTCATTTCTCATCTCCTTGTGCCCGGGTTCGCCATTCCAGCCGCTTTACTAGCAAGCTCCCTACTTGGAGCATCAGCACCTTTAACCTCCTGTTCCATACAGGTTGCAATATGTTCTGAGGATAAACGGGAAGACGTGGAACCAACGAGAGACTAGCTCTTGGTGTTGGGACAGGCACAGGTCACTCTATTTTCCCATCAGAAAGAAGAATTAACCACAGGCTCAGCCTGCCCCCCGGAACCAGAACAGGGCCTGAAGCCATTCTGCGATTTTGCGGCCAGCTCCCATAAAAACGAGTTGTAAAATGGAGGTTCAGGGCACTGCAATTCACAAACCTGCAGAGTTATAAATGATAACTCTCGTCCACAAATATATTGAGGGAAGGCAAAGAAGAGGATTTGAAATCAAGGCAGAATTGCAGGAAACAGATTTCAGGAGGTAGATACGAATCGCCTTTAAAGCACATGAAAAGCGGCAAAACGTTGACAATGATGCCCTTGGCCAAAAAGGGCGTATGCGTTTTTTCCTGAATATATTCAGGAAAAAACGCATACGCCCTTTTTGGCCAACCAAGCCACCTGGAAAGGCAAATCAGCGCTACAAAGAAGTCTCGCTTCCCATCGGTCAAAAAGCCCATGCTGAAAAAAGTGTCAAAACCAGAAATGCAGGACAGGCCATGGAGAAATGGGAGCCTTGCTACACTGATGGGCGGGATGTAAATTGCCAAGAGCCACTCCGGAGAAGTGTCCGGTGAGTCCTGAAACATCTGAAAAACACAGCTTAGAGAGCATAGGGCACTTCCACTCATGGGGGTATAAATTGGGAAAATTAAAAATCAGCAAGACACAAGCACCCCAAAGTTTAGGGCTGCTCTGTTGACCAGGACCTCCACTTCATTCCACCTTAAATATCCCAGGAAAGAGAAAAATGGATAAAGAAGTTGTGATCCTTATGTACAATGGAATATCACTCAGCCATGAAATCAATGTCGTAAGGTTAGTAGCAGCATGATGAGAGGATTTAGGTACGACGATTCTAAGTGAAATAAGTCACACAGAAAAGGACACTTCTCATAAGGTATCACTGATAGAGGGAATGTAAAAACCGTTACACTTGAACTGAATTACAAAACAGAACAGAGTCACACATGCAGAAAACACACTATGGCTGCTTAACGGGAAAGGTGAGGTGGGGTGATACATAAAACAAGGGTATCAAATTAGCTCAGATACCGTTCCATAAACCCAATATGTAATAGACAAGACCTACTCCTTGCTCAGAGAACTGGACTCAGCACGCCCTATTCACCGCACAAGAATATATCTGACTAATAATAATCGTAAAACCTATGTATTGATATCTCTCTGTTAGTGTGTCAAGTGGGTGTAAAGCGGCATAAACACAGCAGTGAAAAGCAGCTAAACCCCATTATAAAAATAAATTACTTTGAAACACCCATGAAACAAAGACAGTGAAAGAGAGAGTAATTCTTAAACAATGCGTTCAGGGGCTGTGATGCAACCTGGATTGACCATATCTAGACGCACAGCTGGATGAGACATAAGGGTGGACACTCTTGGGGCTGAGAGGTTTGGTGAGGTTGGGTGAGCAAACGCAGACCCTTTAAAGGAATACTGCGTGGTACCCATCGCATGGGTCCCAAATCTCCAGGTTCAAGGGCATCTTCCTACATCAAAAACATGCATGAGAAACCCAGAAGATGGTACACCGTGTGATGGGGAAAGGTTTCTAAAACGCATCTCATTTCTCATCTCCTTGTGCCCGGGTTCGCCATTCCAGCCGCTTTACTAGCAAGCTCCCTACTTGGAGCATCAGCACCTTTAACCTCCTGTTCCATACAGGTTGCAATTTGTCCTGAGGATAAACGGGAAGACGTGGAACCAACGAGAGACTAGCTCTTGGTGTTGGGACAGGCACAGGTCACTCTATTTTCCCATCAGAAAGAAGAATTAACCACAGGCTCAGCCTGCCCCCCGGAACCAGAACAGGGCCTGAAGCCATTCTGCGATTTTGCGGCCAGCTCCCATAAAAACGAGTTGTAAAATGGAGGTTCAGGGCACTGCAATTCACAAACCTGCAGAGTTATAAATGATAACTCTCGTCCACAAATATATTGAGGGAAGGCAAAGAAGAGGATTTGAAATCAAGGCAGAATTGCAGGAAACAGATTTCAGGAGGTAGATACGAATCACCTTTAAAGCACATGAAAAGCGGCAAAACGTTGACAATGATGCCCTTGGCCAAAAAGGGCGTATGCGTTTTTTCCTGAATATATTCAGGAAAAAACGCATACGCCCTTTTTGGCCAACCAAGGAACCTGGAAAGGCAAATCAGCGATACAAAGAAGTCTCGCTTCCCATCGGTCAAAAGGGCCATGCTGAAAAAAGTGTCAAAACCAGAAATGCAGGACAGGCCATGGAGAAATGGGAGCCTTGCTACACTGATGGGCGGGATGTAAATTGCCAAAAGCCACTCCGGAGAAGTGTCCGGTGAGTCCTGAAACATCTGAAAAACACAGCTTAGAGAGCATAGGGCACTTCCACTCATGGGGGTATAAATTGGGAAAATTAAAAATCAGCAAGACACAAGCACCCCAAAGTTTAGGGCTGCTCTGTTGACCAGGACCTCCACTTCATTCCACCTTAAATATCCCAGGAAAGAGAAAAATGGATAAAGAAGTTGTGATCCTTATGTACAATGGAATATCACTCAGCCATGAAATCAATGTCGTAAGGTTAGTAGCAGCATGATGAGAGGATTTAGGTTCGACGATTCTAAGTGAAATAAGTCACACAGAAAAGGACACTTCTCATAAGGTATCACTGATAGAGGGAATGTAAAAACCGTTACACTTGAACTGAATTACAAAACAGAACAGAGTCACACATGCAGAAAACACACTATGGCTGCTTAACGGGAAAGGTGAGGTGGGGTGATACATAAAACAAGGGTATCAAATTAGCTCAGATACCGTTCCATAAACCCAATATGTAATAGACAAGACCTACTCCTTGCTCAGAGAACTGGACTCAACACGCCCTATTCACCGCACAAGAATATATCTGACTAATAATAATCGTAAAACCTATGTATTGATATCTCTCTGTTATTGTGTCAAGTGGGTGTAAAGCGGCATAAACACAGCAGTGAAAAGCAGCTAAACCCCATTATAAAAATAAATTACTTTGAAACACCCATGAAACAAAGACAGTGAAAGAGAGAGTAATTCTTAAACAATGCGTTCAGGGGCTGTGATGCAACCTGGATTGACCATATCTAGACGCACAGCTGGATGAGACATAAGGGTGGACACTCTTGGGGCTGAGAGGTTTGGTGAGGTTGGGTGAGCAAACGCAGACCCTTTAAAGGAATACTGCGTGGTACCCATCGCATGGGTCCCAAATCTCCAGGTTCAAGGGCATCTTCCTACATCAAAAACATGCATGAGAAACCCAGAAGATGGTACACCGTGTGATGGGGAAAGGTTTCTAAAACGCACCTCATTTCTCATCTCCTTGTGCCCGGGTTCGCCATTCCAGCCGCTTTACTAGCAAGCTCCCTACTTGGAGCATCAGCACCTTTAACCTCCTGTTCCATACAGGTTGCAATTTGTCCTGAGGATAAACGGGAAGACGTGGAACCAACGAGAGACTAGCTCTTGGTGTTGGGACAGGCACAGGTCACTCTATTTTCCCATCAGAAAGAAGAATTAACCACAGGCTCAGCCTGCCCCCCGGAACCAGAACAGGGCCTGAAGCCATTCTGCGATTTTGCGGCCAGCTCCCATAAAAACGAGTTGTAAAATGGAGGTTCAGGGCACTGCAATTCACAAACCTGCAGAGTTATAAATGATAACTCTCGTCCACAAATATATTGAGGGAAGGCAAAGAAGAGGATTTGAAATCAAGGCAGAATTGCAGGAAACAGATTTCAGGAGGTAGATACGAATCGCCTTTAAAGCACATGAAAAGCGGCAAAACGTTGACAATGATGCCCTTGGCCAAAAAGGGCGTATGCGTTTTTTCCTGAATATATTCAGGAAAAAACGCATACGCCCTTTTTGGCCAACCAAGGAACCTGGAAAGGCAAATCAGCGATACAAAGAAGTCTCGCTTCCCATCGGTCAAAAGGGCCATGCTGAAAAAAGTGTCAAAACCAGAAATGCAGGACAGGCCATGGAGAAATGGGAGCCTTGCTACACTGATGGGCGGGATGTAAATTGCCAAGAGCCACTCCGGAGAAGTGTCCGGTGAGTCCTGAAACATCTGAAAAACACAGCTTAGAGAGCATAGGGCACTTCCACTCATGGGGGTATAAATTGGGAAAATTAAAAATCAGCAAGACACAAGCACCCCAAAGTTTAGGGCTGCTCTGTTGACCAGGACCTCCACTTCATTCCACCTTAAATATCCCAGGAAAGAGAAAAATGGATAAAGAAGTTGTGGTCCTTATGTACAATGGAATATCACTCAGCCATGAAATCAATGTCGTAAGGTTAGTAGCAGCATGATGAGAGGATTTAGGTACGACGATTCTAAGTGAAATAAGTCACACAGAAAAGGACACTTCTCATAAGGTATCACTGATAGAGGGAATGTAAAAACCGTTACACTTGAACTGAATTACAAAACAGAACAGAGTCACACATGCAGAAAACACACTATGGCTGCTTAACGGGAAAGGTGAGGTGGGGTGATACATAAAACAAGGGTATCAAATTAGCTCAGATACCGTTCCATAAACCCAATATGTAATAGACAAGACCTACTCCTTGCTCAGAGAACTGGACTCAACACGCCCTATTCACCGCACAAGAATATATCTGACTAATAATAATCGTAAAACCTATGTATTGATATCTCTCTGTTAGTGTGTCAAGTGGGTGTAAAGCGGCATAAACACAGCAGTGAAAAGCAGCTAAACCCCATTATAAAAATAAATTACTTTGAAACACCCATGAAACAAAGACAGTGAAAGAGAGAGAAATTCTTACACAATGCGTTCAGGGGCTGTGATGCAACCTGGATTGACCATATCTAGACCCACAGCTGGATGAGACATAAGGGTGGACACTCTTGGGGCTGAGAGGTTTGGTGAGGTTGGGTGAGCAAACGCAGACCCTTTAAAGGAATACTGCGTGGTACCTATCGCATGGGTCCCAAATCTCCAGGTTCAAGGGCATCTTCCTACATCAAAAACATGCATGAGAAACCCAGAAGATGGTACACCGTGTGATGGGGAAAGGTTTCTAAAACGCACCTCATTTCTCATCTCCTTGTGCCCGGGTTCGCCATTCCAGCCGCTTTACTAGCAAGCTCCCTACTTGGAGCATCAGCACCTTTAACCTCCTGTTCCATACAGGTTGCAATATGTTCTGAGGATAAACGGGAAGACGTGGAACCAACGAGAGACTAGCTCTTGGTGTTGGGACAGGCACAGGTCACTCTATTTTCCCATCAGAAAGAAGAATTAACCACAGGCTCAGCCTGCCCCCCGGAACCAGAACAGGGCCTGAAGCCATTCTGCGATTTTGCGGCCAGCTCCCATAAAAACGAGTTGTAAAATGGAGGTTCAGGGCACTGCAATTCACAAACCTGCAGAGTTATAAATGATAACTCTCGTCCACAAATATATTGAGGGAAGGCAAAGAAGAGGATTTGAAATCAAGGCAGAATTGCAGGAAACAGATTTCAGGAGGTAGATACGAATCGCCTTTAAAGCACATGAAAAGCGGCAAAACGTTGACAATGATGCCCTTGGCCAAAAAGGGCGTATGCGTTTTTTCCTGAATATATTCAGGAAAAAACGCATACGCCCTTTTTGGCCAACCAAGCCACCTGGAAAGGCAAATCAGCGCTACAAAGAAGTCTCGCTTCCCATCGGTCAAAAAGCCCATGCTGAAAAAAGTGTCAAAACCAGAAATGCAGGACAGGCCATGGAGAAATGGGAGCCTTGCTACACTGATGGGCGGGATGTAAATTGCCAAGAGCCACTCCGGAGAAGTGTCCGGTGAGTCCTGAAACATCTGAAAAACACAGCTTAGAGAGCATAGGGCACTTCCACTCATGGGGGTATAAATTGGGAAAATTAAAAATCAGCAAGACACAAGCACCCCAAAGTTTAGGGCTGCTCTGTTGACCAGGACCTCCACTTCATTCCACCTTAAATATCCCAGGAAAGAGAAAAATGGATAAAGAAGTTGTGGTCCTTATGTACATTGGAATATCACTCAGCCAGGAAATCAATGTCGTAAGGTTAGTAGCAGCATGATGAGTGGATTTAGGTACGACGATTCTAAGTGAAATAAGTCACACAGAAAAGGACACTTCTCATAAGGTATCACTGATAGAGGGAATGTAAAAACCGTTACACTTGAACTGAATTACAAAACAGAACAGAGTCACACATGCAGAAAACACACTATGGCTGCTTAACGGGAAAGGTGAGGTGGGGTGATACATAAAACAAGGGTATCAAATTAGCTCAGATACCGTTCCATAAACCCAATATGTAATAGACAAGACCTACTCCTTGCTCAGAGAACTGGACTCAACACGCCCTATTCACCGCACAAGAATATATCTGACTAATAATAATCGTAAAACCTATGTATTGATATCTCTCTGTTAGTGTGTCAAGTGGGTGTAAAGCGGCATAAACACAGCAGTGAAAAGCAGTTAAACCCCATTATAAAAATAAATTACTTTGAAACACCCATGAAACAAAGACAGTGAAAGAGAGAGAAATTCTTACACAATGCGTTCAGGGGCTGTGATGCAACCTGGATTGACCATATCTAGACGCACAGCTGGATGAGACATAAGGGTGGACACTCTTGGGGCTGAGAGGTTTGGTGAGGTTGGGTGAGCAAAAGCAGACCCTTTAAAGTAATACTGCGTGGTACCCATCGCATGGGTCCCAAATCTCCAGGTTCAAGGGCATCTTCCTACATCAAAAACATGCATGAGAAACCCAGAAGATGGTACACCGTGTGATGGGGAAAGGTTTCTAAAACGCACCTCATTTCTCATCTCCTTGTGCCCGGGTTCGCCATTCCAGCCGCTTTACTAGCAATCTCCCTACTTGGAGCATCAGCACCTTTAACCTCCTGTTCCATACAGGTTGCAATTTGTCCTGAGGATAAACGGGAAGACGTGGAACCAACGAGAGACTAGCTCTTGGTGTTGGGACAGGCACAGGTCACTCTATTTTCCCATCAGAAAGAAGAATTAACCACAGGCTCAGCCTGCCCCCCGGAACCAGAACAGGGCCTGAAGCCATTCTGCGATTTTGCGGCCAGCTCCCATAAAAACGAGTTGTAAAATGGAGGTTCAGGGCACTGCAATTCACAAATCTGCAGAGTTATTAATGATAACTTTCGTCCACAAATATATTGAGGGAAGGCAAAGAAGAGGATTTGAAATCAAGGCAGAATTGCAGGAAACAGATTTCAGGAGGTAGATACGAATCGCCTTTAAAGCACATGAAAAGCGGCAAAACGTTGACAATGATGCCCTTGGCCAAAAAGGGCGTATGCGTTTTTTCCTGAATATATTCAGGAAAAAACGCATACGCCCTTTTTGGCCAACCAAGCAACCTGGAAAGGCAAATCAGCGCTACAAATAAGTCTCGCTTCCCATCGGTCAAAAGGGCCATGCTGAAAAAAGTGTCAAAACCAGAAATGCAGGACAGGCCATGGAGAAATGGGAGCCTTGCTACACTGATGGTCGGGATGTAAATTGCCAAAAGCCACTCCGGAGAAGTGTCCGGTGAGTCCTGAAACATCTGAAAAACACAGCTTAGAGAGCATAGGGCACTTCCACTCATGGGGGTATAAATTGGGAAAATTAAAAATCAGCAAGACACAAGCACCCCAAAGTTTAGGGCTGCTCTGTTGACCAGGACCTCCACTTCATTCCACCTTAAATATCCCAGGAAAGAGAAAAATGGATAAAGAAGTTGTGATCCTTATGTACAATGGAATATCACTCAGCCATGAAATCAGTGTCGTAAGGTTAGTAGCAGCATGATGAGAGGATTTAGGTACGACGATTCTAAGTGAAATAAGTCACACAGAAAAGGACACTTCTCATAAGGTATCACTGATAGAGGGAATGTAAAAACCGTTACACTTGAACTGAATTACAAAACAGAACAGAGTCACACATGCAGAAAACACACTATGGCTGCTTAACGGGAAAGGTGAGGTGGGGTGATACATAAAACAAGGGTATCAAATTAGCTCAGATACCGTTCCATAAACCCAATATGTAATAGACAAGACCTACTCCTTGCTCAGAGAACTGGACTCAACACGCCCTATTCACCGCACAAGAATATATCTGACTAATAATAATCGTAAAACCTATGTATTGATATCTCTCTGTTATTGTGTCAAGTGGGTGTAAAGCGGCATAAACACAGCAGTGAAAAGCAGCTAAACCCCATTATAAAAATAAATTACTTTGAAACACCCATGAAACAAAGACAGTGAAAGAGAGAGTAATTCTTAAACAATGCGTTCAGGGGCTGTGATGCAACCTGGATTGACCATATCTAGACGCACAGCTGGATGAGACATAAGGGTGGACACTCTTGGGGCTGAGAGGTTTGGTGAGGTTGGGTGAGCAAACGCAGACCCTTTAAAGGAATACTGCGTGGTACCCATCGCATGGGTCCCAAATCTCCAGGTTCAAGGGCATCTTCCTACATCAAAAACATGCATGAGAAACCCAGAAGATGGTACACCGTGTGATGGGGAAAGGTTTCTAAAACGCACCTCATTTCTCATCTCCTTGTGCCCGGGTTCGCCATTCCAGCCGCTTTACTAGCAAGCTCCCTACTTGGAGCATCAGCACCTTTAACCTCCTGTTCCATACAGGTTGCAATTTGTCCTGAGGATAAACGGGAAGACGTGGAACCAACGAGAGACTAGCTCTTGGTGTTGGGACAGGCACAGGTCACTCTATTTTCCCATCAGAAAGAAGAATTAACCACAGGCTCAGCCTGCCCCCCGGAACCAGAACAGGGCCTGAAGCCATTCTGCGATTTTGCGGCCAGCTCCCATAAAAACGAGTTGTAAAATGGAGGTTCAGGGCACTGCAATTCACAAACCTGCAGAGTTATAAATGATAACTCTCGTCCACAAATATATTGAGGGAAGGCAAAGAAGAGGATTTGAAATCAAGGCAGAATTGCAGGAAACAGATTTCAGGAGGTAGATACGAATCACCTTTAAAGCACATGAAAAGCGGCAAAACGTTGACAATGATGCCCTTGGCCAAAAAGGGCGTATGCGTTTTTTCCTGAATATATTCAGGAAAAAACGCATACGCCCTTTTTGGCCAACCAAGGAACCTGGAAAGGCAAATCAGCGATACAAAGAAGTCTCGCTTCCCATCGGTCAAAAGGGCCATGCTGAAAAAAGTGTCAAAACCAGAAATGCAGGACAGGCCATGGAGAAATGGGAGCCTTGCTACACTGATGGGCGGGATGTAAATTGCCAAGAGCCACTCCGGAGAAGTGTCCGGTGAGTCCTGAAACATCTGAAAAACACAGCTTAGAGAGCATAGGGCACTTCCACTCATGGGGGTATAAATTGGGAAAATTAAAAATCAGCAAGACACAAGCACCCCAAAGTTTAGGGCTGCTCTGTTGACCAGGACCTCCACTTCATTCCACCTTAAATATCCCAGGAAAGAGAAAAATGGATAAAGAAGTTGTGGTCCTTATGTACAATGGAATACCACTCAGCCATGAAATCAATGTCGTAAGGTTAGTAGCAGCATGATGAGTGGATTTAGGTACGACGATTCTAAGTGAAATAAGTCACACAGAAAAGGACACTTCTCATAAGGTATCACTGATAGAGGGAATGTAAAAACCGTTACACTTGAACTGAATTACAAAACAGAACAGAGTCACACATGCAGAAAACACACTATGGCTGCTTAACGGGAAAGGTGAGGTGGGGTGATACATAAAACAAGGGTATCAAATTAGCTCAGATACCGTTCCATAAACCCAATATGTAATAGACAAGACCTACTCCTTGCTCAGAGAACTGGACTCAACACGCCCTATTCACCGCACAAGAATATATCTGACTAATAATAATCGTAAAACCTATGTATTGATATCTCTCTGTTAGTGTGTCAAGTGGGTGTAAAGCGGCATAAACACAGCAGTGAAAAGCAGCTAAACCCCATTATAAAAATAAATTACTTTGAAACACCCATGAAACAAAGACTGTGAAAGAGAGAGAAATTCTTACACAATGCGTTCAGGGGCTGTGATGCAACCTGGATTGACCATATCTAGACCCACAGCTGGATGAGACATAAGGGTGGACACTCTTGGGGCTGAGAGGTTTGGTGAGGTTGGGTGAGCAAACGCAGACCCTTTAAAGGAATACTGCGTGGTACCTATCGCATGGGTCCCAAATCTCCAGGTTCAAGGGCATCTTCCTACATCAAAAACATGCATGAGAAACCCAGAAGATGGTACACCGTGTGATGGGGAAAGGTTTCTAAAACGCACCTCATTTCTCATCTCCTTGTGCCCGGGTTCGCCATTCCAGCCGCTTTACTAGCAAGCTCCCTACTTGGAGCATCAGCACCTTTAACCTCCTGTTCCATACAGGTTGCAATATGTTCTGAGGATAAACGGGAAGACGTGGAACCAACGAGAGACTAGCTCTTGGTGTTGGGACAGGCACAGGTCACTCTATTTTCCCATCAGAAAGAAGAATTAACCACAGGCTCAGCCTGCCCCCCGGAACCAGAACAGGGCCTGAAGCCATTCTGCGATTTTGCGGCCAGCTCCCATAAAAACGAGTTGTAAAATGGAGGTTCAGGGCAGTGCAATTCACAAACCTGCAGAGTTATAAATGATAACTCTCGTCCACAAATATATTGAGGGAAGGCAAAGAAGAGGATTTGAAATCAAGGCAGAATTGCAGGAAACAGATTTCAGGAGGTAGATACGAATCGCCTTTAAAGCACATGAAAAGCGGCAAAACGTTGACAATGATGCCCTTGGCCAAAAAGGGCGTATGCGTTTTTTCCTGAATATATTCAGGAAAAAACGCATACGCCCTTTTTGGCCAACCAAGCCACCTGGAAAGGCAAATCAGCGCTACAAAGAAGTCTCGCTTCCCATCGGTCAAAAAGCCCATGCTGAAAAAAGTGTCAAAACCAGAAATGCAGGACAGGCCATGGAGAAATGGGAGCCTTGCTACACTGATGGGCGGGATGTAAATTGCCAAGAGCCACTCCGGAGAAGTGTCCGGTGAGTCCTGAAACATCTGAAAAACACAGCTTAGAGAGCATAGGGCACTTCCACTCATGGGGGTATAAATTGGGAAAATTAAAAATCAGCAAGACACAAGCACCCCAAAGTTTAGGGCTGCTCTGTTGACCAGGACCTCCACTTCATTCCACCTTAAATATCCCAGGAAAGAGAAAAATGGATAAAGAAGTTGTGGTCCTTATGTACATTGGAATATCACTCAGCCAGGAAATCAATGTCGTAAGGTTAGTAGCAGCATGATGAGTGGATTTAGGTACGACGATTCTAAGTGAAATAAGTCACACAGAAAAGGACACTTCTCATAAGGTATCACTGATAGAGGGAATGTAAAAACCGTTACACTTGAACTGAATTACAAAACAGAACAGAGTCACACATGCAGAAAACACACTATGGCTGCTTAACGGGAAAGGTGAGGTGGGGTGATACATAAAACAAGGGTATCAAATTAGCTCAGATACCGTTCCATAAACCCAATATGTAATAGACAAGACCTACTCCTTGCTCAGAGAACTGGACTCAACACGCCCTATTCACCGCACAAGAATATATCTGACTAATAATAATCGTAAAACCTATGTATTGATATCTCTCTGTTAGTGTGTCAAGTGGGTGTAAAGCGGCATAAACACAGCAGTGAAAAGCAGTTAAACCCCATTATAAAAATAAATTACTTTGAAACACCCATGAAACAAAGACAGTGAAAGAGAGAGAAATTCTTACACAATGCGTTCAGGGGCTGTGATGTAACCTGGATTGACCATATCTAGACGCACAGCTGGATGAGACATAAGGGTGGACACTCTTGGGGCTGAGAGGTTTGGTGAGGTTGGGTGAGCAAACGCAGACCCTTTAAAGTAATACTGCGTGGTACCCATCGCATGGGTCCCAAATCTCCAGGTTCAAGGGCATCTTCCTACATCAAAAACATGCATGAGAAACCCAGAAGATGGTACACCGTGTGATGGGGAAAGGTTTCTAAAACGCACCTCATTTCTCATCTCCTTGTGCCCGGGTTCGCCATTCCAGCCGCTTTACTAGCAAGCTCCCTACTTGGAGCATCAGCACCTTTAACCTCCTGTTCCATACAGGTTGCAATTTGTCCTGAGGATAAACGGGAAGACGTGGAACCAACGAGAGACTAGCTCTTGGTGTTGGGACAGGCACAGGTCACTCTATTTTCCCATCAGAAAGAAGAATTAACCACAGGCTCAGCCTGCCCCCCGGAACCAGAACAGGGCCTGAAGCCATTCTGCGATTTTGCGGCCAGCTCCCATAAAAACGAGTTGTAAAATGGAGGTTCAGGGCACTGCAATTCACAAATCTGCAGAGTTATTAATGATAACTCTCGTCCACAAATATATTGAGGGAAGGCAAAGAAGAGGATTTGAAATCAAGGCAGAATTGCAGGAAACAGATTTCAGGAGGTAGATACGAATCGCCTTTAAAGCACATGAAAAGCGGCAAAACGTTGACAATGATGCCCTTGGCCAAAAAGGGCGTATGCGTTTTTTCCTGAATATATTCAGGAAAAAACGCATACGCCCTTTTTGGCCAACCAAGCAACCTGGAAAGGCAAATCAGCGCTACAAATAAGTCTCGCTTCCCATCGGTCAAAAGGGACATGCTGAAAAAAGTGTCAAAACCAGAAATGCAGGACAGGCCATGGAGAAATGGGAGCCTTGCTACACTGATGGGCGGGATGTAAATTGCCAAAAGCCACTCCGGAGAAGTGTCCGGTGAGTCCTGAAACATCTGAAAAACACAGCTTAGAGAGCATAGGGCACTTCCACTCATGGGGGTATAAATTGGGAAAATTAAAAATCAGCAAGACACAAGCACCCCAAAGTTTAGGGCTGCTCTGTTGACCAGGACCTCCACTTCATTCCACCTTAAATATCCCAGGAAAGAGAAAAATGGATAAAGAAGTTGTGATCCTTATGTACAATGGAATATCACTCAGCCATGAAATCAATGTCGTAAGGTTAGTAGCAGCATGATGAGAGGATTTAGGTACGACGATTCTAAGTGAAATAAGTCACACAGAAAAGGACACTTCTCATAAGGTATCACTGATAGAGGGAATGTAAAAACCGTTACACTTGAACTGAATTACAAAACAGAACAGAGTCACACATGCAGAAAACACACTATGGCTGCTTAACGGGAAAGGTGAGGTGGGGTGATACATAAAACAAGGGTATCAAATTAGCTCAGATACCGTTCCATAAACCCAATATGTAATAGACAAGACCTACTCCTTGCTCAGAGAACTGGACTCAACACGCCCTATTCACCGCACAAGAATATATCTGACTAATAATAATCGTAAAACCTATGTATTGATATCTCTCTGTTATTGTGTCAAGTGGGTGTAAAGCGGCATAAACACAGCAGTGAAAAGCAGCTAAACCCCATTATAAAAATAAATTACTTTGAAACACCCATGAAACAAAGACAGTGAAAGAGAGAGTAATTCTTAAACAATGCGTTCAGGGGCTGTGATGCAACCTGGATTGACCATATCTAGACGCACAGCTGGATGAGACATAAGGGTGGACACTCTTGGGGCTGAGAGGTTTGGTGAGGTTGGGTGAGCAAACGCAGACCCTTTAAAGGAATACTGCGTGGTACCCATCGCATGGGTCCCAAATCTCCAGGTTCAAGGGCATCTTCCTACATCAAAAACATGCATGAGAAACCCAGAAGATGGTACACCGTGTGATGGGGAAAGGTTTCTAAAACGCACCTCATTTCTCATCTCCTTGTGCCCGGGTTCGCCATTCCAGCCGCTTTACTAGCAAGCTCCCTACTTGGAGCATCAGCATCTTTTACCTCCTGTTCCATACAGGTTGCAATTTGTCCTGAGGATAAACGGGAAGACGTGGAACCAACGAGAGACTAGCTCTTGGTGTTGGGACAGGCACAGGTCACTCTATTTTCCCATCAGAAAGAAGAATTAACCACAGGCTCAGCCTGCCCCCCGGAACCAGAACAGGGCCTGAAGCCATTCTGCGATTTTGCGGCCAGCTCCCATAAAAACGAGTTGTAAAATGGAGGTTCAGGGCACTGCAATTCACAAACCTGCAGAGTTATAAATGATAACTCTCGTCCACAAATATATTGAGGGAAGGCAAAGAAGAGGATTTGAAATCAAGGCAGAATTGCAGGAAACAGATTTCAGGAGGTAGATACGAATCACCTTTAAAGCACATGAAAAGCGGCAAAACGTTGACAATGATGCCCTTGGCCAAAAAGGGCGTATGCGTTTTTTCCTGAATATATTCAGGAAAAAACGCATACGCCCTTTTTGGCCAACCAAGGAACCTGGAAAGGCAAATCAGCGATACAAAGAAGTCTCGCTTCCCATCGGTCAAAAGGGCCATGCTGAAAAAAGTGTCAAAACCAGAAATGCAGGACAGGCCATGGAGAAATGGGAGCCTTGCTACACTGATGGGCGGGATGTAAATTGCCAAGAGCCACTCCGGAGAAGTGTCCGGTGAGTCCTGAAACATCTGAAAAACACAGCTTAGAGAGCATAGGGCACTTCCACTCATGGGGGTATAAATTGGGAAAATTAAAAATCAGCAAGACACAAGCACCCCAAAGTTTAGGGCTGCTCTGTTGACCAGGACCTCCACTTCATTCCACCTTAAATATCCCAGGAAAGAGAAAAATGGATAAAGAAGTTGTGGTCCTTATGTACAATGGAATATCACTCAGCCATGAAATCAATGTCGTAAGGTTAGTAGCAGCATGATGAGTGGATTTAGGTACGACGATTCTAAGTGAAATAAGTCACACAGAAAAGGACACTTCTCATAAGGTATCACTGATAGAGGGAATGTAAAAACCGTTACACTTGAACTGAATTACAAAACAGAACAGAGTCACACATGCAGAAAACACACTATGGCTGCTTAACGGGAAAGGTGAGGTGGGGTGATACATAAAACAAGGGTATCAAATTAGCTCAGATACCGTTCCATAAACCCAATATGTAATAGACAAGACCTACTCCTTGCTCAGAGAACTGGACTCAACACGCCCTATTCACCGCACAAGAATATATCTGACTAATAATAATCGTAAAACCTATGTATTGATATCTCTCTGTTAGTGTGTCAAGTGGGTGTAAAGCGGCATAAACACAGCAGTGAAAAGCAGCTAAACCCCAATATAAAAATAAATTACTTTGAAACACCCATGAAACAAAGACAGTGAAAGAGAGAGAAATTCTTACACAATGCGTTCAGGGGCTGTGATGCAACCTGGATTGACCATATCTAGACGCACAGCTGGATGAGACATAAGGGTGGACACTCTTGGGGCTGAGAGGTTTGGTGAGGTTGGGTGAGCAAACGCAGACCCTTTAAAGGAATACTGCGTGGTACCCATCGCATGGGTCCCAAATCTCCAGGTTCAAGGGCATCTTCCGACATCAAAAACATGCATGAGAAACCCAGAAGATGGTACACCGTGTGATGGGGAAAGGTTTCTAAAACGCACCTCATTTCTCATCTCCTTGTGCCCGGGTTCGCCATTCCAGCCGCTTTACTAGCAAGCTCCCTACTTGGAGCATCAGCACCTTTAACCTCCTGTTCCATACAGGTTGCAATTTGTCCTGAGGATAAACGGGAAGACGTGGAACCAACGAGAGACTAGCTCTTGGTGTTGGGACAGGCACAGGTCACTCTATTTTCCCATCAGAAAGAAGAATTAACCACAGGCTCAGCCTGCCCCCCGGAACCAGAACAGGGCCTGAAGCCATTCTGCGATTTAGCGGCCAGCTCCCATAAAAACGAGTTGTAAAATGGAGGTTCAGGGCACTGCAATTCACAAACCTGCAGAGTTATAAATCATAACTGTCGTCCACAAATATATTGAGGGAAGGCAAAGAAGAGGATTTGAAATCAAGGCAGAATTGCAGGAAACAGATTTCAGGAGGTAGATACGAATCGCCTTTAAAGCACATGAAAAGCGGCAAAACGTTGACAATGATGCCCTTGGCCAAAACGGGCGTATGCGTTTTTTCCTGAATATATTCAGGAAAAATCGCATACGCCCTTTTTGGCCAACCAAGCAACCTGGAAAGGCAAATCAGCGCTACAAAGAAGTCTCGCTTCCCATCGGTCAAAAGGGCCATGCTGAAAAAAGTGTCAAAACCAGAAATGCAGGACAGGCCATGGAGAAATGGGAGCCTTGCTACACTGATGGGCGGGATGTAAATTGCCAAAAGCCACTCCGGAGAAGTGTCCGGTGAGTCCTGAAACATCTGAAAAACACAGCTTAGAGAGCATAGGGCACTTCCACTCATGGGGGTATAAATTGGGAAAATTAAAAATCAGCAAGACACAAGCACCCCAAAGTTTAGGGCTGCTCTGTTGACCAGGACCTCCACTTCATTCCACCTTAAATATCCCAGGAAAGAGAAAAATGGATAAAGAAGTTGTGGTCCTTATGTACAATGGAATATCACTCAGCCATGAAATCAATGTCGTAAGGTTAGTAGCAGCATGATGAGTGGATTTAGGTACGACGATTCTAAGTGAAATAAGTCACACAGAAAAGGACACTTCTCATAAGGTATCACTGATAGAGGGAATGTAAAAACCGTTACACTTGAACTGAATTACAAAACAGAACAGAGTCACACATGCAGAAAACACACTATGGCTGCTTAACGGGAAAGGTGAGGTGGGGTGATACATAAAACAAGGGTATCAAATTAGCTCAGATACCGTTCCATAAACCCAATATGTAATAGACAAGACCTACTCCTTGCTCAGAGAACTGGACTCAGCACGCCCTATTCACCGCACAAGAATATATCTGACTAATAATAATCGTAAAACCTATGTATTGATATCTCTCTGTTAGTGTGTCAAGTGGGTGTAAAGCGGCATAAACACAGCAGTGAAAAGCAGCTAAACCCCATTATAAAAATAAATTACTTTGAAACACCCATGAAACAAAGACAGTGAAAGAGAGAGAAATTCTTACACAATGCGTTCAGGGGCTGTGATGCAACCTGGATTGACCATATCTAGACGCACAGCTGGATGAGACATAAGGGTGGACACTCTTGGGGCTGAGAGGTTTGGTGAGGTTGGGTGAGCAAACGCAGACCCTTTAAAGGAATACTGCGTGGTACCCATCGCATGGGTCCCAAATCTCCAGGTTCAAGGGCATCTTCCTACATCAAAAACATACATGAGAAACCCAGAAGATGGTACACCGTGTGATGGGGAAAGGTTTCTAAAACGCACCTCATTTCTCATCTCCTTGTGCCCGGGTTCGCCATTCCAGCCGCTTTACTAGCAAGCTCCCTACTTGGAGCATCAGCACCTTTAACCTCCTGTTCCGTACAGGTTGCAATTTGTCCTGAGGATAAACGGGAAGACGTGGAACCAACGAGAGACTAGCTCTTGGTGTTGGGACAGGCACAGGTCACTCTATTTTCCCATCAGAAAGAAGAATTAACCACAGGCTCAGCCTGCCCCCCGGAACCAGAACAGGGCCTGAAGCCATTCTGCGATTTTGTGGCCAGCTCCCATAAAAACGAGTTGTAAAATGGAGGTTCAGGGCACTGCAATTCACAAACCTGCAGAGTTATTAATGATAACTCTCGTCCACAAATATATTGAGGGAAGGCAAAGAATAGGATTTGAAATCAAGGCAGAATTGCAGGAAACAGATTTCAGGAGGTAGATACGAATCGCCTTTAAAGCACATGAAAAGCGGCAAAACGTTGACAATGATGCCCTTGGCCAAAACGGGCGTATGCGTTTTTTCCTGAATATATTCAGGAAAAATCGCATACGCCCTTTTTGGCCAACCAAGCAACCTGGAAAGGCAAATCAGCGCTACAAAGAAGTCTCGCTTCCCATCGGTCAAAAGGGCCATGCTGAAAAAAGTGTCAAAACCAGAAATGCAGGACAGGCCATGGAGAAATGGGAGCCTTGCTACACTGATGGGCGGGATGTAAATTGCCAAAAGCCACTCCGGAGAAGTGTCCGGTGAGTCCTGAAACATCTGAAAAACACAGCTTAGAGAGCATAGGGCACTTCCACTCATGGGGGTATAAATTGGGAAAATTAAAAATCAGCAAGACACAAGCACCCCAAAGTTTAGGGCTGCTCTGTTGACCAGGACCTCCACTTCATTCCACCTTAAATATCCCAGGAAAGAGAAAAATGGATAAAGAAGTTGTGGTCCTTATGTACAATGGAATATCACTCAGCCATGAAATCAATGTCGTAAGGTTAGTAGCAGCATGATGAGTGGATTTAGGTACGACGATTCTAAGTGAAATAAGTCACACAGAAAAGGACACTTCTCATAAGGTATCACTGATAGAGGGAATGTAAAAACCGTTACACTTGAACTGAATTACAAAACAGAACAGAGTCACACATGCAGAAAACACACTATGGCTGCTTAACGGGAAAGGTGAGGTGGGGTGATACATAAAACAAGGGTATCAAATTAGCTCAGATACCGTTCCATAAACCCAATATGTAATAGACAAGACCTACTCCTTGCTCAGAGAACTGGACGCAGCACGCCCTATTCACCGCACAAGAATATATCTGACTAATAATAATCGTAAAACCTATGTATTGATATCTCTCTGTTAGTGTGTCAAGTGGGTGTAAAGCGGCATAAACACAGCAGTGAAAAGCAGCTAAACCCCATTATAAAAATAAATTACTTTGAAACACCCATGAAACAAAGACAGTGAAAGAGAGAGAAATTCTTACACAATGCGTTCAGGGGCTGTGATGCAACCTGGATTGACCATATCTAGACGCACAGCTGGATGAGACATAAGGGTGGACACTCTTGGGGCTGAGAGGTTTGGTGAGGTTGGGTGAGCAAACGCAGACCCTTTAAAGGAATACTGCGTGGTACCCATCGCATGGGTCCCAAATCTCCAGGTTCAAGGGCATCTTCCTACATCAAAAACATACATGAGAAACCCAGAAGATGGTACACCGTGTGATGGGGAAAGGTTTCTAAAACGCACCTCATTTCTCATCTCCTTGTGCCCGGGTTCGCCATTCCAGCCGCTTTACTAGCAAGCTCCCTACTTGGAGCATCAGCACCTTTAACCTCCTGTTCCGTACAGGTTGCAATTTGTCCTGAGGATAAACGGGAAGACGTGGAACCAACGAGAGACTAGCTCTTGGTGTTGGGACAGGCACAGGTCACTCTATTTTCCCATCAGAAAGAAGAATTAACCACAGGCTCAGCCTGCCCCCCGGAACCAGAACAGGGCCTGAAGCCATTCTGCGATTTAGCGGCCAGCTCCCATAAAAACGAGTTGTAAAATGGAGGTTCAGGGCACTGCAATTCACAAACCTGCAGAGTTATAAATCATAACTGTCGTCCACAAATATATTGAGGGAAGGCAAAGAAGAGGATTTGAAATCAAGGCAGAATTGCAGGAAACAGATTTCAGGAGGTAGATACGAATCGCCTTTAAAGCACATGAAAAGCGGCAAAACGTTGACAATGATGCCCTTGGCCAAAACGGGCGTATGCGTTTTTTCCTGAATATATTCAGGAAAAATCGCATACGCCCTTTTTGGCCAACCAAGCAACCTGGAAAGGCAAATCAGCGCTACAAAGAAGTCTCGCTTCCCATCGGTCAAAAGGGCCATGCTGAAAAAAGTGTCAAAACCAGAAATGCAGGACAGGCCATGGAGAAATGGGAGCCTTGCTACACTGATGGGCGGGATGTAAATTGCCAAAAGCCACTCCGGAGAAGTGTCCGGTGAGTCCTGAAACATCTGAAAAACACAGCTTAGAGAGCATAGGGCACTTCCACTCATGGGGGTATAAATTGGGAAAATTAAAAATCAGCAAGACACAAGCACCCCAAAGTTTAGGGCTGCTCTGTTGACCAGGACCTCCACTTCATTCCACCTTCAATATCCCAGGAAAGAGAAAAATGGATAAAGAAGTTGTGGTCCTTATGTACAATGGAATATCACTCAGCCATGAAATCAATGTCGTAAGGTTAGTAGCAGCATGATGAGTGGATTTAGGTACGACGATTCTAAGTGAAATAAGTCACACAGAAAAGGACACTTCTCATAAGGTATCACTGATAGAGGGAATGTAAAAACCGTTACACTTGAACTGAATTACAAAACAGAACAGAGTCACACATGCAGAAAACACACTATGGCTGCTTAACGGGAAAGGTGAGGTGGGGTGATACATAAAACAAGGGTATCAAATTAGCTCAGATACCGTTCCATAAACCCAATATGTAATAGACAAGACCTACTCCTTGCTCAGAGAACTGGACTCAGCACGCCCTATTCACCGCACAAGAATATATCTGACTAATAATAATCGTAAAACCTATGTATTGATATCTCTCTGTTAGTGTGTCAAGTGGGTGTAAAGCGGCATAAACACAGCAGTGAAAAGCAGCTAAACCCCATTATAAAAATAAATTACTTTGAAACACCCATGAAACAAAGACAGTGAAAGAGAGAGAAATTCTTACACAATGCGTTCAGGGGCTGTGATGCAACCTGGATTGACCATATCTAGACGCACAGCTGGATGAGACATAAGGGTGGACACTCTTGGGGCTGAGAGGTTTGGTGAGGTTGGGTGAGCAAACGCAGACCCTTTAAAGGAATACTGCGTGGTACCCATCGCATGGGTCCCAAATCTCCAGGTTCAAGGGCATCTTCCTACATCAAAAACATACATGAGAAACCCAGAAGATGGTACACCGTGTGATGGGGAAAGGTTTCTAAAACGCACCTCATTTCTCATCTCCTTGTGCCCGGGTTCGCCATTCCAGCCGCTTTACTAGCAAGCTCCCTACTTGGAGCATCAGCACCTTTAACCTCCTGTTCCGTACAGGTTGCAATTTGTCCTGAGGATAAACGGGAAGACGTGGAACCAACGAGAGACTAGCTCTTGGTGTTGGGACAGGCACAGGTCACTCTATTTTCCCATCAGAAAGAAGAATTAACCACAGGCTCAGCCTGCCC
Organism: Balaenoptera borealis; assembly: GCF_965194805.1. Lineage (NCBI taxonomy): Eukaryota > Metazoa > Chordata > Mammalia > Artiodactyla > Balaenopteridae > Balaenoptera > Balaenoptera borealis. Next base: position 44,285 of record NW_028123906.1, on the reverse strand, counting down.
CCCGGAACCAGAACAGGGCCTGAAGCCATTCTGCGATTTTGTGGCCAGCTCCCATAAAAACGAGTTGTAAAATGGAGGTTCAGGGCACTGCAATTCACAAACCTGCAGAGTTATTAATGATAACTCTCGTCCACAAATATATTGAGGGAAGGCAAAGAATAGGATTTGAAATCAAGGCAGAATTGCAGGAAACAGATTTCAGGAGGTAGATACGAATCGCCTTTAAAGCACATGAAAAGCGGCAAAACGTTGACAATGATGCCCTTGGCCAAAACGGGCGTATGCGTTTTTTCCTGAATATATTCAGGAAAAATCGCATACGCCCTTTTTGGCCAACCAAGCAACCTGGAAAGGCAAATCAGCGCTACAAAGAAGTCTCGCTTCCCATCGGTCAAAAGGGCCATGCTGAAAAAAGTGTCAAAACCAGAAATGCAGGACAGGCCATGGAGAAATGGGAGCCTTGCTACACTGATGGGCGGGATGTAAATTGCCAAAAGCCACTCCGGAGAAGTGTCCGGTGAGTCCTGAAACATCTGAAAAACACAGCTTAGAGAGCATAGGGCACTTCCACTCATGGGGGTATAAATTGGGAAAATTAAAAATCAGCAAGACACAAGCACCCCAAAGTTTAGGGCTGCTCTGTTGACCAGGACCTCCACTTCATTCCACCTTAAATATCCCAGGAAAGAGAAAAATGGATAAAGAAGTTGTGGTCCTTATGTACAATGGAATATCACTCAGCCATGAAATCAATGTCGTAAGGTTAGTAGCAGCATGATGAGTGGATTTAGGTACGACGATTCTAAGTGAAATAAGTCACACAGAAAAGGACACTTCTCATAAGGTATCACTGATAGAGGGAATGTAAAAACCGTTACACTTGAACTGAATTACAAAACAGAACAGAGTCACACATGCAGAAAACACACTATGGCTGCTTAACGGGAAAGGTGAGGTGGGGTGATACATAAAACAAGGGTATCAAATTAGCTCAGATACCGTTCCATAAACCCAATATGTAATAGACAAGACCTACTCCTTGCTCAGAGAACTGGACGCAGCACGCCCTATTCACCGCACAAGAATATATCTGACTAATAATAATCGTAAAACCTATGTATTGATATCTCTCTGTTAGTGTGTCAAGTGGGTGTAAAGCGGCATAAACACAGCAGTGAAAAGCAGCTAAACCCCATTATAAAAATAAATTACTTTGAAACACCCATGAAACAAAGACAGTGAAAGAGAGAGAAATTCTTACACAATGCGTTCAGGGGCTGTGATGCAACCTGGATTGACCATATCTAGACGCACAGCTGGATGAGACATAAGGGTGGACACTCTTGGGGCTGAGAGGTTTGGTGAGGTTGGGTGAGCAAACGCAGACCCTTTAAAGGAATACTGCGTGGTACCCATCGCATGGGTCCCAAATCTCCAGGTTCAAGGGCATCTTCCTACATCAAAAACATACATGAGAAACCCAGAAGATGGTACACCGTGTGATGGGGAAAGGTTTCTAAAACGCACCTCATTTCTCATCTCCTTGTGCCCGGGTTCGCCATTCCAGCCGCTTTACTAGCAAGCTCCCTACTTGGAGCATCAGCACCTTTAACCTCCTGTTCCGTACAGGTTGCAATTTGTCCTGAGGATAAACGGGAAGACGTGGAACCAACGAGAGACTAGCTCTTGGTGTTGGGACAGGCACAGGTCACTCTATTTTCCCATCAGAAAGAAGAATTAACCACAGGCTCAGCCTGCCCCCCGGAACCAGAACAGGGCCTGAAGCCATTCTGCGATTTTGTGGCCAGCTCCCATAAAAACGAGTTGTAAAATGGAGGTTCAGGGCACTGCAATTCACAAACCTGCAGAGTTATTAATGATAACTCTCGTCCACAAATATATTGAGGGAAGGCAAAGAATAGGATTTGAAATCAAGGCAGAATTGCAGGAAACAGATTTCAGGAGGTAGATACGAATCGCCTTTAAAGCACATGAAAAGCGGCAAAACGTTGACAATGATGCCCTTGGCCAAAAAGGGCGTATGCGTTTTTTCCTGAATATATTCAGGAAAAAACGCATACGCCCTTTTTGGCCAACCAAGCAACCTGGAAAGGCAAATCAGCGCTACAAAGAAGTCTCGCTTCCCATCGGTCAAAAGGGTCATGCTGAAAAAAGTGTCAAAACCAGAAATGCAGGACAGGCCATGGAGAAATGGGAGCCTTGCTACACTGATGGGCGGGATGTAAATTGCCAAGAGCCACTCCGGAGAAGTGTCCGGTGAGTCCTGAAACATCTGAAAAACACAGCTTAGAGAGCATAGGGCACTTCCACTCATGGGGGTATAAATTGGGAAAATTAAAAATCAGCAAGACACAAGCACCCCAAAGTTTAGGGCTGCTCTGTTGACCAGGACCTCCACTTCATTCCACCTTAAATATCCCAGGAAAGAGAAAAATGGATAAAGAAGTTGTGATCCTTATGTACAATGGAATATCACTCAGCCATGAAATCAATGTCGTAAGGTTAGTAGCAGCATGATGAGAGGATTTAGGTACGACGATTCTAAGTGAAATAAGTCACACAAAAAGGACACTTCTCATAAGGTATCACTGATAGAGGGAATGTAAAAACCGTTACACTTGAACTGAATTACAAAACAGAACAGAGTCACACATGCAGAAAACACACTATGGCTGCTTAACGGGAAAGGTGAGGTGGGGTGATACATAAAACAAGGGTATCAAATTAGCTCAGATACCGTTCCATAAACCCAATATGTAATAGACAAGACCTACTCCTTGCTCAGAGAACTGGACTCAACACGCCCTATTCACTGCACAAGAATATATCTGACTAATAATAATCGTAAAACCTATGTATTGATATCTCTCTGTTAGTGTGTCAAGTGGGTGTAAAGCGGCATAAACACAGCAGTGAAAAGCAGCTAAACCCCATTATAAAAATAAATTACTTTGAAACACCCATGAAACAAAGACAGTGAAAGAGAGAGAAATTCTTACACAATGCGTTCAGGGGCTGTGATGCAACCTGGATTGACCATATCTAGACGCACAGCTGGATGAGACATAAGGGTGGACACTCTTGGGGCTGAGAGGTTTGGTGAGGTTGGGTGAGCAAACGCAGACCCTTTAAAGGAATACTGCGTGGTACCCATCGCATGGGTCCCAAATCTCCAGGTTCAAGGGCATCTTCCTACATCAAAAACATGCATGAGAAACCCAGAAGATGGTACACCGTGTGATGGGGAAAGGTTTCTAAAACGCACCTCATTTCTCATCTCCTTGTGCCCGGGTTCGCCATTCCAGCCGCTTTACTAGCAAGCTCCCTACTTGGAGCATCAGCACCTTTAACCTCCTGTTCCATACAGGTTGCAATTTGTCCTGAGGATAAACGGGAAGACGTGGAACCAACGAGAGACTAGCTCTTGGTGTTGGGACAGGCACAGGTCACTCTATTTTCCCATCAGAAAGAAGAATTAACCACAGGCTCAGCCTGCCCCCCGGAACCAGAACAGGGCCTGAAGCCATTCTGCGATTTTGCGGCCAGCTCCCATAAAAACGAGTTGTAAAATGGAGGTTCAGGGCACTGCAATTCACAAACCTGCAGAGTTATTAATGATAACTCTCGTCCACAAATATATTGAGGGAAGGCAAAGAATAGGATTTGAAATCAAGGCAGAATTGCAGGAAACAGATTTCAGGAGGTAGATACGAATCGCCTTTAAAGCACATGAAAAGCGGCAAAACGTTGACAATGATGCCCTTGGCCAAAACGGGCGTATGCGTTTTTTCCTGAATATATTCAGGAAAAATCGCATACGCCCTTTTTGGCCAACCAAGCAACCTGGAAAGGCAAATCAGCGCTACAAAGAAGTCTCGCTTCCCATCGGTCAAAAGGGCCATGCTGAAAAAAGTGTCAAAACCAGAAATGCAGGACAGGCCATGGAGAAATGGGAGCCTTGCTACACTGATGGGCGGGATGTAAATTGCCAAGAGCCACTCCGGAGAAGTGTCCGGTGAGTCCTGAAACATCTGAAAAACACAGCTTAGAGAGCATAGGGCACTTCCACTCATGGGGGTATAAATTGGGAAAATTAAAAATCAGCAAGACACAAGCACCCCAAAGTTTAGGGCTGCTCTGTTGACCAGGACCTCCACTTCATTCCACCTTAAATATCCCAGGAAAGAGAAAAATGGATAAAGAAGTTGTGGTCCTTATGTACAATGGAATATCACTCAGCCATGAAATCAATGTCGTAAGGTTAGTAGCAGCATGATGAGTGGATTTAGGTACGACGATTCTAAGTGAAATAAGTCACACAGAAAAGGACACTTCTCATAAGGTATCACTGATAGAGGGAATGTAAAAACCGTTACACTTGAACTGAATTACAAAACAGAACAGAGTCACACATGCAGAAAACACACTATGGCTGCTTAACGGGAAAGGTGAGGTGGGGTGATACATAAAACAAGGGTATCAAATTAGCTCAGATACCGTTCCATAAACCCAATATGTAATAGACAAGACCTACTCCTTGCTCAGAGAACTGGACTCAGCACGCCCTATTCACCGCACAAGAATATATCTGACTAATAATAATCGTAAAACCTATGTATTGATATCTCTCTGTTAGTGTGTCAAGTGGGTGTAAAGCGGCATAAACACAGCAGTGAAAAGCAGCTAAACCCCATTATAAAAATAAATTACTTTGAAACACCCATGAAACAAAGACAGTGAAAGAGAGAGAAATTCTTACACAATGCGTTCAGGGGCTGTGATGCAACCTGGATTGACCATATCTAGACGCACAGCTGGATGAGACATAAGGGTGGACACTCTTGGGGCTGAGAGGTTTGGTGAGGTTGGGTGAGCAAACGCAGACCCTTTAAAGGAATACTGCGTGGTACCCATCGCATGGGTCCCAAATCTCCAGGTTCAAGGGCATCTTCCTACATCAAAAACATACATGAGAAACCCAGAAGATGGTACACCGTGTGATGGGGAAAGGTTTCTAAAACGCACCTCATTTCTCATCTCCTTGTGCCCGGGTTCGCCATTCCAGCCGCTTTACTAGCAAGCTCCCTACTTGGAGCATCAGCACCTTTAACCTCCTGTTCCGTACAGGTTGCAATTTGTCCTGAGGATAAACGGGAAGACGTGGAACCAACGAGAGACTAGCTCTTGGTGTTGGGACAGGCACAGGTCACTCTATTTTCCCATCAGAAAGAAGAATTAACCACAGGCTCAGCCTGCCCCCCGGAACCAGAACAGGGCCTGAAGCCATTCTGCGATTTTGTGGCCAGCTCCCATAAAAACGAGTTGTAAAATGGAGGTTCAGGGCACTGCAATTCACAAACCTGCAGAGTTATTAATGATAACTCTCGTCCACAAATATATTGAGGGAAGGCAAAGAATAGGATTTGAAATCAAGGCAGAATTGCAGGAAACAGATTTCAGGAGGTAGATACGAATCGCCTTTAAAGCACATGAAAAGCGGCAAAACGTTGACAATGATGCCCTTGGCCAAAACGGGCGTATGCGTTTTTTCCTGAATATATTCAGGAAAAATCGCATACGCCCTTTTTGGCCAACCAAGCAACCTGGAAAGGCAAATCAGCGCTACAAAGAAGTCTCGCTTCCCATCGGTCAAAAGGGCCATGCTGAAAAAAGTGTCAAAACCAGAAATGCAGGACAGGCCATGGAGAAATGGGAGCCTTGCTACACTGATGGGCGGGATGTAAATTGCCAAAAGCCACTCCGGAGAAGTGTCCGGTGAGTCCTGAAACATCTGAAAAACACAGCTTAGAGAGCATAGGGCACTTCCACTCATGGGGGTATAAATTGGGAAAATTAAAAATCAGCAAGACACAAGCACCCCAAAGTTTAGGGCTGCTCTGTTGACCAGGACCTCCACTTCATTCCACCTTAAATATCCCAGGAAAGAGAAAAATGGATAAAGAAGTTGTGGTCCTTATGTACAATGGAATATCACTCAGCCATGAAATCAATGTCGTAAGGTTAGTAGCAGCATGATGAGTGGATTTAGGTACGACGATTCTAAGTGAAATAAGTCACACAGAAAAGGACACTTCTCATAAGGTATCACTGATAGAGGGAATGTAAAAACCGTTACACTTGAACTGAATTACAAAACAGAACAGAGTCACACATGCAGAAAACACACTATGGCTGCTTAACGGGAAAGGTGAGGTGGGGTGATACATAAAACAAGGGTATCAAATTAGCTCAGATACCGTTCCATAAACCCAATATGTAATAGACAAGACCTACTCCTTGCTCAGAGAACTGGACTCAGCACGCCCTATTCACCGCACAAGAATATATCTGACTAATAATAATCGTAAAACCTATGTATTGATATCTCTCTGTTAGTGTGTCAAGTGGGTGTAAAGCGGCATAAACACAGCAGTGAAAAGCAGCTAAACCCCATTATAAAAATAAATTACTTTGAAACACCCATGAAACAAAGACAGTGAAAGAGAGAGAAATTCTTACACAATGCGTTCAGGGGCTGTGATGCAACCTGGATTGACCATATCTAGACGCACAGCTGGATGAGACATAAGGGTGGACACTCTTGGGGCTGAGAGGTTTGGTGAGGTTGGGTGAGCAAACGCAGACCCTTTAAAGGAATACTGCGTGGTACCCATCGCATGGGTCCCAAATCTCCAGGTTCAAGGGCATCTTCCTACATCAAAAACATACATGAGAAACCCAGAAGATGGTACACCGTGTGATGGGGAAAGGTTTCTAAAACGCACCTCATTTCTCATCTCCTTGTGCCCGGGTTCGCCATTCCAGCCGCTTTACTAGCAAGCTCCCTACTTGGAGCATCAGCACCTTTAACCTCCTGTTCCGTACAGGTTGCAATTTGTCCTGAGGATAAACGGGAAGACGTGGAACCAACGAGAGACTAGCTCTTGGTGTTGGGACAGGCACAGGTCACTCTATTTTCCCATCAGAAAGAAGAATTAACCACAGGCTCAGCCTGCCCCCCGGAACCAGAACAGGGCCTGAAGCCATTCTGCGATTTTGTGGCCAGCTCCCATAAAAACGAGTTGTAAAATGGAGGTTCAGGGCACTGCAATTCACAAACCTGCAGAGTTATTAATGATAACTCTCGTCCACAAATATATTGAGGGAAGGCAAAGAATAGGATTTGAAATCAAGGCAGAATTGCAGGAAACAGATTTCAGGAGGTAGATACGAATCGCCTTTAAAGCACATGAAAAGCGGCAAAACGTTGACAATGATGCCCTTGGCCAAAACGGGCGTATGCGTTTTTTCCTGAATATATTCAGGAAAAATCGCATACGCCCTTTTTGGCCAACCAAGCAACCTGGAAAGGCAAATCAGCGCTACAAAGAAGTCTCGCTTCCCATCGGTCAAAAGGGCCATGCTGAAAAAAGTGTCAAAACCAGAAATGCAGGACAGGCCATGGAGAAATGGGAGCCTTGCTACACTGATGGGCGGGATGTAAATTGCCAAAAGCCACTCCGGAGAAGTGTCCGGTGAGTCCTGAAACATCTGAAAAACACAGCTTAGAGAGCATAGGGCACTTCCACTCATGGGGGTATAAATTGGGAAAATTAAAAATCAGCAAGACACAAGCACCCCAAAGTTTAGGGCTGCTCTGTTGACCAGGACCTCCACTTCATTCCACCTTAAATATCCCAGGAAAGAGAAAAATGGATAAAGAAGTTGTGGTCCTTATGTACAATGGAATATCACTCAGCCATGAAATCAATGTCGTAAGGTTAGTAGCAGCATGATGAGTGGATTTAGGTACGACGATTCTAAGTGAAATAAGTCACACAGAAAAGGACACTTCTCATAAGGTATCACTGATAGAGGGAATGTAAAAACCGTTACACTTGAACTGAATTACAAAACAGAACAGAGTCACACATGCAGAAAACACACTATGGCTGCTTAACGGGAAAGGTGAGGTGGGGTGATACATAAAACAAGGGTATCAAATTAGCTCAGATACCGTTCCATAAACCCAATATGTAATAGACAAGACCTACTCCTTGCTCAGAGAACTGGACGCAGCACGCCCTATTCACCGCACAAGAATATATCTGACTAATAATAATCGTAAAACCTATGTATTGATATCTCTCTGTTAGTGTGTCAAGTGGGTGTAAAGCGGCATAAACACAGCAGTGAAAAGCAGCTAAACCCCATTATAAAAATAAATTACTTTGAAACACCCATGAAACAAAGACAGTGAAAGAGAGAGAAATTCTTACACAATGCGTTCAGGGGCTGTGATGCAACCTGGATTGACCATATCTAGACGCACAGCTGGATGAGACATAAGGGTGGACACTCTTGGGGCTGAGAGGTTTGGTGAGGTTGGGTGAGCAAACGCAGACCCTTTAAAGGAATACTGCGTGGTACCCATCGCATGGGTCCCAAATCTCCAGGTTCAAGGGCATCTTCCTACATCAAAAACATACATGAGAAACCCAGAAGATGGTACACCGTGTGATGGGGAAAGGTTTCTAAAACGCACCTCATTTCTCATCTCCTTGTGCCCGGGTTCGCCATTCCAGCCGCTTTACTAGCAAGCTCCCTACTTGGAGCATCAGCACCTTTAACCTCCTGTTCCGTACAGGTTGCAATTTGTCCTGAGGATAAACGGGAAGACGTGGAACCAACGAGAGACTAGCTCTTGGTGTTGGGACAGGCACAGGTCACTCTATTTTCCCATCAGAAAGAAGAATTAACCACAGGCTCAGCCTGCCCCCCGGAACCAGAACAGGGCCTGAAGCCATTCTGCGATTTTGTGGCCATCTCCCATAAAAACGAGTTGTAAAATGGAGGTTCAGGGCACTGCAATTCACAAACCTGCAGAGTTATTAATGATAACTCTCGTCCACAAATATATTGAGGGAAGGCAAAGAAGAGGATTTGAAATCAAGGCAGAATTGCAGGAAACAGATTTCAGGAGGTAGATACGAATCGCCTTTAAAGCACATGAAAAGCGGCAAAACGTTGACAATGATGCCCTTGGCCAAAAAGGGCGTATGCGTTTTTTCCTGAATATATTCAGGAAAAAACGCATACGCCCTTTTTGGCCAACCAAGCAACCTGGAAAGGCAAATCAGCGCTACAAAGAAGTCTCGCTTCCCATCGGTCAAAAGGGTCATGCTGAAAAAAGTGTCAAAACCAGAAATGCAGGACAGGCCATGGAGAAATGGGAGCCTTGCTACACTGATGGGCGGGATGTAAATTGCCAAGAGCCACTCCGGAGAAGTGTCCGGTGAGTCCTGAAACATCTGAAAAACACAGCTTAGAGAGCATAGGGCACTTCCACTCATGGGGGTATAAATTGGGAAAATTAAAAATCAGCAAGACACAAGCACCCCAAAGTTTAGGGCTGCTCTGTTGACCAGGACCTCCACTTCATTCCACCTTAAATATCCCAGGAAAGAGAAAAATGGATAAAGAAGTTGTGATCCTTATGTACAATGGAATATCACTCAGCCATGAAATCAATGTCGTAAGGTTAGTAGCAGCATGATGAGAGGATTTAGGTACGACGATTCTAAGTGAAATAAGTCACACAAAAAGGACACTTCTCATAAGGTATCACTGATAGAGGGAATGTAAAAACCGTTACACTTGAACTGAATTACAAAACAGAACAGAGTCACACATGCAGAAAACACACTATGGCTGCTTAACGGGAAAGGTGAGGTGGGGTGATACATAAAACAAGGGTATCAAATTAGCTCAGATACCGTTCCATAAACCCAATATGTAATAGACAAGACCTACTCCTTGCTCAGAGAACTGGACTCAACACGCCCTATTCACTGCACAAGAATATATCTGACTAATAATAATCGTAAAACCTATGTATTGATATCTCTCTGTTAGTGTGTCAAGTGGGTGTAAAGCGGCATAAACACAGCAGTGAAAAGCAGCTAAACCCCATTATAAAAATAAATTACTTTGAAACACCCATGAAACAAAGACAGTGAAAGAGAGAGAAATTCTTACACAATGCGTTCAGGGGCTGTGATGCAACCTGGATTGACCATATCTAGACGCACAGCTGGATGAGACATAAGGGTGGACACTCTTGGGGCTGAGAGGTTTGGTGAGGTTGGGTGAGCAAACGCAGACCCTTTAAAGGAATACTGCGTGGTACCCATCGCATGGGTCCCAAATCTCCAGGTTCAAGGGCATCTTCCTACATCAAAAACATGCATGAGAAACCCAGAAGATGGTACACCGTGTGATGGGGAAAGGTTTCTAAAACGCACCTCATTTCTCATCTCCTTGTGCCCGGGTTCGCCATTCCAGCCGCTTTACTAGCAAGCTCCCTACTTGGAGCATCAGCACCTTTAACCTCCTGTTCCATACAGGTTGCAATTTGTCCTGAGGATAAACGGGAAGACGTGGAACCAACGAGAGACTAGCTCTTGGTGTTGGGACAGGCACAGGTCACTCTATTTTCCCATCAGAAAGAAGAATTAACCACAGGCTCAGCCTGCCCCCCGGAACCAGAACAGGGCCTGAAGCCATTCTGCGATTTTGCGGCCAGCTCCCATAAAAACGAGTTGTAAAATGGAGGTTCAGGGCACTGCAATTCACAAACCTGCAGAGTTATTAATGATAACTCTCGTCCACAAATATATTGAGGGAAGGCAAAGAATAGGATTTGAAATCAAGGCAGAATTGCAGGAAACAGATTTCAGGAGGTAGATACGAATCGCCTTTAAAGCACATGAAAAGCGGCAAAACGTTGACAATGATGCCCTTGGCCAAAACGGGCGTATGCGTTTTTTCCTGAATATATTCAGGAAAAATCGCATACGCCCTTTTTGGCCAACCAAGCAACCTGGAAAGGCAAATCAGCGCTACAAAGAAGTCTCGCTTCCCATCGGTCAAAAGGGCCATGCTGAAAAAAGTGTCAAAACCAGAAATGCAGGACAGGCCATGGAGAAATGGGAGCCTTGCTACACTGATGGGCGGGATGTAAATTGCCAAGAGCCACTCCGGAGAAGTGTCCGGTGAGTCCTGAAACATCTGAAAAACACAGCTTAGAGAGCATAGGGCACTTCCACTCATGGGGGTATAAATTGGGAAAATTAAAAATCAGCAAGACACAAGCACCCCAAAGTTTAGGGCTGCTCTGTTGACCAGGACCTCCACTTCATTCCACCTTAAATATCCCAGGAAAGAGAAAAATGGATAAAGAAGTTGTGGTCCTTATGTACAATGGAATATCACTCAGCCATGAAATCAATGTCGTAAGGTTAGTAGCAGCATGATGAGTGGATTTAGGTACGACGATTCTAAGTGAAATAAGTCACACAGAAAAGGACACTTCTCATAAGGTATCACTGATAGAGGGAATGTAAAAACCGTTACACTTGAACTGAATTACAAAACAGAACAGAGTCACACATGCAGAAAACACACTATGGCTGCTTAACGGGAAAGGTGAGGTGGGGTGATACATAAAACAAGGGTATCAAATTAGCTCAGATACCGTTCCATAAACCCAATATGTAATAGACAAGACCTACTCCTTGCTCAGAGAACTGGACTCAGCACGCCCTATTCACCGCACAAGAATATATCTGACTAATAATAATCGTAAAACCTATGTATTGATATCTCTCTGTTAGTGTGTCAAGTGGGTGTAAAGCGGCATAAACACAGCAGTGAAAAGCAGCTAAACCCCATTATAAAAATAAATTACTTTGAAACACCCATGAAACAAAGACAGTGAAAGAGAGAGAAATTCTTACACAATGCGTTCAGGGGCTGTGATGCAACCTGGATTGACCATATCTAGACGCACAGCTGGATGAGACATAAGGGTGGACACTCTTGGGGCTGAGAGGTTTGGTGAGGTTGGGTGAGCAAACGCAGACCCTTTAAAGGAATACTGCGTGGTACCCATCGCATGGGTCCCAAATCTCCAGGTCCAAGGGCATCTTCCTACATCAAAAACATACATGAGAAACCCAGAAGATGGTACACCGTGTGATGGGGAAAGGTTTCTAAAACGCACCTCATTTCTCATCTCCTTGTGCCCGGGTTCGCCATTCCAGCCGCTTTACTAGCAAGCTCCCTACTTGGAGCATCAGCACCTTTAACCTCCTGTTCCGTACAGGTTGCAATTTGTCCTGAGGATAAACGGGAAGACGTGGAACCAACGAGAGACTAGCTCTTGGTGTTGGGACAGGCACAGGTCACTCTATTTTCCCATCAGAAAGAAGAATTAACCACAGGCTCAGCCTGCCCCCCGGAACCAGAACAGGGCCTGAAGCCATTCTGCGATTTTGTGGCCAGCTCCCATAAAAACGAGTTGTAAAATGGAGGTTCAGGGCACTGCAATTCACAAACCTGCAGAGTTATTAATGATAACTCTCGTCCACAAATATATTGAGGGAAGGCAAAGAATAGGATTTGAAATCAAGGCAGAATTGCAGGAAACAGATTTCAGGAGGTAGATACGAATCGCCTTTAAAGCACATGAAAAGCGGCAAAACGTTGACAATGATGCCCTTGGCCAAAACGGGCGTATGCGTTTTTTCCTGAATATATTCAGGAAAAATCGCATACGCCCTTTTTGGCCAACCAAGCAACCTGGAAAGGCAAATCAGCGCTACAAAGAAGTCTCGCTTCCCATCGGTCAAAAGGGCCATGCTGAAAAAAGTGTCAAAACCAGAAATGCAGGACAGGCCATGGAGAAATGGGAGCCTTGCTACACTGATGGGCGGGATGTAAATTGCCAAAAGCCACTCCGGAGAAGTGTCCGGTGAGTCCTGAAACATCTGAAAAACACAGCTTAGAGAGCATAGGGCACTTCCACTCATGGGGGTATAAATTGGGAAAATTAAAAATCAGCAAGACACAAGCACCCCAAAGTTTAGGGCTGCTCTGTTGACCAGGACCTCCACTTCATTCCACCTTAAATATCCCAGGAAAGAGAAAAATGGATAAAGAAGTTGTGGTCCTTATGTACAATGGAATATCACTCAGCCATGAAATCAATGTCGTAAGGTTAGTAGCAGCATGATGAGTGGATTTAGGTACGACGATTCTAAGTGAAATAAGTCACACAGAAAAGGACACTTCTCATAAGGTATCACTGATAGAGGGAATGTAAAAACCGTTACACTTGAACTGAATTACAAAACAGAACAGAGTCACACATGCAGAAAACACACTATGGCTGCTTAACGGGAAAGGTGAGGTGGGGTGATACATAAAACAAGGGTATCAAATTAGCTCAGATACCGTTCCATAAACCCAATATGTAATAGACAAGACCTACTCCTTGCTCAGAGAACTGGACTCAGCACGCCCTATTCACCGCACAAGAATATATCTGACTAATAATAATCGTAAAACCTATGTATTGATATCTCTCTGTTAGTGTGTCAAGTGGGTGTAAAGCGGCATAAACACAGCAGTGAAAAGCAGCTAAACCCCATTATAAAAATAAATTACTTTGAAACACCCATGAAACAAAGACAGTGAAAGAGAGAGAAATTCTTACACAATGCGTTCAGGGGCTGTGATGCAACCTGGATTGACCATATCTAGACGCACAGCTGGATGAGACATAAGGGTGGACACTCTTGGGGCTGAGAGGTTTGGTGAGGTTGGGTGAGCAAACGCAGACCCTTTAAAGGAATACTGCGTGGTACCCATCGCATGGGTCCCAAATCTCCAGGTTCAAGGGCATCTTCCTACATCAAAAACATACATGAGAAACCCAGAAGATGGTACACCGTGTGATGGGGAAAGGTTTCTAAAACGCACCTCATTTCTCATCTCCTTGTGCCCGGGTTCGCCATTCCAGCCGCTTTACTAGCAAGCTCCCTACTTGGAGCATCAGCACCTTTAACCTCCTGTTCCGTACAGGTTGCAATTTGTCCTGAGGATAAACGGGAAGACGTGGAACCAACGAGAGACTAGCTCTTGGTGTTGGGACAGGCACAGGTCACTCTATTTTCCCATCAGAAAGAAGAATTAACCACAGGCTCAGCCTGCCCCCCGGAACCAGAACAGGGCCTGAAGCCATTCTGCGATTTTGTGGCCAGCTCCCATAAAAACGAGTTGTAAAATGGAGGTTCAGGGCACTGCAATTCACAAACCTGCAGAGTTATTAATGATAACTCTCGTCCACAAATATATTGAGGGAAGGCAAAGAAGAGGATTTGAAATCAAGGCAGAATTGCAGGAAACAGATTTCAGGAGGTAGATACGAATCGCCTTTAAAGCACATGAAAAGCGGCAAAACGTTGACAATGATGCCCTTGGCCAAAAAGGGCGTATGCGTTTTTTCCTGAATATATTCAGGAAAAAACGCATACGCCCTTTTTGGCCAACCAAGCAACCTGGAAAGGCAAATCAGCGCTACAAAGAAGTCTCGCTTCCCATCGGTCAAAAGGGTCATGCTGAAAAAAGTGTCAAAACCAGAAATGCAGGACAGGCCATGGAGAAATGGGAGCCTTGCTACACTGATGGGCGGGATGTAAATTGCCAAGAGCCACTCCGGAGAAGTGTCCGGTGAGTCCTGAAACATCTGAAAAACACAGCTTAGAGAGCATAGGGCACTTCCACTCATGGGGGTATAAATTGGGAAAATTAAAAATCAGCAAGACACAAGCACCCCAAAGTTTAGGGCTGCTCTGTTGACCAGGACCTCCACTTCATTCCACCTTAAATATCCCAGGAAAGAGAAAAATGGATAAAGAAGTTGTGATCCTTATGTACAATGGAATATCACTCAGCCATGAAATCAATGTCGTAAGGTTAGTAGCAGCATGATGAGAGGATTTAGGTACGACGATTCTAAGTGAAATAAGTCACACAAAAAGGACACTTCTCATAAGGTATCACTGATAGAGGGAATGTAAAAACCGTTACACTTGAACTGAATTACAAAACAGAACAGAGTCACACATGCAGAAAACACACTATGGCTGCTTAACGGGAAAGGTGAGGTGGGGTGATACATAAAACAAGGGTATCAAATTAGCTCAGATACCGTTCCATAAACCCAATATGTAATAGACAAGACCTACTCCTTGCTCAGAGAACTGGACTCAACACGCCCTATTCACTGCACAAGAATATATCTGACTAATAATAATCGTAAAACCTATGTATTGATATCTCTCTGTTAGTGTGTCAAGTGGGTGTAAAGCGGCATAAACACAGCAGTGAAAAGCAGCTAAACCCCATTATAAAAATAAATTACTTTGAAACACCCATGAAACAAAGACAGTGAAAGAGAGAGAAATTCTTACACAATGCGTTCAGGGGCTGTGATGCAACCTGGATTGACCATATCTAGACGCACAGCTGGATGAGACATAAGGGTGGACACTCTTGGGGCTGAGAGGTTTGGTGAGGTTGGGTGAGCAAACGCAGACCCTTTAAAGGAATACTGCGTGGTACCCATCGCATGGGTCCCAAATCTCCAGGTTCAAGGGCATCTTCCTACATCAAAAACATGCATGAGAAACCCAGAAGATGGTACACCGTGTGATGGGGAAAGGTTTCTAAAACGCACCTCATTTCTCATCTCCTTGTGCCCGGGTTCGCCATTCCAGCCGCTTTACTAGCAAGCTCCCTACTTGGAGCATCAGCACCTTTAACCTCCTGTTCCATACAGGTTGCAATTTGTCCTGAGGATAAACGGGAAGACGTGGAACCAACGAGAGACTAGCTCTTGGTGTTGGGACAGGCACAGGTCACTCTATTTTCCCATCAGAAAGAAGAATTAACCACAGGCTCAGCCTGCCCCCCGGAACCAGAACAGGGCCTGAAGCCATTCTGCGATTTTGCGGCCAGCTCCCATAAAAACGAGTTGTAAAATGGAGGTTCAGGGCACTGCAATTCACAAACCTGCAGAGTTATAAATGATAACTCCCGTCCACAAATATATTGAGGGAAGGCAAAGAAGAGGATTTGAAATCAAGGCAGAATTGCAGGAAACAGATTTCAGGAGGTAGATACGAATCGCCTTTAAAGCACATGAAAAGCGGCAAAACGTTGACAATGATGCCCTTGGCCAAAAAGGGCGTATGCGTTTTTTCCTGAATATATTCAGGAAAAAACGCATACGCCCTTTTTGGCCAACCAAGCAACCTGGAAAGGCAAATCAGCGCTACAAATAAGTCTCGCTTCCCATCGGTCAAAAGGGCCATGCTGAAAAAAGTGTCAAAACCAGAAATGCAGGACAGGCCATGGAGAAATGGGAGCCTTGCTACACTGATGGGCGGGATGTAAATTGCCAAGAGCCACTCCGGAGAAGTGCCCGGTGAGTCCTGAAACATCTGAAAAACACAGCTTAGAGAGCATAGGGCACTTCCACTCATGGGGGTATAAATTGGGAAAATTAAAAATCAGCAAGACACAAGCACCCCAAAGTTTAGGGCTGCTCTGTTGACCAGGACCTCCACTTCATTCCACCTTAAATATCCCAGGAAAGAGAAAAATGGATAAAGAAGTTGTGATCCTTATGTACAATGGAATATCACTCAGCCATGAAATCAATGTCGTAAGGTTAGTAGCAGCATGATGAGAGGATTTAGGTACGACGATTCTAAGTGAAATAAGTCACACAGAAAAGGACACTTCTCATAAGGTATCACTGATAGAGGGAATGTAAAAACCGTTACACTTGAACTGAATTACAAAACAGAACAGAGTCACACATGCAGAAAACACACTATGGCTGCTTAACGGGAAAGGTGAGGTGGGGTGATACATAAAACAAGGGTATCAAATTAGCTCAGATACCGTTCCATAAACCCAATATGTAATAGACAAGACCTACTCCTTGCTCAGAGAACTGGACTCAACACGCCCTATTCACCGCACAAGAATATATCTGACTAATAATAATCGTAAAACCTATGTATTGATATCTCTCTGTTAGTGTGTCAAGTGGGTGTAAAGCGGCATAAACACAGCAGTGAAAAGCAGCTAAACCCCATTATAAAAATAAATTACTTTGAAACACCCATGAAACAAAGACAGTGAAAGAGAGAGTAATTCTTAAACAATGCGTTCAGGGGCTGTGATGCAACCTGGATTGACCATATCTAGACGCACAGCTGGATGAGACATAAGGGTGGACACTCTTGGGGCTGAGAGGTTTGGTGAGGTTGGGTGAGCAAACGCAGACCCTTTAAAGGAATACTGCGTGGTACCCATCGCATGGGTCCCAAATCTCCAGGTTCAAGGGCATCTTCCTACATCAAAAACATGCATGAGAAACCCAGAAGATGGTACACCGTGTGATGGGGAAAGGTTTCTAAAACGCACCTCATTTCTCATCTCCTTGTGCCCGGGTTCGCCATTCCAGCCGCTTTACTAGCAAGCTCCCTACTTGGAGCATCAGCACCTTTTACCTCCTGTTCCATACAGGTTGCAATTTGTCCTGAGGATAAACGGGAAGACGTGGAACCAACGAGAGACTAGCTCTTGGTGTTGGGACAGGCACAGGTCACTCTATTTTCCCATCAGAAAGAAGAATTAACCACAGGCTCAGCCTGCCCCCCGGAACCAGAACAGGGCCTGAAGCCATTCTGCGATTTTGCGGCCAGCTCCCATAAAAACGAGTTGTAAAATGGAGGTTCAGGGCACTGCAATTCACAAACCTGCAGAGTTATAAATGATAACTCTCGTCCACAAATATATTGAGGGAAGGCAAAGAAGAGGATTTGAAATCAAGGCAGAATTGCAGGAAACAGATTTCAGGAGGTAGATACGAATCACCTTTAAAGCACATGAAAAGCGGCAAAACGTTGACAATGATGCCCTTGGCCAAAAAGGGCGTATGCGTTTTTTCCTGAATATATTCAGGAAAAAACGCATACGCCCTTTTTGGCCAACCAAGGAACCTGGAAAGGCAAATCAGCGATACAAAGAAGTCTCGCTTCCCATCGGTCAAAAGGGCCATGCTGAAAAAAGTGTCAAAACCAGAAATGCAGGACAGGCCATGGAGAAATGGGAGCCTTGCTACACTGATGGGCGGGATGTAAATTGCCAAGAGCCACTCCGGAGAAGTGTCCGGTGAGTCCTGAAACATCTGAAAAACACAGCTTAGAGAGCATAGGGCACTTCCACTCATGGGGGTATAAATTGGGAAAATTAAAAATCAGCAAGACACAAGCACCCCAAAGTTTAGGGCTGCTCTGTTGACCAGGACCTCCACTTCATTCCACCTTAAATATCCCAGGAAAGAGAAAAATGGATAAAGAAGTTGTGGTCCTTATGTACAATGGAATATCACTCAGCCATGAAATCAATGTCGTAAGGTTAGTAGCAGCATGATGAGTGGATTTAGGTACGACGATTCTAAGTGAAATAAGTCACACAGAAAAGGACACTTCTCATAAGGTATCACTGATAGAGGGAATGTAAAAACCGTTACACTTGAACTGAATTACAAAACAGAACAGAGTCACACATGCAGAAAACACACTATGGCTGCTTAACGGGAAAGGTGAGGTGGGGTGATACATAAAACAAGGGTATCAAATTAGCTCAGATACCGTTCCATAAACCCAATATGTAATAGACAAGACCTACTCCTTGCTCAGAGAACTGGACTCAACACGCCCTATTCACCGCACAAGAATATATCTGACTAATAATAATCGTAAAACCTATGTATTGATATCTCTCTGTTAGTGTGTCAAGTGGGTGTAAAGCGGCATAAACACAGCAGTGAAAAGCAGCTAAACCCCATTATAAAAATAAATTACTTTGAAACACCCATGAAACAAAGACAGTGAAAGAGAGAGAAATTCTTACACAATGCGTTCAGGGGCTGTGATGCAACCTGGATTGACCATATCTAGACCCACAGCTGGATGAGACATAAGGGTGGACACTCTTGGGGCTGAGAGGTTTGGTGAGGTTGGGTGAGCAAACGCAGACCCTTTAAAGGAATACTGCGTGGTACCTATCGCATGGGTCCCAAATCTCCAGGTTCAAGGGCATCTTCCTACATCAAAAACATGCATGAGAAACCCAGAAGATGGTACACCGTGTGATGGGGAAAGGTTTCTAAAACGCACCTCATTTCTCATCTCCTTGTGCCCGGGTTCGCCATTCCAGCCGCTTTACTAGCAAGCTCCCTACTTGGAGCATCAGCACCTTTAACCTCCTGTTCCATACAGGTTGCAATATGTTCTGAGGATAAACGGGAAGACGTGGAACCAACGAGAGACTAGCTCTTGGTGTTGGGACAGGCACAGGTCACTCTATTTTCCCATCAGAAAGAAGAATTAACCACAGGCTCAGCCTGCCCCCCGGAACCAGAACAGGGCCTGAAGCCATTCTGCTATTTTGCGGCCAGCTCCCATAAAAAGGAGTTGTAAAATGGAGGTTCAGGGCACTGCAATTCACAAACCTGCAGAGTTATAAATGATAACTCTCGTCCACAAATATATTGAGGGAAGGCAAAGAAGAGGATTTGAAATCAAGGCAGAATTGCAGGAAACAGATTTCAGGAGGTAGATACGAATCGCCTTTAAAGCACATGAAAAGCGGCAAAACGTTGACAATGATGCCCTTGGCCAAAAAGGGCGTATGCGTTTTTTCCTGAATATATTCAGGAAAAAACGCATACGCCCTTTTTGGCCAACCAAGCCACCTGGAAAGGCAAATCAGCGCTACAAAGAAGTCTCGCTTCCCATCGGTCAAAAAGCCCATGCTGAAAAAAGTGTCAAAACCAGAAATGCAGGACAGGCCATGGAGAAATGGGAGCCTTGCTACACTGATGGGCGGGATGTAAATTGCCAAGAGCCACTCCGGAGAAGTGTCCGGTGAGTCCTGAAACATCTGAAAAACACAGCTTAGAGAGCATAGGGCACTTCCACTCATGGGGGTATAAATTGGGAAAATTAAAAATCAGCAAGACACAAGCACCCCAAAGTTTAGGGCTGCTCTGTTGACCAGGACCTCCACTTCATTCCACCTTCAATATCCCAGGAAAGAGAAAAATGGATAAAGAAGTTGTGGTCCTTATGTACAATGGAATATCACTCAGCCATGAAATCAATGTTGTAAGGTTAGTAGCAGCATGATGAGTGGATTTAGGTACGACGATTCTAAGTGAAATAAGTCACACAGAAAAGGACACTTCTCATAAGGTATCACTGATAGAGGGAATGTAAAAACCGTTACACTTGAACTGAATTACAAAACAGAACAGAGTCACACATGCAGAAAACACACTATGGCTGCTTAACGGGAAAGGTGAGGTGGGGTGATACATAAAACAAGGGTATCAAATTAGCTCAGATACCGTTCCATAAACCCAATATGTAATAGACAAGACCTACTCCTTGCTCAGAGAACTGGACTCAACACGCCCTATTCACCGCACAAGAATATATCTGACTAATAATAATCGTAAAACCTATGTATTGATATCTCTCTGTTAGTGTGTCAAGTGGGTGTAAAGCGGCATAAACACAGCAGTGAAAAGCAGCTAAAGCCCAATATAAAAATAAATTACTTTGAAACACCCATGAAACAAAGACAGTGAAAGAGAGAGAAATTCTTACACAATGCGTTCAGGGGCTGTGATGCAACCTGGATTGACCATATCTAGACGCACAGCTGGATGAGACATAAGGGTGGACACTCTTGGGGCTGAGAGGTTTGGTGAGGTTGGGTGAGCAAACGCAGACCCTTTAAAGGAATACTGCGTGGTACCCATCGCATGGGTCCCAAATCTCCAGGTTCAAGGGCATCTTCCTACATCAAAAACATGCATGAGAAACCCAGAAGATGGTACACCGTGTGATGGGGAAAGGTTTCTAAAACGCACCTCATTTCTCATCTCCTTGTGCCCGGGTTCGCCATTCCAGCCGCTTTACTAGCAACCTCCCTACTTGGAGCATCAGCACCTTTAACCTCCTGTTCCATACAGGTTGCAATTTGTCCTGAGGATAAACGGGAAGACGTGGAACCAACGAGAGACTAGCTCTTGGTGTTGGGACAGGCACAGGTCACTCTATTTTCCCATCAGAAAGAAGAATTAACCACAGGCTCAGCCTGCCCCCCGGAACCAGAACAGGGCCTGAAGCCATTCTGCGATTTTGCGGCCAGCTCCCATAAAAACGAGTTGTAAAATGGAGGTTCAGGGCACTGCAATTCACAAACCTGCAGAGTTATAAATCATAACTGTCGTCCACAAATATATTGAGGGAAGGCAAAGAAGAGGATTTGAAATCAAGGCAGAATTGCAGGAAACAGATTTCAGGAGGTAGATACGAATCGCCTTTAAAGCACATGAAAAGCGGCAAAACGTTGACAATGATGCCCTTGGCCAAAACGGGCGTATGCGTTTTTTCCTGAATATATTCAGGAAAAATCGCATACGCCCTTTTTGGCCAACCAAGCAACCTGGAAAGGCAAATCAGCGCTACAAAGAAGTCTCGCTTCCCATCGGTCAAAAGGGCCATGCTGAAAAAAGTGTCAAAACCAGAAATGCAGGACAGGCCATGGAGAAATGGGAGCCTTGCTACACTGATGGGCGGGATGTAAATTGCCAAAAGCCACTCCGGAGAAGTGTCCGGTGAGTCCTGAAACATCTGAAAAACACAGCTTAGAGAGCATAGGGCACTTCCACTCATGGGGGTATAAATTGGGAAAATTAAAAATCAGCAAGACACAAGCACCCCAAAGTTTAGGGCTGCTCTGTTGACCAGGACCTCCACTTCATTCCACCTTAAATATCCCAGGAAAGAGAAAAATGGATAAAGAAGTTGTGGTCCTTATGTACAATGGAATATCACTCAGCCATGAAATCAATGTCGTAAGGTTAGTAGCAGCATGATGAGTGGATTTAGGTACGACGATTCTAAGTGAAATAAGTCACACAGAAAAGGACACTTCTCATAAGGTATCACTGATAGAGGGAATGTAAAAACCGTTACACTTGAACTGAATTACAAAACAGAACAGAGTCACACATGCAGAAAACACACTATGGCTGCTTAACGGGAAAGGTGAGGTGGGGTGATACATAAAACAAGGGTATCAAATTAGCTCAGATACCGTTCCATAAACCCAATATGTAATAGACAAGACCTACTCCTTGCTCAGAGAACTGGACTCAGCACGCCCTATTCACCGCACAAGAATATATCTGACTAATAATAATCGTAAAACCTATGTATTGATATCTCTCTGTTAGTGTGTCAAGTGGGTGTAAAGCGGCATAAACACAGCAGTGAAAAGCAGCTAAACCCCATTATAAAAATAAATTACTTTGAAACACCCATGAAACAAAGACAGTGAAAGAGAGAGAAATTCTTACACAATGCGTTCAGGGGCTGTGATGCAACCTGGATTGACCATATCTAGACGCACAGCTGGATGAGACATAAGGGTGGACACTCTTGGGGCTGAGAGGTTTGGTGAGGTTGGGTGAGCAAACGCAGACCCTTTAAAGGAATACTGCGTGGTACCCATCGCATGGGTCCCAAATCTCCAGGTTCAAGGGCATCTTCCTACATCAAAATCATACATGAGAAACCCAGAAGATGGTACACCGTGTGATGGGGAAAGGTTTCTAAAACGCACCTCATTTCTCATCTCCTTGTGCCCGGGTTCGCCATTCCAGCCGCTTTACTAGCAAGCTCCCTACTTGGAGCATCAGCACCTTTAACCTCCTGTTCCGTACAGGTTGCAATTTGTCCTGAGGATAAACGGGAAGACGTGGAACCAACGAGAGACTAGCTCTTGGTGTTGGGACAGGCACAGGTCACTCTATTTTCCCATCAGAAAGAAGAATTAACCACAGGCTCAGCCTGCCCCCCGGAACCAGAACAGGGCCTGAAGCCATTCTGCGATTTTGTGGCCAGCTCCCATAAAAACGAGTTGTAAAATGGAGGTTCAGGGCACTGCAATTCACAAACCTGCAGAGTTATTAATGATAACTCTCGTCCACAAATATATTGAGGGAAGGCAAAGAATAGGATTTGAAATCAAGGCAGAATTGCAGGAAACAGATTTCAGGAGGTAGATACGAATCGCCTTTAAAGCACATGAAAAGCGGCAAAACGTTGACAATGATGCCCTTGGCCAAAACGGGCGTATGCGTTTTTTCCTGAATATATTCAGGAAAAATCGCATACGCCCTTTTTGGCCAACCAAGCAACCTGGAAAGGCAAATCAGCGCTACAAAGAAGTCTCGCTTCCCATCGGTCAAAAGGGCCATGCTGAAAAAAGTGTCAAAACCAGAAATGCAGGACAGGCCATGGAGAAATGGGAGCCTTGCTACACTGATGGGCGGGATGTAAATTGCCAAAAGCCACTCCGGAGAAGTGTCCGGTGAGTCCTGAAACATCTGAAAAACACAGCTTAGAGAGCATAGGGCACTTCCACTCATGGGGGTATAAATTGGGAAAATTAAAAATCAGCAAGACACAAGCACCCCAAAGTTTAGGGCTGCTCTGTTGACCAGGACCTCCACTTCATTCCACCTTAAATATCCCAGGAAAGAGAAAAATGGATAAAGAAGTTGTGGTCCTTATGTACAATGGAATATCACTCAGCCATGAAATCAATGTCGTAAGGTTAGTAGCAGCATGATGAGTGGATTTAGGTACGACGATTCTAAGTGAAATAAGTCACACAGAAAAGGACACTTCTCATAAGGTATCACTGATAGAGGGAATGTAAAAACCGTTACACTTGAACTGAATTACAAAACAGAACAGAGTCACACATGCAGAAAACACACTATGGCTGCTTAACGGGAAAGGTGAGGTGGGGTGATACATAAAACAAGGGTATCAAATTAGCTCAGATACCGTTCCATAAACCCAATATGTAATAGACAAGACCTACTCCTTGCTCAGAGAACTGGACTCAGCACGCCCTATTCACCGCACAAGAATATATCTGACTAATAATAATCGTAAAACCTATGTATTGATATCTCTCTGTTAGTGTGTCAAGTGGGTGTAAAGCGGCATAAACACAGCAGTGAAAAGCAGCTAAACCCCATTATAAAAATAAATTACTTTGAAACACCCATGAAACAAAGACAGTGAAAGAGAGAGAAATTCTTACACAATGCGTTCAGGGGCTGTGATGCAACCTGGATTGACCATATCTAGACGCACAGCTGGATGAGACATAAGGGTGGACACTCTTGGGGCTGAGAGGTTTGGTGAGGTTGGGTGAGCAAACGCAGACCCTTTAAAGGAATACTGCGTGGTACCCATCGCATGGGTCCCAAATCTCCAGGTTCAAGGGCATCTTCCTACATCAAAAACATACATGAGAAACCCAGAAGATGGTACACCGTGTGATGGGGAAAGGTTTCTAAAACGCACCTCATTTCTCATCTCCTTGTGCCCGGGTTCGCCATTCCAGCCGCTTTACTAGCAAGCTCCCTACTTGGAGCATCAGCACCTTTAACCTCCTGTTCCGTACAGGTTGCAATTTGTCCTGAGGATAAACGGGAAGACGTGGAACCAACGAGAGACTAGCTCTTGGTGTTGGGACAGGCACAGGTCACTCTATTTTCCCATCAGAAAGAAGAATTAACCACAGGCTCAGCCTGCCCCCCGGAACCAGAACAGGGCCTGAAGCCATTCTGCGATTTTGTGGCCAGCTCCCATAAAAACGAGTTGTAAAATGGAGGTTCAGGGCACTGCAATTCACAAACCTGCAGAGTTATTAATGATAACTCTCGTCCACAAATATATTGAGGGAAGGCAAAGAAGAGGATTTGAAATCAAGGCAGAATTGCAGGAAACAGATTTCAGGAGGTAGATACGAATCGCCTTTAAAGCACATGAAAAGCGGCAAAACGTTGACAATGATGCCCTTGGCCAAAAAGGGCGTATGCGTTTTTTCCTGAATATATTCAGGAAAAAACGCATACGCCCTTTTTGGCCAACCAAGCAACCTGGAAAGGCAAATCAGCGCTACAAAGAAGTCTCGCTTCCCATCGGTCAAAAGGGTCATGCTGAAAAAAGTGTCAAAACCAGAAATGCAGGACAGGCCATGGAGAAATGGGAGCCTTGCTACACTGATGGGCGGGATGTAAATTGCCAAGAGCCACTCCGGAGAAGTGTCCGGTGAGTCCTGAAACATCTGAAAAACACAGCTTAGAGAGCATAGGGCACTTCCACTCATGGGGGTATAAATTGGGAAAATTAAAAATCAGCAAGACACAAGCACCCCAAAGTTTAGGGCTGCTCTGTTGACCAGGACCTCCACTTCATTCCACCTTAAATATCCCAGGAAAGAGAAAAATGGATAAAGAAGTTGTGGTCTTTATGTACAATGGAATATCACTCAGCCATGAAATCAATGTCGTAAGGTTAGTAGCAGCATGATGAGTGGATTTAGGTACGACGATTCTAAGTGAAATAAGTCACACAGAAAAGGACACTTCTCATAAGGTATCACTGATAGAGGGAATGTAAAAACCGTTACACTTGAACTGAATTACAAAACAGAACAGAGTCACACATGCAGAAAACACACTATGGCTGCTTAACGGGAAAGGTGAGGTGGGGTGATACATAAAACAAGGGTATCAAATTAGCTCAGATACCGTTCCATAAACCCAATATGTAATAGACAAGACCTACTCCTTGCTCAGAGAACTGGACTCAACATGCCCTATTCACCGCACAAGAATATATCTGACTAATAATAATCGTAAAACCTATGTATTGATATCTCTCTGTTAGTGTGTCAAGTGGGTGTAAAGCGGCATAAACACAGCAGTGAAAAGCAGCTAAACCCCATTATAAAAATAAATTACTTTGAAACACCCATGAAACAAAGACAGTGAAAGAGAGAGAAATTCTTACACAATGCGTTCAGGGGCTGTGATGCAACCTGGATTGACCATATCTAGACCCACAGCTGGATGAGACATAAGGGTGGACACTCTTGGGACTGAGAGGTTTGGTGAGGTTGGGTGAGCAAACGCAGACCCTTTAAAGGAATACTGGGTGGTACCCATCGCATGGGTCCCAAATCTCCAGGTTCAAGGGCATCTTCCTACATCAAAAACATGCATGAGAAACCCAGAAGATGGTACACCGTATGATGGGGAAAGGTTTCTAAAACGCACCTCATTTCTCATCTCCTTGTGCCCGGGTTCGCCATTCCAGCCGCTTTACTAGCAAGCTCCCTACTTGGAGCATCAGCACCTTTAACCTCCTGTTCCATACAGGTTGCAATTTGTCCTGAGGATAAACGGGAAGACGTGGAACCAACGAGAGACTAGCTCTTGGTGTTGGGACAGGCACAGGTCACTCTATTTTCCCATCAGAAAGAAGAATTAACCACAGGCTCAGCCTGCCCCCCGGAACCAGAACAGGGCCTGAAGCCATTCTGCGATTTTGCGGCCAGCTCCCATAAAAACGAGTTGTAAAATGGAGGTTCAGGGCCCTGCAATTCACAAACCTGCAGAGTTATAAATGATAACTCCCGTCCACAAATATATTGAGGGAAGGCAAAGAAGAGGATTTGAAATCAAGGCAGAATTGCAGGAAACAGATTTCAGGAGGTAGATACGAATCGCCTTTAAAGCACATGAAAAGCGGCAAAACGTTGACAATGATGCCCTTGGCCAAAAAGGGCGTATGCGTTTTTTCCTGAATATATTCAGGAAAAAACGCATACGCCCTTTTTGGCCAACCAAGCAACCTGGAAAGGCAAATCAGCACTACAAAGAAGTCTCGCTTCCCATCGGTCAAAAGGGCCATGCTGAAAAAAGTGTCAAAACCAGAAATGCAGGACAGGCCATGGAGAAATGGGAGCCTTGCTACACTGATGGGCGGGATGTAAATTGCCAAGAGCCACTCTGGAGAAGTGTCCGGTGAGTCCTGAAACATCTGAAAAACACAGCTTAGAGAGCATAGGGCACTTCCACTCATGGGGGTATAAATTGGGAAAATGAAAAATCAGCAAGACACAAGCACCCCAAAGTTTAGGGCTGCTCTGTTGACCAGGACCTCCACTTCATTCCACCTTAAATATCCCAGGAAAGAGAAAAATGGATAAAGAAGTTGTGGTCCTTATGTACAATGGAATATCACTCAGCCATGAAATCAATGTCGTAAGGTTAGTAGCAGCATGATGAGTGGATTTAGGTACGACGATTCTAAGTGAAATAAGTCACACAGAAAAGGACACTTCTCATAAGGTATCACTGATAGAGGGAATGTAAAAACCGTTACACTTGAACTGAATTACAAAACAGAACAGAGTCACACATGCAGAAAATACACTATGGCTGCTTAACGGGAAAGGTGAGGTGGGGTGATACATAAAACAAGGGTATCAAATTAGCTCAGATACCGTTCCATAAACCCAATATGTAATAGACAAGACCTACTCCTTGCTCAGAGAACTGGACTCAACACGCCCTATTCACCGCACAAGAATATATCTGACTAATAATAATCGTAAAACCTATGTATTGATATCTCTCTGTTAGTGTGTCAAGTGGGTGTAAAGCGGCATAAACACAGCAGTGAAAAGCAGCTAAACCCCATTATAAAAATAAATTACTTTGAAACACCCATGAAACAAAGACAGTGAAAGAGAGAGAAATTCTTACACAATGCGTTCAGGGGCTGTGATGCAACCTGGATTGACCATATCTAGACGCACAGCTGG
Organism: Balaenoptera borealis; assembly: GCF_965194805.1. Classification (NCBI taxonomy): domain Eukaryota; kingdom Metazoa; phylum Chordata; class Mammalia; order Artiodactyla; family Balaenopteridae; genus Balaenoptera; species Balaenoptera borealis. The sequence continues at coordinate 16,568 of NW_028123906.1, read as the reverse complement.
ATGAGACATAAGGGTGGACACTCTTGGGGCTGAGAGGTTTGGTGAGGTTGGGTGAGCAAACGCAGACCCTTTAAAGGAATACTGCGTGGTACCCATCACATGGGTCCCAAATCTCCAGGTTCAAGGGCATCTTCCTACATCAAAAACATGCATGAGAAACCCAGAAGATGGTACACCGTGTGATGGGGAAAGGTTTCTAAAACGCACCTCATTTCTCATCTCCTTGTGCCCGGGTTCGCCATTCCAGCCGCTTTACTAGCAAGCTCCCTACTTGGAGCATCAGCACCTTTAACCTCCTGTTCCATACAGGTTGCAATTTGTCTTGAGGATAAACGGGAAGACGTGGAACCAACGAGAGACTAGCTCTTGGTGTTGGGACAGGCACAGGTCACTCTATTTTCCCATCAGAAAGAAGAATTAACCACAGGCTCAGCCTGCCCCCCGGAACCAGAACAGGGCCTGAAGCCATTCTGCGATTTTGCGGCCAGCTCCCATAAAAACGAGTTGTAAAATGGAGGTTCAGGGCACTGCAATTCACAAACCTGCAGAGTTATAAATGATAACTCCCGTCCACAAATATATTGAGGGAAGGCAAAGAAGAGGATTTGAAATCAAGGCAGAATTGCAGGAAACAGATTTCAGGAGGTAGATACGAATCGCCTTTAAAGCACATGAAAAGCGGCAAAACGTTGACAATGATGCCCTTGGCCAAAAAGGGCGTATGCGTTTTTTCCTGAATATATTCAGGAAAAAACGCATACGCCCTTTTTGGCCAACCAAGCAACCTGGAAAGGCAAATCAGCACTACAAAGAAGTCTCGCTTCCCATCGGTCAAAAGGGCCATGCTGAAAAATGTGTCAAAACCAGAAATGCACGACAGGCCATGGAGAAATGGGAGCCTTGCTACACTGATGGGCGGGATGTAAATTGCCAAGAGCCACTCCGGAGAGGTGTCCGGTGAGTCCTGAAACATCTGAAAAACACAGCTTAGAGAGCATAGGGCACTTCCACTCATGGGGGTATAAATTGGGAAAATTAAAAATCAGCAAGACACAAGCACCCCAAAGTTTAGGGCTGCTCTGTTGACCAGGACCTCCACTTCATTCCACCTTAAATATCCCAGGAAAGAGAAAAATGGATAAAGAAGTTGTGGTCCTTATGTACAATGGAATACCACTCAGCCATGAAATCAATGTCATAAGGTTAGTAGCAGCATGATGAGTGGATTTAGGTACGACGATTCTAAGTGAAATAAGTCACACAGAAAAGGACACTTCTCATAAGGTATCACTGATAGAGGGAATGTAAAAACCGTTACACTTGAACTGAATTACAAAACAGAACAGAGTCACCCATGCAGAAAACACACTATGGCTGCTTAACGGGAAAGGTGAGGTGGGGTGATACATAAAACAAGGGTATCAAATTAGCTCAGATACCGTTCCATAAACCCAATATGTAATAGACAAGACCTACTCCTGGCTCAGAGAACTGGACTCAACACGCCCTATTCACCGCACAAGAATATATCTGACTAATAATAATCGTAAAACCTATGTATTGATATCTCTCTGTTAGTGTGTCAAGTGGGTGTAAAGCGGCATAAACACAGCAGTGAAAAGCAGCTAAACCCCATTATAAAAATAAATTACTTTGAAACACCCATGAAACAAAGACAGTGAAAGAGAGAGAAATTCTTACACAATGCGTTCAGGGGCTGTGATGCAACCTGGATTGACCATATCTAGACGCACAGCTGGATGAGACATAAGGGTGGACACTCTTGGGGCTGAGAGGTTTGGTGAGGTTGGGTGAGCAAACGCAGACCCTTTAAAGGAATACTGCGTGGTACCCATCGCATGGGTCCCAAATCTCCAGGTTCAAGGGCATCTTCCTACATCAAAAACATGCATGAGAAACCCAGAAGATGGTACACCGTGTGATGGGGAAAGGTTTCTAAAACGCACCTCATTTCTCATCTCCTTGTGCCCGGGTTCGCCATTTCAGCCGCTTTACTAGCAAGCTCCCTACTTGGAGCATCAGCACCTTTAACCTCCTGTTCCATGCAGGTTGCAATTTGTCCTGAGGATAAACGGGAAGACTTGGAACCAACGAGAGACTAGCTCTTGGTGTTGGGACAGGCACAGGTCACTCTATTTTCCCATCAGAAAGAAGAATTAACCACAGGCTCAGCCTGCCCCCCGGAACCAGAACAGGGCCTGAAGCCATTCTGCGATTTTGCGGCCAGCTCCCATAAAAACGAGTTGTAAAATGGAGGTTCAGGGCACTGCAATTCACAAACCTGCAGAGTTATAAATGATAACTCCCATCCACAAATATATTGAGGGAAGGCAAAGAAGAGGATTTGAAATCAAGGCAGAATTGCAGGAAACAGATTTCAGGAGGTAGATACGAATCGCCTTTAAAGCACATGAAAAGCGGCAAAACGTTGACAATGATGCCCTTGGCCAAAAAGGGCGTATGCGTTTTTTCCTGAATATATTCAGGAAAAAACGCATACGCCCTTTTTGGCCAACCAAGCCACCTGGAAAGGCAAATCAGCGCTACAAAGAAGTCTCGCTTCCCATCGGTCAAAAGGGCCATGCTGAAAAAAGTGTCAAAACCAGAAATGCAGGACAGGCCATGGAGAAATGGGAGCCTTGCTACACTGATGGGCGGGATGTAAATTGCCAAGAGCCACTCCGGAGAAGTGTCCGGTGAGTCCTGAAACATCTGAAAAACACAGCTTAGAGAGCATAGGGCACTTCCACTCATGGGGGTATAAATTGGGAAAATTAAAAATCAGCAAGACACAAGCACCCCAAAGTTTAGGGCTGCTCTGTTGACCAGGACCTCCACTTCATTCCACCTTAAATATCCCAGGAAAGAGAAAAATGGATAAAGAAGTTGTGGTCCTTATGTACAATGGAATATCACTCAGCCATGAAATCAATGTCGTAAGGTTAGTAGCAGCATGATGAGTGGATTTAGGTACGACGATTCTAAGTGAAATAAGTCACACAGAAAAGGACACTTCTCATAAGGTATCACTGATAGAGGGAATGTAAAAACCGTTACACTTGAACTGAATTACAAAACAGAACAGAGTCACACATGCAGAAAACACACTATGGCTGCTTAACGGGAAAGGTGAGGTGGGGTGATACATAAAACAAGGGTATCAAATTAGCTCAGATACCGTTCCATAAACCCAATATGTAATAGACAAGACCTACTCCTTGCTCAGAGAACTGGACTCAACACGCCCTATTCACCGCACAAGAATATATCTGACTAATAATAATCGTAAAACCTATGTATTGATATCTCTCTGTTAGTGTGTCAAGTGGGTGTAAAGCGGCATAAACACAGCAGTGAAAAGCAGCTAAACCCCATTATAAAAATAAATTACTTTGAAACACCCATGAAACAAAGACAGTGAAAGAGAGAGAAATTCTTACACAATGCGTTCAGGGGCTGTGATGCAACCTGGATTGACCATATCTAGACGCACAGCTGGATGAGACATAAGGGTGGACACTCTTGGGGCTGAGAGGTTTGGTGAGGTTGGGTGAGCAAACGCAGACCTTTTAAAGGAATACTGCGTGGTACCCATCGCATGGGTCCCAAATCTCCAGGTTCAAGGGCATCTTCCTACATCAAAAACATGCATGATAAACCCAGAAGATGGTACACCGTGTGATGGGGAAAGGTTTCTAAAACGCACCTCATTTCTCATCTCCTTGTGCCCGGGTTCGCCATTCCAGCCGCTTTACTAGCAAGCTCCCTACTTGGAGCATCAGCACCTTTAACCTCCTGTTCCATACAGGTTGCAATTTGTCTTGAGGATAAACAGGAAGACGTGGAACCAACGAGAGACTAGTTCTTGGTGTTGGGACAGGCACAGGTCACTCTATTTTCCCATCAGAAAGAAGAATTAACCACAGGCTCAGCCTGCCCCCTGGAACCAGAACAGGGCCTGAAGCCATTCTGCGATTTTGCGGCCAGCTCCCATAAAAACGAGTTGTAAAATGGAGGTTCAGGGCACTGCAATTCACAAACCTGCAGAGTTATAAATGATAACTCCCGTCCACAAATATATTGAGGGAAGGCAAAGAAGAGGATTTGAAATCAAGGCAGAATTGCAGGAAACAGATTTCAGGAGGTAGATACGAATCGCCTTTAAAGCACATGAAAAGCGGCAAAACGTTGACAATGATGCCCTTGGCCAAAAAGGGCGTATGCGTTTTTTCCTGAATATATTCAGGAAAAAACGCATACGCCCTTTTTGGCCAACCAAGCCACCTGGAAAGGCAAATCAGCGCTACAAAGAAGTCTCGCTTCCCATCGGTCAAAAGGGCCATGCTGAAAAAAGTGTCAAAACCAGAAATGCAGGACAGGCCATGGAGAAATGGGAGCCTTGCTACACTGATGGGCGGGATGTAAATTGCCAAGAGCCACTCCGGAGAAGTGTCTGGTGAGTCCTGAAACATCTGAAAAACACAGCTTAGAGAGCATAGGGCACTTCCACTCATGGGGGTATAAATTGGGAAAATTAAAAATCAGCAAGACACAAGCACCCCAAAGTTTAGGGCTGCTCTGTTGACCAGGACCTCCACTTCATTCCACCTTAAATATCCCAGGAAAGAGAAAAATGGATAAAGAAGTTGTGGTCCTTATGTACAATGGAATACCACTCAGCCATGAAATCAATGTCGTAAGGTTAGTAGCAGCATGATGAGTGGATTTAGGTACGACGATTCTAAGTGAAATAAGTCACACAGAAAAGGACACTTCTCATAAGGTATCACTGATAGAGGGAATGTAAAAACCGTTACACTTGAACTGAATTACAAAACAGAACAGAGTCACACATGCAGAAAACACACTATGGCTGCTTAACGGGAAAGGTGAGGTGGGGTGATACATAAAACAAGGGTATCAAATTAGCTCAGATACCGTTCCATAAACCCAATATGTAATAGACAAGACCTACTCCTTGCTCAGAGAACTGGACTCAACACGCCCTATTCACCGCACAAGAATATATCTGACTAATAATAATCGTAAAACCTATGTATTGATATCTCTCTGTTAGTGTGTCAAGTGGGTGTAAAGCGGCATAAACACAGCAGTGAAAAGCAGCTAAACCCCATTATAAAAATAAATTACTTTGAAACACCCATGAAACAAAGACAGTGAAAGAGAGAGAAATTCTTACACAATGCGTTCAGGAGCTGTGATGCAACCTGGATTGACCATATCTAGATGCACAGCTGGATGAGACATAAGGGTGGACACTCTTGGGGCTGAGAGGTTTGGTGAGGTTGGGTGAGCAAACGCAGACCCTTTAAAGGAATACTGCGTGGTACCCATCGCATGGGTCCCAAATCTCCAGGTTCAAGGGCATCTTCCTACATCAAAAACATGCATGAGAAACCCAGAAGATGGTACACCGTGTGATGGGGAAAGGTTTCTAAAACGCACCTCATTTCTCATCTCCTTGTGCCCGGGTTCGCCATTCCAGCCGCTTTACTAGCAAGCTCCCTACTTGGAGCATCAGCACCTTTAACCTCCTGTTCCATACAGGTTGCAATTTGTCCTGAGGATAAACGGGAAGACGTGGAACCAACGAGAGACTAGCTCTTGGTGTTGGGACAGGCACAGGTCACTGTATTTTCCCATCAGAAAGAAGAATTAACCACAGGCTCAGCCTGCCCCCCGGAAGCAGAACAGGGCCTAAAGCCATTCTGCGATTTTGCCGCCAGCTCCCATAAAAACGAGTTGTAAAATGGAGGTTCAGGGCACTGCAATTCACAAACCTGCAGAGTTATTAATGATAACTCTCGTCCACAAATATATAGAGGGAAGGCAAAGAAGAGGATTTGAAATCAAGGCAGAATTGCAGGAAACAGATTTCAGGAGGTAGATACGAATCACCTTTAAAGCACATGAAAAGCGGCAAAACGTTGACAATGATGCCCTTGGCCAAAAAGGGCGTATGCGTTTTTTCCTGAATATATTCAGGAAAAAACGCATACGCCCTTTTTGGCCAACCAAGGAACCTGGAAAGGCAAATCAGCGCTACAAAGAAGTCTCGCTTCCCATCGGTCAAAAGGGCCATGCTGAAAAAAGTGTCAAAACCAGAAATGCAGGACAGGCCATGGAGAAATGGGAGCCTTGCTACACTGATGGGCGGGATGTAAATTGCCAAGAGCCACTCTGGAGAAGTGTCCGGTGAGTCCTGAAACATCTGAAAAACACAGCTTAGAGAGCATAGGGCACTTCCACTCATGGGGGTATAAATTGGGAAAATTAAAAATCAGCAAGACACAAGCACCCCAAAGTTTAGGGCTGCTCTGTTGACCAGGACCTCCACTTCATTCCACCTTAAATATCCCAGGAAAGAGAAAAATGGATAAAGAAGTTGTGGTCCTTATGTACAATGGAATATCACTCAGCCATGAAATCAATGTCGTAAGGTTAGTAGCAGCATGATGAGTGGATTTAGGTACGACGATTCTAAGTGAAATAAGTCACACAGAAAAGGACACTTCTCATAAGGTATCACTGATAGAGGGAATGTAAAAACCGTTACACTTGAACTGAATTACAAAACAGAACAGAGTCACACATGCAGAAAACACACTATGGCTGCTTAACGGGAAAGGTGAGGTGGGGTGATACATAAAACAAGGGTATCAAATTAGCTCAGATACCGTTCCATAAACCCAATATGTAATAGACAAGACCTACTCCTTGCTCAGAGAACTGGACTCAACACGCCCTATTCACCGCACAAGAATATATCTGACTAATAATAATCGTAAAACCTATGTATTGATATCTGTTAGTGTGTCAAGTGGGTGTAAAGCGGCATAAACACAGCAGTGAAAAGCAGCTAAACCCCATTATAAAAATAAATTACTTTGAAACACCCATGAAACAAAGACAGTGAAAGAGAGAGAAATTCTTACACAATGCGTTCAGGGGCTGTGATGCAACCTGGATTGACCATATCTAGATGCACAGCTGGATGAGACATAAGGGTGGACACTCTTGGGGCTGAGAGGTTTGGTGAGGTTGGGTGAGCAAACGCAGACCCTTTAAAGGAATACTGCGTGGTACCCATCGCATGGGTCCCAAATCTCCAGGTTCAAGGGCATCTTCCTACATCGAAAACATGCATGAGAAACCCAGAAGATGGTACACCGTGTGATGGGGAAAGGTTTCTAAAACGCACCTCATTTCTCATCTCCTTGTGCCCGGGTTCGCCATTCCAGCCGCTTTACTAGCAAGCTCCCTACTTGGAGCATCAGCACCTTTAACCTCCTGTTCCATACAGGTTGCAATTTGTCCTGAGGATAAACGGGAAGACGTGGAACCAACGAGAGACTAGCTCTTGGTGTTGGGACAGGCACAGGTCACTCTATTTTCCCATCAGAAAGAAGAATTAACCACAGGCTCAGCCTGCCCCCCGGAACCAGAACAGGGCCTGAAGCCATTCTGCGATTTTGCGGCCAGCTCCCATAAAAACGAGTTGTAAAATGGAGGTTCAGGGCACTGCAATTCACAAACCTGCAGAGTTATAAATGATAACTCCCGTCCACAAATATATTGAGGGAAGGCAAAGAAGAGGATTTGAAATCAAGGCAGAATTGCAGGAAACAGATTTCAGGAGGTAGATACGAATCGCCTTTAAAGCACATGAAAAGCGGCAAAACGTTGACAATGATGCCCTTGGCCAAAAAGGGCGTATGCGTTTTTTCCTGAATATATTCAGGAAAAAACGCATACGCCCTTTTTGGCCAACCAAGCCACCTGGAAAGGCAAATCAGCGCTACAAAGAAGTCTCGCTTCCCATCGGTCAAAAGGGCCATGCTGAAAAAAGTGTCAAAACCAGAAATGCAGGACAGGCCATGGAGAAATGGGAGCCTTGCTACACTGATGGGCGGGATGTAAATTGCCAAGAGCCACTCCGGAGAAGTGTCCGGTGAGTCCTGAAACATCTGAAAAACACAGCTTAGAGAGCATAGGGCACTTCCACTCATGGGGGTATAAATTGGGAAAATTAAAAATCAGCAAGACACAAGCACCCCAAAGTTTAGGGCTGCTCTGTTGACCAGGACCTCCACTTCATTCCACCTTAAATATCCCAGGAAAGAGAAAAATGGATACAGAAGTGGTGGTCCTTATGTACAATGGAATACCACTCAGCCATGAAATCAATGTCGTAAGGTTAGTAGCAGCATGATGAGTGGATTTAGGTACGATGATTCTAAGTGAAATAAGTCACACAGAAAAGGACACTTCTCATAAGGTATCACTGATAGAGGGAATGTAAAAACCGTTACACTTGAACTGAATTACAAAACAGAACAGAGTCACACATGCAGAAAACACACTATGGCTGCTTAACGGGAAAGGTGAGGTGGGGTGATACATAAAAGAAGGGTATCAAATTAACTCAGATACCGTTCCATAAACCCAATATGTAATAGACAAGACCTACTCCTGGCTCAGAGAACTGGACTCAACACGCCCTATTCACCGCACAAGAATATATCTGACTAATAATAATCGTAAAACCTATGTATTGATATCTCTCTGTTAGTGTGTCAAGTGGGTGTAAAGCGGCATAAACACAGCAGTGAAAAGCAGCTAAACCCCATTATAAAAATAAATTACTTTGAAACACCCATGAAACAAAGACAGTGAAAGAGAGAGAAATTCTTACACAATGCGTTCAGGAGCTGTGATGCAACCTGGATTGACCATATCTAGATGCACAGCTGGATGAGACATAAGGGTGGACACTCTTGGGGCTGAGAGGTTTGGTGAGGTTGGGTGAGCAAACGCAGACCCTTTAAAGGAATACTGCGTGGTACCCATCGCATGGGTCCCAAATCTCCAGGTTCAAGGGCATCTTCCTACATCAAAAACATGCATGAGAAACCCAGAAGATGGTACACCGTGTGATGGGGAAAGGTTTCTAAAACGCACCTCATTTCTCATCTCCTTGTGCCCGGGTTCGCCATTCCAGCCGCTTTACTAGCAAGCTCCCTACTTGGAGCATCAGCACCTTTAACCTCCTGTTCCATACAGGTTGCAATTTGTCCTGAGGATAAACGGGAAGACGTGGAACCAACGAGAGACTAGCTCTTGGTGTTGGGACAGGCACAGGTCACTCTATTTTCCCATCAGAAAGAAGAATTAACCACAGGCTCAGCCTGCCCCCCGGAACCAGAACAGGGCCTGAAGCCATTCTGCGATTTTGCGGCCAGCTCCCATAAAAACGAGTTGTAAAATGGAGGTTCAGGGCACTGCAATTCACAAACCTGCAGAGTTATAAATGATAACTCCCGTCCACAAATATATTGAGGGAAGGCAAAGAAGAGGATTTGAAATCAAGGCAGAATTGCAGGAAACAGATTTCAGGAGGTAGATACGAATCGCCTTTAAAGCACATGAAAAGCGGCAAAACGTTGACAATGATGCCCTTGGCCAAAAAGGGCGTATGCGTTTTTTCCTGAATATATTCAGGAAAAAACGCATACGCCCTTTTTGGCCAACCAAGGAACCTGGAAAGGCAAATCAGCGCTACAAAGAAGTCTCGCTTCCCATCGGTCAAAAGGGCCATGCTGAAAAAAGTGTCAAAACCAGAAATGCAGGACAGGCCATGGAGAAATGGGAGCCTTGCTACACTGATGGGCGGGATGTAAATTGCCAAGAGCCACTCTGGAGAAGTGTCCGGTGAGTCCTGAAACATCTGAAAAACACAGCTTAGAGAGCATAGGGCACTTCCACTCATGGGGGTATAAATTGGGAAAATTAAAAATCAGCAAGACACAAGCACCCCAAAGTTTAGGGCTGCTCTGTTGACCAGGACCTCCACTTCATTCCACCTTAAATATCCCAGGAAAGAGAAAAATGGATAAAGAAGTTGTGGTCCTTATGTACAATGGAATATCACTCAGCCATGAAATCAATGTCGTAAGGTTAGTAGCAGCATGATGAGTGGATTTAGGTACGACGATTCTAAGTGAAATAAGTCACACAGAAAAGGACACTTCTCATAAGGTATCACTGATAGAGGGAATGTAAAAACCGTTACACTTGAACTGAATTACAAAACAGAACAGAGTCACACATGCAGAAAACACACTATGGCTGCTTAACGGGAAAGGTGAGGTGGGGTGATACATAAAACAAGGGTATCAAATTAGCTCAGATACCGTTCCATAAACCCAATATGTAATAGACAAGACCTACTCCTTGCTCAGAGAACTGGACTCAACACGCCCTATTCACCGCACAAGAATATATCTGACTAATAATAATCGTAAAACCTATGTATTGATATCTGTTAGTGTGTCAAGTGGGTGTAAAGCGGCATAAACACAGCAGTGAAAAGCAGCTAAACCCCATTATAAAAATAAATTACTTTGAAACACCCATGAAACAAAGACAGTGAAAGAGAGAGAAATTCTTACACAATGCGTTCAGGGGCTGTGATGCAACCTGGATTGACCATATCTAGATGCACAGCTGGATGAGACATAAGGGTGGACACTCTTGGGGCTGAGAGGTTTGGTGAGGTTGGGTGAGCAAACGCAGACCCTTTAAAGGAATACTGCGTGGTACCCATCGCATGGGTCCCAAATCTCCAGGTTCAAGGGCATCTTCCTACATCGAAAACATGCATGAGAAACCCAGAAGATGGTACACCGTGTGATGGGGAAAGGTTTCTAAAACGCACCTCATTTCTCATCTCCTTGTGCCCGGGTTCGCCATTCCAGCCGCTTTACTAGCAAGCTCCCTACTTGGAGCATCAGCACCTTTAACCTCCTGTTCCATACAGGTTGCAATTTGTCCTGAGGATAAACGGGAAGACGTGGAACCAACGAGAGACTAGCTCTTGGTGTTGGGACAGGCACAGGTCACTCTATTTTCCCATCAGAAAGAAGAATTAACCACAGGCTCAGCCTGCCCCCCGGAACCAGAACAGGGCCTGAAGCCATTCTGCGATTTTGCGGCCAGCTCCCATAAAAACGAGTTGTAAAATGGAGGTTCAGGGCACTGCAATTCACAAACCTGCAGAGTTATAAATGATAACTCCCGTCCACAAATATATTGAGGGAAGGCAAAGAAGAGGATTTGAAATCAAGGCAGAATTGCAGGAAACAGATTTCAGGAGGTAGATACGAATCGCCTTTAAAGCACATGAAAAGCGGCAAAACGTTGACAATGATGCCCTTGGCCAAAAAGGGCGTATGCGTTTTTTCCTGAATATATTCAGGAAAAAACGCATACGCCCTTTTTGGCCAACCAAGCAACCTGGAAAGGCAAATCAGCGCTACAAAGAAGTCTCGCTTCCCATCGGTCAAAAGGGCCATGCTGAAAAAAGTGTCAAAACCAGAAATGCAGGACAGGCCATGGAGAAATGGGAGCCTTGCTACACTGATGGGCGGGATGTAAATTGCCAAGAGCCACTCCGGAGAAGTGTCCGGTGAGTCCTGAAACATCTGAAAAACACAGCTTAGAGAGCATAGGGCACTTCCACTCATGGGGGTATAAATTGGGAAAATTAAAAATCAGCAAGACACAAGCACCCCAAAGTTTAGGGCTGCTCTGTTGACCAGGACCTCCACTTCATTCCACCTTAAATATCCCAGGAAAGAGAAAAATGGATACAGAAGTGGTGGTCCTTATGTACAATGGAATACCACTCAGCCATGAAATCAATGTCGTAAGGTTAGTAGCAGCATGATGAGTGGATTTAGGTACGATGATTCTAAGTGAAATAAGTCACACAGAAAAGGACACTTCTCATAAGGTATCACTGATAGAGGGAATGTAAAAACCGTTACACTTGAACTGAATTACAAAACAGAACAGAGTCACACATGCAGAAAACACACTATGGCTGCTTAACGGGAAAGGTGAGGTGGGGTGATACATAAAAGAAGGGTATCAAATTAACTCAGATACCGTTCCATAAACCCAATATGTAATAGACAAGACCTACTCCTGGCTCAGAGAACTGGACTCAACACGCCCTATTCACCGCACAAGAATATATCTGACTAATAATAATCGTAAAACCTATGTATTGATATCTCTCTGTTAGTGTGTCAAGTGGGTGTAAAGCGGCATAAACACAGCAGTGAAAAGCAGCTAAACCCCATTATAAAAATAAATTACTTTGAAACACCCATGAAACAAAGACAGTGAAAGAGAGAGAAATTCTTACACAATGCGTTCAGGAGCTGTGATGCAACCTGGATTGACCATATCTAGATGCACAGCTGGATGAGACATAAGGGTGGACACTCTTGGGGCTGAGAGGTTTGGTGAGGTTGGGTGAGCAAACGCAGACCCTTTAAAGGAATACTGCGTGGTACCCATCGCATGGGTCCCAAATCTCCAGGTTCAAGGGCATCTTCCTACATCAAAAACATGCATGAGAAACCCAGAAGATGGTACACCGTGTGATGGGGAAAGGTTTCTAAAACGCACCTCATTTCTCATCTCCTTGTGCCCGGGTTCGCCATTCCAGCCGCTTTACTAGCAAGCTCCCTACTTGGAGCATCAGCACCTTTAACCTCCTGTTCCATACAGGTTGCAATTTGTCCTGAGGATAAACGGGAAGACGTGGAACCAACGAGAGACTAGCTCTTGGTGTTGGGACAGGCACAGGTCACTCTATTTTCCCATCAGAAAGAAGAATTAACCACAGGCTCAGCCTGCCCCCCGGAACCAGAACAGGGCCTAAAGCCATTCTGCGATTTTGCCGCCAGCTCCCATAAAAACGAGTTGTAAAATGGAGGTTCAGGGCACTGCAATTCACAAACCTGCAGAGTTATTAATGATAACTCTCGTCCACAAATATATAGAGGGAAGGCAAAGAAGAGGATTTGAAATCAAGGCAGAATTGCAGGAAACAGATTTCAGGAGGTAGATACGAATCACCTTTAAAGCACATGAAAAGCGGCAAAACGTTGACAATGATGCCCTTGGCCAAAAAGGGCGTATGCGTTTTTTCCTGAATATATTCAGGAAAAAACGCATACGCCCTTTTTGGCCAACCAAGGAACCTGGAAAGGCAAATCAGCGCTACAAAGAAGTCTCGCTTCCCATCGGTCAAAAGGGCCATGCTGAAAAAAGTGTCAAAACCAGAAATGCAGGACAGGCCATGGAGAAATGGGAGCCTTGCTACACTGATGGGCGGGATGTAAATTGCCAAGAGCCACTCTGGAGAAGTGTCCGGTGAGTCCTGAAACATCTGAAAAACACAGCTTAGAGAGCATAGGGCACTTCCACTCATGGGGGTATAAATTGGGAAAATTAAAAATCAGCAAGACACAAGCACCCCAAAGTTTAGGGCTGCTCTGTTGACCAGGACCTCCACTTCATTCCACCTTAAATATCCCAGGAAAGAGAAAAATGGATAAAGAAGTTGTGGTCCTTATGTACAATGGAATATCACTCAGCCATGAAATCAATGTCGTAAGGTTAGTAGCAGCATGATGAGTGGATTTAGGTACGACGATTCTAAGTGAAATAAGTCACACAGAAAAGGACACTTCTCATAAGGTATCACTGATAGAGGGAATGTAAAAACCGTTACACTTGAACTGAATTACAAAACAGAACAGAGTCACACATGCAGAAAACACACTATGGCTGCTTAACGGGAAAGGTGAGGTGGGGTGATACATAAAACAAGGGTATCAAATTAGCTCAGATACCGTTCCATAAACCCAATATGTAATAGACAAGACCTACTCCTTGCTCAGAGAACTGGACTCAACACGCCCTATTCACCGCACAAGAATATATCTGACTAATAATAATCGTAAAACCTATGTATTGATATCTGTTAGTGTGTCAAGTGGGTGTAAAGCGGCATAAACACAGCAGTGAAAAGCAGCTAAACCCCATTATAAAAATAAATTACTTTGAAACACCCATGAAACAAAGACAGTGAAAGAGAGAGAAATTCTTACACAATGCGTTCAGGGGCTGTGATGCAACCTGGATTGACCATATCTAGATGCACAGCTGGATGAGACATAAGGGTGGACACTCTTGGGGCTGAGAGGTTTGGTGAGGTTGGGTGAGCAAACGCAGACCCTTTAAAGGAATACTGCGTGGTACCCATCGCATGGGTCCCAAATCTCCAGGTTCAAGGGCATCTTCCTACATCAAAAACATGCATGAGAAACCCAGAAGATGGTACACCGTGTGATGGGGAAAGGTTTCTAAAACGCACCTCATTTCTCATCTCCTTGTGCCCGGGTTCGCCATTCCAGCCGCTTTACTAGCAAGCTCCCTACTTGGAGCATCAGCACCTTTAACCTCCTGTTCCATACAGGTTGCAATTTGTCCTGAGGATAAACGGGAAGACGTGGAACCAACGAGAGACTAGCTCTTGGTGTTGGGACAGGCACAGGTCACTCTATTTTCCCATCAGAAAGAAGAATTAACCACAGGCTCAGCCTGCCCCCCGGAACCAGAACAGGGCCTGAAGCCATTCTGCGATTTTGCGGCCAGCTCCCATAAAAACGAGTTGTAAAATGGAGGTTCAGGGCACTGCAATTCACAAACCTGCAGAGTTATAAATGATAACTCCCGTCCACAAATATATTGAGGGAAGGCAAAGAAGAGGATTTGAAATCAAGGCAGAATTGCAGGAAACAGATTTCAGGAGGTAGATACGAATCGCCTTTAAAGCACATGAAAAGCGGCAAAACGTTGACAATGATGCCCTTGGCCAAAAAGGGCGTATGCGTTTTTTCCTGAATATATTCAGGAAAAAACGCATACGCCCTTTTTGGCCAACCAAGCAACCTGGAAAGGCAAATCAGCACTACAAAGAAGTCTCGCTTCCCATCGGTCAAAAGGGCCATGCTGAAAAAAGTGTCAAAACCAGAAATGCAGGACAGGCCATGGAGAAATGGGAGCCTTGCTACACTGATGGGCGGGATGTAAATTGCCAAGAGCCACTCCGGAGAAGTGTCCGGTGAGTCCTGAAACATCTGAAAAACACAGCTTAGAGAGCATAGGGCACTTCCACTCATGGGGGTATAAATTGGGAAAATTAAAAATCAGCAAGACACAAGCACCCCAAAGTTTAGGGCTGCTCTGTTGACCAGGACCTCCACTTCATTCCACCTTAAATATCCCAGGAAAGAGAAAAATGGATAAAGAAGTTGTGGTCCTTATGTACAATGGAATACCACTCAGCCATGAAATCAATGTCGTAAGGTTAGTAGCAGCATGATGAGTGGATTTAGGTACGACGATTCTAAGTGAAATAAGTCACACAGAAAAGGACACTTCTCATAAGGTATCACTGATAGAGGGAATGTAAAAACCGTTACACTTGAACTGAATTACAAAACAGAACAGAGTCACACATGCAGAAAACACACTATGGCTGCTTAACGGGAAAGGTGAGGTGGGGTGATACATAAAAGAAGGGTATCAAATTAACTCAGATACCGTTCCATAAACCCAATATGTAATAGACAAGACCTACTCCTGGCTCAGAGAACTGGACTCAACACGCCCTATTCACCGCACAAGAATATATCTGACTAATAATAATCGTAAAACCTATGTAATGATATCTCTCTGTTAGTGTGTCAAGTGGGTGTAAAGCGGCATAAACACAGCAGTGAAAAGCAGCTAAACCCCATTATAAAAATAAATTACTTTGAAACACCCATGAAACAAAGACAGTGAAAGAGAGAGAAATTCTTACACAATGCGTTCAGGGGCTGTGATGCAACCTGGATTGACCATATCTAGACGCACAGCTGGATGAGACATAAGGGTGGACACTCTTGGGGCTGAGAGGTTTGGTGAGGTTGGGTGAGCAAACGCAGACCCTTTAAAGGAATACTGCGTGGTACCCATCGCATGGGTCCCAAATCTCCAGTTTCAAGGGCATCTTCCTACATCAAAAACATGCATGAGAAACCCAGAAGATGGTACACCGTGTGATGGGGAAAGGTTTCTAAAACGCACCTCATTTCTCATCTCCTTGTGCCCGGGTTCGCCATTCCAGCCGCTTTACTAGCAAGCTCCCTACTTGGAGCATCAGCACCTTTAACCTCCTGTTCCATGCAGGTTGCAATTTGTCCTGAGGATAAACGGGAAGACGTCGAACCAACGAGAGACTAGCTCTTGGTGTTGGGACAGGCACAGGTCACTCTATTTTCCCATCAGAAAGAAGAATTAACCACAGGCTCAGCCTGACCCCCGGAACCAGAACAGGGCCTGAAGCCATTCTGCGATTTTGCGGCCAGCTCCCATAAAAACGAGTTGTAAAATGGAGGTTCAGGGCACTGCAATTCACAAACCTGCAGAGTTATAAATGATAACTCCCGTCCACAAATATATTGAGGGAAGGCAAAGAAGAGGATTTGAAATCAAGGCAGAATTGCAGGAAACAGATTTCAGGAGGTAGATACGAATCGCCTTTAAAGCACATGAAAAGCGGCAAAACGTTGACAATGATGCCCTTGGCCAAAAAGGGCGTATGCGTTTTTTCCTGAATA